>NC_080726.1:21715704-22395704 GCF_019097595.1 Hemibagrus wyckioides
TAAATTTCTCTAAAAAAAAAAAGCCACAGGCATAAGAATATGTTTTGTTAAACAGCCTATAGAGATCTAGTTCATAATTATTCATAAACATAATTATTCATTCTCTGGGAATAATATCAAGCAAGAATGGCATGGAAAAGTAGCCGAGAGCCATCATAAACCTACCTGGACTTTCACTGGATATATAAGATTCATTCTAGAAAATAAAAAAAGACTGTTAATATACCATAGACTACTGTTTTTCACTATGTGCTTTTTTAGCTTTCGTATTACGTTAATAAATGATAGTATTGAATATGTGCAATATCTCTGACTACGCCACTATATGACTGCATACATTGTTTACAGCTCTCTATTCTCATAGTCATTTTTTGCACCATGTCTATGTAGGAAAGTGTAGCATAGGAATTTCACTGTATATAGATGCTTAAAGCACTAACTTGAAAATCATTGACCTTTACTGACCTCAGGTAAAGAAAAAAAAATAAGTATTGCGTTATTTACCCCTGGTCTGCCCACACACGAGGGAGTGGTATTAATAACTGTCCGGTTGATGCTCGTTTTCTCTTCTTTCAATGAGGCAAGCAGACAATCTGCCTTTTCCACAGCTTTCTCCTGAGTGACCATATCACCGGAGTTCATCTCCTTGACCAGCTCACCTGATCCGAGACAGAGCAAAGTCCACACCCAAAAACAACTCACAACTTTTGAAAAACAACTTTTTTATGTGCACTTTCATAACGAAAGAGAATAACAACAAAGGAGATTGACATTAGAGCATCTAGAGTACAGTGTCAAGCCTAATAGTTAGCATGTATAGTATTAGTAGCTTGCGTGCAAAGTCAGCTAAATGTTTTCTATTTTCGATCGTGTCAAAGTGGAATAGAAATATAACACGCACTTATACGGTCCACGTTCGTCAAGAACTTCTCCAAGTCCAAACTTTCACACGAGTCCATACTTTAATTCAGCTAGCGGTCAACAACACAGTGAAGCTGCGCCTAGACGCGGAAGAGCTGTTACCATAGCAACGACGGAAATTACGTAGTGTACTGCGCCGCATGCTAGCGTACTTGAGTGAGTGAGAGACAGAGAGCGAGAGAGAGAGAGAGAGAGAGAGAAATAAATAGACCCATTTACAATGGAAGGGGGGGGGTGAGTGAGAGAGAGAGAGAGAGAGCGAGCGAGGGAAAGTGTGTGTGTGTGTGTGTGAGAGAGAGAGAGAGAGAGAGAGAGAGAGAGAGAGAAATAGACCCATTTACAGTGGAAAGGGGGGGGAGTGAGAGAGACCAAGAGAGAGTGAATGGAAAGTGTGTACAAGAGAGAGAGAGAGAGTGGGGGAGGGGGGATAAGTAGACCCATTTACAACGGAAGGGGGGGGGATGAGTGAGAAAGACCAAGAGAGAGTGAATGGAAAGTGTGTACAAGAGAGAGAGAGAGAGAGAGAGAGAGAGAGAAATAAATAGACCCATTAACAATGGAAAGGGGGGGGGTGAGTGAGAGAGACCAAGAGAGAGTGAGGGAAAGTGTGAGAGAGAGAAGAGAGAGATAAAGAGAGAGAGTGAGTAAGAGAGAGACAGAGAGAAAAATAAACAAATAAATAAATCTAAAAAAGGACACAACTCATTAACATGCAAATTAACAAGGCAGAAATACATATAACTGAATACACACTTTCTTAAAGAGAGAATATTCGTTAAATAATAAAAATGTTTTAATTAAATCAAGTTAATAAAATCAATAAAATATGAAAACATTACATTACGTATTGTTTTTTTAATTTATTGCTCCTTTTTAATTCTTTGCTACTCACATTTCTACAATTTTTTTCTGAAGCATCATCGGCTAAATGTTGTGCAAGAAACTCTGGACTAGAATAATTTAGGACAAACGTCACCATATTAAAGATATATGTTTATACCAGATGATAATAGATCCAATATATACCTGTGTGTGTGTGTGTGTGTGTGTTTAGCATGAAAGAATAGAATATATCATGCTTGCTTGATTATATACAGAAACCTGTACAGTAAATAAGATCAGATTTGCCGGTTTATTAAGAGATTATAAATAACCTTTAAATATACCGTCAATAGTTATATGACTCATTGTGCATTAATACAGAGTTGATCCTGTTATAATATCCTTCACTCTTCTGAGAAGGCTGCCCAGGAGATTTTGTTGGGATTTGTGCCCATTCACACACAAAAGCATTAGTGATGTGGGGTACTGATGGGTGAGGAGGCTGGGGTAGGTTCAACATATCTTCATGGGCCTCAGGGGCATGGTCATTATGAAACATGTTTGGTTCCTTGAAGAGAATTTCCATAAGAAGGGAAATGTTAATGTAGAAAAACATTTTAGACAATTACACATGCTTAAAATGTTTGGAAAAGGCCCATATATGGATAAGATGGTTGTGTGTCCTCAAAGTTGATGTGTTAGAAGCAGGAAAAATGGACAAGTGTAAGGATTTGAGTGAGTTTGACGAAGGGCCAGATTGTGATGGCTAGACCACTGGATCAGAGCATCTCCAAAACTGCAGCTCTTGTGGGGTGTTCCCGGTCTGCAGTGGTCAGTGTCTATCAATAGTGGTACAAGGAAGGAACAGTGGTGAACCGGTGACAGGGTCATGGGTGGTTGAAGCTCACTGATGCATGTGGGGAGGGAAGGCTGGCCCGTGTGATCCAATCCAACAGACGAGATACTGTTGCTCAAATTGCTGAAGAAGTTAATGCTGGTTCTGATAGAAAGGTGTCAGAATACACAGTGTATGATAGGTACCCTCTGATACTCTAACACTGCTCGACTGATCATATCTTTATATCTCTCAGGGTACACAGAAGCTATTTATCTCTTCTCTGTTTTAGCACCTAGATGGTAGAATGAACTTCTCCATATGTGCAAACAGCTGATTCGCTGGCCATCTTCCAATGTCTATAGAATCCTGAAGTGCTCTAATTATCCATTTAAATAAAAATAATTCTTATAATATTATGTATAAACAGACTCTCATGTCCGGACATTTTTAACTACACTGAAAACATTTTTGAAATTACTATATAAAGATGAGGCTTCATGTTTAAATAATGCAGACACTGATGAGCACATGGTGTAATTTATTCTAGGAGCTGTAAAATTCCATCTTAATCAGAAGCAGCTTGCTGGGCAACACTGACACTTTCGATGCCATTAAGCATCAACGTCAGGATCTAATAACTGGACACACCCATTTATCGTCATGTAAGTTGTGAGGAGATTAGAAATCGGGTTATGAAATAAAAAATGAAGAAATGATTAAACTTGTGTTGACATTGATAAAAGAGGATACATGAGAGAGTGAAAAATAAGGGACCGTAAATGATAGAATAAAAGAAGGAGGAAGCCGAATGTTGAATTTATTTTATTCGTTGGTTGAAACTATAAAATAGTCAGTATATTTTCTTCTTCTCTTTTTAATCACTTTACAACTTTTAAAACTATAATTAGTTTTATTCAGTTCATGTGAATAAGAATGCATGATTAGATGATTTTCCTCATCAGAACTTGGTCCTGAGTAAGAAGACAGAACATTTGGTAGCATTAAAGTGGTGGGATAGAATACAACACCATGTTTTATAGATAGATAGATAGATAGATAGATAGATAGATAGATAGATAGATAGATAGATAGATAGATAGATAGACAGACAGACAGACAGACAGACAGATAGATAGATAGATAGATAGATAGATAGATAGATAGATAGATAGATAGATAGATAGATAGATAGATAGATAGATAGATAGATAGATCTGGATAAGAGCATCTGCCAGATAGATAGATAGATAGATAGATAGATAGATAGATAGATAGATAGATAGATGTCATAAGCTTGGGTACTTTTCTTCATTTCTCTGTTGTTACTGCTCTTTTCTCTTTTTAGTGCCACTGTCATATTTTCTTACATTTTCATTTGGCATGTTGAGGTGAAAATGTCCTGTATAATGTACTGCATGTCTGCTGTGACTGTTGATTTGGGTGTGTGAGACAATGCTTTGCGTACAAACTAATAATTATGTCAATCAAAACGTGTTTTAAAACGCAAAAGAGAATTGTGTCAGGGGCCCCCTAGTGGTCGGGGCCCTGGGCTGCAGCCCATTAGGATAACGCAGCCCTGAGCCTGGGTTTGGCGGTTGCCAGGAGAACGATACTTACCTGACTGCATTGTGTAAAGTGTAAAGTTTGGTGAAGGGGGGATTATGGTGTGGGGATGTTTTTCAGGGGTTGGGCTTGACCCCTTAGTTCCAGTGAAAGCAACTCTTAATGCTTCAGCATGCCAAGACATTTTGGACAATTTCATGCTCCCAGCTTTGTGGGAACATTTTGGGGATGCTGATTAATATTACTGATACGGGTTAATGTAAAGGCAGGTGTCCCAAAACTTTTGGCAATATAGTGTATTACCTTTTCTTTTTTCCTGACAGGCACATTTTGCTGCAGTCTCCATTTTGTCTCAGCATGAGTTCCCCTCATCCCACCCAAACATATGAGATAGCATTGGAAAGGCCAGGATGTCCTCTATTGAGCACATCAGGCCTTAGTAGGGTAGCTCAAATGAGTCAAAAGATATAGATCAAAAACTAATGTCCATCACAGAAGACATAAATGAATAGGCTGGGTCTCAGGAGGATATATACAAATTATAGAATCATTTATTAGTATGGTGTAGAGCCTCATTTTGTGACCAGTACTGCGTCATTCAGATACAAATCCTTCACATATTATCATGCAGATGTAACGAAAAACAGTTTTGTATCCACAAACAAGAGTAGAAAAAAATAGGTAAATAATCAAAATAATGAAATAATCAAACTCATTTGTCACTGTGTGACGTTTCAAAGAAACTGCGCGTCTGTGACACAGAATAGAGTGAAAAAATATCTTAATCATCATTTTCTGAAAAACACACACCCAAAAAATATCCAGATAAATGCTTGCTCAGCAATCAGCACTTAAGTCACTTAATATTTAGTAGTGGATGATGTGACAAAAAATATCACATCACTATTCTCAAAGCTATTTCTGCTGGATATGAGACAAATCAGAGTGAATGTGTGTGTGTGTGCCCTGCGATGGGTTGGCACTCCGTCCAGGGTGTATCCTGCCTTGAGGCACAGGCTCCCCATGACCTGAGGATAGATTGGATAAGCAGTACAGACAATTAAATTAAATTAAATTAAATTAAATTAAATTAAATTAAATTAAATTAAATTAAATTAAATTAAATTAAATTAAATTAAATTAAATTAAATGATACAAATCATGCCACAATTTGCTAGAAATATATTTTTAATACTATATTAAAAAAAAAAAACGATTAGTGACCATTTAAACAAGTTTAACATTCACAGGGTTTGTATATTGCACATAAAATATGTTGTGATCATGTGATATGCAGGGGCTGATGGGTAATGTAGTCCAGTGCTGACCTCAGCATGACAAAAGCATCAGCATAAAACACGGTGGCTTAGTTGTTAGCACTGTTGCCTCACAACAAGAAGGTCCTGGGTTTGAATCTCGTGTTCGAACAGGCAGGGGCCTTTCTGTGTGGAGTTTACGTGTTCTCCTCGTGCCTGCGTGGGTTTACTTCGGGTACTCCCGTTTCCTCCCACAGTCCAAAAACATGTATATTAGGTTGATTGGTAATTCTAAATTGCCCATAGGATTGAGTGTGAGTGGTTGTCTGTCTATATGTGGCCCTGTGATGGACTGGTGACCTGTCCAGGATGTACCCCTGCCTTTCCCCCAATGTGTGCTGGGATAGGCTCCAGCAGATCCCTGTGACCCTGATTAGGAGTAAGTGGGTATAGAAAATGGATGGATGGAATATCAGAGCTTATAGAAAGCAAAATTTTTGTTTAGTAATTTATTAGTATTTCAGAAGTGCACTTCCGCATGTCATGGCCTGATCTCAGAGACACTGTACCTTTACACTGTACCTTTGGGAAAACTGACTGACTGGTCAGTGACATTTTTCAGCAGGATATTGGTCACACTGCAAACATCATTAAAGGAGTTCACTTCCAGAACAAACATTTCTAAAAATAATGTCCTCACCCCCTCGTCATCCAAGATGTTCATGTCATTCTTTCTTCAGTCGTAAAGAAATTATGTTTTTTGAGGAAAATATTTCAGGATTTTTCTCCATATAGTGGACTTCAATGGTGCTCTGAGTTAGAACTTCCAAAATGCAGTTTAAATGCAGCTCTAAACGATCCCAGCCCAGAAAGGCGGGTCTTATCACATCTGACGTAGGCGGAACAACAGACCCAGTGTTTACAAAGCGAACATGCAAAGACCAAGGAAGTGCAAATAAGTCAAACGCTCTTACTAACAAAAAGGTACTTTGTGTTATTCCACACCAACAACTTCGGAGCGCTCCTCCTTCTCCATACTAGTAAACACTGGGGCTGTAGCTCCGCCTGTGTCACGCGTGACCTTCTAACATGATTGTAGATTTTTGTTCTGGAAATGAACTTCTCCTTTAAAAACTCCTTGGAGTGGAATTCCGGTGGGATTTACAGAATTTAATCAGCTGCCTCAGACCTCCAACATCAGCAGATCAGAATCTGTGGAACACAGGGCAGGTAACAGCAGCTTTAAAAGTTCCTCATAAAGCTGTTACAGTATTTATTGTAGCACTGCAGTGGTGAGTTTGAGATGAGGAGCAGAAATGTATAAACCTTGATGCTGGCTTGATAAAGTCGGTCTGAGCATTTCAAACTGATCCTAAAGGAAGGAAGGAAGGAAGGAAGGAAGGAAGGAAGGGAGGGAGGGAGGGAGGGAGGGAGGGAGGAAGGAAGGAAGGAAGGAAGGAAGGGAGGGAGGGAGGGAGGAAGGAAGGAAGGAAGGAAGGAAGGAAGGAAGGAAGGAAGGAAGGAAGGGAGGGAGGGAGGGAGGGAGGAAGGGAGGGAGGGAGGAAGGAAAGATTTATCTAAAAAGATAAATGACCAAAGAGTGATACAATGTCAAACTAAGAATGACACAAGCAGATAGTTGGAGAATTGAGAAGAGTGTTATTAGTAGAAAGACAAGAGGAGTGATGGAGTAACACAGGTGGACTGATAGAAAGAAATAAGGAGAGAGTAAAAGAATGTTAATGGTAGAAAGAATGATGGAGTGAAAAGTGTTAATCGTGGAAAGACTGATGAGAATGATTCAGATAGATAGATAGATAGATAGATAGATAGATAGATAGATAGATAGATAGATAGATAGATAGATAGATAGATAGATAGATAGATACATAGATACATAGATACATACATAGATTTAGACTTTATGTTAAACAAAGTTACATAAATTGAAATAACTGAAACGTTGATAAATAAGGACGTGAATGTAATGAGAATCAGTGCACATTATCATGTTGATGTGATTATTCTGTGAACATTTCTAAAAGGCAAGGTCATGCATTGAGCACTGTGTTATAAAACTAAATATCAGTAATTGGTTTACATTTAAAAACGCTCGAAAAAAGTCAGGCATGCTTTCATCATTTCATTAAGCAAGGTCTTATATGACGTGGCCATTAGTTAAAAAATATATACAGTATATCTTTATATTAATGTCAATGACGGAGTGAAAGAGTGTTAACAGTGATAGATAGATAGATAGATAGATAGATAGATAGATAGATAGATAGATAGATAGATAGATAGATAGATAGATAGATAGATAGATAGATAGATAGATAGATAGATAGATAGATATCTTAGAAAGCCAGAGTCCTTACCACCAGCATGGTAACAGTGCCCCTAATCATGTACACTGTATACTGATATATTGAGGACCGGCTGAAGCGTTTTGGTTAGTTTAGGCCATGTAGCTTGAAAGTTCTAGGTGGAGTAGTAACAATACATTTCAATCAAATTTACAGTAACAGAAATAATACTTTAGTTCAAAGAGCAGATCTGAAAGGCAACAGAATTCTGCTGATTATTGACCAAAATAGAGTTTGTTTGCTGCAATAAGTAGCTAATAAAAGACCTAGAGCTTAAAGTCAGCATGTAGTTATCATCACTACAATCATTCGTAGTCCACTACATCATTTTGATGAGACCTGGTTGGATAGATTCTGACACTTCTGATGCTTCTGACACTTTTAGACTTATTTTTAGACTTTTCAAACACCTACATGTTGTGAGCTTTGGCTTCCTGAAGGTTGCCTGCTTTGGCTTCCTGAAGGTTGCCTGCTTTGGCTTCCTGAAGGTCTTTGCGTCAATATTCTTTGCCTTGTTATTGAATAATGTCACATCCAGTTTAATAAATAATTGATCTTTTCTTTTCATGTGGAGATGCATCTGATGGTACACTTGACAGGCATCAAGTCAAAAGCATTTTTGATAACAGGCATGTCAAAAGTAGGATGTTGCCGAATTAGGAAATTAAGTCATCAGTGTCTAGTTAGTGTCCTTATCAGTGTCCCAGCTCGTGATCAGTGTTCTAAAGAACAAGGGAACTGATTGAGACATGGTTCATGAACATTAAGCTTTGAAGGTTCAAGCAGTGGGAATTTGGGGCTCTTTGTGTTTTTGTAACAGGAAAAATAGTCAGAGAACACCAAGTAAGAACAGGTTGAAAGTCTGGGGGGACTTTGGGGTATGTAGATTGAAAGCTCAAGGAGGAGTATCGTTTAGAAATTTTGGGTAAAATAATAATAATAATAATAAGAAGAAGAAGAAGAAGAAGAAGAAGAAGACGAAGAAGAAGAGGAAGAAGAAGACGAAAAAGAAGAAGAATTTTCTAAGGTGTCTGTCTGCTCACCAGGGTTAATCTGTTTAATCCTACTATAGCCGAGGTGTGAGGAAAAAGGAACATGATGTTTATTCTACAGGAAAAAGAAAGTTCAGAGGGTCAGGGGAAGAGGAAACTGAAGGCATGCTTGTAAAACACAAAAGTGTTCTTTATTCTGTACTTCGCTAGTTTAAATCAACACACACACACACATGCTGTGTGCTCAGATCTCTTCCTCCCAGCTCTCATCTCTTTAACTTTTATTCCTGCTGTAACTCACTGCAACACAGAACAGTCATTAACACCATTCAGCACAGGTGTACGATCCTTAGCATTCACTTCCCTCAGCTCCGCCCTCCATTCACAAACCGGCGTTCAACACAAAAAAACAACACCACAGAGCTAGGACAGAAGTTTGTCTTAGCCACGTAAAGTGCACAGTGTGCAGCTGGGTGCAAACAGAGCATAGACAAGACAGTGCAAAAGACAATAAATACAAGAAAGACAACACAAAAGAACACAGGACACTTAGCGCCGAAAAGAAAGAAAAGAACATGTGTAATGGAATGTTAGTGAAATAAAATAAGATAAAATGAAATGATGTAATAAAATATCGTGCAAAAATACAACAGCAGCGGTTGAGGTAGTGCAAATAGAAATAAACATAAATATAACTATAGCAGCAGATGACAGGTAGAGGTAGTGCAATAAGTAATGAACAATATAAATTATGTGTGTGCGTGTCCACACAGTCAAGAGAGAGAGTGTGTGTGTATGTGTGAGAGAGACACAGTATACAGTTCAGTCCTGAGTGTGTGTGTGTGTGTGTGTGTGTGAGAGAGTGTAGAACAGTTCAGTCCCGGGTGTTGAGGAGCCTAATGGCTTGAGGAAAGAAACTGTTTCACAGTCTGGTTGTGAGGGCCCGAATGCTCCGGTACCTCTTTCCAGATGGCAGGAGGGTGAAGAGTGTGTGTGAGGGGTGTGTGGGGTCAGCCACAATGCTGTTAGCTTTGCGGATGCAGCGTGCGGTGTAAATGTCTGTGATAGAGGGAAGAGAGACTCTGATGATCTTTTCAGCTGTCTTCACTAGCCGCTGAAGGGTCTTGCGATCCGAGACAGTGCAGTTCCCAAACCAGGCAGTGATGCAGCTGCTCAGGATGCTCTCGATGGTCCCTCTGTAAAACACAGTCAGGATGGGGGAAGGGACATGGGCTTTCCTCAGCCTCCTCAGGAAGTAGAGACGCTGCTGGGCTTTCTTGGTGATGGAGCTGGTGTTGAGTGACCAGGTGAAGTTCTCCACCAGATGGACACCAAGGAATTTGGTGTTCTTGACGATCTCCACCGAGGATCCGTCGATGAACAGCGGAGAATGGTCACTCTGTGCTCTCCTGAAGTCAACAACCATCTCTTTAGTCTTGTCGAAATTCAGGGAGAGGTTGTTGGCTCTACACCAGGCTGTTACATGTTGCACTTCCTCTCTATATGCTGACTCGTCATTCTTGCTGATGAGACCCACTATGATCATGTCATCGGCGAACTTGACGATGTGGTTGGAGCTGTGCATTGCATTGCAGTGAACAGCAATGGACTGAGCACACAGCCCTGAGGAGCTCCAGTGCTCAGTGTGGTGGTGCTGGAGATACTGCTCCCGATCCGGACTGACTGAGGTCTCCCAGTCAGGAAATCCAGGATCCAGCTGCAGAGAGAGGTGTTCAGGCCCAGCAGGCTCAGCTTCTCAATCAGCTGCTGAGGGATGATTGTGTTGAATGCTGAACTGAAATCTATGAACAGCATTCGAACCTAGGAGTCCTTACAGTCCAGGATGGAAAGAAAGAAAGAAAGAAAGAAAGAAAGGGGGAGGGAATGGATAAAGAAAAAATGGAAGTGAAGGGAGGAAGAAAGGATAGATGGCTGGATGGATGGATGGATGGATGGATGGAAAGAAAGAAAGAAAGAAAGAAAGGGGGGAGGGAATGGAGAAAGAAAGAATGGAAGAGAAGAGAGGGAGGAAAGAAAGAAAGAAAGAAAGAAAGAAAGAAAGAAAGAAAGAAAGAAAGAAAGAAAGAAAGAAAGAACACTGTAAGAAATTAAAAGTGTGAAATATTTAAAGCAGCTGCAGAACATTAAGTATCTCAAGCTGTTGAGCCAGCACAGGTTTGAACAACAGCTTAGCGGCTAAGCTTCTGTTTTAGCCCTAGCACTGGTAAAGAATAAATAAATAAATAAATAAAAATAGATTAATGCCACGGGAAATCCAAAAAACAAACTCATTCTTGTCTGTACTAATGTCATAACAGCAATAAACTATCATTCCTTCAACAGCCTTTCTTTTTTCTCTTCAAGGAAATAAGATAAAAATATATATAACTTGTCATGTTTTTAAGAAACTTGAAAGCTAATCATCCTGAAGACTCCCACGTGTTAGAATTCAAAGGAATAACTTTTCCTCTTTTTACAGCACTGACACTGAAGACCATTTAAAACATAACAAAACAAAGAGAAATGTCTCCTCACAGAAAACTTCACCATCTTAAGAAATACACACATTAAGATTGTTCTCTTGAGCATCGCCATACTGTGTAAGTAACATTAACGACAAAATGACTCCATTAATATAAACCTGTGATTTGATCTGCAGCTGGATCTGTCAGAGCTGTCATTATAGGAACTTAATTATTGTCTTTTGAGCAATAAGAACAGAATTAGAGTTATCTATCACAGGATGAACTAATTTAAACCCTTGAAGCACCTTTGCCCACTCCTTCATCATCAGTAGAATGTAGGAGAATAATCACTATATATGTAATCATCATTAGTTTTCCTTTTTATTGTACTAATGCTTTCTAATGACTCAGAAGGGTTTTTTCACACTTGAACCAGTTCTGCCCTGGGTCATTATAACCTCTTGAGCATCAGAACTGGGCCAAGGAGCAATGGAAGAAGGTGGCCTGGTCTGATGAATCACGTTTTCTTTTACATCACGTGGATGGTGCATGTGTGCCGCTTACCTGGGGAACACATGGCACCAGGATGCACTATGGGAAGAAGGCAAGCCGGCGGAGGCAGTGTCATACTTTGGGCAAAGTTCTACTGGGAAACCTCGGGTCCTGCCGTCCATGTGGATGTTACTTTGACACGTACCACCTTCCTAAGCATTGTTGAAGACCATGTACACCCTTTCATAGAAACGGTATTCCCTGATGGCTGTGGCCTCTTTCAGCAGGATAATGCACCGTGACACAAAGCAGAAATGCTTCAGGAATGGTTTGATGAGCACAACAACCAGTTTGAGGTGTTGACGTGGCCTCCAATTTCCCCAGATCTCAATCCAATCCAGCATCTGTTGGATGCGCTGAACAAACAGGTCTGATCCATAGAGGCCCCACCTCGCATTTTACAGGACTAAAAGGATCTGCTGCTAACATCTTGGCTAACATTCAGGGATCTAGTGGAGTCCATGCCTCGATGGGTCAGGGCTGTTTTGGCAGCAAAAGGCAAACCAACACAATATTAGGCAGGTGGTCATAATGTTATGGCTCATCTGTGTATGTAGAATGTTGTTTTGTGTATTGTTGTTGTACACAAAGTCCGCATGAGTTCGGCATCTTCTCTTTGAATGTCCGAAATATTTATCAAGCAGAATCTAACTAGAGCTGGTGCATCTCTGGATGCCTCGGGATCCTCGCAGAGTTGGGCTCTCCTCAATGAAGGTCTGAAATCTTCATGAAGCGGAACACAACTGGAGATAGAACAATGTCTAGATGCCTCGGAATGGGTAGAAAAAGAGAAACAAGTGGAAAGGAGTTAGTGTAGCTACTGTTCAGAATAAGTTTCTTAAATCCTTACTTATTTCTGACTTCCCAGTTTGTCTTCCAAAGACCATAACTAAAAAATTTTTAAAAATCCAAAAAATCCAATTGACATGTTTTGCATCATCATTTTTTATTTAATTATTCTAATTATTGTTTACACGACATGCAGTATTTCTGTGACAGTACAAACACGTGTTATGAGGCACATGCTGTTCAACTTCTGATTCAGTGTCTAAGCGTCTAGTTGTAACATTGTCTGCAATGAGCTGAGAAAATATTCTGAAAATAACTTACAGCACACAAAAAGAAATTAAGATCTTATACTGTACATTCATTAAAAACATAAAAACATTAAAGGACCAAAGTGGATCATTTTCTCTCCTGCACAGACGTTTGAAGCTCCACATCTCCCAGCAGCAAGAATCTATTTTCTCCACCTTGGAGAACCATAACCATGTAAGCCTTGAAAAATTCAGTCATAAACCTGAACACAGTGCCAGGTAGAACCATAAATATAGACAGGTTTATTGAAAAACTAATAAATCATGGTTTCCATGTCTGCCCTAAGAAAACTTTGTGCCATCAACAGATCTCCACAGACCTGAACCTTTCTCACTGGTCATCCTAACACTTCTACTTCTAACAATCTTCCGATCAAGCTACCAATATCACTCTTTCTCACCCTATTTCTCTCTAACAATCTGCCTGTATCAGTTTCTCACTCCTTCTTTTCGCAAACACTAAAACTATCTATCTTCACTATGTTACCAAAAGTTTTGGGACACCCCTCCATATCGTTGAATTCAGGTGTTGTTTTTCAGGGGTTGGGTTCGGCCCCTTAGTTCCAGTGAAAGGAACTCTTAATGCTTCACCATACCAAGACATTTTTAGACAATTTCATCCTCCCAACTTTGTGGGAACAGTTTGGGGATGACCCCTTCCTGTTCCAACATTACCGCACACCAGTGCACAAAGCAAGGTCCATAAAGACATGGATGAGTGAGTTTGGTGTGGAGGAACTTGACTGGCCTGCACAGAGTCCTGACCTCAACCCCATAGAACACCTTTGGGATGAATTAGAGCAGAGACTGTGAGCCAGGCCTTCTCGTCCAACATCAGTACCTGACCTCACAAATGCTCTTCTAGAGGAATGGTCAAAAATTCCCATAAACACACTCCTAAACCTTGTGGAAAGCCTTCCCAGAAGAGCTGAAGCTGTTATAGCTGTAAAGGGCGGAACAACTCCATATTACATTCATGTGCATGTAAGGGCAGACATCCCCAAACTTGTACTATCTATCTATCTATCTATCTATCTATCTATCTATCTATCTATCTATCTATCTATCTATCTATCTATCTATCTATCTATCTATCTATCTATCTATCTATCTATCTATCTATCTGAATCTCTGTCACTCATTCCATATCTTTCTATCTGAAGCACTTTGTTTTATCTGTCATGCATTCACTCCGTCATTGACATTAATATAAAGATATACAGTATACATTTTTTACATAATGGCCACATGTCATAAGATTTCAAGCTTAATGAAATAATGAAAGCATTCCTAACTTTTTTCAAGCGTTTACATGTAAACCAATTACTGATATTTAGTTTTATAAAACAGTGCTCAATGCATCATAATGACCTTGCCTTTTAGAAATGTTCACAGAATAATCACATTACCATGATAATGTGCACTGATTCTCATTACATTCACGTCCTTATTTATCGTTTTTGTCATCATTTAAGTTATTCCACTTTGCATAACATTGTTTAACATGTATTCAATCTGCTTCTTTTGCTGAAACGTCCTCGATCCAAAACAAAGCCGTCATCTAGGCCGCCATCTGTCTCCTGTGCAGTAGCTTGGATGCGATAGTTGGGCTTGTCACATTCAGTGAAAGGGAGCAGTGCTCGTATTTCAAGACCGATTCATCACTTCACTCTGGCGCAGCATCCTGGCCTTCTGCTCCATGTTTAATTGGCAGTTCACCGTCACTTGGGCTGACCTCCAGGTTCTTATCTCTCAGCAGGCTTTCGACTTTCCTGAACACTGAACTTTCTTTGTGCTTCTCTAGCAGCCTGGCCACCTCCTGTCAAAAAATATACACAATATTAATCATTCTGTAAATTCAGAACCTGCTACCTGGTGACACTTCACCTCACAAGTGCGTGCCCCCGCTTTCAGCATAGTGCCTTACATCTAGACAAACGAAGCATGGGTTACAATTAATTGGCTTACATTCAGGTTCTCAGACACAGTTTCTGGGTGGTGTTTCTGCACTCTGTCGAACACGAGGCTATTAAAGGCTGAGTCAGAGCTTTGTTTCTTTCCTTCAGCTGCATCAAGCTCCAATCTGGCATGGAACAACTCACTTAGACACACTTGAAGAACCTGGAGTATTAAAAAAAAAGCAGCAGGAGGAGCACAATCGACACCCTGAAATGCTATGAAATGAAATGATCCTTGTGTGTTTGGGCCTGGTTCATACCTTAAAGAAAGCCCTTTGGAAATCAGCAGTTGTGTCAACGCTTAGTTGGTCGGTGGATATGTGAGCAGCACAGTGCAGAAGCAGCAGAGAGAAACCTCCGACAGACTGCAGCCTCTGCTGGCGCACGTACAGAGAGTTATCCATCTCCTACAGACACAGTCAGTGCTTTGGAAACCATTCAGACGCTAATTTTTTATAACCTATTGACACACGTCAACACAGTGAGAAGTGGCGGTGGTGTTGCAGCTTCAGCATCATCAGGTCTGCGTTCTTATCGATCCCAAAATGAACGCAAGCAGTGCCAGAGCAATTACAATGTAAACATTAGCCATACATCTTACCTCCTCTGCCTTATATTTTGCCTTCCTTTAACGAAGAGTAGGCACAGCTGAGACCATTAATGGATCATTTTTAACACTTTAGCTAGCTAACAGGCATAAAACACTAGTTTTAGTCTTTAGCTATAGTAACACAGCAACTAAATTAATTAAAATTTAGTTATTTTATTTTTTAAGCCCAATTTGCAGCCTTAAACTTTTACCTAATTCACCTGTATCTGGATACACATCAGCATTTTCTGGTGATTTCTGCTTACAGAAAAGATCTTCATGGATGGTGTTAAATTCTTTACAGAGTAAATTAAAGCCTGCTTTAGTACTGTTAAAATGGGATGCATCATTTAAATGATGTTCAACTAATCATATAAGCTGTTTGTAAAGGGATTTAACAGGGGGGGAAATAACACAAGAAGTGGCACTGTAAAAGCTTTAAGTATGTTATATTGATCATTGATTTCAAAGGGTGATACACTATATTGGCAAAAGTTTTGGGACGCCTGTCTTTACATGCACCTTACAAGCCCTTGGCATCTATAACAGCTTCAACTCTTCTGGGAAGGCTTTCCACAAGGTTTAGGAGTGTGTTTATGGGAATTTTTGACCATTCCACTAGAAGAGCATTTTGTGAGGTCAGGCACTGATGTTGGACGAGAAGCCCTGGCTCACAGTCTCCGCTCTAATTCATCCCAAAGGTTGAGGTCAGGACTCTGTGCAGGCCAGTCAAGTTCCTCCACACCAAACTCACTCATCCATGTCTTTATGGACCTTGCTTTGTGCACTGGTGTGCGGTCATGTTGGAACAGGAAGGGGTCATCCCCAAACTGTTCCCACAAAGTTGGGAGGATGAAATTGTCAAAAATGTCTTGGTATGCTGAAGCATTAAGAGTTCCTTTCACTGGAACTAAGGGGCCGAGCCCAACCCCTGAAAAACTACACCTGAATTCAATAGTGTAGTTTCCTGGTCAACCAATCACTACAGAAGATCTTTCCTGAAGCATCTTAAATACATATGAAACTTGACTGTAGTTACATCTGTCATGATACAGATATCTTAATGTGTTTAAACACAGAAGTATATGTAGTACACTAATCAGCCATAGCATTAAAGTAGTAGCTCAAGTGGTTATGGCTCTGGGTTGTTGATCAGAAGTTTGTGGTTCAAGCCCCAGTGCCCTAGATTCTTAACCCTCTCTGCTCTAGTGGCACTGTATCAACTCTGACCCCAACTTCCTCAACTGAGATATGCAAAGAAAAGTATTTGTAGGTGTGTTGACAATAAAGCCTTGTGAGTTGGAGCCTCTAAGGATCAAACTGAGATTTGTAGAATTTGGAGGCTCTTGAATTCTTTGTCATGTTCCTCAAAACAATTCTTAGCAGTGTGACAGGGTGAAAGAGGCAACTACCATCAGGAAATGTTGTTGCCATGAAGATGAGTACTTGGTCTGCAACGATTTTTAGTTAGGTGCTACGTGTCAGAGTAATCACCACATGAATGTCAGGACCACTTTTGGTAGGTACTGCCCACTGCATCCTGAGAAAACAACTGGAGTCATCACTGGAGAACATCAAGCTGCTTGGAGATGGTCTTATAGCCTTTACCTTTAACATCTAATCTCCTGAGACAACTCTCTCCTTAGCTTTCTGTGCTCCATGGTGCACATCATGATACCAACCAGCACAGTGACTACTTTTTACTCTTTAAATAGGCAGACTGACTGATTACAAGTTTGAAGACACCTCTGATGCTAATTACAGGACACATTTTAATTTAACATGTCCCTATGGTCAAATTATTTTCAATCTTTTCTACCATCATTTTTGTCCAGGCCAGTTTCATTAAATTGTTTTGTTGTTTTTAATGCTTCTGTTGAACCACAATTCAAAAGCGACGTCAGATTTTCATTCGTCAAATTTTCAGTACATTTTTATTTATTATTACTTTGGTCAGTTTCAGGTTATTTCAGTGACCATTCTGGGTTTTTCTTTCACTGTTGATAAGAATGTGGAAAGATCCTAATATTCAGATCCTAAAACTGCAAAGCCTGTCCAGCTGTATAATGCTAGAAATTCTAAATGCATCAAACCACCTAAAATAAATGATATTATGTTAAGTAAAAATTATCTCCTGTGTCATCTTTCATCTTCAAGACAGTTTTTTAACATTACCGCATGCTTACTTTACTTCTATAAATACCTGGTAATGAAAGGAATTGCGGAAAGCATTGCAGTGGTAGTTATTTGTAGGAAGACTCGAGGCGAGGTGTAATTTCACTGCTGGTGCCTGGAAAGTACAAACCCAAGCATAACTAATCGGAGTAACTTTCCAATACATCAACCATTCCATTATGTCATTGTTCAGTGGGTGTAAAATATTCCTCACAATAAATCAAAATGAAGGAGTGTGTGTGAGAGACAATAGGGAGATTCAAACCACTCGGTGTGTGTGTAGCAGTTGGAGAAGAAGCTGTCCGTGCTGGTAGATGAGAAACTCCCGGGGATTAAGAGTGTCTTCGGCAACTTTGACAAGCTCTCCTTCACAAGCCCACTGCGCATCCAAGAAATCAATAAAGGGGCACCACGAACCTGCAGCACAAAGACACCAAGATCAATCCCTCCATTCTCACTTAATAGACTAACTAAAATTAATTGCAGCAAGTGTTTTGTAATTCTTTCAGCAAGTGGCCAAAAAGGGTTTAGGGATGACCTGTGTGCTCACCACTGAGAAAGCCTGGGCCTTTTGCTCGGTCTCTGAGCCGCTGTTCCACATCTTGGATAAGCCGGAAGAGTGGAGAGAGCTCCAGCAAACTCGCCCAGTCCTCACCTGGATGATGAGGTAAACCACATGGCAGTTAGAATAATTAATCATCTTTTGTGAAATCCAGGGGCTTTATTATCATTTTAATATATCTACAGTATATACGGCTGGTACAGTTCACAGTAAAATGAAATAATGTTCCTCCAGGACCATGGGGTTGCATAAAGCAGTACAGACCAACATGAGACTACATGAGACTACACAGAGCTACATGAGACTACACAGAACTAAATAACACTACACAGAGCTACATGAAGCTACACAAAATTAAAAAAAGACTACACAGACCGATATGAGACCATATGAGACTACGCAGAACTAAATAACACTACAGAGGTACATGATACTACACAGAACTAAATAACACTACACAGAGCTATGAGACTACGCAGAACTAAATAACACTACACAGAGCTACATGAGACTACATAAGACTTCACTGAAATAAATAAGACTACACAGAGCTACATGAAGCTACACAAAATTAAAAAAAGACTACACAGACCGATATGAGACCATATGAGACTACGCAGAACTAAATAACACTACAGAGGTACATGATACTACACAGAACTAAATAACACTACACAGAGCTATGAGACTATGCAGAACTAAATAACACTACACAGAGCTACATGAGACTACATAAGACTTCACTGAAATAAATAAGACTACACAGAGCTACATGAGACTATACAGAGCTACATGAGATGACACAGAGCTATATGAGGCTATGAAGAGCTACACAGAGACTACACAGAAATAAGACTACACGGACCTACATGAAACTATATGAGATGACACAGAACTATATGAGACTACACAGAACCATATAAGACTAAACAGACCTGTATGAGACTACACAGACCTATGTGAGACTACACAGAACTATATGAGAATACACACACCTGTATGAGACTACACAGATCTATATGAGACAGACCTATATGAGACTACACAGAACTATATGAGACTACACAGACCTGTATGAGACTACACAGATCTATATGAGACTACACAGACCTGTATGAGACTACACAGATCTATATGAGACTACACAGAACTATATGAGAATACACAGACCTGTATGAGACTACACAGACCTATATGAGACTACACAGAACTATATGAGACTACACAGACCTATATGAGACTACACAGAACTATATGAGAATACACAGACCTGTATGAGACTACACAGATCTATATGAGACTCCACAGACCTGTATGAGACTACACAGATCTATATGAGACTACACAGACCTGTATGAGACAATACAGACCTACATGAGACTACGCAGGCCTAAATGAGACTACGCAGGCCTACATGAGACTACGCAGATCTACATGAGACTACATAGACCCACCTGAGACTACACAGACGTACATGAGACTACACAGACCTACATGAGACTACATAGACCTACATGAGACTACAGACCTACATGAGACTACATAGAGCTACATGAGACTACACAGACCTACATGAGACTACACAGAACTATATGAGACTACACAGAACTATATGAGACTACACAGACCTACATGAGACTACACAGAACTATATGAGACTACACAGACCAAGATGAGACTACACAGATCTATATGAGACTACACAGAACTATATGAGACTACACAGAACTATATGAGACTACACAGACCTACATGAGACTACACAGAACTATATGAGACTACACAGAACTATATGAGACTACACAGACCAAGATGAGACTACACAGATCTATATGAGACTACACAGAACTATGAGACTACACAGACCTACATGAGACTACACAGAACTATATGAGACTACACAGAACTATATGAGACTACACAGACCAAGATGAGACTACACAGATCTATATGAGACTACACAGAACTATATGAGACTAAACAAACCTATAATCGACTACACAGACTTATATGAGACTACACAGATCTATATGGGACTACACAGACCTACATAAAACTAAAATGCAAAAATATATTACAATCTAGTAATAAATTTATAACATACTAGCAATTTAAAAATGAAATTTACAAAAATTGCAAAGGGGGAGGAATGGTGTTCAGTTGAATGTGTGTGTGTGTGTGTGTGTGTGTGTGCGTGTGTGTGTGTGTCTAGTCTATGTGTATTGGGGAGTCTGATTGCTTGGAGGAAGAAACTGTTACACAGTCTGGCCATGAGGGTTAGAATGCCTCAGGAGGATGAAGAGTTAGTTTGAGGGGTGTGTGGGGTCATCCACAATGCTGGTGGCTTTCCGGATGCAGTGTGTGATTTTCTCTGTTGCTGGGTGATCTGTTACCATTTCCAAGCCAGGGCATGATGTAGCTGCTCAGGATGCAATTGATAGTCCATCTGTAGAATGTGGTAAGGATGGGGGTGGTAGATGGGGCTTTCTTAGATATGGTACTGGTGTTGAACCAGGTGAGGTTCTCAGCCACGTGAACACCAAGGACTCTTCTGAAGTTGGCTGCAGCATATCCTCTATGTATGCAGACTCATAGTTCTGGCTGATGAGATCCAGCAAGGTTATATCATCTGTGACCTTGATGTTGTGATTGCGAGTGAGCAGAGCGAACAGCAGTGGGCCGAGCACACAGCCTTGTGGGGCCACGGTGCTCAGTGTGGTTTTGTTGGAGATGCTGTTCCTGATTCCGGACTGACTGGGTTCTCACAGCCAGGAAGTCCAGGATCCAGCTGTAGAAGGCTCAGCTTTCCGATCGAGTGATGAGGAATGACTTTGTTGAATGCTGAACTGAAGTGTATTCACTTAGACCTGCTGTTGAATCATCTTGAGACTTAATTACTATCTGAAGTTGGTACTTAGTACCCCCTAGTGCTTCAAATATGCAAAGACACTTTTCAGCTTATGGAAGCTTAAGTTTCTAATCTTATCTTTCTTCTCAAATCTTTCCTACAAATGCAAATTGTCTTACCTGACAGTTTGGGGATTGTTATGTGCATAGGAAGTGTCTCCTTGAGAGTTTGGGCATCTGATTGGGCACAAAGTTGAGTTGGTTAGCTGAAGTGCAGTCACTAGCGATGTGACAGTGAGAATCTTGCCTTACCCTGGCTTTGAGCAGGGCTTACATCCTGTTCTGTGTGTGTAGGCGATGTTCTGGACAATACAGGCTTTAAGCCATTCAGCTCACTCACAGACGAAGCCTTTTCATGATCTTTCAGGGATTGAGCGGAAACTGCTGCACAGCAAAACTGATTGGCATCTGTGCGTAAAAAATCAAATTAATATCACAATGGGCAGTCAGAATACAACACCATACAGAGAAAAAATGCTGTTCTGACCAGGAAGAATAATTCATTCATACTTTTTAATTAATACCTTTAGCTACAGGGACTGACACAGTCCATGCTCTTGAGCTTGTGTCCCTGTCAAACACCTGCTTCATTGGCAGGTCTGCAAAAGAAACAGTAAAGACTACTAAAGAAAGCAGGACACGCTCATTTCCATTTCTATGTCAACAAAATGAATGAGCGTGTTGTACCTGAGCTCCGGTGGCTCTGGGCACCGATGAAGAGACGGGAAAGTTTGCCATCCTCCAGCAGCTGAATGAGGCGATCCAACTGAGGGAGGATTTTGTGCTGAGTCAGCGCCATTGCTTTCAGAGGGTTTTTTCTGCCTCTGTGCTGCACCATACCATAATCCCTATACGAGAATGAGCCTGATAATATGGCCTATTGAGAGGGGGGAAAACATGCGTATAGAATTTTTGTGTGTAATACTACTAGTGCAATTCTTAGCTCATCCAATCCATAATATGCTGATGTGTGAAATCCTCTTAAAGTGAATTCAGCCTGGACCGAGCTCAATTTGAGTCCGTGTTTAACGTGCTGGCTTTAGGTGTGTGTTACCTCTGCAGTATCAGCACGGAGCTGGCTGAGCTCGCAGGCCCAGTGCACTGAAGAAAGAGCAACGTCCAGCTCGGCATGTCTCTGCTTTAATTGCTCCCACAGCTCCTTCTGCCTTGTCTTCTCATCCTATAGCACCGAAACATCATTCCAGTAAGTATGCAAACGGATTGTGAAACCTGAGCTCACTACACTGACGTGGTTTACGGTTAATTAGCAATGTTAAGAGCACTGGGAAAGCGTATAATAAACGCTATGGTATGGTGTAGAACAGGTTTCTTAAATAAGCAGTGAAACTAGTGGAATGTAGAGAATGTAGAGAATGAGTTCACAAAGGACATATATACATTAAACACAAGATGAGAGTTACTCCCAATTCTTTTTTTCACAGGAATTATTTAGGGAGCATTTCTAATTTTAACTTTCAAGGTAACATAATGTAATGTAAGGTAAGTGTGGCAACTTTTGGAATGTATTAGGCAACAAGTCAACATTTTGTCCTCAAAGTTGATGTGTTATAAGCAGGAAAAATGGGCAAGAGTAAAGATGTGAGCGAGTTTGACAAGGGCCAAATTGTGATGGCTAGACCACTGGATCAGAGCATCTCCAAAACTGCAGCTCTTGTGGGGTGTTCCCGGTCTGCAGTGGTCAGTATCTATCAATAGTGGACCAATGAAGGAACAGTGGTGAACCGGCGACAGGGTCATGGGTGCCAAAGGCTCATTGGGGAGCAAAGCCTGGACCGTGTGATCTGATCAAACAGACGAGCTACTGTTGCTCAAATTGCTGAAGAAGTTGCTGAGGCCTAAAACTCCTCACACTCTGACTGTGACCTCATATAGGTACCCTAAAATGGTCTCCCTCACATCATATTAGTCCACTTCTTTTTCCAAATGGTCAGTTCTGCAACAACAGAGACGTATGTACTGATGCATTTTTACTTTTCGAATCATTTTCACCTCAGTTCATTGTGTCTACGAAACAGACATGTTTTGTGCTCACATATAGCAGTTGTTTGTACTGGAAAATTGTAATGGAGTTGTTGAACTTTCCCATCATCAGTACAGAAAGGTGAACTGTTTGTTCTTCCAGACTGATGAAGTTGGATGATAGGCAGGGATCAATGCTCAAATTGCTTGTGACTGGAACATCGTTGGTAAGCATTTACAAGCACCATGCAACATGATGCTGATTGCAGGCTGTATGAACATCAAACCTGGCTGCTGCTTCTTTTACGAAGAAAACCATGAGCTATCAGACCATGTGCGACAGAAACAGGAAGCGCAGCAAGCTCTGCAAGAACAGGAAGAGTCGGAAGGAAGAGGAGTCATCAGCATTCATGAGGCAAATACATGATCTGTTAGTGCAGCACAGCGAAATGCATTGTAAAATTCAGAGGAGCTTAGTACAGCTGCCTCACAGACAGACCCTGATGTACTCTCAGTAGCTGCTTCTCATTCTCTAAACATGAATAATGAGCCTACCCTGGCGGAGAGTGCTGACAACCTGCCATCTGAGTGTTTTGATGATCAGAAGCACAGCTCAGCTCAAGTAAATGGTCTGCAGGCTGATATTAAGGCCCTGTTACTGAAACTGAAGCTGGGATCTTCCAAAGATAATTAAATACCTAACCCAGTTCTTGGTGCTCAAGCAAGTGAGTGGACTTTCCCACAGAGTACTGACTTCATTAAAGAGCTCTTATGCAAACTCTAAAGTACACTGGCTGCAGTGGTGATGTAGAAGGTTGCGTACACAGACAGCAATGGTCTCACTAGTTATATATGCTGATGAAATGCAGCTAAAATATCAAGGAGCTGAGACGGTTAGCATTTGATGCCATGTCAGATGCACTGCTGAGTTTATATTAATGTTCGTTGTAACGTGTTATTGCTCCTAGACTAAAAGCTCATTCACATAGAGTTTGTTGTGTGTCAAAAGGATATGAAATGTTATAGTAGGTATTGTTTGCAAAGCAAACCATCTGATCATCGATGTGAAGTAGTTATGGGGTCCAGTGCTTTGTAGAAGTCAATAAGTTTTCTCCCACAGGAGAGTCTTCAGGACAAAGGAATTCATGCTTTCCGGTTTCTGCTGCATTTCTTTCTTTTTTTTTGTTTTGTGTTATTTTCATCAAGAGGAAAAAAAGTCTGGTGATGGAACAACTATTTATAATGTAAGAGATAACAAGAACTAACTTTTCTTGCAGATGTTCCTTTAAACATTTAAACATTAAAGGTATTTATTTCCAATTAAAATTTGGAATCAGTGTAGTAAAAGAGAAAAAAACTGAGAAAAAAAATGTTATGTCATATCACATCACCACAGGATGGGTTATTTTTCTACAACAGCATGCCATGTTCTGTTATATTCCTTTCACATGCATTGTCCGGTCCATGGGTTTGGGAGGTTTGGATTCCACCCTGTGTGCATGTTCTCCTTGTGCTTTAGGGGTTTCTTCCAAGTACTTCACTGTCCTCCCCCAGTCCAAAGACTGGACTGATTTAGCCTGATTGGCTTCCCTAAATTGTCCACAGTGTGTGGATGAGTGTGTGGGTGTGTACAGCAGGGTGTCCCCTGCCTTGTGTTCTGACTTCCTGGGAAAGGCTCCAGGTTTCCTCAAGTCGGAAAAGCTCTATAGAAAATGGACAGTTGGATGCTTTGTCTAAGTGTAATTGTTATATTGTGGAACACTGGGCATTAATTCATTGTCTTGTATTTAGAACAATGGGTTTTTTCATCTAAAAGCATTTCTTTGAACCCAGAGAAACACTGGAACTCGTGTTAAGCAGTTTGTGCAAAAGGCACATATACACCGATCAGGTATAACATTGTGAGCAGTGACAGGTGAAGTAAATAAGACTGATGATCTCCTCATCATGGCACCTGTTAGTGGGTGGGATATATTAGGCAGCAAGTGAACATTTTGTCCTCAAAGTTGATGTGTTAGAAGCAGGAAAAATGGACACGCATAAAGATTTGAGCGAGTTTGTGATGGCTATACCACTGGATCAGAGCATCTCCAAAACTGCAGCTCTTGTGGGGTGTTCCCGGTCTGCATTGGTCAGTATCTATCAAAAGTATCCTTTACATCCTGTAAGTCCTTTAAGTCATGTAAGTATATTTTAAGTGGTGTAAGTTGCAAGGTGGCCCCCATTGAGGACTTAAAGGATCTGCTGCTAACATCTTGGTGCCAGATACCACAGCATACCTTCAGAAATCAAGTGGAGTCCATGCCTCGATGGGTCAGGGCTGTTTGGGCAGTAAAAGAGGGACCAACACAATATTAGGCAGGTGGTCATAATGTTATGCCTGATTGGTTCACTCAAGGCAGATTTTATTCTGGACATCACTACAGCAAGATACTGGTGAATTGCTTGGATTATTGATTGTCTGTGTTGGGAATCTTCATCAGTCCCTCAGGATTTCACAGTTTTTGTTACAAACTGCAACCACAGGATTCTTCTTCCGAACTCCTACTAGTGAAGACACATGTAATTACTTTCTATAATAGCTGTACTCAAGTTCAACACACATGAACCAAATTTGTGATGACGTCACCCAACACATCTTGGCCCAAATTTGTGGAAATTCTACAGTAAAGTAAAGTTTCCAGCTCCTATGACCAGTGCAGAATTAGCTTGATTTTGTAAAATTGCGAAATCTTGGATTTGATCATTTTATAGTAAAATTTGTATAAGCAAAAAAAGATTTAGCATTGAAACTGACCCGCTGCGCACCACCCAGATTTGTGGCCCGATCTTGCTCCCACTGCTGCCTTGCCATAAACACACTGACTCTGTTCAACACTGTGGTCAGTTCAGTGTGCCAGTGCTGCTGCTGCTTCCACTCTTCTTCATCGCCTTTGCAAACATACACACAAGGACATGTAATCTGTGGGATTCATTCTCTGCTGTCAACCCATCAGCAACACAGGTTCTCAATAAAGCTTACAGACGTCACCTCCAGTAAGAGTCAGCAGGATGTGTCCGGGCAGCAGGAGAGAGAGCTCCGACTTTACAGCATTTCTTCTCTGAGCCTCTTTATTGACTGCCTCCTGAAGCTCTGCTGCAGCCTCCTTTAGTTGCTTCTCTGTGTCTGTCCACACAAACTAACACACACACACCAAGATTAAGGTCTTTCCGCTCACATTATGCGCCATCTCTTATCTGTAGAGCTTGCTGTGAGCCTCACGTGATCTGACTCCTCCTGTAAGGCTGTATAAAGGTAGTCTTGCAGAGCTCTGTCTAAATCGGCCACTAGGTCCTCCTCCTTCACTCGCTGCTGTCTCCAGAACTGGGCCCTCATGCTGCACTCCTTCTGAAAGGCCTCTGCCTGCACCAAACACACACACATACACACACTTGCAGCAATCAGAATATTTTAGATATGTACCATTCAGATATTTAACTAAATCCGCTCACCAGCACACTGTCTGGAGTGTCTCTTATATTCAGGCACTGGGACACGGTCACTGGGACTACAGTCCTCTTCCACACGTCTAGCCGAGCTCCAACCACCGGACCTACAACCCCCGTCACAGGGTCTACAGTCTGTGCCCCAAAGCGGATCGGAACCAACCCTGGAAACATTTGTGTTCATGATAAGAAAGCAGGTCAGATCATGAATGAAAAATGACACTCTGATATTAGCTGTGCTTCCTGATTGCAAAATTATCAATGGTGATTTTTAAGAGCAAGCCATTTTTCGACAGTTCCACAGCTTCCGAATTTAGTCAAAGCCAACTCCCACTCATCAGGGATCCATGAAGCCAGCTGGCCTCTGACCTTTCTTAAACTGCTGCTCATGCAATGTAGCAAAACGCTATTGTCCACTTCTGCATTCTTTTTTCTAAAAAGCATTGTGCTGTTGAGTGTCAGAATCTAAATTATTACACATGTTCATACGGGTGTTCAGACAATTTGAATGGTTAACTGGTCATTGCAGCTCCCATTTTATCTTAGTTAATTAGCTAACTATTTGTGAACCTAGTCTGCAAGGTAAGATTTAACAGGTTTTACTTGCTAAATAGCTTGCATACCTAAATTGTATTGCTTTAACAAACCCTTGTAGCTTACGTAAACATCTACATCAAGCAGCTACCTAGAATAGCTCCTTTCTGAAAGGTTGCCTGTAATGGACATATTTGGCTAGCTAACTTAGCAGTGCAGCTCCTCGGCTTTCATTGCCAAGGCATCTGTGATGTAAAAGTAAAATATTAAATCGTGTAATCTTGAAAATTCCCACAAAAATGACAAGCATCAATTGTACGCCTTCTGTTCTAGAAGATATGTAAAGTATATACTGCATGTCAACCCAATGCAGGCTAGCAATCCTGTGAAAATCCATAACAATAAATTAATAACATTTTAATTAATATCAGTATGATTCCTAATAAAAAAAATATAGAGCTGTCTATAGGCTACTCAGATCTTGTTGTTGTGTGCTCATCTCTTTTATAATAATCAAAATGGGAAAACTATGTCTGACCTTTGCCATCTGCATCTTCCATGGTTCCAGCAAGTGGCACCATACACCCTGACATCCAATCCAGCTGTTCTCCAAGAACTGGGACTGATAAACCAGAACCTCCAGGGTCGGGATATTCCAGGCCTGGCAGAGCAGGCAGGGATTGGTCAGTGCCGGGCAGATTAATCTCACCTACAAGAGTATGCAGATGTTTTATAGATGCCCTGTCAGTGAAGCAGAATTTCAAGCACACTAACATGATACTCATTAATGGCAAGAGCACAAATAAATTAGCATTGTCAAACATACTGGTGTAAGTGTTTTGTGAAATAGCAAGGAAACGCAGAATATGGGTGAGACTTAACTAGCTAGAGAGTCAGGTTTGTGAAATGTCTCCACATGAACTGCCTAATTAACTAGATCTCATGATTGTACATGAAGATTGGCTAGCTAGGTTTTGTCACAATTTTCTGTCCACATGCCAGAGCAAAAATATTTGGTGATTCTTCTCATAACTGTCATAAATAGCAAACTACATACAGTTTATACAAGATTCATAATAAGTTATTAATCTTTGAACCAGTAAGTTTAAAACTTAATGTGCATATTAAAAATGTTTACTCACATCTAAGCAAATGAAAAACCCAATTACCTAAAGTGCCTCCATCTTCAGCCACCCACCAGGCCCACTCCTGCTGAGCCTCCAGACAACTCAGCAGCTGAATCATGCTGTGCTGACTGTTTCTCCAGGCTAGCTCTAAATCTGAGGCAGCTGCCTTCACTCTGCTAATCTCATTTTGGAGCTCTTGACTCCCAGATTTCCACTCTTCACAGGAAGCCCGTATCAGCTCCACCACCTGCACCCGTGCACCAAGAGCTTGGCTGTCCAGTAGAGCCTGGAAACCCCCTGCATGTGGCACAACTTTCCCTCCCCGGATGCTACCTCCACTGACATGCACCAGCCTGCCACTCAGGGGCTCAATGAAGGATTCACCAAGCAGTAGACCTCCTACTGGAAGCACGGCACCTGCAACAGAGACTTAAATGTCAAGTTAAACCTCATATCAACAGACCTACAAATGTTTTTTTGAACATTCAAAATAAGTCTTTGTTTATATTCAGATGAAATTGTTGAATATTAGAAATATGGTTTTATAATTAATTTTGAGTTGCTTTCTTTTGGAGCTTATAGTTTGCAGGTAGAATAATGCAGTGCTTCTCAGAGTGGGGACTGAGGATCCTCAGGGGTTCACAAAGCATAGAAATAGAAGTTATTATATTCAGGGGTCCAAGCACCAATGCAAACTCAAAACTGTGTTGTATTCATAGAAAACTCAGGAAGAGGAAGCTATGGAAATTCTATGGAAATTTTTCTTATAATTTAAGCAATTTCTGGCTACAAAGTTTGTATTTCAGTAATCTGGTTATTATTGTTTTTTTTCTGGGAATCTGAAAGTTTCTAGTAAATGTTCAAAACGACATATTCCAATATGTAGAAGAAAGATATGTACCTGTTTGTGAGTCCAAAGTAACACCTGTGATGAGCACCACATTGCCTGTGCGAGGATCCAGCATCGGACAACCGATTTGAATGGGCTGGCGGAGTCGAGTCACAGGGCACACGTGAACTCCCCCTACCGGGTAAACCGTCCCTGTCTGGGGGTGAATGGTGACTGCCAAGATCGGGACAAGTACACCAGTTTCATAGTCATACATGGGTCCCCCAAATACAAGCTTCTGGCCTGGTTGGAGGCTTCCCAACTTGGATGGCCCTAGCAGCTCAGAGTGATGAGATGAAGGGTAGGGAATAAACGGAATCACAGGTGACTCCCATTTTCCAACTTCACCTGAGATGAGATGTTAGAGTCACATGCTGATGTTTAATAGTGCATCATTATGGCATAATAGAATAAAAGCAGGATGCATGAAAATTGGATCCTCAACTCACCCATACAAGCATCGGCTGTGTAGACAAGGGCAGAGCTGGAGGGGTCAAATCCAACATTCCCAGCCATGGGGAGCAACCGGCCAGTGTGAGGATGCAGGAAGAAATCAGAGGGCACAGGCATGCTGTGTCCACTAGCCAGGAGCATGTGGGCATTCAAGATTGGATGGATGAGGCCTGTGCAGGGGTCCACATGGACTGTATCACAGGCCCGGACAGACCCGTCAGGTGCTGTGTCGGTGTAAAGATTGGTGCAAATGTCATTCCAGAAACATGTGAGGAATCACTATATGAGCAGCAATAAGGTCTCACCACTAGGTGGAGTAGTTCATTTACCAGATGTGACACAAACAGTATGTAAAACTGCATTCTGGAGAACGGTAACTAAATACAACAGCCAATCATACAGATTTTGGTGGGATTGTGGTAAGGGTTAGCCAATAGTAACTGACAGCTCTGAATTCTGAATCACAAATTGCATTAGCCGATCAGTATATTATATTATGGATTAGTCATAATCAGCCTCTAAACCACCTGCCTAATATTGTGTAGGTAATTCTTTTAACACCAAATCAGCTCTAACCCATTGAGGCCAGACCTCTGAAGTTGTGCTGTTGTATCTGGCACTAATATCTTAGCAGCAACTGTAAGTTAAGAGGCGGGGCTTCAGTGGATTCAACTTGTTTGTCCAGCACATCAAGAACTGATTGTTCACTTGCTGTCTAATACACAGATCAGGCGTAACATTATGATAACCTGCCTAATATTGTGTTGGTCCCCGGTTTGCTGCCAAAACAACCCTGACCCATCATGCACTGTGTATTCTGACACCTTTCTATCAGAACTTCTTCAGCGATTTGACCAACAGTACCTCGTCTGTTGGATCGGATCACACGGGCTCATCCCCACGTGCATCAATGAGTCTTGGCCGCCCATGACCCTGTCGCTGGTTCACCACTGTTCCTTCCTTGGACCACTTTTGATAGATACTGACCACTGCAGACCGGGAACCATTTGAAATAATCAGTGATTGGCTAGAGATCAGATTTAATCTATGCTAATAACTAATAAAAAAAAAAAAATTAGGGACAACTTTTTAAAATCTGTGACCGTGATGATGAAACATATGAATCATGGACAAAGGCATTTGTTTTTCTTTTTTTTTAATAAAGGTTTGACAGCCTTCACACACTACAGTGTCACAGCTTTAGATAGCTTTATACAGAGCCTGTAGAAAGTATTCAGGCTCCCTGAAATTATTTCTCTTTTTGATGTTATTGCAACACTGAAGCACATCAGAATGGGATTTTTTTCCCACTCCTTTTGAATTTTTAATTTTTTTATATTTATAAAATATAATGAAATTAATTATTTTTATGTCCTTAGAATTATTTAGAATAAAAAAAATACATTTTAAATTAAATTTATTTAAATTTATTAATGTATTTTTTTAAATTAATTTTAAAGTATTCACCCCGTCGTTGTACTTATCTCACATGTGTCTGTTTTAGCTCTGCACATTTTGATTGTGGCATTTTCTTTCATTACTTTAAGCACAATTTCTCCAACTTTTAAATTGAATAAAGAATGTTGGTGAACAGCAATTTTCAGGTCATGCCACAGATTTTAAATTGGGCTTTGACTCAGCCATTCCAAAACACGAATCTTCTTTTAAGCCATTCCTTTGTAGATTTCTGCCCTGTGCTTTGGCTCATTGTCCTGTTGGAACATGTATTTTCGCCCTAAATGCAAATCTGTGGCTGACTGGAACAGGTTCTGCTCAATAGTTTGCTTTGTCCATTTTGTCTCTGACCGTAACAAGCTTTCAGGTGACTTCTGCTGATAAACAGCCTTAGATCATGACGTTACCACATCACATGATTGATGTTACCGGGGCTGAATTTGGTTTCGAAGATTATTATTTGTTTTTAGAACAAACAGGCTCAATTGTTTTCCCAAAAGCACTTAAGCGAACCTCTAAAATGGCAGTTGATTCTTCTTGATCTGCAAAGATCTGCACATGTTTTCCTGTATCAGATTGTAACTCCTTCTCTGTTGTAGCTGGACTCTTCAACACTCCTGTGTCCACTCTTGCCTAAGCACTCCTGATCTTGACCATGTCTGTCCTGTTTTTTTTTCCACTTTGTTATAATGGATTTCACAATGCTTGTAGGACGGTTCGAAGCTTAGCTGATCTTTTTATCCTTTAACCTTTTACCTAACAACTTTCTTCATGACCCCAGGACTAATCTGATCTACTGTTTAAGCTGTAAGACCTCTTCCTGTCAGAGATATTTGTTGTTCAAACATGAAATTCAAATTCATATGGATTTAAAATAGTCACAGATATACAGAAGGCTGTTTATAACACTGTTAAACTGAGCACAGGTCCAAAGATATACACCGATCAGTCATAACATTGTGAGCAGTGAGAGGTGAAGTGAATAACACTGATGATCTCCTCATCATGGCACCTGTTAGTGGGTGGGATATATTAGACAGCAGGTGAACATTTAGTCCTCAAAGTTGATGTGTTAGAAGCAGGAAAAATGGACAAGCGTAAGGATTTGAGTGAGTTTGACGAAGGGCCAAATTGTGATGGCTAGACCACTGGATCAGAGCATCTCTTGTGGGGTGTTCCCGGTCTGCAGTGGTCAGTATCTATCAAAACTGGTCCAAGGAAGGAACAGTGGTGAACTGGATACAGGATCATGGGGAGCCAAGGCTCACTGATGCACGTGGGGAGCGAAGGCTGGCCCATGTGATCGGATCCAACAGACGAGCTACTGTTGCTCAAATTGCTGAAGAATTTAATGCTGGCTCTGAAAGAAAGGTGCCTGATCCGTGTATATGAATATCCAAAAGGTTATAGTTAAACAAACAACTCTTTCAGGTCAATAAATTGCGGAAGAATTTTCAATAGTTTTCTATGTAGGACAAGGACCTTGGACATGTTTTGGAAAAGTGCAGTAACTCACAGATAATGTCATCCCTAGTGAGGACTGATCCAGAAGTGGGGCAAAGAAGACGTGCTCCAGTCCCCTGTTTGAGCACGACCCAGCAACCCTGCCTCTCCGCCTCCACTGAGACCAGCTCTGCCATCTCCTCAGCCAGCACAGTAACTCTGTCCATAACACTACAAACCACAACTTACTTAAATCACAATGGCAAGGAATAGAGATTGATAACAAAGGATTAATATGTATTATAATAACATTATTATTATTATTATTATTATTATTATTATTATTATTATTATTATTATTTAAAAAAATGTAAAAAAAAAGGTTTGCTGTAAAAAAAATGTTTTCATTTACATTACCACTGAATATCGGTGGGAAATATATATATAAAAATGAATCTATAATTTTTTAGAATTATTATAAAGCATTTAAAGCATTAGATGAAAATCATAGAGTTGTCAAATAAAATATTTTAAGTCTATGTTTTTGATTTGTGCATGCTTTGAAATATCAAAAAAATTGGACAAATTAAGCGTTCAGAGAAAAAGAAAAAAATATAAAATAAATGCAAGAATCTGTGCAAATGCAAGATATGATAAAATGTTGTGTAAATGATAAAGTTCTTTATGAAATCTCATTTCTATAAGCGTGCGATTCAGTGTATCAAGTATCATACTTAATTTTTTCTTCTTCCAACATTATACATTTGTTTATATCACTGCTTGCCTATGTATAAATGTAATCTTGATGCTTATATATAAATCCTAAAATGAATCCTGTCTAGTCTCTTCCCCATCTCTTTCCCATTAGTCGTACCAAAACGATCCCAAAGGATCGATATCAAGGTTGGAACGGAAAAAATCGATCAGACTCATCATTAAAGGGAGCAAAGGTGCTCCTTATTTTAGTTCCTGTTTTGCAAACAGTCTGCATTCTATTTAAATATTGAAGGAAAAGATATTTTTAGTTTCATCCGGGACACAGGGTTACTTGGACCTTTGAGAAGAGATTGCACTCGTGTCTTTTCAGCAGTTAAGTTCAAAGTTCCTGCTTTCTGAAATGCATATAATGCATTTTGTTCATTATCAAGTACTCTTTTTAATTCTACTTCATACTGCTAAACAGATCGTTCTCTGTGAATTAGCCTTTGGATCACAGGTGAACAGTGGCTGTCTCTACAAACTCAGGTGGTTATTTAACACTGCAATACGCAGACCATACAAAGCTTTCATTTAGCTTTAATATAAAGAAAATAAATGGAATAGTACTAAATACTGAACTGTAGTAGTTAATGCAGTCACTGGAGTTCAGAAAGTTGGAAGAATCCATTCCTCTGACTTATCCTATGATCCTAGATGTTGGTTGATGACACCAGTGAAGTTATTTAACACTGCATCAAGATTCTATTCTGTTTCTGCACTAAGGTGGTGGAATAAACTCTAGATGTCCGGACAGTTCTCAGACAAGATCTATCTCGTCCTGAAATACTTAAACCAACACTTTTTTCGTTTTAAAGTAAATAAATAAATAATGGAATAAATATCTCTGGGATTTTCTGGCTGTATTACCTCCCAATAGTGTTTTCAGACTGATGAAATTCTTAGTCCCTGACCTAGTGATCCAGTATTGATGTTTTCATTGACAGAAAAATACTTCTGAAAATCACTTTGGGAAATAGACTCGTAAATGTAAATGTCATTTAAAAAGCAGAGGTCTACCATAACCTCGAAATATAAATATGATCCAGATGAAATTGATCAAATTCTAGATTCAAGGTATGTAGTTAAAAATAAAATGTCCACTTGGCCCTGAGAATCACTAACTGAGGATCAGCTCAAGGTAAATGCCTTTATTTAAGAAAGTCTTTTTTGAGAGCTTTTGCTGAATCTTTTTTCCCTTAAATCAACATTCCACCTAATTTACATTTTATAAAAACTTTACTCCTTCATTTACACCCTCTGGGGGATTGATTTATTAAGTTAAAAAAAAAAATAGCTGGAGTGGTTCTGTCCTTATTCAGTAATTCCTCTCCAGATTCTGGATTCAGATGGTTAGGTTGCTCAATAATATTTTTATTAGTAAATAAATGAGTCTACTTCTATTTCTGCCTCTGAGAAATTTTATTCTTTTGCTGTTTTGGCCTCCTTTTACATGTTAAGCTCTTTATAGGATTTATCTTGTTTAGAGTTTTGTGAGAATCAATAGGTTCGTTTCCGAATAAATTCGATCTGATCATGGATTTTGAATGTACTGTTTATATGGACAATAAACATTGCAATCGGATTCAAATACCCATATATTACATGTGCATTACATATAAGCACCCAAGCACAGGCCATTTGTATTCATTTAAATGGTTCTTTTTTTTTTCTTTTATTTACCAGATTATTTCAGATCTACTTTCAAGATGATCCAGTTGAGGTGTTTACGTTAACGATTTTTAATCGGATAACTAACACATTATTTGGTTGCATGTGACGTCCTGATTGATGTCACACCTACCGCAGACAAATCCCCCCAGACCACCAGAGGGCAACCTTGTGTGCTGTATGAACTTTTCCTTTTGTTGTGTTTGTTCTATTTTCCTCCTTCGATCATGCCCAGCCGTTTTGTATTGTCTCATTAGTGTGCCACAACTTAAGAGCCTTAGGTGCCATAGTTTGCTCCTAGTGTTTATCTTTTTACTGTTTATGTGGGGTGTGGTAGCTTAGTGGTTAAGACATTGGCTTGCTAATCAGTAGGTTGTGAGTTTGAATCCCAGGCCCATCAAACTGCTACTGCTGGGCCCCTGAATAAATTGTTGCTCCAGATAAAGGTGTATGCTGTAAATGAAAAAACTCCTAAAAGAAGCCCGATGAAGCCAGTGTATGAATGTGCATCGGAAACATACCACTGCTGAATGGGTTTGTTCCAGAGAGAGGCCTGGCTGTCAGAAACCAGCATCAGCAACCGAAGGCATTCCCTGAGCAGTGGTGAGAAAGCCTTGTGCATGGCATGCTGGGACTGTGACTCATTCTGTAGGATCTGAAGCTGGCTTTCTAGCAGCTGGGAAATCTGGGTGCCCAGAACTTTCCTGCGGCTTATCTCTTTCTCCACTTGCCTCTCCAAACACTCCAGCTTGCACCCTACCACCATTGCCCGCCGGTCAGGCTGGAGCCCACGTATCTTTTCCAGCACTCCTTGATAGAGCTGCTTCACCTGTGGGTGTAGATAGATAAAGTAGATAGATAAAGTTTTCCTTCAGTGGGGAATTTCCTCATCTTGCATGGGAGTAAGTTATTGGTGGTTAGCCTGCTCCACCCAGAAGCACCAAAGAGGAGAAAACGTTTGCTGTGGTTTATTTAATATGTTTACATCCAGAAGTTATTTTCAGAGGAAATCACAAATTCGGAACAAACCATGGAAAAATCACCTCTTCTCTGAGCTGCCCAAGCTGGCTAGTAACAGACACGCTGTGCTTAAGCAAGATCTCATAAAAGGTGCTGGAACTGAAAGCCTCCAGGTTCACCTGCTCCTCATAGTCCCAGAACTCGTCTGAGGTTTCAGCCATAGCTGTGAGCAATATGAGAAGAGTGAGTAAACCTGTCTAGTTCAAGATGCAGTCTTCTTCCCCGATGTTGCTACATTTTACTTCTCAACTGTTCACAACAGTATTAAATGAACATGTCTATGGTGTATTATTGCAGGATACGCAGTAATTTGTATAACATAAGCATCACTCAATGACCCAGATTTGGAAACATTTTTATGGAATTTCATATAATTTCCTAGTTACATCAATCACCATGAGATCTGTAACTCCTTACATTAAAGTTTTCAGAAGGTTGTGAGTTTGAATCCCAGGTCCACCAAACTGCCTCTGCTCTACCCTTGACCAAGGCCCTTAAACCTCAATTGCTCAATTGAATAAAATGAGATAAGTCGCTCTGAATAAGGGTGTGTGCCAGAATATGTAAATGTTTATGGTTCACGGTACATTGAAAATGTTTAGAGCAGAATCAAGACTTGCAGATGAGAAGGCTGCTTATTAATGATCTAAGGTCTGCTGATAATGCATTAATTCATTAACAGCAGACACTGACAATATTATGCAGATGTTCAAGTATATGTCACGGATAAGAAATTTTCAGGTTTGTCAAGCTAGACAGATATTTACAGTTATTTGATTCTCTTCTGGTGGGAATTATTTGTCCTACTTCCATATGCTTAATTAGTAAAAATGAGCAAACAAGTCCCTCTGAACATTGCCAAGTGAACTGATGTGGTAAATGCAGCTGTCGCTCTAAAGACTGTCCTTGTTTTCAGGTTTGTTTCAAAGACTAAACATGGAGCTGGTATGTTTGGGGTTTAGCTTTGAATGCAAGAACTAACCAAAAGCTAATAAAAGCGAAAATATATCATGTTTGCGCTCTTATTGGCAACAGAACTGTCTACACGACTGATTTTGTAACTTCTTACATCATACAGCAAACTGAATTTTGTTTTGTAAGCACAGATGAGATGCAACAGTTGAAATATCTGCCAGTTTTCACGGCAGATTGTTGTGCAATATGGCAGCAGGAATAACCTCAGCTCTGTTTGAGTGCTAGCCAAGATAGTTTGGAAATGTAGTACTAGAGAATTGTTTGTACACAGCAAGCTTTTATTTTGAACAGTTACCTCTCAGAATCGGGTCCTCGTTCATTCCAACCTGCAGGTTCCGGTGCGTCTTTTTCAGTGCCATGACCCTTGAACCTTTCGATGAATAGTCATCCATGTTGTACTTGAGCTGTAGATCTCGGTACCTGGCTTGAAAAGGCAGCTTCTCTGGCCAGCCATGCTCCCTGAACAAGATCTGTGTATTTGAAAAGGAAATCAGCAGTTCTTGAACACTAGTAACCAATAGTTATAGGGTTGGTTCTTTTATGATAGATTTATAGCACAAGACTGACCAGTACTACAAGACACAAGCAGAGCACAACTGTGGCTCCAGCCAAGAGACCTCCAATCACCCACCAATCGGGTCGCAGCAGGACCTGGCGTTGGATTGTTATTCCCACTCGAATCATATGATGTGGGTCAGTAGGAAAGAATGGACCATTGTCATAGCAATCTCCTCCAGCAGGCAAAACCTTTACATACTAGAGAGGGACATTACTGTTGGCACCTTATAGATAGCAAGGTCAAGGTCATATTTTGGATGCAGTTAAAGGTAAGTTAAACAGGTACAATACCACATGCTTGTGTTGATTGCTGCTCAGTTTGAGGACGTACACACCAGGCTCAGTGAAGCTAACTGAAAAGAGGGAGTTTGCAGATCGTGCCATTACTAGCTCTTGTTCCAAGACTCTAAAGACTCCCCAGTCGAAAGCAGCATTAGTGTTGAACAAGTTCTCTCTGTAAACAACAGAGACAAGGCAAACCCTTGAAAATTTTTAAGTCAGTTTGAGACCAACTAAGTCTAAATGGGACAGGCAAAGATTTATTACTCACACATCATACTGTGGATAGTGGTGCCTGGTGACAGTGAATAAAAGAATGTCCTCCAGATGCAAGCAAGCTATTGGGTTCATCACTTGATCGGCTTCTCTATTCCTGGCTCCTCTTGAAGCAGGACCCATGGACCAATAGGATTCCATATCCACATAGGTATGGTTTCCTGGTAAGTGAATTGATTTTAAAACCACTTGGCATGGTTACTCATTATGGGTATACCAGGTTAAATGTTAAAAACTACCTTTTATCTAAGCAGCACCTTACCCACACTGTGTCTGTTCATGATCTCAACAGAACTGGCACTCACTTCACTACCTTCCAAGATCAACATCCGGACTTCTGCTGGGATAGTGCTGAGGAAGCCATAGAATCCACTTTCTGTTGCATGGCAAACATTAATAAGTGTTAAATGACTGGTTGTGAATTCTTTCAACATCCTGGCCTTGGCTGTGGTTACTCACCCTTCGTCTGTATTGTGTACACGGGCCTGGAGAAGCCGTGATGCTGCTCACATTGCAGCCTTCCTCTGGACTCCCAATGTTTGAGGACAGATAAAAGCGCACTTCCTGATGCACTCACCTGCGTCCCTCAGAGATATATAGATCAAAGTGAAACTCTGGTCTTGTTTGCATTAACAAGATAAACAGGGCCCGTGGGTCACGTACCATATGCACTGTCAAAGATACAGTCTGAATATGTAGCATGGATGCTTTTGGGATGTTTTTCGAGGATACCCTTATATGGATATATATACCCTATGGATAGATCTAACTGACATTTTACTAGCTAAACAGATAATATGTCATAAACACAATCTGTTTTTATTTAAGAAAGCTTGAACAAAATGTACCATGTAAGACATAACAAAAAATCATGCAAAGCAAGAGGTTTTGACTTTTATAGATTTCATAGATCAGCTCTGTAGCATGCAAGCCAAACGCAGATCATGTTTGTTTACATAACAATGCAGCAGTCCAGTGAATTAGCCTTCTAGTTGATTTTTTTTTGTACATTTTGGGAAGTAGTATAGCAATTGGGGAAATATTTTTTGTCACACACACATCTGTTGGAGCTGGAATTGACAGCATTAGAAACACAACGCTGGTTTTTCTACCTCTTTTGTCCATTTATTTTCCCCAGAAAATAAAGGATTCATATTTTATTTATTTTTTAAAATGCAATTTAAGCCACCCCCACTTCTGGTTTAAACCTGATGAGATACAGGTGCCGATATAGATAGTGGCATTATGCTACACTCATAGTGTGGTGGCAAGTTCATCTGTGATAGATATACAATGTACACAATATGGTTTAATCATGAATTTCATCCCTATAAGATGAAAGCTTGAAATGCAGACTCATGGGGTTGGTCCTGTATGCTGTACCTGTCTATTTGCCTCAGTGTAAAGCAGTGTAAGGAAAGCAGAACTGCACACCAGCTGCAACACAGGTCTCGTCCTGTCTCCACACCATCCTGAGCACTCACTTCTTCCTGAATCACTCAGACTTTTGCAGACACACAGACCCAGAGAGGCATCGTAGCCTTCATACAGCTGTGGAGACGCACACACCTGTGGAAATGGAACGCACAGGACTTCACAATATGACTCTGACGACTACACACTTCACATGCTGGTTACACAGGTTATGCAAAATTTCCTGTGACAAGAGATTCGTGGAAAAGTGTTTTGTTTCCTTTATGGTTCATTGACTCTCAGGTCAGTTATGTTCAAGATGGGAAGTGATAAAAAAATAAATAAATCAATAAGTACAAATTTTCACCGTCGTCTTTTAGAACTTTGCCTTTAACATCTGGCTACATTGCTTCTTGTTGCTAGTAAATAATTTACATGTTGCATTACAGCATTGAAACAAATTCTGGACTTTAAAAAACATTTTTTTACAGCTTTACAGCTGCACACACAAATATTCTCATCCTTTGAACTACCCGTCATTAATTCCAGATCCGCTGCAGTATAAGAGTCAGCATTCCCTGAGTTTTTACAGTATTTTCACAGGCTCATGCAATATAATCAGTAAAATAAATGAAAATCAGTATAACAAATGAGCACTAGAAAATGAGTTCATCTGCCTGGGTGAACAAAACGTTAATTTGTGAACGCATTAGCGTATGTTATGGTTATGACATTGCAGAAGTAGTGAAATTCTGAAAGAGACTCTGTGGTTTGAGCAATGCTGTAATCTCCAGTGTAGCCTGAAGCTATGAATAATGTATGTTCATGTCCACAGATGTAGGTAGGTACTTTACAAGTACTTTTTAAGTGGCTTCTTGTACCAACCTCATGAGTACAAAGATGTTTCCACTGCTTGTGATCCATACACTTGCCATACTGATCCCGTGTTTGTCCGTTTTTGCAGATCTCATATATCTTTAGCTCACAGGCCTCTCCTCTTTGTGTAGCACGGTACCCCAGAGCACACTGACACTGCCCATCACTGGCCTGCATGAAGGAAACATTCATCATATGTTGAAAACCTTGTCCTTTTGTAAATGCTTAAGAGACAGTGAATTGTTTCTCATTGGTATTCCTGTGGTTGAATCTGAGGAGAGTGTTGAGGAGAGGTTTAGCATTGAGTGCGAGACAGACATGTGTAACCTGACTGCCCTCAGGCTGAAACATGAGCAGCTCTTCTAGCTGAACACTACAGATTGCACCACTGGATACGGCTGATACTGTATGTTTGCATGCAGTTTTAGATATAATGGGAAAAAAACAACAGGTACATTTGCTCACCTGGAAGACTTGACCCTCTGCTAGGCATACACATTTATCCTGGCCAGGTTGATGCTGTTGTGCTCTGGATCCACAGGGCAGACAGGCAGACAGACCCTCTGTGGGAGCATAGTGATGTGGAGGGCAGCTGATACAACCAGTGATGTCCCTGGCCCAAAAACTCGGTGAAAACATTCCTCTGGGACATGGCACTGCAGTTTCACTGCCTTCTGGACAGTAGTGACCTTTTTTTTTTTTTTTTTTTTTTTTTTAGAAAGAACAAAGACATCCACATGTACCGTTTTCATTCCCTTAGGGCAGTAGTTGTATCCTTCAAAATGACAATGCAAAGCAAACAAATACTTTTGGTCTCAAAAGGTATTCCTATATTCCCATGCCTCAAGGCAAGAACACTATGCACCTTACCTGGCTGACAAGGGGGCTGCCGCTCATGTATTCGTGTTGCATTTAGCCCAAAAACAATCCTTAGTGCTGGGCTACAGAGCCACCAGAGAAGGACCGGCCAGCAACAGTCCCTAGTTTTGTGCATCGTCTTGTTGAGTACCAAAGTCTGAGACAGTTCTCAGGGAAATAGGAAGCACTTTCTCTCCCAGACTGAATGATTCATGAGGAGTTAGGTGTCACACATGTCAGTAGGCAAAGAAAGAGGCTACCTAATGCAAGCAGGTCATATTGCAGCCTTTTTCAAACCGATTACTGATTTAAGCTGTGCTTTACCTGTCTCTCAGCACCTGTTTGTGTTTGTGACCTTTAATAATACATTTTTCATGAAAGTAGTAAATTGCCTAATGACTAAATCGAATGGGAAATAATGCCCATTTCCAAATAAGAGGAATGATTGACTTTTTGAATGTTTGCTTTCCTCAAAAACAGGTCAGTCCTGCCCAGCCTGTTTATTTGCAAAGCTTCTGTGTTTTCTGGGCTAAAGTTGATTCCTCTGGAAGCTTCCATATCCCCCAGTATACAACAAACATTTTATATTAACTTAAATATGACCACATGAGCAAACCATTAAAAAGTTTTTTATCTCTGCCTATGTCCACAGAAATGGTAAATAGATAATAATAATAATAATAATAATAATAATAATAATAATAATAATAATAATAATAATAATAATAATAATAATACAATTTGAAGTAGTTGGAAACAGATGCTGTTTATACAGTTGCTGTACTACCAAATAATGGCCTTTGGCAAATATACAGATACTACGACCCAAATGTCATTATTACACACATGAGCTAGACTGACTTTTCACCTACTTCATTCAGTGTGAGTACTTTAACCTTGTGAGACATAACTGTCATACAATCATTACAATGTCGTCATCCATAATGAGGTTAATTAATAGTATGTACAGTTTACAGTAATACACTTTACTGGCTTCTTCTCAGCACTATAATTCTCTATGTAACACTTATGACAAGTCATACATTAATAGCCTGTTATAACCGTTCGGTTCAGTTAAATCAAATTTTATTAGTCACACACACACACACACACAAATACACAACCATACACAGTACGACATGCAATGAATTGCTTTTCATGACTGTCTGCTGCGATCAAAAAGAACGTTTGCATAAAAACAGAATTTAACTACATACATATATAGAAAAAGAAGCTATATACAAATAGAAAATATAAATATAAAAAAAAGTTAAGACTGCAAAAAATATATTAAGTGTAAATCTGTGTGGTTGTATGTGCTATAGAATGCTTTGCAGCATTCAACCGAGGTATTTGCAGGGACAATATATGCATGTATGTACTTGCAGTGACAACAGAAGCAGGAAAAATGGGCAAGCGTAAGGATTTGAGTGAGTTTGACGAAAGTGTGATGGCTAGACCACTGGATCAGAGCATCTCCAAAACTGCAGCTCTTCTGGGGTGTTCCCGGTCTGCAGTGGTCAGTATCTATCAAGGAAGGAACAGTGGTGATCCGGCAACAGACTCACGGACGCCCAAGGCTCACTGATGCACGTGGGGAGCGAAGGCTGGCCCGTGTGATCCGATCCGACAGACGAGCTACTGTAAGTTAATGCTGGTTCTGATAGAATGGTGTCAGAATACACAGTGCATGACGGATCAGGGCTGTTTTGGCAGCAAAAGGGAAACCAACACAATATTAGGCAGGTGGTCATAATGTTATGCTTGATCAGGATAAGTAGTCTTATTATAGCTATAAGTAAGTAGTAGTCATATAAGTATTCGTATTACTTGTGACTTCCTTATTACAATGACATAAATATCAACAATTAGGTATTTGCTGTCTAAAAATTTATTTGAAGGTAATATAGCTTGATTCTCTACTGCATCAGTGACATACTGATATTAACTTTGTGTGGTGGTGCGGTGTATATTGTTGCTTTCTCACAGTTCCAGATCTTTTATAATCTGTACAGAAATTCTCTCCATGTCCATGTGGGTTTCCTCTGGACATGCCAGTAGGAGGCCTGGCCACTTCAAATTGCCCTTTGTACACCATGGGGTCCTTTCCAGGGTTTATTTAAACCTTGTGCACAACATTAGGGTTAGTGGGGTCAAACTCAGAATCCAGAGCCAACTTTGCATTGCGCTGTTGCAACACAAAAACTGCATGAATGAGTTGTCCTAATGAAGTTCTCAAACAAACAAAGACCTTAAAACAAAGGCATTTGATGCAGTTGAGGAGGACTCCCTTACTCTCTCCTTGTCCCAGCCACCCCCAGGTCACTACATCTAATATCCAAGAGCTTCTGTCTCCCTTTGCAAAAGGCCTCCAGATGGCTCTCGAATCCAACACCCATCAACTCAATAGAGAAGAGGTAATAAAGAAGATCAGCCAAGCTATGGACGAGAGTCATAAGCAAAGATGCGCTGCTTTTGAGAACATTAAAACAATGTGGAAAAGCCATGTGGTGAGCAGTGACCTTTATTCCCTGGACTTTTTGAACCCCATGGCAGCTGAGCTCAGGCACAAAAACTGAGTCAGGAATCAGACCTTCTCTTTGAGCTCACTTGAGACAGGAACGTCTGGATCTCCGTCAGAGACTCTCTGCTTACCCCAGCCACCCCCAGGCCACTGTGACTAATATCCAAGAGTTTCTGTCTCCCTTTACCAAGGGCCTCCAGACGGCTTTCGAATCCAATACGAAGGCATTTGAGGCAGTTGTGGAGGACAAAGACAGGAGTAGGAAGGATCTATGGGAGGAAGTGACAGCCAGTTTGGGTCAAGAGATCTTGTCATACAGTTACAGGGCAAGATTGCAGCACTGACAGTCTCATTAACAACACTCCTCACTTCATCAGAGCCTTCAGAAGATGAAATGGTTTCCAAAGTGGACCAGTTCTGTGACGGTTCCTCAAGGCAGAACCATAAATCAATAAAAAAAACTTAAAACTTTTTAATGCTATTTGATGTGTGCTCTTTGTTGCATGTATGCATGCTTTGCTTCAAGGACTTCAAGGGCAAACAGAGACAAAAGTAAAAGCATTGAGCATGTTTGCCTACTGGAAAGAATCAATGACCAGAGCAGAGCAAGACCAATTCCACCCACAAATCCCTGGAATCGACCTCACTTACCGTGTAGCTTAGTAAGTAACATCATAATAGCCTTGAGTTTTCTAATAACTGTTAATGTTTTGTGGGCGTAACCTGCAGCTTTACGCACTGTACGTAACGATGAATTCTTGTTTGTTTGGCTGTCAGAAGTTCAGAGAGCTCCACGCTTGGCGTTGATTATCACTCAGTACATCCCAGAAGACAAACAAAAAAGCTCAAACAGCACCTTTGTTCTGTGAATATCAGATATCGATTTTGGAAAGCGTTTGCTGGAACTTTCTCGACGTTCGTGCCACGACAGTTACGTGGGACATATCCTTGTTAAGAGTAATAGCGCCAATTTTATATCCTGCAGCTCATAGAATGACCTCACTTACACGGCTTTTCACTGGGATTTACAGCCAATCTTTCAATCAATATCTAGTTTTATGTGTGGAAACACGTTTGTCAGTCTGAACCAGTGTCTAAACTACATGTGGTAGGAAAATGATCAGAAGTAGCTTTGACCTCGCCTGACTCTGCGGTGCGTCATCGTCGACCTTGCTATGACGACGCTAAGATTACTTTGAAGAAGAATGTTTCAGCTTCGAGACAGCCAATCAAAGGTGCCTCTGCCACTTCTCGCAGCACTCTGCTATCATACTGACCCTCCACGTCTCTGTTGGTCTCTGTTGACACAGGCAGAGTGCAGAAAGGTCTCTGATAAGGGATTGCTTTAAAAGACCGGATTGAGAGGTGTACCTTACAGACCCTTACTACAAGGTAAGAACCGGACACATCATTCTGACCGTGAGCTGTGACGTTCTGATCATCAATAATTCACTTTGTCTCTCCTATATTTCAGACTGGACACGAACGTTGCTTTTGAATTAAAAAAAAAAAAAAAAAACATGCTTCTATATGTGATCTTTGCTGTGATACTGGGAACTACAACAGGTTTGTATCTTTTGTAATCTATAATGAACAGATTTATTCATGAAATAGTCTGCTTTAAAGCTCGCTCTCGTCCACCATGTAGCATTCCCTGTCAATCAAGATGCTGCCAGTAGAGAAGGATTTTGGAGTATCCAGGATGAAAGCACAAATTTGGCCATTGATAAAAAATATGCCCCCAAGAATTCTGAGTGAGTTTTTGTTATTGTACTTTATATTTAATATTATTAGAAAAACAGAAGAGTGAGTCTAAATTCAATAAATCAATTGGTATGTTGCAGTGGAATGTGGAAAAGCCATGTGGTGAGCAGTGACCTTTATTCCCCGGACACTTTGAACCCCATGGCAGCTGAGCTCAGGCACAAACTGAGTCAGGAGTCAGAACGTCTTCGAGCTCGCTTGAGACAGGAACTTCTGGATCTCCGTCAGAGACTCTCTCCTTACCCCAGCCACCCCCAGGCCGCTGCGACTAATATCCAAGAGCTTCTGTCTCCCTTTACCAAGGGCCTCCAGACAGCTCTTGAATCCAACACCCATCAACTCTGCAGTCATCTCAGGATGACCATCCAAGAGGTTAAAGCTGACGGACCTTCGCTCCACCAAGAGGCAATAGAGAAGATCGGTCAAGCTATGGATGAGAGTCATAAGCGAAGAACTGCTGCTTTTGAGGAATTTAAAACAAAGGCTTTTGAGGCGGTTGAGGAGGACAAAGACAGCAGTAGGAAGGATCTATGGGAGGAAGTGACAGCCAGTTTGGGTCAAGAGATCTTGTCATACAGTTTGGAGTTACAGGGCAAGATTGCAGCACTGAAAGTCTCATTAACAACACTCCTCACTTCATCAGAGACTTCAGGAGATGAAATGGTTTCCAAAGTGGACCAGTTCTGTGACGGTTCCTCAAGGCAGAACCATAAATTTGTTGCTGATTTAGTGCAGCAAATATTCATGATTGAGGAAAAGCAGAATAAAGGCGAGCCATCAAGCCATGTAAACATAGACTCCATACAAGAGGATTTCTCCACCAGACTAAACGCATTACTTCAGGACATTGTACACACCATCAACTAGAGATCCTCTCCATTCACGTCATAATTACCTCCATAATGTAAATAGAAGTGCAACTGTACAGTGTGAATTATTGTCTTTTTGTAGAAGACTCCTAAAATGTCTGGTTAAGACAACTTTTGTATATAGAAAAGAAAAATGTCTGTTTGTCTAGTTTTCTCTAGACAAACAGTCCAATGCAAAAAAACACCAACAGACCATTTTTTTAGATGCAGGTTTATTGAGCTTTGTGTAATCAATATCTAAAATGTTCTATTTTTTAAATAAATGCACAGAAATTAAAAGATTATGGTGTGTGTGTGTGTGTGTGTGTGTGTGTGTGTGTGTGTGTGTGTAGATATATAAATAAAATCATCACTTGTTTACAGTCATCTTGAATAAAACTAACAAAATTTGCTTCAGCTTAACACAATGATTTCTAAACAGAAGCACAAAGTGGACACAGTGTATTTAAACCCAGAATGGACATAAGATAAGATTAGATTAGATTAGATTAGATTAGATTAGATTAGATTAGATTAGATTAGATTAGATTAGATTAGATTAGATTAGATTAGATTATCTGTGCAATCTCCAAATGTAAGTGCAATAATAATAATAAACCATTTTATTACCATTTTAATACTTAAGTAAAACATAATATGATGTATTTACATATTGGATGATTGAAAAAAATAGTTTTTATAACCTATAGCACAATATTAAAATATCTTTAATGATATCCTTCCAGTTCCTTCATGCATTTAAAACATATTAGATTGCATTGTGCGGACGTATTAACATTTCTTAAGAATTTTTCGTGTCTCATTAAGGTGCTCTGATATACTAAACTGTCTAGAACAGATGACCAGCTGCTACTGGCTCCTTTATTTGAAAACATAAGGTAGGTCACTATCCTACCAAACCTTCTTCAGCACAAACCATCCAGCCATAACGAGAAGCAATGCACCAGCAGAGGCAAATATAGCCCCTACCACCACCCCAGCCATGTTATCCTGGCTTTTATTGGACTGTCCAGGGCCTCCTGCTGAATGAATAAGTCAAGTCATGTCAAATTTATTTATATAGCACATTCATTAAACAAGGAGCTGTGTAAGATACATTCTGTCTAATAAATTAAATTAAAGTAAATTAAATTTATAATTAAAAAAATAAAAGATAACGGGTTAAAAAAATTAAAGTGGAAATTTGTGAAAGGAACAAACCCAAAAGCTAGACAGAAAATACTTTTTTGTATTCTCCTGTAGTTTTTAACCTAGATCTAAAATGTTCAGAGTAAGGGTGAAGATGGTCCAGTGAACAAAAATAAATATTCATACAATTTTGTTTTCACTTCTAGTGCATATATCCACTTCAAATGTGTACACATAATTTCTTTTGACTTTGCACGAAAGCACATATTAGACATAAAAGAATGTATTTATGAGAGCATTTATAAGGGTTATAATAAATAAATCAAGTCCGCACACAGGTGTCCTCAATGTGCAATAAGAATAATGATAATGAAAGAGAGATGCTGGCAATCGATCAAAAAGAGCTGTAGGACGACCTGAAATTAGCAGAAGCATCAGTTACACAGAAAACAATAAACAGCATCATAATCATCTCTGTTCCTTGATCCCACACAAAACTCCTCTGCTTAAAGAAAAGCACAATAATGTGTGTCTAAAAAAATGTGTGTCCACACACTTATTTCAGACAACTCAATATATTCTGATCCAATGAAACATAAAACAACCCTCTAGCCATAATAATGTTTAGCTTGTCAGGATTTGAGAAAGAATGTGTACGATTACAAGAACATACAGTGAAGCATGGTGGTGGAAGCACTTAATGCTGGGACTGCCTCATCTGCCTAGAAACTGAACCTCTGACGAAGGTGATTCCAAATATACAGCCGGAATGTGGAATTTTTATAGTTGTTAATGATGTGGTCTCTTTACACTATTCAATTTTGTTTGTTTATGTTCATATTTATAAGTAGAAATTAATTACATGTGTACATTTGTAGTAGATATGTGCACTGGAAGTTCAAGTCGATTCGATTTTATTTGTAAAATAGTCTCAAAGCAGCTTTACAGATCATAAGAAACATATATATTATTATATATATATATATATATATATATATATATATATATATATAATACATATATAATATTAGACTTATATTTAAATTTATTTCTATTAATTCCTAATTCCTAAAGAGCAAGCCCAAGGTGAATGTTTCGAGGAAAAACTTAAGAAGTATAAGTTTATAAGAAGTATATTAAACAGTATAATAACAGAACTTTAGATCAGCAAATGACATTCTCAACATAAAGCTTAGAAAATTTCTTACCATAAGCAGAAGCAGTTGGCTCAGCTGAAAAAATCAGTTACAGGAAGCTTTTCAATGATGGATCTTCACAGCTATTTTGCATTCAAATACTTTGTGTATATATTTTGCATTGTGGAGCTTGTATACATACTTTGGGCAGCTGTATAAAGTGGCCCGATCGACAAAGTAGCCGTGGACGGTTGTCCAGACTCCTCCTCCACAGATCTCTTTCTTCTCTTTCCACTGCAACCCTGCACAAGCAACATACCAACCAATGGTAAAATCACACATCGCATCAATCTGCCATGATTTAAAAAGTGAAAACCTTTGCTTACGTTTAAAATGTTCAGGCACTTGTCAGGTTCACAGAGTCTCAGGATGCAGTGAATGAAGATGGAGGATTTGTCTTGGTTGCGATGCTCCACAAAACGAAACGCCTCAAAGGAGAACCTGCTGTTTTTGGATATCCCATTGTTCAGGACAACAGTCCGAGGGTCAATGTTACATCTGCGGAGGAACAGAACTGACTCTTTATTTGTAAAACAGAGTGGATTAAAACAGAACAGTAAAAAGAGGCAGGATGTAGATGTGGACAGAAACTGTATTTCTCACACAGAGAAGAAGTCAAGTTTTTCGCTGTTGTTGAAGGTGTAAGGCGATGGAGTTGCAAAGCAATGGTCCAGGAGGAGATTAAAGCTATAACACAAACTAAAAGTTACTCATTTCTTTCAAAATAAATGAACAAATCTCTAAAAAAAATTTTTACAGTTTCCGCTAGTAAAGAGGTTCACATACTTCCCAGAAAGATTAACTGCTTTGACCTCTACGTAGACCTTGGTTCGCAGTTGTAGTCCATTAGTTGGAACCACCAATGGATAGGAAAAGCTAGAATCCTAAGAATAGATTGGATTATAGTGTCAAAATAAAAGGTATATTTTTAAACTATTTAAAGGATGCTGGTAAATGAACTCACATTGTACACGCTCATGCTGAGAGTATCAATAAAGCTTCCATTTTTTTCATTAGTGGCCACCGACACTGATGATCTGGAAATAAAAATAAAATAAATGCTAAAAAGTCAGTTGAGTTTTTTGGTCTTGGATTTGGATTAGGACAAGACGTCTCATGTACATCTTGCTCACTATTCTACACTACAATTTTGCTTTTTGTCTTTTAACGGGAAATAAAACAGACAGAAATGAGAAACGTACGCCACAATCTTGGTGTTGTTGATGAGGTATTCCAGAGGATAACGGCAGGAAAAGTGATAGTAGAGGTCCGTGGAATAGCTGATGATACCTGCTGAGGAGGTTGGGGTGTCAATGAAGCTGGTGATGATGACCGACTGAATGTTGGAGAAAGAGCTGAAAGGTCCAGAGGCGCTGGGAACCTCGTCTACAATCTAAAGAAGAAAGAACACAGTGTCCATGCCGTTATTTGGTGATAGCATCACTTTTACCATTATACATTTCCCACAGATCAGTTTTATTTATACTTCCATAAGAATTCAATGAGTACAATAAAGATGCCTTGTGTTCACCTGAAGTGACTGCCGGCACAGGTTACCCTGACTGTCATTGACAGCTAGTTCATACCGGATGACAGGAGGGTCCACACTGGTGTCTATAGTACCTTTACACTGGCTATTATTGTGCATGCCATTCAGGGCCAGTCCGTTGGGGTCGAAGCCAGCCCATTGTGCTGTACACAGGTTAACCTCCAGTTTGATGACTCTGACTCCACAGTCCACCTTCAGGTCATCATTATCTGAGTATACAGCCAGAAGATTAGTATCTGGTAACATGAGAAACATGGCAAAAGGTCAGGACTCATAGGGTTGAGACTCACTTGGAACCCTCTCATAAAGGGAGGAGCAGTTATAGAGAGAGAGTACCGGTTTCCAAGCCAGGGTCAGCACTGTGAGACAAAGTAAACGCAGCATCTTCACAGCTGGAGAAAATCCTAAAGAAATTATTATGTACAATTTTGAAGCATTATGCTGTCAAATGTTAGCAAATTCAACGATATTTAACAAAAATCAAGACTATAATGCAAATCTTTTTCTTTAAATGAATCATTATTATTAAAAAATATTTGACAGACTTCTCAGGCTAATGATAATACATGACATTCCAAATTCTCAGAGTTTTAGTTGAAAAGTCAGTATACGCTACCTTGTTTAGTCCTGAGACAGATATGCACAAAGCTGCCCCTTATATAGTGTCAGAAGTCCAGATAAGTGTGAACAGGTGATTATTCAGGTCTAGGGGAATCCCACACACACACACACACACACACATATCACCCCTCCCACCAATGCTGTATGCAGAATGGCTCATATTTTCTTCATCTCTAAGGTGTCTCACAGCTTCAGGGACCATGAGGTCGGTTTTCCATCCTCTATCTACTTGGGTTTCCTCCAGGTTCTCTGGTTTCCTCCTATCACTCGATAACATGCTGACTGGTGGATTGGCTAGGTGTGAATGTGTGTGAATGGTGCCCTGTGACATCTCTGCTCTGTGGATCTGTATTTATGCCTCACATCAAGTGTTCCTGGGATATAGTCCAAATCTATTACAACCCTGACCAGGATAAATCAGCTCCTGGCAACAATGTAGAAATAAGTGGTCCTGAGTGGCTGACAATCAACTATAAACAACTACAGTACTGTGTTATTAGGTTTTACATATACAGAAATCTGTTTCAGTAATTTCTAAAAAAAAATATATATATATATATATATATATATTTGGATTCAACATGAAATAATGGCAGTAAGGTTGAAGTGATGAATCACTGTAATGTAATATCAGTTAAACAACACATTTATATTTACATTCCTGGCATTTGGCAGACGCTCTTATTCAGAGTGACGTACAAGTGTGCTTTGAAGTCTCTATCAATGAATACATTAACGCTGGTTCAATAGGTCACAGACTGAGGATACCATCAGCATAAAAAACTGTGTTGATAAATAAGACCTAGTTTAAGTGTTTCAGGAAGAGGTAGGTCTTCATCCGTCATTTGAAGATGGTTGGTGAGCGGGCTGTTCAGACATCTAGGGGAGGTTCATTCCACTACCTCGGTGCCAGAACAGAGAAGAGTCTAGATGTATCTGAGGGAGCGAGATGCAGTGTGAGGAGTAATAAAAGCTTTGAGGTAAGAGGGAGCTGGTCCGTTCTTGGCTTTGTAGGCAAGCGTCAGTGTTTTGAATCTGATACAGCTACCAGAAGCCAGTGGAAGAGCAGCAGCACTGGGGTGGCTTGGGAGAAACAAGTCAGGCAACTGCAACACATTAGGGCAGTGGTGGCTCAAGTGGTTAAGGCTCTGGGGCATTGATTGGATGATCAGGGGTTCAAGCCCCAGCACTGCCAAGTTGCCACTGTTGGGCCCTTGAGCAAGGCCCTTAACCCCCTCTGCTCCAGGGGTGCTGTATCATGGCTGACCCTGTGCTCTGACCCTATTCTCCAAGGATGGGATATGTGAAGAAAGAATTTCACTGTGCTGTAATGTATATGTGACAAATAAAGGCTATTTCATTTCTGTTCACACTGTTACTGGATATCCGCATACTAAACACTGCATTTTACACCCTGGTAGAGGAACGTTTCACACTTGTAATTTTCAAGCACCACTTACCTGACGAAACTTACGTGCTCTGAAGCTGGTATAGACACGCTATTGTGGTTTTATCCCCACAGTGCGATGCTAAACATGTGCAACGTGAAACTAGATGCTTAGCAACAGACATCTAATCAGAAATTCACTTGAAAACCAGGAATGAGAAAAGTCTTAGTTGCATCAGATGGTCAAGCACGGAATATCACATAAGGAAATAAGAAATACATAACACTGAATAATTAGGAGAATTTGAATATCAGGAAACATCGGGTCAACTACAGGACACACTTCTATAGGCCGAAAAAAGATTACAATGCCATGATGTGTCTTTTTTGTCACTGATGCTAAAGCAGATTAAAAGACAAGCCATTATTTAAAATAGTCGCATGATATATTTATCCAATCTGGCCGGTACAAATATGCAAATAAAAAGGTTAGCCTATGGTTTAGAAATGTATAGTGTGCATTATGAGTAGCCAAAATTAATTGTTAAGTATGTTAAGTATGAACAGTGTGAAATGTAAAACAAGATAATCCAGGATTATCCAGAATTACCCATCAGTAACTAGTTCAAGCCCTGTTCAGGCACACTGCATCTCTGGGACCACAGGTCCTGTCTTCTCATATGTTCAGTGGAATATTTAGGTGATTAAGCTAAACACAAATTCTTATATTTTGCCCTGAAAAACTCCGGGAAAAACCCCTGAAAAAGCTGTTCAGTTGTTTATAGTTTAGTGGTGAGCACTGTATATTGTCCAGCCTCCATGCTTGTTTCTATCCATTGAATTCGGAGGTATTTGGAAGGATCTGAGCAGCTTTGAGCATGTCAGAATTCATCCTGTCAGCCTCATGTCACAATGTTTCACAGTTTAGCCAGTATGTTTTAGATCACAAGCTCTTTCTTTCATTCATCTGCAGTAAGCGCTTTATCCTGGTCACGGTTATGCTGGATTCAAAGCCTATCCAAGGAGAATTCAACCCAGATGGGATGCCAGTTTATCGCAGAGCACTTCACACACACACACACACACATACAGACCCAAAAGCAATTTACAGCAACATTTTTTATACAAAAGACGGTGAATCTAGAGGAAAGCCGTGCTGGGGTTCATGCTTTGAGGCAGCGATGCTACCCGCTGTTCCATCATATACTATCACATCCATTATACATATAAATATCCTACAGCTACAACTACAGCTGTTGTTTCATTCAAACCCAACTCTCCAGCATGTCGGGTATTTCACATACAAACTACGCAATAGCTTTTAAAAACTCCCATCATTTGCTTTTAATTGCTTTGATAAGTACATAAACTACCCTCAAGCGAAAAACAGGAAATGGATATACACTGGAATCAGTGTATAACATTGTGAGCAGTGAGAGGTGAAGTGAATAACACTGATGATCTCCTCATCATGGCACCTGTTAGTGGGTGGGATATATTAGGCAGTAAGTGAACATTTTGTCCTCAAAGTTGATGTGTTAGAAGCAGGGAAAATGGACAAGCGTAAGGATTTGGGAGAGTTTGATGAAGGGCCAAATTGTGATGGCTAGACAACTGGATCAGAGCATCTCCAAAACTGCAGCTCTTGTGGGGTGTTCCCAGTCTGCAGTGGTCAGTATCTATTGAAAATATCATTTAAGTGCTTTAAGTCCTGTAAGTTGTGAGGTGGGGCCTGCTAACATCTTGGTGCCAGATACCACAGAACACCTTCAGGGATCTAGTGGAGGCCATGCGTAGACGGGTCAGGGCTGTTTTGGCAGCAAAATGGGGACCAACACAATATTAGGAAGGTGGTCATAATGTTATGCCTGATTGATATACAGTATTCACAGCTATAAACCCTTTAAACAAAATAAAATATTTGATGGAGCTAATAAATCATATAAAATAACATACAGTTTAAGACCACATGGCAAGCTAAATTAGGTATCATCCCCTGAGGATGTACATGTATGAATACAGCAAATATGATATCACATACAGCACAGTGCCATAAATAATCAACGATAGTCAGCTTTATTATGTTCCAGGATCTGAGAGAAACCCTGACAGGCTAAAAGCCTGTCTGAATGAGTGAAAGGTGTTGATACACAACATACAAAGAAGTAAGTAACATGTTTCTGTCACTTTTGGCACTCACAATATTCATCATCATACAATATTAAAGTCAAATATCTCGTGCTCAGATCATATTAATCCTGTGTGAGCGTAAGGGAACAGTTTTACGTTACACACTCTTCTTTAAATCAAACATAATACTGAAAGGAATATTGTATTGTAATTGACGTAAGAGGTTAGGGCTCTATAAGGCTCTGTTTGCATGAAATACTGTATTGAGCATTTTAACACACATACTGTAAAAAACAAAATAAAGAGGAAAATCAGGAAAAATATTCACGGATATCACCTTGTGGATTGATTTTCTCATCACATTTTGTTTTTATGTTGTTGTTGTTTTCCCTCGGGGTTTAATGCCGAAATTTGTTTGAGCTTCTTGAATGCAGCTTTCAAACCGAGAACAGAAGTGACTCCTGATTAATGTCATACATTGACTCTCATGTAATGATCTCAGCTAATTTGTTATTCACGATCTCATTAGTGAGTACTAACTGCACATAAAAAAAACCTGCTGGATTTTTATTATGACACATCTGATGTATTCAGAGTCACTAATTACACAAATTATTAGCTTGTAGATGTAAGGCCACAAGCGCATCATTAAGAAGTTTTTGTCTTTTTAATTGTCACACAATTAAATCAGTGACTAATTTTAAGACATCTTTCGAAAAAATACATGATCCGGTGTCCTACTAAGATATGTGAAACCATCTGGAGGCCTTAAACAAGCTCGAAATAGAGGCAGGATTAAAAGAAGGAATTTTCATCAGAGGACACAGAAGCTCTAACCTGCTATGTCTGTCATTGTGTATTCGTCCTGGATATGTTTTCAAACACAAACAATTGCATGATCACATTTCTTGAAGGACCTGTGGCCATCAGACTCATTTATGATACCAGTTTAAGAGTGTAAAGAGATACACTGGGAATTGTGAGACTAGACGGACAGACTAGGAAGACTCTGATGCTACGATGTGAAAGGAGTCGTGACTCCATCAGTCCGTGAAGCTCTGAAAGAGGATTCTAGCGTGACACGTCGGTGCATCAGAGGATTTGGTGTTGGTCAACTGCTTTTGAAGTGTACGCTTCATTCTAGGCTGAAGTACGGTGGCTGAGAAGTGCAAAACAAAATAACGAATCAAAAAACACAAGGACAATTCAGACAAAGAGGATAAGGTAGGTATAGCTTGGAATTCCTCCCTCTGATTGGACGAGACATCTGTCACATATACAGGAAGTAGGAAATTGTGTACCTAACTTTATTTCAAGATTCAAGATTCAAGAAGCTTTTATTGTCATTTCAACCACATACAGCTGGCGCAGTACATAGTGAAATGAAACAACGTTTCTCCAGGACCTGGTGCTACATAAACATATAACTACTAGTACAATACAAAACAACAAACAACACCACAGAGCTAGGACAGAAGTTTGTCTTAGCCAAAAAAAAAAGTGCACAGTGTGCAGCTAGGTGCAAACAGAGCATAGACAAGACAGTGCAAAAAAAAGACAATAAATACAATAAAGACAACACAAAAGAACACAGGACACTTAGCGCTGAAAGGAAATAAAAGAACGTGTACTGGAATGTAAGTGAAATAAAATAGATAAAGTGAAATGATGTAGAAAAAAAAGTATTGTGCAAAAATATTGTGCAAAAATACACAGCAGCGGTTGAGGTAGTGCAAATAGAATAAACATAAATATAACTATAGCAGCGGATGACAGGTAGAGGTAGTGCAGTAAGTAATGAACAGTATAAATTATGTGTGTGTGTGTGCGTCCACACAGTCAAGAGAGAGTGTGTGTATCTGTGTATGAGAGAGACAGAGAGTTAATATACAGTTCAGTCCTGAGTGAGAGTGTGTGTGTGTGAGAGAGTGTAGAACAGTTCAGTCCTGAGTGAGAGTGTGTGTGAGAGTGTAGAACAGTTCAGTCCCGGGTGTTGAGGAGCCTAATGGCTTGAGGAAAGAAACTGTTACACAGTCTGAGGGCCCGAATGCTCCGGTAGCTCTTTCCAGATGGCAGGAGGGTGAAGAGTGTGTGTGAGGGGTGTGTGGGGCCAGCCACAATGCTGATTGCTTTGCGGATGCAGCGTGCGGTGTAAGTGTCTGTGATAGAGGGGAGAGAGACTCCGATGATCTTCTCAGCTGTCTTCACTATCCGCTGAAGGGTCTTGCGATCTGAGACGGTGCAGTTCCCAAACCAGGCAGTGATCCAGCTGCTCAGGACGCTCTCGATGGTCCCTCTGTAGAACACAGACAGGATGGGGGGAGGGAGATGGGCTTTACTCAGCCTCCTCAGGAAGTAGAGGCGCTGCTGGGCTTTCTTGGTGATGGAGCTGGTGTTGAGTGACCAGGTGAAGTTCTCCGCCAGATGGACACCAAGGAATTTGATGCTCTTGACGATCTCCACAGAGGAGCCATCGATGGACAGCGGAGAATGGTCACACCGTGCTCTCCTGAAGTCAACAACCATCTCTTTGGTCTTGTCGACGTTCAGGGAGAGGTTGTTCTTGTACATGTGTGGAGTTCTGCCCTCAATTTAAACCATTTTTTTTCAATAGTGCAACTTTAAATCTTTAAAAGAAAATAATAAACATATATATTTATATTTATATTTATATTTATTTAAAAAATGGAATTCTTTTAGCTCTACTTTGAGGAAGGAGGTTCATATGGCGTGATGTTGGATATACTGATAGCGTATCATGGCGTAAAGATTAGTTTGCCATCTCTAAAAACACACCAGGTACAGTATGTTTGGAAGACCAGATTATTCCAGATTAAGGAGCGCTATAAGAGCAGTGTTGTGTTCATACACACACCAATCCACTTTCTACTGCTGCAGACTGCTGGACATCCTGTATATCCTGAGTGACCGATGTCTCGTCCAGTCAGAGGGAAGAATTCCATTTGCAAGCTATACCTACCTTTTCCGCTTTGTCTGAATTGTCCTTGTGTTTTTGGATTTGTTATTTTGTTTTGCATTTCTCAGCCACCGTACTCTTGACAGTGGCAAAAGATTGAAGCAATTATCAAATTGCAAAAAGGCCACAATGAGCAGCAAGAATTATGGAGGAGTTTTGTCTCTTCAACAAGAACTGGCAGCAAGAAAAGCTTACTTTTGGGAAAAACACAATAGTGGTAATTGATGAAACGGTCCCTTATGCAACATTAAAGTCAATTTCTTCAAACAATTGATCAGCCGGAACATTATAATCACTCACAGGTGAATTGAAGGACATGGACAGTTGTAGAGATCAGTGACTTTCACAAGGGCCAAATTATGATGGCTAGATGACTCGGTCAGTGCATCTACAAATCAGTAGGTCTTGTATGGTGTTCCCAGTATGCAGTGGTCAGTATCACTACCAAAAGAGGTCCAAGGAAGGACAACTGGTGAATCAGCAATAGTGTCCTGGCCGCCCAGGGCTCATTGATGACCAAGAGGAGTGAAGGTCGGAATATCAGGCCTAATCCAACAGAAGCTACTGTAGCACAAAAGTTAATCCTGGCTATAATAGAAAGGTGTCAGGACACATAATGCATTACAGCTTGCTGCATAGCTGCAGACCAGTCAGAATGCCCACGCTGACCCCTGTCCTTTGCCGAAATCGCCTACAATGGGAATGGACCTCAAGCAATATGAAGAAGCTGGACTGAGCGAATGAATTACATTTTTTACATCATGTTGAAGGCTGGTGTTTGTGTGCCTCTTACTTTGGGAAGAGAGAGAGATGGCACCAGTATGCACTAAAGGAAGAAGGCAAGCTGCTGGAGGCGGTGTAATGCTCTGGGCAGTGGTCTGCTGGGGCCCTGGCTTTCAAGTGGATGTTACTTTGACAATAAAACCTGCCTAAATGTTGTTGCACTCCAAATATACCCCTTCATGACAACAATATTCCTAAATGGCATTTAATTAGAAAAGATTTTACTCAAAGTTTATTTTACAGATCAATATTCATCTTCAAGTGCTTTATGCTGGTCAAGGCTGTGATGGACTGAGTGTAAGGCAAGAATACATCAGTAATCTATTGCAGGGCATCTCACACACAAGCATTCACATCTAGGGGCAGTTTGGAGTTTGCGATCCTGGCATGTTTATGGGAGGAGGGAGGAAACCAAAGGAAACCTACAGGGACATGGAAAAATGGGAAAATCTACAGTCAGTAACCTGAGATCAGGGAGCCTGGAGCTGTGAATCGGAAACTGGCGCCAGTGTGCCCCCATGGCCAACGCTTTTTGTTTTGAAATGTGCTTTATAAATAAAGCTGACCTTCCTTGACTCTGAACTAACTAGTAAACAAAATAAAAGTCAGAATATATTTATATATATTTTTTTAATCCGGGTGATGACCTTGACCAGTTGACCTTGACCACTTAATTCACTTTAAATATGTGAATGGAATAAAATGTATTTTATTTTTCTAATGGTTCGTTTGAGTTTTATAGTGTTTTAAGAGGCTAATCTGTATAATCCATGTAGAATTGTAGAAACAGGACTATCAGCGCAGAAACATGGCCATGGGAATTTGTGATGAGTTTGTAACCATAGTTCTTTGACCAAGGTCAGGACCATGACACTATGTTCTGACTAATAATGCACATCAGATGATGGTACAGAATTAACAAGCATCTTGATCCCACTTCCCTGACACGACAAGCAAGGGAAAAAGGCCGACTGTGATGTTTTTATAGGCTGCCCATGTGAGGTCAGAGTCAGAGTCTCGACAGCTAATGGTGTTTGGTGAGGAAATGAGAAACAGGAACATTCTAGCTGTGAAGGAAACCACCCTGATGGTCTGGAATGAAAGAAAAGCCATACTGGTTTAAAGCTGTGGTATTTAAAAGTAATACGTTTATCAGAACTTCTTGGAACTGGTTTCTATTTGTAGTGGATGTGGACAGTGGTTAGAAAATAAACTCAAAAAGAAATTGTAGTGACTTTATATTGAAGAAGCTTTTATTTATTACATATACTTTACAGCACATATCTTTACATATCTCAGCTTGTTAGGGTCAGAGCACAGGTTCGGCCTTGATGCAGAGCCCCTGGAGCATGGTTAGCAACTTGGTGATGCTAACTTACAACCCTCTGATCAGTAACCCAGAGCCTTAACTGTTCAAACTGCCCCTTACTCAATGTGCAGCAATGTGTCCTGCAGATCCTAGTAACATTTCCTACTGTCTCTTATGGTGGGGACATGAAATTTTGCAGCAATGCTAAATGTGTAAGAAAATATAGGAGAAACAAAGAGTACATACACTATATTGCCAAAAGTTTTGGGACACCCCTCCAAATCATTGAATTCAGGTGTTGTTTTTCAGGGGTTTTGCTCGGCCCCTTAGTTCCAGTGAAAGGAACAACATACCAAGCAACATACCAAGACATTTTGGACAATTTCATGCTCCCAACTTTGTGGGAACAGTTTGGGGATGACCGCTTCCTGTTCCAACATGACTGCACACCAGCGCACCAGGAACTTGACTGGCCTGACCTCAACCTGACAGAACACCTTTGGGATGAATTAGAGCGGAGATTGTGAGCCAGACCTTCTCGTCCAACATCAGTGACTGACCTCACGAATGCGCTTCTAGAGGAATGGTCAAAATTTCCCATAAACACACTCCTAAACCTTGTGGAAAGCCTTCCCAGAAGAGTTGAAGCTGTTATAGCTGCAAAAGGCGGGACAACGCCATATTACATTCATGTGCATGTAAAGACAGGTGTTCCAAAACTTTTGGCAATATAGTGTATAAATACATTTTTTTTAATAATCCAAAGCCTTGAAAAAGCATTTAACACTTTTCTTCCTTTTATTTCTATCAAATTATTAATATTAACGGTGGCAATAATATCTTAATTAGTAGGAAATGTAGGAATGAAACTCAGGTGTTAAATTGATAAGAATTATTATTTTGGTGATCAATTTTGATCATTGTCCTGCATAGTTATTGTTTTTATTGCTATCCAGAGTATGCCTCACTAAACTTCCACACTTAATAAAATATTAAGTACTAGCAACAGTGAACCAATGGACATATGAAAGAAATGCTGCCATCTAGTGGACAACTGCATGGATTTGGTCTTCTACTTTTGTCAGAGTCGGACTGGGTATAGAGTTGACCATTCGACTGGTTTTCTGATTCTGATTCTGGAAAGTAATTCAATAGAACAAAACATAAGGTTTGGGGTGATTTGTCAGATTTTTTTATTTTGATCTTTGGGATTCTTACTACATATACTGATGGTGTTAAGTGGAAGGTTGAAAAGAAAAACCTAATTATTGTTAAATACAGTAACTGGAAGTGAAATTCATTGTGCATGCAGTATGGTACACTGGATCTGAGTTCTACCAGCTCTACTACACAACACTAGATGGCTCCATCTGTTTCCTCAGAAGTGGTCAGGACACAGGAGGAACAGGACGCATCAGGAGGCCTCGGGGACAAGGGGCAGATCACTGGGCAGAGCAAGAACAGAGAAAGATTTAAGGCCCTGTCCACTTGTCCATGCATTTTTGTAAAAACATAGGGGTTTTACATCCACACCAACATGTGTGTCCACACAAAAATGCAATAATGATTCACCCCCATGAGCACACCACAAGACAAGCTCTTAGGAATTAAGCAAAGGGGAAAAACTACTCATGGACTCATATCACAGCTCAGGAGTTTTATAATTTCATTGGCGTTGTCTTGTATTCCGCTTGGAGAGGCTAGAAAATGCCCAGGATTAATTTTTTAAAAATCCCGAGTGTTGTTTTTAGTGAGTATTATTCATTATATGAGTGATCCAGAGGATGGTGTTTAAAATGACAGAAGATTATGACTGCCTGTTCTGCTTGAGAGCGACAAGACCGCCTTTACCCTTATAGATGTGATGATGGACACTTGCAGGCTTTATACCATCCTCAGAAAAACATTCCAGACTCTCACATCACAGTGTCCCAGTATATGAAGTCTATACCAACCAAGTGGGGGTTTAAAATGTTTGCCTTGAATTACAGCAGTAACGGCTACACAGTGGATTTCACTGTCTTCATGGCAAAAAGAAAATTCTCTCTCCCTCAGGCACAGGACTCGCATTTGTCTCTGATCAAGCCAGCATTCCTAGGCTCTTGTTACCGCTTGTTTGTAGATCATTTCTACACAAGCCTTAAACTGATCCTAAACATAACATACTGTATTGAGAGACAACAGAATGGAAATGTCACCAGTTTTCAATGCTTTGAAGAAAAAATGATCCCAGAGGCTTTATCCCGTGCTCTGTCTGTCTGATTGTCTCACATTCCTCACATTCGGATGTACACGTGTGAGGAAGCTGAATGCTCTACCATACATAAGCCACACAGTACAGAGATGAGTGAAGGCTATTGGACTGTCAAAACGTTCCCCTGAGGCTGGGGCTGATTTTTTCCTAGCCTAGACTATATATCGCCTGCAGTCTATCAGTGACAAGTTATGTCAAGTGATTAAACAGCAGGAAGATTTCATGTCCACATGTGAAATATATCCAAGGATGTAATTGATAATAATTATTCTCCCCAAAATGCATACTACACTAACAGCTCCCTCTTCCGCAAGAACTTCCACAAGCCACAGAGTTCGATTTTCGGGCAGGGTGCTAACCCAGCCATGGAATAGTTAACTCTCAGTGCTGGTCCCAAGCCCGTATTAAATGGGAGGGTTGTGGCAGGAAGGGTATCCAGCGTAAAACCTGTGCCAAATCAAAACATGTGGACCAAATGATCCGCTGTGGCGACCCGGAATAAGGAGCAGCTGAAAGAACAACAACTGTATCTCAAAGTAGAGTAATGAGTTAGCTTTTGGAACATATGCACTGTGTTTATTATTGCTTACATATATATATATATATATATATATATATGTATATGTACACTTATATTGCTAAAAGAGGAATGGTAAAAAAATTCCCATAAACACACTCCTAAACCTTGTGGAAAGCCTTCCCAGAAGAGTTGAAGCTGTTATAGCTGCAAAGGGCGGGACAACTCCATATTACATTCATGTGCATGTATAGGCTGACGTCCCAAAACTTTTGCCAATATAGTGTGTGTATATATATATACTGACTGACCCAGATGTTGATCAGCAATTTGGCTGCTTGTTCAGTTAAAAGACTAATATAGATTAAGTTTTTTAAAAATACAACCTATAGCCAAAAGTTGGAAACCTGACTGTACTCATGCTTGAGCAACACCCCTTTCCAGATTTACTCCCCCTTTTGTTGTAATAATAAACTTTTATACTCTTTAGGAAGGCTTTCCACTAAATGAAGCGTGGCTATGGGGATTTGTGATCAGTGAGCGTTATGGTCAGATGACCACAAATTTTTGGACATATAGTGTAGTAAGAGATTGATGGTAAAGGAAGACGACATGTTGACTGGGAAAAAAAAATATAGCAGTTTTCCAGGTGCAGCAATTTAAGAATATTTCACTCAATCAAAATTTATGTTTGCATATGCAAATCCCATCTTATGTCAATTACCAAAGCAGATGGTTCCAAAACACACATTTTAGACCAGAGAAAAGTCTGTGGAATAGTTTAGCAGGTTGAACGGTTCATGCTGAAATGTTTTATGTCTAGACTTTGTGGTGTGGTGAAACAAGTAAGCACAAATTAATTAAAAAAACACATATATACGTATATATATACACACATATATATATATATATATATTCAAGATTCAAGATTCAAGAAGCTTTTATTGTCATTTCAACAACATACAGCTGGCGCAGTACATAGTGAAATGAAACAACGTTTCTCCAGGACCTGGTGCTACATAAACATACAACTACTAGTTCAATACAAAACAACAAACAACACCACAGAGCTAGGACAGAATTTTGTCTTAGCCACGTAAAGTGCACAGTGTGCAGCTAGGTGCAAACAGAGCATAGACAAGACAGTGCAAAAAAGACAATAAATACAATAAAGACAACACAAAAGAACACAGGACACTTAGCGCTGAGAGGAAATAAAAGAACGTGTACTGGAATGTAAGTGAAATAAAATAGATAAAGTGAAATGATGTAAAAAAAAGTATTGTGCAAAAATATTGTGCAAAAATACACAGCAGCGGTTGAGGTAGTGCAAATAGAATAAACATAAATATAACTATAGCAGCGGATGACAGGTAGAGGTAGTGCAGTAAGTAATGAACAGTATAAATTATGTGTGTGTGTGTGCGTCCACACAGTCAAGAGAGAGTGTGTGTATCTGTGTATGAGAGAGACAGAGAGTTAATATACAGTTCAGTCCTGAGTGAGAGTGTGTGTGTGTGAGAGAGTATAGAACAGTTCAGTCCTGAGTGTGTGTGTGTGTGTGTGTGTGTGTGTGTGTGTGTGTGTGTGAGAGAGTGTAGAACAGTTCAGTCCTGAGTGTGTGTGTGTGTGTGTGAGAGAGTGTAGAACAGTTCAGTCCTGAGTGAGAGTGTGTGTGAGAGAGTGTAGAACAGTTCAGTCCCGGGTGTTGAGGAGCCTAATGGCTTGAGGAAAGAAACTGTTTCACAGTCTGGTTGTGAGGGCCCGAATGCTCCGGTACCTCTTTCCAGATGGCAGGAGGGTGAAGAGTGTGTGTGAGGGGTGTGTGGGGTCAGCCACAATGCTGATGGCTTTGCGGATGCAGCGTGCGGTGTAAATGTCTGTGATAGAGGGGAGAGAGACTCTGATGATCTTTTCAGCTGTCTTCACTATCCGCTGAAGGGTCTTGCGATCCGAGACAGTGCAGTTCCCAAACCAGGCAGTGATGCAGCTGCTCAGGACGCTCTCGATGGTCCCTCTGTAGAACACAGTCAGGATGGGGGAAGGGAGATGGGCTTTACTCAGCCTCCTCAGGAAGTAGAGGCGCTGCTGGGCTTTCTTGGTGATGGAGCTGGTGTTGAGTGACCAGGTGAAGTTCTCCGCCAGATGGACACCAAGGAATTTGATGCTCTTGACGATCTCCACAGAGGAGCCATCGATGGACAGCGGAGAATGGTCACACTGTGCTCTCCTGAAGTCAACAACCATCTCTTTGGTCTTGTCGACGTTCAGGGAGAGGTTGTTGGCTCTGCACCAGGCTGTTAGATGTTGCACCTCATCTCTGTATGCTGACTCATCATTCTTGCTGATGAGACCCACCACGGTCATGTCATCAGCGAACTTGACGATGTGGTTGGAGCTGTGCATTGCTGCACAGTCGTGAGTCAGCAGAGTGAACAGCAATGGACTGAGCACACAGCCCTGAGGTGCTCCAGTGCTCAGTGTGGTGGTGCTGGAGATACTGCTCCCGATCCGGACTGACTGGGGTCTCCCAGTCAGGAAATCCAGGATCCAGTTGCAGAGAGAGGTGTTCAGGCCCAGGAGACTCAGCTTCTTAATCAGCTGCTGAGGGATGATTGTGTTGAATGCTGAACTGAAATCTATGAACAGCATTCGAACGTAGGAGTCTTTGCAGTCCAGGTGTGTGAGGGCCAGATGCAGGGTTGTGGTGATGGCGTCTTCCGTGGAATGGTTAGGACGATACGCAAACTGCAAGGGGTCCAGTGGTAGGGGTGGTAGCTGTGACTTGATATATGTATATATATATATATATATATATATATATATACTGTATATATTTACTGTATATACGTATATATTTACTGTATATATTTATGAGAACTCTAGGAACCTGACGATTTTTTATACATGGACACGTGTAATTTTTGCACATGGACATTTTCCCCAGCTTTAATTGCATAATCAGTTTGTTTTCTTTGTCGGGTTTAGGGTGAGAATGAACAGGAATAAAACAGGAGAAGTAAAAGGATGCTTTTTTTTTTTTTTTTTTTTACAAAACTGCGTTTTTCCTTCCTCTCTGGTTTCCTTTGCTGATTTGGGCTTGTCTGTGTTGACATTGTGCACAAGCCACAAGAGCAGCATGATTCACTTCGACTGATTCGCTTCTTACTAATGGGCCATTAAGTGATTCCAAATGTTTTAGGCTTCGATTCATTTGATTCACTTGATTCATTGATTCATGACTCAAATGATTTTATTACCACAGTGTGTGTTCAGTGTTTGTTCAGTGTGTGTTCAGTGTGTGTTCAGTGTTTGTTCAATGTGGGTTTAGTGTGTTTTCAGTGTGGGTTAAGTGTTTGTTCGGTGTTTGTCCAGTGTGTGTTCAGTGTGGGTTTAGTGTTTGTTCAGTTTCTGTTCAGTGTGTGTTCAGTGTGTGTTTAGTGTGTGTTCAGTGTGGGTTTAGTGTGTTTTCAGTGTGGGTTTAGTGTTTGTTCGGTGTTTGTCCAGTGTGTGTTCAGTGTGTTTGGTGTGGGTTCAGTGTTTGTTCAGTTTCTGTTCAGTGTGTGTTCAGTGTGGATTTAGTGTGTTTTCAGTGTGGGTTAAGTGTGGGTTTAGTTTGTTCAGTGTTTGTCCAGTGTGTGTTCAGTGTGTTTGGTGTGGGTTTAGTGTTTGTTCAGTGTGTGTTCAGTGTGGGTTTAGTGTTTGTTCAGTGTGTGATCAGTGTTTGTTCAATGTGGGTTTAGTGTTTGTTCAGTGTGTGTTCAGTGTTTGTTCAATGTGTGTTCAGTGTGTGTTCAGTGTTTGTTCAATGTGGGTTTAGTGTTTGTTCAGTGTGTGTTCAGTGTTTGTTCAGTGTGGGTTTACTGTTTGCTCAGTGTGGGTTTACTGTTTGTTCACTGTGTGTTCAGTGTTTGTTCAGTGTGGGTTTACTGTTTGCTCAGTGTGTGTTCAGTGTTTGTTCAGTGTGGGTTTACTGTTTGCTCAGTGTGTGTCCAGTGTGTGTTCAGTGTGTGTTTGGTGTGTATTCAGTGTGGGTTTGGTGTGTGTTCAGATTTTGTTCAGTGTGTGTTCAGTGTTTGTTCAGTGTGGGTTTATTGTTTGCTTCGTGTGCGTTCAGTGTGTGTTCAGTGTGTGTTTGGTGTTTGTTCAGTGTGTGTTCAGTGTGTGTTTGGTGTGGGTTTAGTATTGGTTTAGTGTTTGTTCAGTGTGTGTTCAGTGCTGGTGTAGTATTGGTTCAGTGTTGTTGTAGTGTCGGTGTAGTGTTGATGTCCTATTGGTGTAATGTTGGTGTAGTACTGGTGTAGTGTTGGTGTAGTATTGGTTCACTATTGGTGTAGTGTTGGTGTAGTGTTGGTGTAGTTTTGGTGTAGTATTGGTGTAGTGTTGGTTCAGTATTGGTGTAGTGTTGGTGTAGTTTTGGTGTAGTGTTGGTGTAGTGTTGGTGTATTGTTGGTTCAGTATTGGTGTAGTGTTGGTGTAGTATTGGTGTAGTGTTGGTGTAGTATTGGTTCAGTGTTAGTGTAGTGTTGGTTCAGTGTTGGTGTAGTATTGGTGTAGTGTTGGTGTAGTGTTAGCATAGTATTGGTGTAGTGTTGGTTCAGTGTTGGTGTAGTGTTGGTGTAGTAGTGGTTCAGTGTTGGTGTAGTATTGATTCTGTATTGGTGTAGTGTTGGTGTAGTATTGGTTCAGTGTTGGTGTAGTGTTGGTTCAGTGTTGGTGTAGTATTGATTCTGTATTGGGTCAGTGTTGGTGTAGTATTGGTGTAGTGTTGGTTCAGTGTTGGTGTTGTATTGGTGTAGTGTTGGTGTAGTGTTGATTCTGTATTGGTGTAGTGTTGGTTCTGTATTGGTGTAGTGTTGGTGTAGTACTGGTGTAGTGTTGGTTCAGTGTTGGTGTGGTATTGGTGTAGTGTTGGTGTAGTGTTGATTCTGTATTGGTGTAGTGTTGGTGTAGTGTTGGTGTAGTACTGGTGTAGCGTTGATTCTGTATTGGTGTAGTGTTGGTGTAGTGTTGGTGTAGTACTGGTGTAGTGTTGATTCTGTATTGGTGTAGTGTTGGTGTAGTATTGGTGTAGTGTTGATTCTGTATTGGTTCAGTGTTGGTGTAGTATTGGTGTAGTGTTGGTGTAGTGTTGATTCTGTATTGGTGTAGTGTTGGTGTAGTGTTGGTGTAGTACTGGTGTAGCGTTGATTCTGTATTGGTGTAGTGTTGGTGTAGTGTTGGTGTAGTACTGGTGTAGTGTTGATTCTGTATTGGTGTAGTGTTGGTGTAGTATTGGTGTAGTGTTGATTCTGTATTGGTTCAGTGTTGGTGTAGTATTGGTGTAGTGTTGATTCTGTATTGGTGTAGTGTTGGTGTTGTATTGGTGTAGTGTTGGTGTAGTGTTGATTCTGTATTGGTGTAGTGTTGGTGTAGTGTTGAGGTAGTATTGGTGTAGTATTGATTCTGTATTGGTGTAGTGTTGGTGTAGTATTGGTGTAGTGTTGGTGTAGTGTTGGTGTAGTATTGGTTCAGTGTTAGTGTAGTGTTGGTTCAGTGTTGGTGTAGTATTGGTGTAGTGTTGCTGTAGTGTTAGCATAGTATTGGTGTAGTGTTGGTTCAGTGTTGGTGTAGTGTTGGTGTAGTAGTGGTTCAGTGTTGGTGTAGTATTGATTCTGTATTGGTGTAGTGTTGGTGTAGTATTGGTTCAGTGTTGGTGTAGTGTTGGTTCAGTGTTGGTGTAGTATTGATTCTGTATTGGGTCAGTGTTGGTGTAGTATTGGTGTAGTGTTGGTTCAGTGTTGGTGTTGTATTGGTGTAGTGTTGGTGTAGTGTTGATTCTGTATTGGTGTAGTGTTGGTTCTGTATTAGTGTAGTGTTGGTGTAGTACTGGTGTAGTGTTGGTTCAGTGTTGGTGTGGTATTGGTGTAGTGTTGGTGTAGTGTTGATTCTGTATTGGTGTAGTGTTGGTGTAGTACTGGTGTAGCGTTGATTCTGTATTGGTGTAGTGTTGGTGTAGTGTTGGTGTAGTACTGGTGTAGTGTTGATTCTGTATTGGTGTAGTGTTGGTGTAGTATTGGTGTAGTGTTGATTCTGTATTGATTCAGTGTTGGTGTAGTATTGGTGTAGTGTTGGTGTAGTGTTGATTCTGTAGTGGTGTTGTGTTGGTGTAGTGTTGGTGTAGTACTGGTGTAGCGTTGATTCTGTATTGGTGTAGTGTTGGTGTAGTGTTGGTGTAGTACTGGTGTAGTGTTGATTCTGTATTGGTGTAGTGTTGGTGTAGTATTGGTGTAGTGTTGATTCTGTATTGGTTCAGTGTTGGTGTAGTATTGGTGTAGTGTTGGTGTAGTGTTGATTCTGTATTGGTGTAGTGTTGGTGTTGTATTGGTGTAGTATTGGTGTAGTGTTGGTGTAGTGTTGATTCTGTATTGGTGTAGTGTTGGTGTAGTGTTGAGGTAGTATTGGTGTAGTATTGCTTCTGTATTGGTGTAGTGTTGGTGTAGTATTGGTGTAGTGTTGGTTCAGTGTTGGTGTAGTATTGGTGTAGTGTTGATTCGGTATTGGTGTAGTGTTGGTTCAGTGTTGGTGTAGTATTGGTGTAGTGTTGGTTCAGTGTGGTGTAGTATTGATTCTGTATTGGTTCAGTGTTGGTGTAGTATTGGTGTAGTAGTGGTTCAGTGTTGGTGTAGTATTGGTGTAGTGTTGATTCAGTGTGGTGTAGTATTGATTCTGTATTGGTTCAGTGTTGGTGTAGTATTGGTGTAGTGTTGTGTAGTATTGGTGTAGTGTTGGTTCAGTGTTGGTCTAGTGTTGGTTCAGTGTTGGTGTAGTATTGATTCTGTATTGGTGTAGTGTTGGTGTAGTATTGATTCTGTATTGGTGTAGTGTTGGTGTAGCATTGGTGTAGTACTGGTGTAGCGTTGATTCTGTATTGGTGTAGTGTTGGTGTAGTATTGGTGTAGTAGTGGTTCAGTGTTGGTGTAGTATTGGTGTAGTGTTGATTCAGTGTGGTGTAGTATTGATTCTGTATTGGTTCAGTGTTGGTGTAGTATTGGTGTAGTGTTGTGTAGTATTGGTGTAGTGTTGGTTCAGTGTTGGTCTAGTGTTGGTTCAGTGTTGGTGTAGTATTGATTCTGCATTGGTGTAGTACTGGTGTAGTGTTGGTTGAGTGTTGGTTCAGTTTTGGTGTAGTATTTGTGTAGTGTTGGTTCAGTGTTGGTGTAGTATTGATTCTGTATTGGTTCAGTGTTGGTGTGGTATTGGTGTAGTGTTGGTGTAGTGTTGATTCTGTATTTGTGTAGTGTTGGTGTAGTACTGGTGTAGTGTTGATTCTGTATTGGTGTAGTGTTGGTGTAGTGTTGGTGTAGTACTGGTGTAGTGTTGATTCAGTGTTGGTGTAGTGTTGATTCTGTATTGGTGTAGTGTTGGTGTAGTGTTGGTGTAGTACTGGTGTAGTGTTGGTTCAGTGTTGGTGTAGTGTTGGTGTAGTATTGGTGTAGTGTTGGTTGAGTGTTGGTGTAGTGTTGGTGTAGTATTGGTGTAGTGTTGGTTGAGTGTTAGTGTAGTGTTGGTTGAGTGTTGGTGTAGTGTTGGTGTAGTAGTGGTGTAGTATTGATTCTCCATTGGTGTAGTACTGGTGTAGTGTTGGTTCAGTGTTGGTTCAGTTTTGGTGTAGTATTTGTGTAGTGTTGGTTCAGTGTTGGTGTAGTATTGATTCTGTATTGGTTCAGTGTTGGTGTTGTATTGGTGTAGTATTGGTGTAGTGTTGATTCTGTATTGGTGTAGTGTTGGTGTAGTGTTGGTGTAGTGTTGATTCTGTATTGGTGTAGTGTTGGTGTAGTGTTGGGGTAGTATTGGTGTAGTATTGATTCTGTATTGGTGTAGTGTTGGTGTAGTATTGGTGTAGTGTTGGTTCAGTGTTGGTGTAGTATTGGTGTTGTGTTGGTGTAGTGTTGATTCGGTATTGGTGTAGTGTTGGTTCAGTGTTGGTGTAGTACTGGTGTAGTGTTGGTTCAGTGTGGTGTAGTATTGATTCTGTATTGGTTCAGTGTTGGTTCAGTGTTGGTCTAGTGTTGGTTCAGTGTTGGTGTAGTATTGATTCTGTATTGGTGTAGTATTGATTCTGTATTGGTGTAGTGTTGGTGTAGCGTTGCTTCAGTGTGGTGTAGTATTGATTCTGTATTGGTTCAGTGTTGGTGTAGTATTGGTGTAGTGTTGGTGTAGTGTTGGTTCAGTGTTGGTGTAGTATTGGTGTAGTGTTGGTGTAGTATTGGTGTAGTATTGGTGTAGTGTTGTTATAGTATTGGTGTAGTATTGGTGTAGTGTTGGTTCTGTATTGGTGTAGTGTTGGTGTAGTGTTGGTTCTGTATTGGTGTAGTGTTGGTGTAGTGTTGGTTCTGTATTGGTGTAGTGTTGGTGTAGTGTTGGTGTAGTATTGGTGTAGTGTTGTTATAGTATTGGTGTAGTATTGGTGTAGTGTTGGTTCTGTATTGGTGTAGTGTTGTTATAGTATTGGTGTAGTATTGGTGTAGTGTTGGTTCTGTATTGGTGTAGTGTTGGTGTAGTGTTGTAGTGTTGGTGTGGTATTGGTGTAGTGTTGGTTCTGTATTGGTGTAGTGTTGGTGTAGTGTTGGTTCTGTATTCGTGTAGTGTTGTAGTGTTGGTGTTGTATTGTTTCTGTATTGGTGTAGTGTTCGTGTAGTATTGGTGTAGTGTTGTTATAGTATTGGTGTAGTATTGGTGTAGTGTTGGTTCTGTATTGGTGTAGTGTTCGTGTAGTGTTGTAGTGTTGGTGTGGTATTGGTGTAGTGTTGGTTCTGTATTGGTGTAGTGTTGGTGTAGTGTTGGTTCTGTATTCGTGTAGTGTTGTAGTGTTGGTGTTGTATTGTTTCTGTATTGGTGTAGTGTTCATGTAGTATTGGTGTAGTGTTGTTATAGTATTGGTGTAGTATTGGTGTAGTGTTGGTTCTGTATTGGTGTAGTGTTGGTGTAGTGTTGGTTCTGTATTGGTGTAGTGTTGGTGTAGTGTTGGTGTAGTATTGGTGTAGTATTGGTGTAGTGTTGGTTCTGTATTGGTGTAGTGTTGTTATAGTATTGGTGTAGTATTGGTGTAGTGTTGGTGTAGTGTTGTAGTGTTGGTGTGGTATTGGTGTAGTGTTGGTTCTGTATTGGTGTAGTGTTGGTGTAGTGTTGGTGTAGTGTTGGTTCTGTATTCGTGTAGTGTTGGTGTAGTGTTGGTGTTGTATTGTTTCTGTATTGGTGTAGTGTTGGTGTAGTATTGATTCTGTATTGGTGTAGTATTGGTGTAGTGTTGGTGTAGTGTTGATTCTGTATTGGTGTAGTGTTGGTGTAGTGTTGGGGTAGTATTGGTGTAGTATTGATTCTGTATTGGTGTAGTGTTGGTGTAGTATTGGTTCAGTGTTGGTGTAGTATTGGTGTAGTGTTGGTTCAGTGTTGGTGTAGTGTTGGTGTAGTGTTGGTGTTGTATTGGTGTAGTGTTGGTTCAGTGTTAATGTAGCATTGATTCTGTATTGGTGTAGTGTTCGTGTAGTGTTGGTTCAGTGTTGGTGTAGTATTGGTGTAGTGTTGGTTCATTGTTGGTATAGTGTTGGTTCAGTGTTGGTGTAGTGTTGGTTCAGTGCTGATGTAGTGTTGGTCCAGTGTTGGTGTAGTGTTGGTTCAGTGTTGGTGTAGTATTGGTTCTGTTTTGGTTCTGTATTGGTATAGTATTGGTTCTGTATTGGTCTAGTATTGGTTCTGTATTGGTCTAGTATTGTTGTAGTATTGGTCTAGTATTGGTTCTGTATTAGTGTAGTGTTGGTTCTGTATTGGTGTAGTATTGGTGTAGTGTTGGTTCTGTATTGGTGTAGTGTTGGTGTAGTGTTGGTTCTGTATTGGTTTAGTATTGGTGTAGTATTGGTCTAGTATTAGTGTAGTGTTGGTGTAGTATTGGTGTAGTGTTGTTATAGTATTGGTGTAGTGTTGGTGTAGTGTTGGTGTAGTGTTGGTTCTGTATTGGTGTAGTGTTGGTGTAGTGTTGGTGTAGTATTGGTGTAGTGTTGTTATAGTATTGGTGTAGTATTGGTGTAGTGTTGTTATAGTATTGGTGTAGTATTGGTGTAGTGTTGGTTCTGTATTGGTGTAGTGTTGGTGTAGTGTTGTAGTGCTGGTGTAGTATTGGTGTAGTGTTGGTTCTGTGTTGGTGTAGTGTTGGTTCTGTATTGGTGTAGTGTTGGTGTAGTATTGGTGTAGTGTTGTTATAGTATTGGTGTAGTATTGGTGTAGTGTTGGTTCTGTATTGGTGTAGTGTTGGTGTAGTGTTGGTTCTGTATTGGTGTAGTGTTGGTGTAGTATTGGTGTAGTGTTGTTATAGTATTGGTGTAGTGTTGGTTCTGTATTGGTGTAGTGTTGTTATAGTATTGGTGTAGTATTGGTTCTGTATTGGTGTAGTGTTGTAGTGTTGGTGTGGTATTGGTGTAGTGTTGGTTCTGTATTGGTGTAGTGTTGGTGTAGTGTTGGTTCTGTATTCGTGTAGTGTTGGTGTAGTGTTGGTGTTGTATTGTTTCTGTATTGGTGTAGTGTTGGTGAAGTGTTGGTGTAGTGTTGGTGTTGTATTGTTTCTGTATTGGTGTAGTATTGGTGTAGTATTGGTGTAGTGTTGGTGTAGTGTTGGTGTAGTGTTGGTTCTGTATTGGTGTAGTGTTGGTGTAGTATTGGTATAGTATTGGTGTAGTGTTGGTTCTGTATTGGTGTAGTGTTGGTGTAGTGTTGTAGTATTGGTGTAGTGTTGGTTCTGTATTGGTGTAGTGTTGGTGTAGTGTTGTTATAGTATTGGTGTAGTGTTGGTTCTGTATTGGTGTAGTGTTGTAGTATTGGTGTAGTGTTGGTTCTGTATTGGTGTAGTGTTGGTGTAGTGTTGTTATAGTATTGGTGTAGTGTTGGTTCTGTATTGGTGTTGTATTGTTTCTGTATTGGTGTAGTGTTGGTGTAGTGTTGTAGTATTGGTGTAGTGTTGGTTCTGTATTGGTGTAGTGTTGGTGTAGTGTTGTTATAGTATTGGTGTAGTATTGGTGTAGTGTTGGTGTAGTATTGGTATAGTATTGGTGTAGTGTTGGTTCTGTATTGGTGTAGTGTTGGTGTAGTGTTGTAGTATTGGTGTAGTGTTGGTTCTGTATTGGTGTAGTGTTGGTGTAGTGTTGTTATAGTATTGGTGTAGTGTTGGTTCTGTATTGGTGTAGTGTTGTAGTATTGGTGTAGTGTTGGTTCTGTATTGGTGTAGTGTTGGTGTAGTGTTGTTATAGTATTGGTGTAGTGTTGGTTCTGTATTGGTGTAGTGTTGGTGTAGTGTTGGTGTTGTATTGTTTCTGTATTGGTGTAGTGTTGGTGTAGTGTTGTAGTATTGGTGTAGTGTTGGTTCTGTATTGGTGTAGTGTTGGTGTAGTGTTGTTATAGTATTGGTGTAGTATTGGTGTAGTGTTGGTTCTGTATTGGTGTAGTGTTGGTGTAGTGTTGTAGTATTGGTGTAGTGTTGGTTCTGTATTGGTGTAGTGTTGGTGTAGTGTTGGTATAGTATTGGTGTAGTGTTGGTTCTGTATTGGTGTAGTGTTGGTGTAGTGTTGTAGTATTGGTGTAGTGTTGGTGTAGTGTTGTGGTATTGGTGTAGTGTTGGTGTAGTATTGGTATAGTATTGGTGTAGTGTTGGTTCTGTATTGGTGTAGTGTTGGTGTAGTGTTGTAGTATTGGTGTAGTGTTGGTTCTGTATTGGTGTAGTGTTGGTGTAGTGTTGTAGTATTGGTGTAGTGTTGGTTCTGTATTGGTGTAGTGTTGGTGTAGTGTTGGTGTAGTGTTGTTATAGTATTGGTGTAGTATTGGTGTAGTGTTGGTTCTGTATTGGTGTAGTGTTGTAGTATTGGTGTAGTGTTGGTTCTGTATTGGTGTAGTGTTGGTGTAGTGTTGGTGTTGTATTGTTTCTGTATTGGTGTAGTGTTGGTGTAGTGTTGTAGTATTGGTGTAGTGTTGGTTCTGTATTGGTGTAGTGTTGGTGTAGTGTTGTTATAGTATTGGTGTAGTATTGGTGTAGTGTTGGTTCTGTATTGGTGTAGTGTTGGTGTAGTGTTGGTGTAGTGTTGTTATAGTGTTGGTGTAGTGTTGGTGTAGTATTGTTTCTGTATTGGTGTAGTGTTGGTGTAGTGTTGGTGTAGTGTTGTAGTATTGGTGTAGTGTTGGTTCTGTATTGGTGTAGTGTTGGTGTAGTGTTGGTGTAGTATTGGTGTTGTATTGTTTCTGTATTGGTGTATTCATGAATTCACAAGCTTGCATTCAAGGCTTCCACATTGAATAAAATTTGAACACACCTAAGGTATGTTGAATTTGCTCATTGCCAGTGAGCCAGGAAAGTTTGCAAGCCAGTACTGAAAAATGCTTATGTACAGTCAGTTCTTTGGAGAAAAAAATGTTTTTTCTGTTTGTTCAGCTGGCTAAGAGTGTCGTTCAAGTCATAGATTTTGCCAGTGACTGTTCTGGATGTCACTGTAACTGTGTGTGATTATTTTCCCAGACTAATCCTGTCTGTTATAATACAAATGCATAAATGACTATCTAAATTTAATTTTTCAGCTAACGATAAATGTTTTGCAACTATGCCATACTATCAGTGTGGAATTTTTGATCTACACACTGCACTGCATCCATACTCTTCATGCATTAAACAAGTATGTTAACTCATCAGGGTCATAGTGTTACCACAGTGTGTGTCCAGTGTTTGTTCAGTGTGTGTCCAGTGTTTGTTCAGTGTGTGTCCACTGTGGGTTCATTGTGGCTTAATTGTGTGTCCAGTGTATGTCTAGTGTGTGTTCAATTTGAGTTCAGTGTGGCTTCATTGTGTGTCCAGTATGAGTTTAGTGTGGCTTCAGTGTGTGTCCAGTGTTTGTACATTATAGCTGCAGTTTGAGTACAGTGTGTGTCTAGTGCTGATGTAGTATTGGTGTAGTGTGTTGGCAGACAGCTTTATCCACTTTATCTTTCTCTCTCTCTGTCTCTCTCTTTTTTTTTATAAGACCGAGCAATAGAGTGTTAAGGGCCTTGCTCAGGGACCCAGCAGTGACAGCTTGTTGGACCTGAGATTCGAACACACAACCTTCTGATCAGTAGTCCGTCACCTTAAATACTAAGCTAGTGTAATATGGAAGCAGACTAGAAGATGATGCAGTTGTAGTTCTTCAGAATTTGTGTCATTGGTTGAATTTTCTCCCAGCTGGGAAATCAGACTAGAGAAGTTTCACCACTGTGTGCATGCATCATTTTCGTTGTGGTTGCAGTGTTCCTTTAAGTGCACAATTTATGGCCCTTTTTTCCCCCTTTTCATACCCCTCCATGTAGCCTAGACCGATTTTTCTTCCTTTATCCTTCTTCATGCAGGGATTTTTAAACGTCAGGAAAAGAAGCAAAGGGGAAAAGTAGCAGAGGAGTAGGTTCTCGTGCTGTTGTGCACCACTTGGCATACTTATCACACAGTGCACACTATTTAGTAGGCTTCTCTAGTGTGTGTGTGTGTGTGTGTGTGTGTGTGTGTGTGTGTGGGACATGAGGATTGGAGGACTTTCTGAGACCGCCACACTCTTCTCTTCACTCTTTCTGTTTATTTGACAGCACGACTTTTGGACAAAGCAGAATTGTACTTCAGCATCGATGTAAATAAATATGTGGAGATGGATTTTATGAAGCTGATCGGAACCGTTTTGGCTGTTTGTTGTCATCCAGGCTGCGCACTAAAAGGCTTCAGCAGTAAGTAAGCGGATGTGTAGTGGACAGTGTGTGTGGAAAAAAAAAAACTAACGGTCAGTAGGCCTATTCACTCGTAACAGCTGTCATGTGAGGGTTGCTTAAAAACCTAAATATGTTACGGATAATGGTTCTGTCCTGAAAGTTTCATTAAAAACTAATAGAGGAGAGGGCACTGTAGCTATCGCATGTTTTTAATGGGGGGGGGGGGGGGGGTCTTCGAAAGTGTCCTTGTGGTTACAAAGTAGTTTTAATGTCGTCTGTAGGAGTGAAGTTTCCTTTAGAGTTATCTCAGGAGTCTCCTTTTATTTGGACACGTTTTTAAACACACAAGATAGCCTTCCATGTGTGTATTATTAACTACAGCTACAGCTCTCTTTGTGTAAGAGAAATGTGGGATATTCACCGTTTCGGAGATCAGATCGCTTAATAATGTATTAAATGAAAATCTATATCATTATAGAGTCATTTCATCCAATAATATACACGCATGATGATACTCTGTATAATAATATTGTGAATCCGATCCGATTTCCTAATCCGGATTATTATTCAGGGACTGCTTCTGAATCCACATCTGCACAGGAAATCTGTTTTTCCGATCTCATTTCCTAATCCATTCGGTACAGGGATTAATCATGAATGTGATCTGTAAAGGAACTGATTGTGAATCCGGATCAATTTCCACATCTTATCCTGACAAGACCTGACTCTGAAGAATCCAGTCTCATTTTCTGATCTGCACAGGAAGCGATGTTTGAATCCGATCCGATTTCCTAATCCGGATTATTATTCAGGGACTGCTTCTGAATCCACATCTGCACAGGAAATCTGTTTTTCCGATCTCATTTCCTAATCCATTCGGTACAGGGATTAATCATGAATGTGATCTGTAAAGGAACTGATTGTGAATCTGGATCAATTTCCACATCTTATCCTGACAAGACCTGACTCTGAAGAATCCAGTCTCATTTTCTGATCTGCACAGGAAGCGATGTTTGAATCCGATCCGATTTCCTAATCCGGATTATTATTCAGGGACTGCTTCTGAATCCACATCTGTACAGGAAATCTTTTTCCGATCACATTTCCTAATCCATTCGGTACAGGGATTAATCATGAATGTGATCTGTAAAGGAACTGATTGTGAATCCGGATCAATTTCCACATCTTATCCTGACAAGACCTGACTCTGAAGAATCCAGTCTCATTTTCTGATCTGCACAGGAAGCGATGTTTGAATCCGATCCGATTTCCTAATCCGGATTATTATTCAGGGACTGCTTCTGAATCCACATCTGTACAGGAAATCTTTTTCCGATCACATTTCCTAATCCATTCGGTACAGGGATTAATCATGAATGTGATCTGTAAAGGAACTGATTGTGAATCCGGATCAATTTCCACATCTTATCCTGACAAGACCTGACTCTGAAGAATCCAATCTCCTTTTCTGATCTGCACAGGAAGCGATGTTTGAATCCGATTTGATTTCCTGAACCTGTAATAAGAACCGATTCTGTTTCAACTCTGATCGATAGGAACCGATTCGAAATCCAATTATCTGATCGCTCACCGAACCAGTACTATTTTCAGATCTCATTTCCTGATCCGATCTGTATAAGAACCGGACCTGGTTTTCCTGAACCCATCTGTACAGTTTTGTCTACAGTTTGTATTACATTGCCTGTGTATTTACATTGTATTTATCTGTGCCTCTGGTGTACGCTACAGGCTTCAGTGACAACATGATTCGGGTTCCAGTTCCACACACATCCTGGAAAACCTGGATATTTATAGTCTATTTTTCTAGTTAGGCAGGCACGTGGGGAAAAAAAACAATCGAAAATGGGTAAATGGTCCTGTAAATAGTAAGTGACATCATCCTAAGCTGCTGAAATAGCGTTCATACACAAAATATTTTGAATTGAACGCACTTTAAGATAACCAAGTAAAAGGAGTTTCAGAACCTGCTGCTCTGAGTTTAAGGGTTTAAAGATGTTGGCAGATGTGAGTCATTCTAAAATGACTTTCCTTGTGCAACAGCTGTTATGTATATAAGTCATGGGAAATGTCTTGGAAAAAGGATTTTCTAAAAACATTGGGAATGACTCTAATGTTTAATTTGGTCTCTCAGTTCACTTTCATTTCTTCAGTGTCCTACCAAACGTATACAAACATTCAGCACGTAGTTTACGTAATTAATTATTGTGCATTTTGCTTCACAGGTCAGCGCATATGCCGGCGAGGTACCGAGAGGCCGTGCTATAAGATAGCTTACCACCAGAACAGTTGGTACAGAGCGAGCTTTGAGGAGGCCAGGAGGACGTGCAGGGAAGATGACGGCGAGCTGCTCAGTATTGAAACAGAAAGCGAACAGAGGCTAATGGAGAAGTTTGTTCAAGGCGCGCCGGCCACTGAAGGTGACTTCTGGATTGGACTTCGAAGGAATCAAGGGTCCAAAGAGTCAGGAGCTGTAGATTGCTCATCACAGTATTACTGGCTGGATCATAGCCAGGCCACCTACAGGTACAACTGCTTACATTTCTGGCCCAGAAACTATGGAATGATTGAAGATGTAAACAACTGTCTCGAACACTCCCAGGTCTAGAGACATGCAGTGGGGTCTGAGTCTGACACTACCAGGGAAAATTTTCATTTAAAATGAAAAGGAAACAGAGGATTTGGGAATTTTGTGATATTTTAAATAGAAAAAATAATTGTTCAATATCCTGAATATTTAATATAGAAGATTCTGCTCTATTTCTAAGTAAATTAGTGAATTAGTGATATTGTTCAAGTTAAGTGCTCTGTACAGAACGTCAGATTTTCCACAAGTCTAATCTCTCCTACTGAAGCATGTATTCATAAGACTCTCTGATGGATTTGATCTAAAATAAGTTTTTGTGGAGTCCATGCAAGCTTGAGTACACTGTCATTAAAGCAAAAAGGGGAAATAACTAATGCTAAGAAACAACAAATTCATATATACATGCACTCAAGTCGTTATCAATTATGAAATAAATTTATATTAAATTGTAATTTAATTGTAATTGCATTAAATTAGAAAATAATGCAATATAGAAGCATTTTTATTGGTGCTCAAAATTTTGGACCTGACTATATGGGGTTAGTCTTTGTTTGTTTTTTTTCACTAGGGGGCAGAACAGAGCAATAAAACTAGGGCCCCAAGCTTAGACACATATTGTGTTTTGACATACTGTAGGAAATGAAATGTAATTCTTTATCAGCAAACTGAAGATTTAACATGATAAACATGTCACTTTTCCAAAGAACTTTTTGCCTCACACCTCTGGAATTGGGCATTAAGTGCACAGAGTTTGCATGTTCTCTCTGTGCTTCAGGGGTTTTCTTTGAGTACTCTGGTTTCCTAAGATAGGACTAAGATATATGTAGTAAGCTGATTGGCATCTCTAACTTGTGTGAGTGTGTGTAATTGTTCTCTGTGATGGGTTGGCACCCTGTCCAGGATGTACCCTGGGTCATGGCCTGAGTCTCCGGGATAGACTCCAGGCTTCCCACGACCCTCTGTCGAATAAACGTTATAGATGATGGATGGATGGATGGATGGATGGATATTTGATTTTATTCCCCCACTTTCATATTATGGCCTATTTTGTGTAGATCTCATTTAATATTCAATTTAAGTTTCTAAAGTATGGAAAAGTTCTTCACTAAAATGAATTTCTGGTCCAGCTAACATGACATAAATGAGTTTGGTCTAGGATGTAGTCAAATTCCTGGCAGCAAAGCCCTTAAAGGGCCAGTTCGCAATTTTCTAGAGCCCTCTTCTGCCCTCGGGGTGAACTACAATGAACTACATTACAGTGGTACCTCGGTGTTCAACCTGAATTCGTTCCAAAAGTCTGGCCGAATTATTTTTACCCATAGGAAATAATGTTTTAATAACGAATTAATCTGTTTCAACTCTATGGTTGATCTCACAACTTTCCTCTTGGCAACATGGATGCCTGATTTAGCCGTTTTTCAGAGACATGGCAACTAAAATTATACCACAAAAGATAGCATGGGGTTATAACACAAGCACTCACAGACGATGCTTTCAGAACAGATGACCCGTGTAAATTGCTTCATCTCTATTGTCTACACCAGAGTATACCGCATGGAAAGCATGTGTGGTCAAAATAGTTCTTTTCAGGTCGGGTCGAACACAGAAAAATATTTTCGGAAGCTGAAAAATTGTCGAAAATACAGTTCACATTAACATTCGTTCGAATTTTGTTCAAAATTTTGATATCCGTTGCAATCCTGTATGAAACATGAACCGACATACGGAGTTGTATACCAAAAATGTTTTCTTACACCGAGGTCAAATTGACTCGAAAATTCGAATCGGATACCGAAAATTCCAACACAGGGGTGGTCCGAGGTGCCACTGTACCAAGCCTTCACTATTCCCGAACTGGCACCAGCGTCTCTGTTTGAAACTATGTGTACCTCTGTGATTTGTTTTTAAGGAAACAGGGCAGAGCTGAGCAGCTCTGTTCCAGCTGCTGGTGGAGCAAATTTCCATCCTAAAAATGTAAACAGTAGCCTGAAATACAGAACTGGTTATATTGTGAATCAGGTTTTATAAGATATCTTTGATATTATATGATTGTCTTTCCAACCCGAAAAATGTTCACTTTTCTTGCATCTTAGTTAAGACAATTAATAATAACATTAGCAGCAGCTTAAAGGAATATTTATATATCTCATATTGGGATCTGTATGTCCAGCTCTACACTATACTGGACAATTTGCATGTTTGTTCCAGCTCCTAACACACCTGATAAGCTTATTGCTTAATTAGCAAAACCATGAAACCATTGGATTCTTACTAAACCCATGCAGTCCCAAACAGTCTCTTCCGAAAGTATTTGAACAACTAGGCTGATTCTTTTGTTTTTTCTTTTTTGACACTGGGGTTCAGATGAATATTAGACGACTTTCATATCAAGTTTTTGTTTGAATTGGCCTCGTCTTTCCAGTACTTTTGATGTGGACTGTATATTTGAGTTTTTGCCTCGTAACAGTAAAAGAAACAGATGTGACTGTGTAGGCCTGGTCTTCTTATACCAGAAACCACAGGACTTTGGATAAAAGTTGCTGCCTTCATTTAATGCTGGCCCACCCACCAGGAATCCCTGTGTATACTAGAGGGACAAAGGAAACTTTATTTGAAGACACATTTACTGGTGTAATTATCATAAAAGATCTTGTCTCTTATAATAGCAGCAGTTATTCAGAGGCTGTGTTGTGTTGCCTGTTGTAGGAACTGGCTGCTGAATGAGCCCTCGTGTGGTTTTGACCAGTGTGTGGCCCTGTACTACAGACCCAACGCTCCTGCTTCTCTGAAAAGACTCTATATGTACAAGTGGAGTGATATCAGATGCAACAGCAAAAATAACTTCATATGCAAATACGTGGAAGGTGTGTTACGCAGATTTTATTTATTATATCATATCCTAAATATCATTTTCTAGTCATTTTTGTTTGTTTAAATTTCTGCCTATAATTTATCTCTATAGAAATAACTCCGGTTCCTACTCCTGCTGGAAATTCCACTCCTCACTCAGGTAAAAATAGTCAAAAAATCAGTCTGAATGGTCTAGTTGCTCTTTTATTTATTCTCTTCTGCAATTGTAATCAGCTTACCACAGCAGCAAAGCGTCCAATCGTTCAAACATAGAGCTTTTGTCTATTCTTTTCAGCTTGATTTGTCTAGAATACTAAAAAAAAGAGCACTGGGGCAATACTGCTCATAAATTAAAGCAAAGCACAGTGGATTTTTTCATTTTGACCTGATTTCAAATGAAATCTTTTGGTCATCCATACACATGAGGACCTCTAATAAAGGAGGAAGAATTTATTATTATTATTATTATTATTATTTGGTCGTTTTTGCCACTACTAACAATATTAGAGAAAGAAGTCATGACTTTAATGAATACAGAACCCATTTTAAGCACACAGTCCCCTGTTGTAATACTGAGAAAAGTGTTCATTTATTTTTGCTCTACAATGAAGACATTTAGAGATCCATAGAGGAATAAAAAAACATGAATAGATACATAGACTTTCCCCTTCCACAGATCAGACTTTCCCCTTCCACAGATCAGACTTTCCCCTTCCACAGATCAGACTTTCCCCTTCCACAGATCAGACTTTCCCCTTCCACAGATCAGACTTTCCCCTTCCACAGATCAGACTTTCACCTTCCACAGATCAGACTTTCAGCTTCCACAGATCAGACTTTCCCCTTCCACAGATCAGACTTTCCCCTTCCACAGATCAGACTTTCACCTTCCACAGATCAGACTTTCAGCTTCCACAGATCAGACTTTCACTTTCCACAGATCAGACTTTCACTTTCCACAGATCAGACTTTCACTTTCCACAGATCAGACTTTCACTTTCCACAGATCAGACTTTCAGCTTCCACAGATCAGACTTTCACTTTCCACAGATCAGACTTTCAGCTTCCACAGATCAGACTTTCTAATCTATGTTTCAATCTCAAACCCAAATATCTTTGGGTATCTTTGGGTTAGCCAAAAAAAAAAAAAAGAAGATAATAAAGTGGATTTGTTGTTCCGATACTTTCGAAAGTGATCTGTATCTCAGAGTTTACATATGGGATTATGTTAATTAACATTCTCTGTAGCATCCTGGAGGCTAATTATTACTATTTCTTAAAGAGAAAAATAAAAACAAAAGCATGGGTGGAAAACATTTGAGTAATTGGACCCTTTTACTAAAGTATTATTATGTATCAGCTAGGACGTCAACGTGTAGATAAATAATAAATTAATATTGATTATTTGAATAATGAAGATATTTTACTTTGAAATAACAGATTATTAAACCACATTGTGTTAATCATGCATATAGCCAGCACAGTTATGATGTTATCAGGCTTTAAATGTTATCTAAAAGCTTTAAATAAGTTAATTTTTTTGTAAAAACCTGGCACTTGGCCGGATATGTCCACTTATAATAACGTTTTTTTTTTAATACAACTATCTATACTTTCACTTAGGCATCATATCTCTGACCTTTTTTCCATCCCTGAGAAAAAGAATAACGATTGATAAAAACCCAACAGGAATAGGTATGGCCAGAGTAACAAGCAGTACCATCGATCGTAAGATAGAACGTTCAGGGAAGTAGGCGTCACAGTCGGGAAAACATTGCGGCCCTTATAAATGAATGGAATTGCTTGCAAACATTAGATAAGAATAACAAACCTCATCCATCATAGCTTCTGTTGTTCTACCTGAAGCATGTTTGTTTTCACAGGTTCGAGCTTATCTTTGTACTAATGCGTCTGTCACACCCAGCACAGCTGCTAAAGCAATGGCACATGCGTTCACATGAAAAACTTTTGCTTGCAGTATTAACCCAGTGGGAGAACGTTTTATACAGTAAAACTAGCTTGTAGATCCTTGATTGGTTATATACACTCACCATCCACTTTATTAGAAATATCTGCTCATTTATGTAGTTATCCAATCATGTGACAGCAGCACAATCCATATCAACACACAGATACAGGTCAAGAGCTGTCCAGAGGGCCTGCAGAATTAAATACACTGTTGATGAAAGAGATCAGAGGAAAATGGCCAGACTTGTCTGAGCTGACAGGAAGTCTATAGTAATTTACAACTGTGGTTAGCAGAATAGAAGAATCTCAGAATCTCAAACCTTAAGAAGGATAACCTAGGTTAAGAAGGATGAGCTAACAGCAGAAGACCACATCAGGTACCACTCCTATCAGCCAGGAACAAGAATCATGAAACTGGAAATAGACCAGGTGATATTTTTCAGGAAAATCTGGCAATGTGTAAAAATCCCAGGAGAACAGAAGTTTCTGGAACACTCAAAACCAGTTCATTTAGCATCAAGAACCATGCCACAGTTCACATCTGTGACAGTTCACAGCTCACGTCACTAAGATCAAATTTTTTTCTATTCTGATGTTTGATATGGATATATTTTAGGATGCTTTTAATGGATATACTGTATTTTAGTGGCGAGCCAGCCAGGAGGCCTACAACCTAACTAAAGCTCTTGACCTGTATCTGCATGATTGTATGCATTGTGCTGCTGCCACATGACTGGCTGAAAAGATAACTGCATGAATGAGTGTTGATGTGTTCACTGATAGAGATTTCAAAGCACGTTTGTATGTCGCTCTGGATAGGTGCGCCTGCCAAATGTCATAAATGTAAATGAATGTGTAGGTGTATAGGTGTTACTAATAAAGTGGATGGGATCTAATGAGATGTACTCGTAATTGTAAGAACGGTTCTTTACAATTTAGGCAATGTGTGAATTAGATGTCTTAAATTTAGGCTTTCTCTTCTCTTACCAGCCATAACTCTTAAACCACTTCCTGTCACACTGAATGATGAAAAGATAAACACCGGAATTTCTGAATCATCAGGTAACTTATTTGACCAGCTCATTATCCCATTCCTTTTTTGGCCTGAATGGATTAAAACTTCTTTGTATGGCTGATGCCATCTTTTACTCAGTCTCTCTTTCAGATGAAGCCATCAACATTACCTACATCCTCCTGGCTACTGTACCTGTTCTGCTTGTGATCATACTGGTGGTCTCTGGGGTGTTCTGTTATAAAGTCATGGCGAGGAAGTGAGTGAAAACTTCTAAAACAAACATCTCAAGCACCTACTGTATTTATATTAAGTGGTTTAAATAGCTAAGTCTATTCACGTATGATCCGCTAACTACAGACAAGCGACATGGAACGCATTCATGGAGTGGTCCAGACATTAGGTAGTGATGGATGAATCGTTATTTGCAATAAATACGAACTTTCCCTTGGAACTTGGTCACTGCACTGGCATCAGTCCTTAAAGATAAGGAACTGTGGAACGGTGTTCATAGATGAGCATCCTTTTTACTTTACTGGGAAGGGTAATGTTAACCTTGTAGAACATGGATAAAGTGACCAGTCAGAGAAGAGTCCTTGAAGAAGAAGAGAGCACTCCTTGTAGACTGGCTTGTCTATAGTACTAGACAAGAAACACACTTGGCTTCATGGAATACTACAAGGTCAGTCAACTGATTGAGTGCGAGGTCAAGCACAAGATCGGGTCATATGATGTTGGATGGTATCATTCCAGAGCTACACTATATGTACAACAGTATGTTGAAACCTGACCATTACACCCAATTGTATAGAATAAAGACTTTGTCAGCTCTAGCTTTCCATTCACTGGAACTAAGAGGCTTAAACATCCAGTATGATAGTGCAAAGTTTATGTGCAAGGCTAATACAAGGTTTGCTAAAGTTTGGAGCGGAAGAACTTAACTGTCCTGCACAGAGCCGTGACCTCAAGCCTAATGAACACTTTGGGATAAATTGGATTCCAGGCCTCAACACCTAATATCTAGAAATTCTCAGAAATCCTTTCAGGTTAGCTTATGTTAGCTAGCTGGTTAGCTTTAGTGTGGATTATGTACATCTAGAAATGTTCTCAGAAATCGTGTCAGGTTAGCTCGTGTTAGCTAGCTGGTTAGCTTTAGAGTGTGGATTATAAATATCTAAAAATGTTCTCAGAAATCCTGTCAGGTTAGCTTATGTTAGCTATCTTGCTAGCTTTACAGTGTGGATTATGACTGTCCAGTCACCTTGACTTAGTTCTACTAGCTATTTGTAATTGTTCTATTGAGATTAATAACTTTAATATCTTTTCAGGAGGAAGGAACAAAATGACATCTATGCTGTGCCAGGTCAATGGGTACCTGCTAGTGCCCTGAAAAGCAGCGGAAGCCCAGGCCCCAAGGACGGTCCCAGGCGGAACAGGGCCCAACTAGAATACATGAGCTCAGAAATCAACAGAACATTTAGTTCAGCAGACTACGAGAACGTCCCCAGCAATACCGCTGGCTTTGTCACCAACGACATATATGAGACCTGCAGCACTCCAGCCACCATGGAGGCAGGATGGGTGGATAATGACATTTACGGATACTGAACCTCTCAAGTGATGTGATGGAGACCAGAATCGAGTGACTTCCAACCCACCTGGCTAGAATTCATCTCAACTTCATCTGTGTTTGTGCTTTGACTTTCATGCAATCTAGAGCAACCCAATGCGATATGGGGTCCTGTAAACGCTCATCCCTGAGGTGGACAATAATGCCGGCTTCTCTGAAATGGGCAGTACAAAGAAACACAAAGATGTCATCACCTCATAGCCACTTCCTCTGTGCACAGGAAGAAGACAGTGCATACGGAAACTCGCACAATAATGCCCTGAACTCTCTGCCCATCTGTCCTGACTCTCCTTTTGCCTGCTCACTCTGTTTTTCAGACTCTGTTGATTCTGCAGCAGCCTTACTGGTTCAAAGGCAAAATAACAGCATTCATTTTGCTTAGCTTGGATATTTTTAAGGTGTTAAAAATCCTGTTTGCAGCATAAAAGCATAAAACTGTCAATGTTTCACTCTTCCTGTTGTGCTTTAAAATTATAGTGAATGAAATACAGTCAGAAATTCTGCCATACTGTTTTAACCTGTTTGCATAACAAACATAACATAGGAAGGAATACTGAATTTTTTCAATTTCAGGATTTGTGTATATGTGGAAATACACTACATTGCCAAAAGTATTGGGACAAATACCCCCACCCCCACTGTTTGTGGGAACAGTTTGGGGATGACCCCTTCCTGTTCCAACATGACTGCACACCAGTGCACAATCCAAGGTCCATAAAGACATGGATGAGTGAGTTTGGTGTGGAGGAACTTGACTGGCCTGCACAGAGTCCTGACCTCAACCCCATAGAACACCTTTGGGATGAATTAGAGCGGAGACTGTGAGCCAGGCCTTCTCATCCAACACCAGTGCCTGACCTCACAAATGCACTTCTAGAGGAATGGTCAAAAATTCCTATAAACACACTCCTAAACCTTGTGGAAAGCCTTTGAAGCTGTTATATCCATATTACATTCATGTGCATGTAAAGGCAGACGTCCCATAACCTTTGCCAATATAAGTGTACATCCTGACAGTTATGTTTAATACCTGTTACACTATGATTGAATTCTTCTTAACTCTTGATTGTATGGTATTATCTCAGAACAAGGTATCATTCAATCTGGACAGTGTTTACATTTTTACATGCGTACATGGTCAATATGTTACATTTACACTATTTTGCACCTTTGCTAGGAATTTAATAATGAATTTTTACACATAGCTGTTTTTATTATTATGTCTGTGTTTAAGTCTATAGTAATCAGTCCAACATTATTTTACACACACACACACACACACACACACACACTACACCGATCAGTTATAACATTATGAGCAGTGCCAAGTGAAGTGAATAAGACTGATTATCTTCTCATCATGGCACCTGTTAGTGGGTGGGATATATTAGGCAACAAGTGAAAATTTTGTCCTCAAAGTTGATGTGTTAGAAGCAGGAAAAATGGGCAAGTATAAGGATTTGAGTGAGTTTGACAAAGGTCAGATTGTGATGGCTAGACCACTGGATCAGAGCATCTCCAAAACTGTAGCTCTTGTGGGGTGTTCCCGGTCTGCAGTGGTCAGTATCAAAAGTGGTCCAAGGAAGGAACAGTGGTGAACCGGCGACAGGGTCATGGGCGGCCAAGGCTCATTGATGCACGTGGGGATAGAAGGCTGGTCCGTGTGAACCGATCCAACAGACGAGCTACTGTTGCTCAAATTGCTGAAGAAGTTAATGCTGGTTCTGATAGAAAGGTGTAAAAATACGCAGTGCATGACGGGTGACCGACACAATATTAGGCAGGTGATCATAATGTTATGCCTGATCGGTGTATAATCATATGTGTTGAATGTCATTGCATTTTATTTAATTATACCTTTAGGACTAATAAATATGTTATTAGTGCATTGTGGTGTTAGTTTTGCATATTTCTACCTTACATATTGAAACATACTAATACTGTCTGTTACAAAATGGATGTTGCGTTTTGTAAAATACTGTTAAAAATACTAAAAAATAAAAAAAAACTAGAGCTGTTATTACCGATGTAATAATGAGCCTCACCAGCAGATGTCCCTGTTTGAATGCGCGTGCCTAGTGAGTTGGTCAGAAAAACACATACTAGGTACCTTCTGCTCTGCATGCCAAAGCCACAATACTTTCATGCAGCTTAAGACACAACTGTCAAGAATCAGATACAATGCTGTTAAACATGAGGAAAACATTGCAAATCAAACACATGACGTTCTGTAATGTGATTCATATATGCTACCAATAAAAAGACTTTAGCCATTAGCTGCTTTAAATGGCAGAGTTAAATATTAGGTTCAACTCCAGGTAGTGTACACATCTGTACAATGTTTGGGCCTAAAGATCCAGAATGCAATGCAGTTGCACAGCTACAAGATGACTAACACAATAGTGGTGTTGATGGTACTAAAGCTGAAGCTCTGAGTGTGCAGATGAGGTGAGAAAGTTCTCAAGCGCCGCCGCATCGGTCTGTTTAGACAGAAATGAAGTAAATCGCACTACTGTACAGTGGACTCCTGATCAGAAGGTTATGAGTTTGAGTCCCAGGTCCACCAAGCTGGGCCCTTGAGCAAGGCCCTTAACCTTCAGTTGTACAAAATGAGATGAAGTGAGAGTCATTCTGGATAAGGACGTCTGCAAAAATGCCAACATGCAAGTTCTTTGTGGTGGAGTTTTCCTTTAAGCCACCAGTATAACAGGTTGTGTTTATGCAGTGAGGTCTCCTACATTGTCCTGGTTGGTCTACAGGGTGCAGGTTATGATTATAGTGGAATTAAGCTGAGTGTTGTTCAATATTGTAAATGTGAGCTGTGAGAAACTCTGGACACACTATCGTGAGATCGGAGATCATGTTTAGAGCGCGTGCCACCCCCCTTACAACAAGCACTTGAGTAGTTGATGGAAGTTGTGGCCGACATTACTTCACCGCTCTATCCAACTAGAAAGCAAACTTTTTTTTCTTCTCTTGACGTCAGCGGTGGCTCTGGTCGCCCTGGCGACGAGTTTGGCACTGATGTGTGGAAGCGCTTCAAAGCCCCGCCCCTCTCCGGTCCAAATAACCCCCCCCTCGGCTCTGACGTCAATACACGTCAGCAGAGAGAACACGATGCCTCCCGCGAGTCAGCTCGCGCACTGGCGCTAATAAGAGCTGAAATATTATAGCTCTATTGTATCGGGGGGAAAAAAAAGACACAGAGAGAGAGGTGGAGGGGGGGCGGTTTTTTGGCGTGACACGTCGCACTTCTCTCAAACCTCTTCCCAATTTCTCTCGCCCTTAGTTCGGCTACGGCGGCTGGCAGCGGTCAAAAGTGGCCGCGCGCGCGCGCTGGCGATTCCGTTTCGCTCCGAGACATGGTTCTTGTTTTTACTTTTGGCGCGTCGGTGCCTTCCGACCACCGAGGCTGAAGTCTCCCTGTCTGTTTTTCCCTCCGTGTCCTGCAGTAAAAGCATGGTCATGGCTGACTGTGAGCCGAAAGCGGCGCTCCGCGGGCCAGTGCGTGTGGGCTTCTACGACATCGAGCGCACGCTCGGCAAGGGAAACTTCGCCGTGGTCAAACTGGCGAGACACAGAATCACCAAAACTGAGGTGAGTGCACAGGCTCGAGCACTCCAGCAACAAACACCTGTTCATAGAGCTGTGCAAACTTCATGCACGACTGTCCTTCTAATTGTGCATTACATTTCCGCTGCAACTTCAGTCACCTAACCTCAGTCACATAATATCAGAAAGTATCCACGCGCTATTACTGTGTCTTTGCAACTTTTTTTTTTTTTTTTTAAAAAAACACACACTTTACAAATGTAGCGAATCCTAATGGACAGCACAGCACTATTGCTTTTTTTATTTTATTTTATTTTCTATCTCAGATTTGCTCTGCACGAGACAGTGTTCATTGCTAAGTGAACACTAAGCCTTTCCACCTTTATCCATAAAACCAATCAATACCTGATACTGATACGGAGCATGACGTGTGTGCTGTGTTCACGTGCACGATCTGTGTCATAAAACAATCCGATTCAATTGGGAAAAGTGTAAAAATATGCAATTCTGCTATTTATTGTTGTAAAAGCCCATGGAGCGTGTGGATGTGTGGTGTCTGCTGCTGAATTGTGTGACAGTTGCGATATTGTGATAATAGCTGCTGTTTTGTTCATGTTCAAGCCCTCACTGGTGTAAGCTGACATCTTGTTTATCTCTGTTTTTTTTTTGGCACTGGCCCTCAGGCAGATTTTTATTTATTTATTTATTTATTTATTTATTTTTGATAACAGCAACATGCTCATGATATGCATCAGAACTTTTTAAGGTTTCAGATAACTTCTGCAGGGATCACGTCCGCAGTGGAGAGAGAGAGAGAGAGAGAGAGAGAGAGCAAGACAGACAGATAGAGACAGAGAGAGAGAAAGAAGGAGAGACAGACAGAGTGAGAATCAGAGAGAGAGGGAGAGACAGAGTCAGAGAGAGAGAGGGAGAGAGTCAGAAAGAGAGAGACTGTCAGAGAGAGAGGGAGAGACTGACAGAAAGAGAGAAAGAGCGCGCAAGACAGACAGATAGAGACAGAGTGAGAGGTGAGAATGAGCAAGTGAGAGTCCAAGAGAGAGACACAGAGAGAGAGCAAGAGGGAGAGACAGACGGGGAGAAAGAGAGTCAGAGAGAGAGAGAGAGAGACCGTCAGAGAGAGAGAGAGAGAGCGCAAGCAGTGTGTCAGGGAATGAACACAGCTCAGACGACTGTAAGAATATTGTACACGTTTCTTGATGTGACCTGAATGCTGCAGTTCGCCATCAGGAGTGTTTATGGCTCAGTTTGTCACTCCATGCAAGGCGTCAGCTTTATCCAAGAACCCTGAGGTCATTCAGCGGTCAGCTGGACAAGTCACCACAAGTGATGACATCCACACACTGACAGATTTGATATAACGTGATTAGGACAAGACTGGTGAATGAAAATGTTAGCTTCGCTGCTCGGGGGGAAAAAAAGCACTGAAATAATAGAGTGCGTCCAGTAAACTCTGTAGGACGAACTCATTTATCTCTTCTTTGATGAGGTTGCACTCCTCCTTTCAGAGAGCTGAATTAAAAGCAAATGAAACTCAGAACATTTAAATCAGAAGTGTTTCTAGAGACGTAACCTTATTTCATGTGCAGCGCCTCCGCAATCCGCAGACTAGCCTGAGGGAATTATTTGAAACATTAAAGTTATTTAATCAGTCATGGCAGACAGGTATCTGTCATCACGTCGGTCATGTCATGTGACTTTGAACTTTGCGAGGGCATGTGCAGACTGGACGTGAATCTCAGAGCCTGTCCACTAACTACACAGTGCTGCTGTGTTCTTCGACAGGTGGCCATAAAGATCATAGACAAGACCCAGCTGGACTCGGTAAACCTGGAGAAGATCTATCGCGAGGTGAAGATCATGAAGATGCTGGATCACCCACATATTATTAAGATGTACCAGGTAACGTTAATCCCGCTTGTTACAATAAGCAGACCATGTTTCAGGACGGAGTTAATGGTTAATCCTTCTCTCAGAGTTACCTCACAGCCCCCTTATGTAAGACCGCCGGTCATTTTAGTTGTACGGAATGTGAACAGCGCTTCGTTATGATACGAGCGGTCCAAATGTGGCCACGTAATCGCTGTGTATCATTATTTCCAACAGCTCTTCCATTCAGGCTGCATGGGTCAATTAGTCATTTCCTCTCGGGCCACATAAACAGAGGGCAGCTCGGCAGGCCCGTGCTGTGTCATCTTAAACCCCCAGCTTCCCACAGCCCTGAAACCAGGATACACGCACACACACACACACACTAATATACTTACTCTGAGTTTGGAATGTGTTATCATAATGAAATACTGTATTCACTTAAGAGACAGAAGAGAGATGGACAAAAAGGACACTGCATGCAGATGTTGTAGAATCATCCATAGACACATCCCAGATGTATATAAAATGTTTCATATGCATCTGGAATTATTGCTGAGGAAGACTCTATTTGTGTGTTAATGAGTTATATACACCGATCAGGCATAACATTATGACCACCTGCCTAATAGTGTGTCGGTCCCTGCCAAAACAGGTCTGACCCCGTCATCATTCTTACACCTTTCTATCAGAACCAGCATTAACTTCTTCAGCAATTTGAGCAACAGTAGCTCGTCTGTTGGATCGGATCACACTGGCCGGCCTTCTCTCCCCACGTGCATCAATGAGCCTTGGCCGCCCATGACCCTGTCGCCGGTTCACCACTGTTCCTTCCTTGGACCACTTTTGATAGATACTGACCACTGCAGACCAGGAACACCCCACAAGAGCTGCAGTTTTGGAGATGCTCTGATCCAGTCCTCTAGCCATCACAATTTGTCCCTTGTCAAACTCGCTCAAATCCTTACACTTGCCCATTTTTCCTGCTTCTAACACATCAACTTTGAGGACAAAATGTTGACTTGCTGCCTAATATATCCCACCCACTAACAGGTGCCATGATGAGGAGATAATCAGTGTTATTCACTTCACCTGTCACTGCTCACAATGTTATACTGTGTGTATATATGTATAACGCCTTTATAATTCAAGCCCGATTTGACTAAACACTGACTTCGTGGTCCGTCACATAGAACACTGGCAGGACAATTGTGTAATCTGATTTACATCAGATGATTCGAGTTGGCTTCGAGAGATTTGCATATTTGGCAGCCGGCTTGGAGGAGAAGTACTTTGTGGTCAGCATGTTATGAAAATCTCCAGAAGACAATGCTTCCCATCTAGGGAAGACAAACAGCAGGAGAGCATGCTTTTGGTGGATATAAAGTAATAAGAGGGCCTGTAGGACAATAATCAGGGTGGTGTGATGTGACCCAAAGTGAAGCAGAGTTACCCAGAAGCACATTGCGAAGTGTGTGGGTTTTTGCTTGGTTTTTGTCTGTTGTTCAACCGACACATTGTTCATCCCTTGCTTCTTGTCATGTTATCCAGACACCGCAAAGTGTTTAAAATATTAACAAGTCCCTGTATCAAGCTGGCGGTTCTGATGATCTAATGCTGCTGTAGAAAACGCATCAACATCTTTAGAACAATCCACACTGCTGTGTTTAAAAAGGCCAAGCAGGAATTTTACTTCATCCCCGTAACCCCACACAGTGTAAAATGAATGAACGAATGTTGAATATCAGAAGCCGAATCCGTACCGCATCTATGATTGGCTGCGTTTTATAATAGATCCTCTCCGCCTCCTACTTCTTTTAAAAGCCGTATTCATCTCTTTGTTTTCTCTTCGGCTAATTTTGGAGTCCTCCCACGTATCGCCGCCTCGGTCACGGCACTATGAATCAAGCTTACGACGGAGCAGAGAACCGAGCAGCCGGGCTGATTCACGCCGATGCCATCGTACCGCTAAAGGAGAGGCACGGGTCCTGCTGCAGCGGCGACACAAGGCCCTAAACCAATTGCACATTTTTTATAAAAGTCATGCACTTGTCTTTTTTCCTGCAACCAGGTCAGCTGATTCAAGGCAGCGTTTTTGTGTGTGTCTGTGTGTGTGTGTGTAGTGCAAATATTTAATAGACTGTATATGGAGAGTGTGAAAATGTGAACATTGTCGGATTCTGTGTTCTTACACAGGTCATGGAGACCAAGAACATGCTCTACTTGGTGACCGAGTATGCCAAAAACGGGGAAATTTTTGGTAAGTGGCTCTTAGATTTCATTTGATCATGTTATATAAATGATCTAATATAAAACTCTTTCCTAATCCAGAAGTGAAGTAAGAAGTGTGGTTTTTTTTCTTTCTGTTGCTACATTTAAAAAAATCCCTTTGTTGTAAAGGAGAAAGTGAAAGTAGTGCAGAGAAAAATGAAACTACATGCAAAACGAAATGTTGCCAAACGTTCAGTTTCTGTCTCAAGCTGCCGAAGCTGTGCAGCAGCAGTAAAGCTTACTTCTCTTCTTTCTCTCTTTCTTGTTTAATTTATTTTACCAGAAACACCACAATATCACTCCGTTAATCTAACTCGACTCAGCCCCAAAAACGGCTCCAGTACGTTATCATCTTTCACAATGTCATACTCAACACGTGGCAGCATGTTTATCACAGATGATAACGGCCAAGGTCAGAGCGGAGCAAACGCAAAGACGAGACTAAACACGGAGAGTGTGAACAGCCGTCATGTCCAAATAAGCAAATCGGCTTTCCGTGTGCTCTCATTAGTCATGACTTTCATGCCAAAGCGAACAACGATTCCGTTACGCAACCTGGGCTCGCAGGATCGAAAGCAGAGTGAGTTTCGAGAAGTTGCTTTGGAGTCGCCATCATGAGAATATCCTCCGGGGTTGAAGAATGATATCACGCTAGAGTTAGCTCTAATGAGTTATATAGCAATATAGCAGCAATATAGTCTGGTTAAGGGATTTTTCTTTGCTGCTCATTTCAATACTTGCATCACTATTTACCCCTGGGGAATTTAAGGATGAGTAACACACCTGCCTGAGGTTTATTTTCTGGCTGACCCATTCAGAGTATGCAGATATATACGTTATGTTTAGAGCCAATTTTCCTTGAGTCAGTGCGTCTAAAGTGGTCTAAAGTTAATCTAGAATACATTTATGTTGACAGATGGCTTACATTTTGTACAACTGAGCTTTAAGGGCCTTGCCCAGGGGCCCAGTAGTGGCAGCTTGGTGGAGCTGGGATTCAAACTCAAAAGTTTCTGATCAGTAGTCTAATGCCTTAACCACTAAGCTGCTACATGTCTTAGACTACAGCCTTTAATCCCAAGCACTAGCCTTTAAGAATGGAAACTAAAATCAGGGATAGAAAATACAGACCGAAAAAAGTGTTTCTTTTCTTTGTAATTCAGTGACTAATATATTCATTCCATCACAACCAGATGTTGTTGTTTTTTCGCCTGCTCACTATTCGGGGGTCGCCACAGTGGGTTATTAGATCCACATGTTTCAATTTGACACAGGTTTTACACCGGATGCCTTTCCTGACGCAACCCTCCCATTTTATCCAGGCTTGGGACCGACACTGAGAATTAATTCTTCAGTGGCTGGGTTAGCGCCCTGCCCAGGATTCGAACCCGGGCCACGGTAACAAGAGCGGGGGAGCCTGCCTCTGGAGCACCAGGAGGCATTCCATCACAACCAGATGTGATTTATAATAAATAAAAAAATAAAAAAAAAAAATATTAAAAAACCTTACAGATTTGGGAATTGGTCTCAATTTTTGCCCTTTTTGGGAAGCATTTTGAAGCATGACTGTGAGGTGTTGCGTTGTCAGGTGAGGGGGTCTGGGATGCAGTCAGCATTTCAAGCTGTTCTCTGTGCAGGAAACTCAAGTTCTTTCACACCAACCTCAACAAACCATGTCTGTATAGAGCTTGCTCTGTGCACATCTGCGTTGTCGAGCTGGAGCAGGTTTAGGAAGATAGTGAAGTGTATTCCTCTAGCACATAAAAGCCATTCTAGCAACTCATATCTACAAACCTTTGGCTTTATCGTGTATAAATAGTTCATGATTGTAGTTTTTAGCTCAATGTTAATTTGGTTAAATTGAACAATATGGCTCTCAGCCACGTTAAAGTAAAATAGCACTTGATGCAGCACATAAGGCCTCCTGGTGGGCCAGCGGCAGATCCGTGCTCTCATTGCAGTGGCCCGGGTTCAATTCCTGGGCAGGGCGCTAACCCAGCCACTCTCAGTGCTGGTCCCAAGCCTGGATTAAATTGGAGGGTTGTGTCAAGAAGGTCATCTGGTGCCAAACTGAAACGTGCCGACCAAATGATCTGCTGTGGCGACCCCCCAAACAGGGAGCAGCCGAAACAACAACTTGATGCAGCACATGCAGTCATTTTGCTTTCTTTTTTTTTGTTTGTTTTATATCATGCACTGACTGCTTCAATAGTTTATTCCACCACCTGATCACCAGCACCAGTACCAGAGTCTTGATGCATGTCTTCCTGGTATCTTGAGGGCTGGTGAATCAATTCGAGCTGCGATGAAGGCTCGAAGGGAGCGTGGTGCAGAGTTTGACCTCTTCCAGTTAAAACTGGCTATCGGCATCGATCTCACTTACATAACGTTGTTTTCTCATTCGTGGTGCATGATCCTTTGTGGCTTTTTACCGAGAAGTCACAAAAAAAACAGTGATTCTTGCTGCACTTGATTCCGATACTCCAGGGGTTGACTCAGAATGAAGCAATGTGGCATAGCGGAATTCAGTGTTTTTGTTGGATGCTTCTGATAGGGGTTGTGTTCACAACACCCAGAGATCTGACTTGTTGACAGTCAGTGAAGGAAATGAAAGTCAACCTTCTTGTATTGCCTCCAGGTTGAAAATGAAGCACTAATATAAAAAAAAAATCATTTATCTTAGGCATTAACACTATTCCCAGTACATCAGCCAGATATTATATCAGGCTTTTATTTCCCTGTCTACTGAAGGTTTATACAGGACACAGATATAGACTATGAAAATAAGATTGGTATTGATTCATGTTTTTTTTTTTTTTTCGTAGCCAATCAGAATATTGAATTTGGAAAACAATGGTCTATATTCAAATATCTAGCAAAACATGAAAAATAAAGAACCACATGTCTTAAGAATTAGAATTTTATTAAGTTATTCAATCATTTTTTCCATCTGTTAAACACATTGCTATTCTCAAACCAACCCTTTTTTGTCAGAAATAATTTTGCAGAAATTGTGTTCTTTTAAATAACCTCCAAGAATCGACTAGCGGAGCTGAAAGGTTAACTTGCGCTGCTTCAGATTTGACTCGTAAGTAATAATTTGCATGACGTCATGTTTTCCGCCTCGGGATGTTTTGCAAAAAATCTAGAAAGCTAGCAGTGATGTAACGTTAAAATGATCAAGAAAATATATCTGTAAGCTGAGAGAGCTCCAGCTAATGCTTGTATATAGACCATAACCTTACACTACCGCTCAAAAGTTTGGGATCACTTGCATATTTCCGCTACGGAGGAAGACTCCATCAAGCCAGTCCATCTTGTGGGAGATGCTCCAGGAAGCATGGGGTGAAATCTCATCGGATTATCTTGAAAAACTGACCGCTAGAATGCCCAGGCTGTAATCGCTGCAAAAGGTGGGTTTTTTGATGAAGGCAAAGTCTGAAGAAAACATTCATTATTTCTATCAAAATCATTATTTCTAACTCTGACATGTCAGCATGTCCTGGTCTTTTGCTATATTTTCTATTCAGACCGATTTCGTTTGTGTTTCCTTGGAAAACAATACAATTTTTGAGTGATCCCAAACTTTTGAGCGGTAGTGTATATAAAGGTAAGAAGTGTTGCGTTGTTTATTTCTGAGAAAGCCATGTTGCTGAACTGGAGGTTGAGAAGACCAAGTTCTGAGTTAAAAATCTGGAAAGGTTGCATGGGCTAAATTAATTACGCTTACGTAAAAACGCAAGCATTAATGTTCATGAGATAAATTTAAGTCAATTCAAGGTCAATGAAGATAAAAAAAATAAAAGAACTAGAAAGGCAGGTTCATAGAAAGGTTGATATAGAACATTTAAATGTGGAAGTCCACCATGTTTTCGTATTTAATCATGTCATCGGTTATCACCTTTGACCCACTCTAGAATGCGAAGAACATCTCTAAACGATAAACACCTCATGACCTTAGTATTACAGGTTTCTGAAACCCAGCCGGAGCCACAGAATACTGACGTGAAAACGTTTGTGACACTTGGACTGAAATGTGGCAACAGCGCTTGTTTTGATAGAACCTGATAAAGAACAGTGTCAGGGGTTGAACCGGCTGATTGTGTACGGGGATTAAAATCTAGAACAGGCAACCCGCAGTGTGATGAAGTCCACTATACGGTAGAAACTGGGTCAGAAATGAGAATAGAAAAGATTGTGCAAGTCATTCTCACGAAGACTGAAACGAACAAAAAAAAAATGTATTTGAGACTTTATGAGGAACACAACTGTGAGGGGAATAAATAAAAGCCATGCAACCTTAATAAGATTTAATTCACATCATTTCGATTTACACATGTAATTCACAGTGAGAGCTCTGTTTATGCTCACTATTTATGCTCCCTACATAGGGGATGCCATATATACCTGATCACAGAAGTGTAAAGTTTTATGATGTGAGATTTAGTTCTGAATAAATATCAATGGACCATCTCCAGCGCCCTGCTGAGGCATTTCAGGAGAGTTTCTCGGTCACTGACTGAAAATAGCACACGAGGTATTTGAATGTGGATTTTCTGCCTTTAGATATCTAAATCTTATGACATAGTATTCAAAGGCTGAAATTTATTTTTCTAACTAATGGAACTACATCAAGATTTCTTTAGTATTACGTGGAAGTGACTTTTTTTGAACTACATTCCCACTGCTGGATAATTTCAAGAATCTGATTTGTGCAGAAATTGATTGCAAGGATTCGAGGAATTAAGGAGTCAAGAGTCAGAGGAAAGTCAGTGGAAGTTCAAGGAAGTTCATGCCGTGATAGATAGACATTTAAGACCTTTTATTGTTTTATTAAACTGTTATTATAGATATTATTATATTTATGGCTTTATAGCCGAGGGCACGGCGGATTTGTTAGATCTGGGGTTGATGGATTGATTTCCTGTCTCCATCCTTTGCTGATGGAGATTGCATGTGCTTCAGGGGTTTCCTCTGGGTATGCTGGGTTTCCTCCCTCACTTGAATATGAGTTGTAGCCTGATTGGCATCTCTAAATATTCCATAGTGTGTGTGTTTGAGAGAGAGATTGTGGCTTGGAATGGATTTCCTGTAGGATAAGCTGGTTAGAAGATGGATGGATGGTGGAATTGATGGATGGTGGAATTGATGGATGGGTGGGTGGGTGGGTGGTGGGGGGGTGGATGGATGGACCAAAAGATGGTGTTGGGAGAGTATTTATTCCAGTCCACTTGATCATTTAGTAACCAGCTGAATTGATATTTTGAATGGAAATGTGTGGAAATGAGTCCCCTTTTGATTATCTTATTAACTGTTTCATTTATTTTAGAGCTTCATGGTCCCAGCTTAGGTTCTTTGAGGGGTTTCATGTCTCATGTCTCCTAAAACATGCCAGTAAGTGCACTGGCCTCGAGATGAACCTGTGGAAGAACTGACTTCACATCCACAGCGTATTCCTGTTTCACACCCAGCGTTCCTGGGATCCAAAAGTTGGTGACTGGAGAAGAATGAATAAATGAAATGATGTCATTTAACATCTACATTTATTTTGAAAACTACAGATTTCTTCTTTCAAGTCACATTATTTTCTTTAATAGCTGAACATTAGTTTGATTTTCCGTTCGTTTCTGTGATCGCAAGATCCTGGAGAGACTGTACAATCTTCATAGAGTTCTTTGCAGGAGATTTGTGTAGCTTATGTCATCTCAGTGTGGATTTTAAACAATGTTAAACTATAATGCGCTAAAGATGCTGAAACTTTCCCACTACTTAAAACAATGAGCTTGATGGTTTACGTTCTGGTCCAGAACTGGAAAAAGCCAAAATTTAGACTTTTCCTTGTTTAACAATGAAGAAAAAGTTTCAAGGTCCATAAAACATCCACCATGGATTGTATCTGGTTGGGTTTTGTAGCTATTTGGCTTAATGGTTTCAAAAACCATTTCATAATATGAATTCCGTGATATTTTGGTGGATATTAGATATAAAGCATTAATCATAAAAAAAGTAGAATCCAAGGCATCTTCAAGAACCCAGTTGAAAAATCCTGTAAAATCAGAGGTTCTCGCCTCTCTGATATTTAATATGAACAATATTGGTGTGATGGGTGTGGTCGGGCGTGTAGGATAGAAGCGTGTGGATCCCGGCTGGAAAGAAATGTGCCAGGAAAGCTTCGTCAGACCGAGCTGCTACAAAACCAGCTGAGCTGCTGCAGCAGAGGAACCTGGAAAGTGGGTCAAGCTCGAATAATGAGCTGTGCCAAAGCAGACAGGGAGAGAGAGAGAGAGCAAGAGCACTCAAACACAGGGTACCGGTTTGAAGCTGGAATCAGACTGGAATGTAGGCCATGCATATTTTAGAAATTCAGAATCCTGGAGCTCAGCATAAGGAAGTGCTTGTCATGTGAATCAGATCAATCACAACGTTCACATCAGCCCGCAGCTAAATCCCCTTCCACCCTCCTTCCCACCATCCACCTCGTTATAGTTTCTAATTAAACCAGTAGCTGGATGTTGGTGCGTAGAGACTGTGTTCCACCAACAGTGTTCGGAAAATACACCTTTTTTTATTACTATTTAAAATGAATAATAAAATGACATCAATCGGACAAAAAGGTGGACATTTCTCCCATCATCCTTCCAACACTCCGATTGAAATGGCAGCCATGCTGTACAGATCTGACTTCATGTGCATCTGATCGCTTCCTAGTGGAAGAAAGATGCTGAGGCTTGTTTTATCTCCTGAAGGGAAAAAATGGTTGCGTATGCACTGTAGGCATTGTTAAGAAGACTTTTTTTTTGTCACATATACATAACAGCACAGTGAAATACTTTTCTTCTTATGTCCCAGAGCAGAAAGACCTTAAGTAAGTACCTTGCTCAAGGACCCAACAGTGGTAGCTCAGTGATGCTGGAACGTTTTGATAAGTTGCTTAGGTCCATAATCATTTAAGCCACCTGACGGTAACTCAGGTTGCATCAGTAAGACCACCAAATCCTGGCCAGTAGACCACCAGGGACATGTTAGCCAGCTAGAACTAGCATACATAATGGCACTCCACCATCAATAATACGGATGTTCAGGATGCACAGACATGGTACACTGATCAGCCATAACATTATGAACACCTGCCTAATATTGTGTTGGTCCCCCTTTTGCTGCCAAAACAGTCCTGACCTGTCGAGGCATGGACTCCACTAGATCCCTGAAGGTGTGCTGTGGTATCTGACACCAGGATGGTAGCAGCAGATCAACTTACCAGATTTAAAGGACACTTTTGAAAGATACTGACCACTGCAGACCAGGAACACCCCACAAGAGCTGCAGTTTTGGAGATGCTCTGATCCAGTGGTCTAGCCATCACAATTTGGCCCTTCGTCAAACTCGCTCAAATGCCCTATTCTCCTGCTTCTAACACATCAACTTTGAGGACAAAATGTTGACTTGCTGCCTAATATATCCCACCCACTAACAGGTGCCATGATGAGGAGATCATCAGTCTTATTCACTTCAGCTCTCAGTGCTCACAATGTTATGCCTGATCAGTGTATATTGGGTATATGACTGTATTGAATCCCAGAACAGGACGTTAGCTAACATCACCAACGCTAATAAAGCCTTTCGACATCAAGCGCATCCTCTACGCTTTTAACAAGCGCCTCACTCCCCACCCGCTGAGACGGTGTATATCTCCAGCCTGTATGTCACGCTGCCATAGTTTTATGTCTATTTTTTTAACGCTGGACTCAATTGATCAATAATTGTCAGCGATTTATTGCCTAATTGCTTCAGTGTGGGATTATTTTCTCATAATAACCTGCAGCATTACAAGCGGCGATTAAGAAAAGCCAGTTTCCTTTTCACCAGGACTTAGTACTTAGTATGTGGTAAAAATTATCTACAGGCTTTGATTTATCAGCAGGGAAATCACCAAAATATAATAAAACTTTCCGGTTTAGGTTACGCCACATTGGGTATTAAATCCAATACAGCTGTGGCACTGTTACAGATATCCACTGTTGAGTTTTCAGAGAATGCATGGCATTTATTTATAAACTAACTATCAAACATCAAAATCTTATTGACGGCATTAGATTTCAATGAGGTAATAGAATATGATGAGCAATATGTTACATGTAGTAACAGTACCAAATGTACAGATGTTAAGCTACATCTGGAAAGTCTACCATTGCTCGACGTCTCCCTCATTCACTCCCTCACTCCCTCAACTTTTCAGGTCAGCAAGCAGCATCCACGTGGTAACTCTGACAAAGAGAAGAACCTTTGAGTTTACTCATGGAGTTCACTCAATCGCAGAGAGTAAATACACATAAGATTAAGAAGAGTGCAGCTCTACACCCCGGACACTGATATTCAGCAGAGTCGGTCAAAGGGCAGAGCGTTCGCTAAAACAGTAGCGATTAGCATCTTTCTGAGCAGTGTCCAGAGAGAGAGAGAACTGTGGACGAGTGTAGTTTAGAAAACGCTCTGCTTGCCAGTTCAGAGGAGAATGTAACATTCCTGGGATTGGTGTGTGTTTTTTGATTAGCGGGATCCGTCAGAAGAGACGCTCGACAGAATTTTGCACCCTCGTTCTAATCAGAAGCCTTTATTTGTCACATAAACATTAGAGCACAGTGAAATTCTTTTCTACGCCTATCCCAGGTTGTTCGGAAGACGGGGTCAGAGCACAGGGTCAGTCATGACACAGCGCTCCTGGAGCAGAGAGGGTTACGCAGAGTCGTGGTCAAGGGGGGACAACAGCGGCAGCTAGGCAGCGCTGAGCTTTCTGATCAACAACCCCAAACATTTGAGTCACCACTGCCCTAGTGACCGGTCAGATAAAATTTCTCACGAAACCTACCCATTGCGCCTATATATGCTGCTGCTTATTTTATACTTGAATGCTTTCATTATTTTATGGATTATTAATCAATCGTTATTTATATGTGAACAATGTCCTGGTTGGTTATTGCAACCCTAAAGCTATTATTTTCCAGGACTTTCCAGTAAGCGAACACATTAGGCGACTTAATGACTAATCAAGTAAACTATTAACTGTAATAGAGCTATAATATTTGTAGGAGCTTTGATAATAGCGCCTTGTGATTTCTAGCATTGTAACACAAACACAATCATAGAAGCAGAAGGTTTTACAAAAAGTCAATACGGAGTTGTTGTCGATAACGGTCATTTGTAGTATTTTGTAATTATTGATCGAAAGGTTATTGCTAGCTAACTTAGTAGATCAGTAAAATCAGTTCCCTAAAGTTAACCTGCCTGTAAACTACACAACCTAATGTTATCAAGCTTTTTAGGAACTGTAGCTATTGCTAATATTGCGTCATTCGAATTATCTCAGAAGTCATCGTCGACCTCTGTGACTTTAAGCTTAATTGGAAAAGAAACATGGCCGTCTCCACGCGATGAGGGTATGTGTTTGTTTCTCAAAACGGCAAAGAGTTTAGTCAGTTTTATAGCTTTGACAAATATGTTTGTATTTGGATTGATCTACACAAAGCAAATACGTAGCGTAACTTATTTGAATGTAAAAAGTGTTCGTTTGGTTACTGCTGATATCGTGAGCAGCCATGTTGATTTGAACTCAGGGGTTGAGAGGTTCCCAAATTCCTAGTTCTGAGGAATGGATGTCAGAAGTTTCGAGTTACGTCAAATAACTCGATGCCGGAAAGGGTATGTTAGCTAATCTAATCTAGCTGGCATTTCCTGAGTCGTGCTAGCTCAGTTGACTAATTTATTCGTATAGCATCCATCTGTATTTTAACAATGGTATTGTCTCAATGCAGCTTTACAGAAGTATAGAAACACAAAAAATGGGGAAACAAATGATAAAGTTTAAAGTTAAGTAACTATTTTATCCGTAATGAAAAGCCTGCGGTGCGGGAAAAACTCCCTGAGATGATATGAGGAAGAAAACTTAAGAGGAACCTGTCTCAGAAGTGTCCGGTGTCATCCTCATTTGGGTGACCCTGACAGTCAATAATGTAACTTTTGATAATGTCCTTTTTAGTGTAATTAACAATTATTTGAGCAACAGAAAGTGTGGCCTTCACAGCTCCCTCATCCTGGGCTTGATCCTGAACCCGGGTTAAGTTTCACATGCTCTTCCTGTGTGGGTTTGTTCGAGTTCTCTGGTTTCGACTCATGTTGCAAAAATATGCACCTGTCTGCTGCAACCTCAGTGTTGAGGATTGATACACGATCTCTGAATCTTCTCTTTAGTTTACAAATTTATACTACAAATATCTCTAGAGCTACAAAGACCGGTATGCAGATGGTATTTCAACAATTTTTTGGTGCTAGCTTAGGAGTTCAGCAATAAAAATGGATAGTGAGTGACTCAGCAGAAGAGTCAGGTCCAGGTTGAGAAAATGAATTACTAAGGTCCATTTGATCCAGAATGTTTGGGATTCCCTGCAGTCAGATAGTTGGACTGAAAGGTGTATCCTCAGTGTTGTCGTTGTTGCTGTGCTCCGGATCCACCTCAACCCTAACCAGGATACTAAGCTTACTGCAGACGAACGCAGGAATGCTCAAAAGCTCTTATTTTAGGCAAAACAATTGTTTCAATAAAAAAGCCAACAAAGTAAAAAGGTCATGTGATTTGACACTTGGCTTATTAAATATAGGTTTGTTTTTGTGTGTTTAATGTGCAAATAGCTATAAGCCAGAGCTGTTTTCCTAGGATAAATGACTCCTTTAGTAAGCACTCGATAGATTCGGTGTGAAGTGGTTGGGCATTTTCTGCCTGGTCGTGTTTGCCCAGTTGTCTTGTGCTAGAAAAGGCTGTGACATGTGCAGAGCAGGTTGTGTTGCGTTACGTTAGATCGACTCACACTGTAAACACGCGTTGTCTACATTTCCAAACTGCTTCCACACTAACCCATGTGTTTGCAAGCAGGCTGAGGTGGGATTTACAGCTCACAGGGTAAATATTATGAGCGAACGCCGCCATGCCGGCCTACGTCACGCCTATTGTGCCCACCGTAAGATCTGTTTGTCACTTCGCATGAAGAGCCGTGCCCGGTGCTGCCAGGCTGACTCAGAGCTGGAATGTGCGAGTGCTGCGGGTTTTGGCCTCACCTGAACCCTCCTGAACGTGAGCACAGCATTCGGGAGATGTTTACCCAACTCCCACACTACAGAGTTCGCCTACTGTGACTCAATGTCACCTGAACTAATTCTTCACGCATCACTCTTTTCCAGCTAGAAACCCAGAAGGTGTTGATTAATTATTCCTGGTACATTTACACTAACATAGTTAAAGCTCTTTAAGATAAATGCTTCAGAATCTGGATAGAGGAACGGACTAGTGGACATTACTTACAATGCATGCACAAAATTGGTTTGTTCGTTTAATGATGAGAACATTGTGAAATATTCTGCTGTATTTTACATGAATTTGACATTATTGTTAAGATATAAAGAGCGAGATTGGGCTTTAAGTTAAAAATTTTCAGCCAACTTTCTGACAAAAATCACAATAATGCATTGTAGAATTTAAGATGAGGTTAAATACAATGTGATTCCTGAAGAATTGTGAGCTTGCAGGATCATCTATCCGTGGCTGGACGGCATATCGTCCCTCTATCATGGGTTTCTGTAAGCCCATGTATGCAGAAGAGGGCAGATAGCACTTCAATTTGGTTGTGTTACCCTGCCCTGTGACACTGTATGTGTGAGAAGCTGCAGATGTTGGCTTCACACCTCTCTCAGGAAGCACAGGTTTGCCTTCACCCTTATGATAAGGGAGAGCTGACCGGTGGTTAAAATCACACTGCTCTAATCACTGATACTTGTTCAATGTTGCCAGATCTTGAGATTTTATTTTGAGCTGAAAAACTTGGGCTGGTATGTGTAATTTGTCCATTGCAGGGTGTTTACTGTGACATGAGGTGACTATTAAGTGGACATGGATAATTATTAATTGGGTAATATTTGGACTGGAGACAGGGTCTGGCTACTGGTGAAAAAGTCTCACAGTGTATAATTATTACAATTAGTATAACACTGCCGTGGCTGCCGGGCTTATGCGGTATAATGACGTTATCATCACTACACGATATCCAGGAATGTTTACTCCAGACCTGCTAAAATTTTGTGTTTCGAGAACAAGGCGTTGCTGCCAGTAGAGCAGTATTTTTCCAATGGAGCCAATGGAATGATCTGCGCAGGAGATTTGAGCTCTTCAGTATTAAATATGCCCCATGATCTCATGGACATGAACACGGCCTTCCTGACTTTCTGTAAAGAGAAATGAAGAACTTCATTCCCACAAGCAGTCAGAATACACACCAGTCAGGCATAACATTAAGACCACCTGCCTAATATTGTGTTGGTCCCCCTTTTGCTGCCAAAACAGCCCTGACCCGTCCTGCACTGTGTATTCTGACAGCTTTCTATCAGAACCAGCATTAACTTCTTTAGCAGTTTGATCAACAGTAGCTCGTCTGTTGGATCGGATCACACGGGCCAGCCTTCGCTCCCCACGTGCATCACTGAGCCTTGGCTGCCCATGACCCTGTCTCTGGTTCACCACTGTCCCTTCCTTGGACCACTGTTGATAGATACTGACCACTGCAGACCGGGAACACCCCACAAGAGCTGCAGTTTTGGAGATGCTCTGATCCAGTCATCTAGACATCACAATTTGGCCCTTTGTCAAACTCAAATCATTACGCTTGTCCATTTTTCCTGCTTCTAACACAACAACTTTAATGATCTTTAAGAAAAGAAAATTTATTTTATTTAGAGACTTTATTTAACATTTGAGAGAGTGCTGGCTCAGCATTGTGTGTTTTCCTTTTTGTGTTAGTTTAAAATTAAGAATTTAAGATTAAAGTTCAGTTCAGGTGAGAGAGAGAAAAGAAGAGGTTGATATTATGTTTGTACTTGATATAAAGTAAGTGATGGTGGCTGAGTGGGTATCCTGTTTGCCTCACACCTTTGGCGTGTCATTGCTTAATTTCCTGATTCTGGTCACAAAACAAACAAACAAGGTAAAAATAAAAACAGGGTTCAATGCACATTATTATAAAAATGCATTATTTAAAAATGCATCTTATCCCATCTTATGCATTTTTATAACATTTTTATAAATACATTCATAATGAACTGATGATGATGATGATGATGTTAGCTCAGGATTCCTGAAACATGAAATCATTTATCACGAAAAAAGTCAGTGACCGATGGTCTGTTTCCGTATTAATAACAGGAGAACGTAGTGAGCTGACCTGTGGGGATTATTTACACACGCGACACACAATATGAACATTTAAGTACATTATAAGTATATTATAATAAAAACACTCTGTCTGTAAGTTCTAATCGCTTTTCTTGTCAAAGGTTTTGATTTTAGACTGGGGTTGGATTGTTTGGTGGTATAGTGCAGTAGTGTTTACTGGTGTGTGTGTGTGTGTGTGTGTGTAAGAGAGAGAGAATGAGTGAGGGAGGGAGAGAGAGAGAAAGGGTAATGAGTGAGAGAGAAAGAGAGCGTGAGCAAGAGGGAGGGGGGAGACCGAGAGAGAGACGGGGGGCGAGAGAGATGAGAGAGAGAGAGGGAGTGGGGGGAGGGAGGTAGAGAGAGAAAGAGAGAGAAAAGGGAATGAGACAGAGAGTAAGCGGGAGAGAGAGAGAGATGGGGGGGCAGAGAAAGAGAGACAGAGGGGGGGCAAGAGAGAAAGAGCGAGAGAAGGGAATGAGAGAGAGAGAGAGAGATGGGAGGCGAGAGAGAGACAAACAGGCACTCCAGCACTATAACCAATCAGAGTCAGCAATTGTGTCAAGCTGGTAAACACACCACAGTGAACTAGAAAATACACACACACACACACACACACACACACACAGGTGCATACTCTGTCCCAAAGCACATCATATGCAACAGTTTTGGTAAATGATTTATCTCAGCAGTTCCTGTTCAGGTTTGAATTTCTTAAATAATCTTTAAAAACCTTTTATGCGTTCATTTTCAATTTTTCCTTCTGTCCGTTTTCTCTCTGCTTGTGTTTTCTTATTGTTTAATATAACATGCAAATCACGCTCAAGAGCCATGTTTTTCTGTGTCATAACAAACACTCCCTGTGAACTGAACCCGCTGCCGGATCTGCAGCCGCTGTGACTGATTTGCATCGAGCTCATGCCCCATTTTCACCCCAGTAAAGCACATGTAAAGCAGCAGCTCATGAAAGCTACCCCGCTCTCGTCGTTTGCACTACAGAGTTAACATTTTATTCTGCTAATGATCGTCTTGCTGCTTGTAGTTTTAAAAAACCTTGGCGTTTCATTAAAAAAAGGGAAAATGCTTTAAAAAAATAAATAAATAAATTCTGTTGTCCCAAACAAAGCAAAAAAAAAAATTCTGAGAATTTGTTTTTTGTTTTTGAATTGTAGTAAATAACAAATATCTTTTAACTTATAAATAACAAATATTTCAAATAACTTCATATGTTGTGCTCCAGAATTTATATTTAAATTGTTTAAAATAAGCTTTGCGCAGAATAATAAGAATTTTAAATAAAAATAATTATTAAAAAAATAATAAAAAAATTATTTTACACTCAGCATAATGGAAGAAACAATTTCTCATGATTTTTTTTTAAAAAAAATAAACAATACTATTTTTCTCTCAAATATATTGTGCATGTTACATATGCACTCAGAATTCTGTTGTTGTTGTTGTTGTTGTTGTTGTTGTTGTTGTTAATAATGTCTTATTTCCCTGGAGTTGGTTATGAGGTTATAGACACGTGAAATGTTTTTGTCCTCCATTACCATGTGACGAACTAAAGAATGTTAAATATAAAAAAAAATAAAGAGCACCAATAGGTTAACGGATATATAACCTATACATTTAAATAATGACCATTATACACAATTAAGGCCATAACAATAGACAATAGATAACAAAAATTAGCGCACTGTTCCCCCACACAGGGGAACAAAAAGAACCTAAAGGGAAATAAGAGCCGAGTGTCTGAACTGCACACTTCAGCTGAATCTCGAGTTGCAAAATCAGTCGTTAAACACCATACAAGCTGTTAAACAACGAGTGGCCTGGACGTGTTGAGAGAGTTTCCCCTTGTGTTATTTCAAATACACTATAACTGCCAAAAGTTTTGGGACACCCTACCAAATCATTGAATTCAGGGGTTGGGCTCGGCCCCTTAGTTCCAGTGAAAGGAACTCTAAATGCTTCAGCATACCAAGACATTTTGGACAATTTCATGCTCCCAACTTTGTGGGAACAGTTTGGGGATGACCCCTTCCTGTTCCAACATGACTGCACACCAGTGCACAAAGCAAGGTCCATAAAGACATGGATGAGTGAGTTTGGTGTGGAGGAACTTGACTGGCCTGTACAGAGTCCTGACCTCAACCTGATAAAACACCTTTGGGATGAATTAGGGCAGAGACTGTGAGCCACGCCTTCTCGTTCAAAATCGGTGTCTGACCTCACAAATGCGCTTCTAGAGGAATGGTCAAAAATTCCCATAAACACACTCCTAAACCTTGTGGAAAGCCTTCCCAGAAGAGTTGAAGCTGTTATAGCTGCAAAGGGTGGGACAACTCCATATTACATTCATGTGCATGTAAAGGCAGATGTCCCAAAACTTTTGGAAATAAAGTGTTTTGATCATATGGTGATTTCTGGTGACATTAGACCAGAGTCAGACGCCATTAGCAGAAAAATAAAAAAGGTGTAAAGTATGGAGGTGAATCATCAGAGCTTTGGGGTTGTTTTGGTTCAGGAGATAATGAAATTTGTTCAAGCCGGTCAGTTACATATTCATAAGAGTGCGGATCATTGCAAAAAATGTGTGTTGTGTTGACATTGTGTCTTGCTGCATGATGAAGTTCCTCCCAATTAGATAAGAAGCATTTCTTTATAAATTGGAAGACATCTCACTTCTGAATTCATTCTGCTGCTACCATCATGAGTTACATCAATAAAGTACAGTGAGTCAGTTTCAGAAGCAGCCATGCAAGCCCAAACCGCTATGACTCCACTGCCACCATTCTTGACCGATGAGCTTGTATGTTTTGGATTATGAAGCTTTTTTTCTCCACGTTTTGGCCTTTCCATCACTTTGGTAGAAGTTAATCTTGGTTCCAGAACTTTTGTGGCTCATTTCTGTATTTCTTTGTGAATTCCAGGCTGGTCTTCTGAATCTTACTGTTGATGAGTGGTTTAGGTTTTGTGGTGTGGCCTCAGTATTTCTGGTCTCGAGGTCTGCTTCAAACGGTGGATTGTGGTTCAATTCAATTTAATTTTATTTGTGTAGCACAATGAACATTGTCGCAAAGAAGCTTTACAAGAATGTAAAAAATTCAGGAAGGAACGTTGTGAGGAACCAGACTCAAATGGGAACCCATCCTCATCTGCATGATTAAAAATTATTTACTTTCTCATTTACGTTTTCGGCATTTGGCAAATGCCCTTATCCACAGCGACTTACATTTTATCCCATGTTATACATCTGAGGGTTAAGGGCCTTGCTCAAGGGCCAAGAAAAACATTGGGGAGAGAGAGAGAGAGAGAGACTAAGAGAGAGAGAATGAGAGAAAGAGCAAGAGACAGAGAGAGTGAGAGACACAGAGATGGAGAGAGAGACACTGAGAGATATAGAGAGAGAGAGAGAGATAGAGAGAGACAGACACTCAGAGGGACAGATATATATATATATATATATATATATATATATCTATCTATATATGAGAGAGAGAGAGAGAGACACACACACACAAAGAGAGACACAGAGAGTGAAAGACACAGAGAGAGACACTCAGAGAAACATATATATATGTATGTATATATATATATATAGAGAGAGAGAGAGAGAGAGAGAGAGAGACACTGAAAGAAAGAAAGAGAGATACCTCTGTGAGAGAGACTCCAGTATTTTTGCTTCTCTTCTTTACACCTCTCACAATGTTTCCATCCATTGTTGTTGTTGTTTTCCTTGGCTGACCTGGTCAGTGTCTGGCTGTTAGTACACCAGTGGTTTCTTTCTTTTTTTGTGCAATGCCTCTGATTAGTTTTCTCTCTTTTCTCAACAACAGAATTTCCAGATCTCTGATCTTCATGTTGGTTTCTCCTTTTTAACAAATCCAAGTCTCAGACCAAGAGTAGACATTCAGCGCTTTTAAACGCTCAGTCTAGCAGAGCACACCTCAATAATAAGGCGTGTTCCGATATTTTTGATCACTCAGGTGGGCCAAGTTGTTTAACACATCTAAACGTAAATCTCAGGAAATAAAAGCTGAAATTCTGATTTATCGTCTCATATTCATGGTTTGATCTCAGTGACTTCAATGTAGAGCCAAAACAAAAGAATCGTCACTGCTGTTCCAATGCTTTTAGAGTGGACATTATATTAGGTACATTAATAGAGATGACTGATTTAATTCTCACTTTTTTCCCCCCTACAGATTATTTGGCCAAACATGGACGGCTGAGTGAGCCTGAAGCCCGTCGCAAGTTTTGGCAGATTCTGTCTGCAGTGGAATATTGCCACAACCGCAACGTTGTACACCGAGACCTAAAAGCTGAGAACCTGCTGCTGGACGGACACATGAACATCAAGATCGCAGGTAAAACATGACCATTAGAGCTTCAGAGCCACGCAACTGATGACTAGAAGGAAGCTCTAGATTTAGCTACGAGTCGAGTACAACAATTCTACATATGAGAATGAATAAACAATACAACAAGATGGAGTTATAAGATATTAAAAGCACTTAATCTGATGGTCCGATGCTAAATTTAATTAGTACTCCAAAGTTGATTTTCCAATAAGAGCTCATCACAGAATGTTTTATTCCTCTTATTCTGCAGCAGTTTTCAATATAAATATAAATTATATAAATATTATATATAATAAATTATATTAAAAACAATAAGTTTTTAATGTAGTAAATATCATATATAATGTTTTTATATTGTTTTATATATTATATGTATTATATTACATAAAATAAATTATATTAAAAACAATACATTTTTAAAATAATAAATATTATATATAATATTGAGAATATTTAGTCTTAATTTTAACAATTAGAATTAAAAGTCTTTTTCCATAAAATGTTAATTAAATGGTTTCAAGCACCTGTGGCCATTCAAGAGCCTGTAAATTAGCTTTTACTATAGAAACAATAATATATAAGGGTCAGGGCATTAATATAAACCTGAATTACTAGGACCAAAACCTTTTGACCAATCAAAGTCAAGTATTTAATAGTGCTTTTATAATAAATATACATGTATATATAAATATGTTTTTATTGCTCATGAAACTTTTCTTCATTTGAAGTTGATGTGTAACTCCTGTAGCTCAGTGTAACTTGATGACCGTGTGGAGGAGTCATCCTCTGATAATAGTTCCACACCCTTGCATACAGTATTCCTTGCTCATGGTCATGTCATCCTCCTTCTCCTATGATGTACGTGTGTGGGAGCTTTAAACCCAACCCTTCTCTGATTATAATTGTGCCTCTGACTTCATCCACGGCCGTGTATCCAGTGACTTCAGCGCTTCTCCGATCCTTTCTGGCTCGGTTCCTCGGGTTCCTCCAGGAACACTGCTTACAGTAAACACATGCTGCTGTTATTAATACAGATGATATGTGTGGAAGGAGATAATGACATGATAGGGGCACTCAAACACACACAGCCCAGACGCGTCTGGTTCTTGGTAGTGACTTTTAACAAGAGCCAGATTCAAGCGAAATGATACTAGAGAGATATCTCTCGGCGAAATGAGGAAAAAGGGGGGGCTTGATTCGATCTGACTCAGGTTCAGCCTCCTGAGTAGGTGTGCTTTGATTAGGAAGCGGAGCTCCAAGAAACGGATCTGATATGCGGGAGGTAATGAAGTCAGCAGGCTGTAACGGGCACATCCTGTGCCGACCAGACGGATACACACGGCCATCCACAAACAGTATTTACTCTGGGCTACGAGGTATTAAAGGCCAGCAGTCCAGCTCAGGCTCTGTTCCCAGGATGACGGCTCTATGAACAATCCAGCCAAGTGTGAGAGAGAGAGAGAGAGAGAGAGAGAGAGAGGCTTCTACACGATAGCATGAAGCTACACTTTTATACATGAACACAAACAGTAGTTGTTCCCAACCTGCTGAGCACATTAGTCATTCAACTTAATAACTCGGAAATAACAAGTAATTTCTGAGTTTCCTACAGATGTATGCGGACTATTGTCTGGTCTCACAAGTCTGGTCTATTTCTAGAGGACAAAAAGAAGAAAGAGGGCTTACTGAAATGACTTTTCTTTAATCCGGCGATTTTATATTGTTCCATTTGTATTCCTGTTAAAATCCAGCGTACTGAAGTTCATATACAAATATGAGTGACTAACCAATCAGAGTGCAAGCTTTAAGATTCTGAAGCTCATTGAAGCTCTGAAGTGTACACAAACATAACAAGCAAAGCGTCTGAGGCTAAGACTAACAGTACAGTGGTCATTGTACCAGGAATCTCCAAAGGTCCCGTCTTGTAAGGCTCTCTGTTTGATGCTTGATCAAACCTTCAGAAGCCACCTAGAACTGCAGGCTCTCAGAAAGGTCACTGCATTAAGGTAGGCTTTTATGTACAGCTTGAAAGAGCAACATGACTGTATGTGGAGATCAGGGTGAGTGGACACTCAAAGTGATGCACATTTAAGTGAAGGTGCAGATGTGCCCTCATCCAGTTTGCCTTCACCCGGGAGCAATTACAGGTTTGGTCATCTATTTAAGCAAACATGTAGGAGTGGAAGACACGTCACGGACATCGGACGGTTGTGAAACGGCAGCGAAGCGTGTCATGACTGAATCCGCGGAGACTTGCGTAAGGCTGTTGTGCTCACGCTATGAAAGTCGTTGCGAACCCAGCAGCGCGCTTTGGGGTCCACAGGAGGGTTCCATTATGAAAGAGCTCGTTCTTGCTGACCTCTGTACAAGCTTTTGTTAACACCAGACCGGCCGAGCGCTCTGTTATGTGCTTCTGCTTTAATAGCAGTCAGGGCTGGATAAGAGAGTGATTGCAGTATGGAGCACAGAGAGACTCACCTCTGCAATGTCAGCCGGGGCAGCATTGACGTCAATCCCTGCCGCTCGGCATTCCACTCGTAAAGTGGGTCAGCTCTTCTCAGGAGTCTTCACCATCCCTGCCTCACACATCTCAGACGTTTTTTTTTCTCCCTTTTCCACCTCCCCTTCGTACCTCTCACCTCCCCTCTGAATTAATCCCTCTGTCATTTTTGTCTCCTGGCCTCGGTCTCTTTTCTTTTTTTTTTCCTCGTTACTCACAGGAATTGAGACGAAATTGCAGCACTGCCATGCCATTCATCATTTGACCTCCTCTGATTGAATCTAGCTTTATAAATCGCACGTCCCGCTCGGAGCACAGCGTAGCCCCGAAGATCTAGCTCTGTTTGCAGAACTGATATCAGAAAGATCCGATAGGGTAAACAAACAGGCCGCGTTTCCATGTTAATCTCGGGACAAACGTAATCGTTATGAATCGGTTTGACGCAGAAGCTCAGCTCTGGACGCGGATTTTTTGGTTTGGTGGGTGTGATTTTTATAAACATGGTTTAACTTCTTTCCATGCATCATGGAGAAGAATCGAGACACCTCCTGTACTAAGAAAATAAGAGAAAATCCGTTTAAACTCTAGACTCGAGGGCCAGTGTTGAGGCAGCCAATGAATTTATGAATTCTTCACATGAAGTCATTTGTAACTTGAACCCTTAATTTGTCCTTTGAAAGATTTGTTCGTGGTGAAGAATTTTTGGTTTATACATTTCCAAAGTGCACACGTAAACACAGAAGTGCCTCACTTTCTGTCTGATTGTGTGAGGGTCGGGAAATTTACTGTGCTCCATTTTATTTAGTGCTCCATTGTTGGGAAGTTTGCATCTACTCATATCCGTCTCATCCTACGACTTCTTGTCATCTTACGCGATTTTGTCATCTAAGCTGTATTTTAAAACTTGACTGATACGTTTTGAGTAAATAAGTCTTCCAAGGTATTTTTTCTTTGAGCACAGGGAAATTTGTCAGAATTCAAACACACACACACACTGTACCGACACACACATATTAGGAAGATCAGATTGATAACACGTTAAAGTATCAACCTCTCACGAATTCCCCTTCTCAAAGCAGAACAACCTTGTCATGAATTCCACTTCTCAAAACAAAACGGCGTGAAATCAGTGCTGGGAAATCCGCCATGTGTACTCATTGTAATATATTGAACTCATTTCTATATTCTCTACTTCCTGATTTTATTTGACTCTTGCTCATGTTTCTATTATTATTTTCATTTAATTCCATTCGCATTTGATTGGACTCTCACAACAGACTGATTTTTTTTTTTTTTTTTTTGATCGCTGCAAATAAACAGCACACTGTTTGCACCCACTTGCATCTTGTCTTCACTAAACACATGGTTCATAAACCCTTTATAAACTCACCAAAGGCTCCACCCACCTCAGTAACCGTGTGTTCAGCTTGCTGTAATCTACAAACACTTCCTTAGTCTGATTTGATCAAATGGAGAGGTTTAGGAGGAGCTTCTTCCCTCAGACACAGACTGGACCTGTCCTCCTTACAGATTCACTTCACTCCATGGTCATTCCACACACTGCCCTTTCATCTAACTCACCTGTACGCTAAATACATCACGTAATATCTGCACATTCTGTACTGTAACATATTGAACATCATATTCTTTTAGTTCTTATTTCTGTTTGTTATTCATCTGTATGCCGTATAATGACACAACAAATAAAAATCCTGATACTGATTCTGCTGCACAAGCATTTGGGTTGACTAAGATTCATTTATTTTTTAGCGCTGTTCCACCAGCAGATTGGAGACATTTTCAAAATCTAGATAGATAGACAGACAGACAGACAGATAACCAGATAGATAGATAGATAGATAGATAGATAGATAGATAGATAGATAGATAGATAGATCTGGATAAGAGCATCTGGCATTTGGCAGATAGATAGATAGATAGATAGATAGATAGATAGATAGATAGATAGATAGATAGATAGATAGATAGATAGATAGATAGATAGATAGATAGATAGATAGATAGATAGACAGACGGACAGGGCAGATAGAAGGATGGATAGATAGACGGGGCAGATAGAAAGATGGATAGATAGACAGATGGGGCAGATAGAAAGATGGATAGACAGACAGGGAAGATAGAAAGATGGATAGACAGACAGGGAAGATAGAAAGATGGATAGATAGGCGGACAGGGCAGATAGAAAGCTGGATAGATAGATGGACAGGGCAGACAGGCAGGCAGATAGACAGACAGGGCAGACAGACAGGCAGATAGATAGATAACCAGGCAGATAGAAAGATAGATGTATAACCAGACAGATAGAAAGATAGATGTATAACCAGACAGATAGAAAGATGGATGGATGTAAGGATGAACAACCTACTGGTATAGACAGACAGAAAGGGACAAGAGAGTAAAGTTAAAGATACAGAAAACAAAAAAAGTAAAAATAATGAATGTCATAGGGATTTAAAGAAATTCAAACGAAAAAGCAAGAAAGAAACGAGGGAACAAAGTGAAGAAAGAAATGGAAAGAACGTTGGATAGTTGAATATAGAATGAAAGACAGTAAAAGAAAAGGGTCAATAGACAAAGAAAGCAAGATAGTGTAAAGAAATGATGGATGGATAGATAGATAATAAATAAGGCTGTCAGTTAGTATGTGCAGAGAAAACTATGTACAAGTTGTATTTACAACACATAACATGTAAACAAAAATTAATAATAATAATAATAAATAAAATAAATGAATTATTTTATTAATGCAGGTCTGAATTTTAGTGGTTGAAGATAACATTTTAGATGTTTATGAACAAGTACTTTAGGGATCTCAGAGAGGAGAAGTGGGTTTAATAACATTTACTTTGAAAAATAACCGTTTCGTTCATTTTAAAACTTCTTTATGAAATGATTGCCTGTAATAAGCTAGGTATAAAAGCCAAATACTTCTGAGAAACTACATATTCTTACAGCCCTGAGTGTCTACTCTGATGCGAGTCACTAAACACCACTGTGGAGTGTGACAGGACAAAGAAATCACTGAACATTTTGGCCCAAATTCCATTTTTTTAGCCTTTGGGGGAGAAAACAATCCTCTTTCATGTCCTAAACACATGTTGTTGATTTCAATCACTGTTCAGGATAAGGTTCTCCAGTGGTTCGGGTTTTCTGTTCTGCTTTAATGAAGCGTAAAGTTGAAGATTGGCTATGTTTATTTAATACAGTTTATTTGTTAGGGCTTTTAACGATGGACATTGTCTCAAAGCAGCTTTACAGAAGTATAGAAGCAGAGAAGAAAGAAAAAAATGATAAAGTTTAAAGTATTTTATCCCTAATGAGAAGCCTGAGGTGATGGAGGTGATGAGGAAAAAATCACTGAGATGATCTGAGGAAGAAACCTTGAGAGGAACCAGCCCCAGAAGGGAACCTTCATCCTCGTTTGGGTGCCACTGGACAGTAAATAATGTAAATGTCGATAATGTCCTTTCCCTAATGTCCAAACTCACAAATCTTGATGTTTGTGTTTAATTAACCTTATTTCTTTTATTAATTAGAACGGAATAAAACTGGTCATGGATTTTTGTGTTACACGTTCAGGTTTCTCCATTGTCCTGTAGGGTCACTATGGGAATTTAGCTGAGCAGAGAGGCGGGGAATTTCGATTAGTCTTTGCTCTGTTTGCATGCCATATTTGGTGACCTTGCCCCATTGTTCTGCCACGAACAGACGCTCTATCTAATCTGTAAGCACTTTGCCCAGCGTGTCTGACCGTGTAAAAAAAAAACAAAAAAAACCCAACACCCTAGCTGCTTTTCTTTGACTTTAACAGTACCAGCTTCTGCAGCTGATGGAACATTCCGGCTTGTTTTGAAGTCTAGAGCGCAGTGTTATCGAGATGTGAGACGCTGATACACCAGCTGAGCGAGTGCCGTGTGCCACATGGGTGCCAGTTATCACGGGATGAAGCGCCGGATTGAGTGGTTTTATGTAACCAGAAAGAGAGAGAAACAGAGAAGAGAGAGACAAAGGAGATAGAGACAGAGAGAGGAGACGGAGAGAGAGAGAGAGAGAGGAGACGGAGAGAGAGAGAGACAGAGGAGATGGAGATAGAGAGACGGAGAGAGAGAGAGAGAGAGGAGACGGAGAGAGAGAGAGAGAGAGAGAGACAGAGAGAGATGTAGAGGGAGGAAGGGAGAGAGAGAGATGGAGAGGGAGGAAGGGAGAGAGAGAGAGAGACAGAGGAGATGGAGATAGAGAGACAGAGAGAGAGAGATGGAGAGGGAGGAAGGGAGAGAGAGAGACAGAGAGAGAGGGAGGAAGAGAGAGAGGAAACCGAGAGAGAGAGAAGGAGAGAAGAGACAGAGAAAGAGGGAGGGAGAGAGACATAGACCGAGAGACAGAGGAGAAAGAGAGAATCACAGAGACACAGAGGAGACAGAGAGGGAGAGAGAGACACAGAGAGAAGAGCGAGAGAGAAGAGAGAGATTCTGTGGCATGATGTTGAAGCATGTTTTCAGATTTGACTTCAGCTCAACAGTACAGTGTGGAAGTTCTTATTCTTAGTTCACATAATGCCCTCAGTTTTTGTTCTTATTACAGGACATGACCTGACAGAGAGGTAACCCAGGCTGTTAATGACAGCGTTAATGACAAAAAAAAATGAAGATTTATATGCAATCCCCAAGCTCTGATTCTGGACACAAGGGAACTGTAATAACATCAGAGATGATTCACTACACTGATTGAAAACGCACCGTCCGAGAGCAGGACCTTCTCTTGAAGGTCAGCTGAGAAGCATTCGTCCCGCTCTTGGTGCTGAAAGCCAAAGACACCGTCTCACACAAGGGGAACGAGGGTTAATGAGCATATGTCTGGCTGTAATTATCTCTCCCACCTCCTCATGACCTGATACACACACACACACACACACACACGTACACGAACGCTGCTGTAATTCTAGCGGCTGTCAGTCACTGTGCGCTTCCTGTGAGTCAGGCGTCTAATCCCCGTCTGATTTGTGCTCCGGTGCTGAAGAGAATCATCTCACTCTTCTTCACTCATCTCCTTTCCACCAGTCCACCCCCTCATCCAAAACACAGCAATCTGTCATGTTTATCATCCATCTCTATACTCACATTATGCCTTTCTTTCTTTCACTCTCTCTCTGTCTCCTCTGTCTGTCTCGCTCTCTCTCTCTGTCTCTCCCTCTCTTTTTCTCTCTCCGTCTCTCTATCTCTCTCTCTCTGTCTCTGTCTCTTTCTCTCTCTCTCTCTCTCTCTCTCTCTCTCTCTGTCTTTCTGCCTCTCTCTCTTCGCTGTTTCTCTCTCTGTTCTGTCTCTCTCTGTTCTGTCTCTCTCTCTCTCTTTCTCTCTCTCTCTCTCTCTCTCTCTCTACTACAGATTTTGGATTTGCAAACTTCTTCCAGCCGGGAAAGCCTTTGGCCACGTGGTGCGGCAGTCCACCATACGCCGCTCCTGAAGTGTTTGAAGGCCAGCAATATGAAGGACCGCAACTGGACATCTGGGTAAGCCTTTTGTGGCTTCGGAGGAGAAAAAAAAACAATGATTCAACAGGAAATACCCGAGCGATGAGTTCACGTTACAGATATTTCATCAGTAAATTCCCTTACAGATTAAAATGAAGGAAAAATGACAAAAGCACATGTCTTAAAGTGTTTAAAAAAAACCTGGCACTGTTTAAGAGCCACAGTGAGTGTGTTATCCTTCTGGAATAATCTACACTGATACTTATTCTCTGTGTGTTAAGCTTAGATAGCCAATAGGAAGCCATTTAGTGATGTTACTATAGTAACATATTTGTGAAGTTATGATGTCATAAGATTGATTTCTGGGTAAATAGTTGCCGCTGAAACGTCTTTCTGACTCCAGTGACAATTCTTTACTGTATTTGAGCGGTCAGAGATCTGGACTATTCATAGCTCCGCCCCCACATTCCCCTGTTTAATGCATTTAGTGATTGCATCCCGGCTAAAAGTGCCATCAAAAACCTATACCGGATTGAACCGGACGCCGTTCTCCTCTCCTCCTCATCCTATAAAACGCCGCGATCCTGAGAATAAACACATTTTTCCCCATGTGAGCCTTGAGGAAATTTCCATATTTGGTATGTTACCACTGTTTAAATTCTATTCGAAGTGGCCCTGAAAATATTACAAGGAGTGCAAATTTTATTTAGACGACACCCAAGCGGTTAATTAGTCATCTGACAGGCTGTTTGCATGACCTCTTGAACTCGGTGTGTAAACAACCTCTATAGAGCACGAGATAGAGAAGAAGCGTCATGTGAGAGCACCTGTACCTTGACACCTAATGCGTGGTGTGTATCTGATCTGCTGACTCTGATTATGCACTGTTAATGATTTTACTGTGTGTGTGTGGGCGTGTTGCAGAGCTTGGGGGTGGTCCTTTACGTGCTGGTGTGTGGAGCTCTGCCGTTTGACGGTCCCTCTCTACCCGTGTTAAGGCAGCGCGTGCTGGAAGGCCGCTTCCGAATCCCGTACTTCATGACCGAAGGTGAGTTTCTGTTGTGAGTAAATGTGGTAAAGGGAAAAAAATAAGCCCTCTGTGACGGGAGCAGGAGCTCGAGGCGAGCCGTGTGTTATGGGATAAACAGAGAAACAAAGCACGCTTGATTCGAAATTGACTATAGCAGGTTACAGAATTCCGTGAGGTTTGCCCCCCTAAATTGAATCCCGTTCAAGTGTTTTACACAATCTACCTAGCACGAGTCCCACACACCAGCTGCTTCCTGGATGGGTTCTTGCGTATAGGGGCGGAGCTTCAGCCCCCACACCTCCTCTCAGTTCGAGCAATTTGAGCCGTTCTCTGAACGCGAAGGGAAGAACATTGTGTGCTTTTACTTTACATTTCCTCCCTGCATGTCCTCATCGCACAGGACTGCATCCCCACAGAGCAAGCACATTCCATCTCTCTCTCACACACACACACACACACACACACACACACTGTTTCTCTACTTCAGACTTCACTACATACTCACTCAATACCCCCCAGAGGAGCCTTTCCAGTTTTTCTTTTCTTTTTTTTTTAACATGCTGCTCAGAAGTTTGTAAAAGTTTGTATTAACACAATTACTCAATAACTTCATGTATTTTTCTAAACTTAACCTCTATCTGTAGGTCCAGACTGCAATATTTCCCTGTACTGTAAATCTTTTACTCTGACTTGAGTGCAAAAAAAGGTTATATATTCTAAGAAGTTGTTTAGGTTATTAAGGTCATTATCATAAGTAATAACATGTTAATAGAATACTAATAACAGTGGGGAAACATCAGTTCACCAATTTTCATCTGATTATATGAATGTGATTGAAATATTCAGTAATGATATGATGAATATCTCTTCTGTTTTCAGATGAACTGAAGTCATATAATTATATCAATTATACAAATGCGAAGCTTATAACCAGTACACTCTAAAAATAGTTGAATAGAAATTTACGTTTAATTGAAAATTTAGAAATTTCTATATTCATATTGAATATGTAGCATACACTATATTGCCAAAAGTTTTTGGACACCCATCCAAAACATTGAATTCAGGTGTAGTTTTTCAGGGGTTGGGCTTGACCCCTTATTTCCAGTGAAAGGAACTCTTAATGCTTCAGCATACCAAGACATTTTGGACAATTTCATGCTTTATGGGAACAGTTTGGGGATGACCCCTTCCTGTTCCATCATGACTGCACACCAGTGCACAAAGCAAGGCCCATGAAGACATGGATGAGTGAGTTTGGTGTGGAGGAACTTGACTGTCCTGCACAAAGTCCTGACCTCAACTTGATAGAACACCTTTGGGATGAATTAGAGCCTTGTCTTGGTATGAAGCATTAAGAGTTCCTTTCACTGGAACTAAGGAGCCGAGCCAAACCCCTGAAATACAACACCTGAATTCAATGATTTGGAGGGGTGTCCAAAAACATTTGGAAATATAGTGTACATTGTCTGTGATGCTACATATTCAGGAAGTTTGAAAAGGACATATTCCTTTTATCTCTATTCTAAAAGGGCTTGTTACGCTTCATCAGAACTTCTGGAAATGATGCGTGATGCGTAAAAGTGACATTTTATTGTACAGTCAAAGCACGTCAGAGCTTTGACCACACTGGGGACGTTGACGTCTTTATTCTGTCTGTATCATCATGAGGAAGATGAAAACGTCTCACCGTCTGGCAGAAAGCACAGTTTAAAGCTTCTGAACTTTTCTTATCGCTTGATTAAAAGCAGAACACTTACGACTCTTTTCCAAACTCGTCTCCTATTACGATTTAAACATAAATGAGCGCCTTCGTTTTAAAGTCTGCCTCGCTGTTAAGTCTCGAAATATAAACAGCTCCGCTGCGCTGACTCAGAAGTGGAAAGCCATTCAAACTCACTCGAGCTCGACTAACGGAGGACACGACAGCGCGCGCTGCTAGAAGGAAATTATACCACAGCTCGGTGGAACGCTCAAATCTGATTGGTCAGAAGGTCTGTATTATTTTTGTACAAGAGAACGGATCGGACGTTTCGTTATTTGGACATAGCATTGTTTCTATAGTAACCTCTCGTTCATAAAGAGCCTGGTCGTTTCTTATGTAACGTTTATTGAAGGAGTCTCAAGTATCAGCACTTAACTGTAAAGTTTCCCAGCTTTCCCAGTGTGCCTTCCCAATGCTCCAAACACACTCCAGATGGGAATTCTAAAGAGAAGGGAAGAAGTAATGGGCAGAAGTGAAGAGAAAAGGGTCTTCGCGTGAGTTTATGGATGTGGACTTTCAAGCACTGGATCATTCAGTGTTAAAATAAAGGAGGTGAAATAACGTATTAACGGTTAAAGCTTAGTGACTCATAAAGGGGTGTGGCCGAGCGGGCGGAGATGTCCACAAGAACGCTCAGAACACATTAACCCCATCGCTGTGCCAGCTCATAACGTCAGGTCCGTGAGTCACACGCAGCTGATGACACACAAAGGTCTCTGTAAAATTGTGGGATGAGATAATGTGGAATAAATCCATCCTGCTTTGTCTGGCTCGTCTACAGAACTGAGCTGTTTTTTGTTTTTTGTTTCATCCTTTCTAGCTGCGTATAGCAGAGACGGTACGTACGGTCACTGGTCTTGTGTGCTTCCTCAGTGTCCGTATCACAGATACACTGCCTACTTCACACTTACATCTGTGGCCTTTCTTTCACTCTCCTACAGGACGCTCAGTGTTCGGGGTCTTTCCATTTTTTATGCTTACTGGGAGAATCAGTTCAGTCAAAGAAAAAGAAAGGAAGGAGGAAATCAGAGCTGTCACTGCTGTCTCATTCTTTATTGCGTTAATAAAGTCAACAGTGTGGATTGATTTTAGCGTTTATAAGCCTCAGCAGCAGGGACATAAAACTGCTCTTGATGACGGACATGATCATTTATTTTCTTTTTAACCATGTTGCTATCTCCTTTATATGTGTAGTGTACATGGGATTATGACAGACAATCATTTCCCTGTACTGAGAAATGAACCGGTAATCTGTTTATTCTACCCGTCAATAAACATTCAATACGCATGGTTATATTAACTACAGCATTAGGGTGTAACAGTAAAGGTATTAGGATGGGACGTGAAAGTCTAAAAGAAATGATGTCACGCTCAGTGGAATGCTCAAATCGGATTGGTCAGAAGGTGTGCTTTATCTTTAGCATTAGAGAAAGGTGAAATTACTGTTGCTATAGTATTTGTTTTGAAGATGTTCCACATAATCTAGCATAATAAAGCATACACCAATCAGGTATAATATTCTGACCACTGACAGGTGAAGTGAATAAGACTGATGATCTCCTCATCATGGCACCTGTTAGTGGGTGGGATATATTAGGCAGCAAGTGAACATTTTGTCCTCAAAGTTGATGTGTTAGAAGCAGGAAAAATGGGCAAGCGTAAGGATTTGAGCGAGTTTCACAAAGGGTCAAATAGTGATGGCTAGACCACTGGATCAGAGCATCCTATCCCTATCCTATTCACACTGCCCCACCTCGTAACTTAGAGGACTTAAAGTTGTCTGTCACATATACATTACTGCACAGTGAAATTCTTTCTTCGCATATGCCATCCTTGGGGATTGGGGTCAGAGCGCATGGTCAGTCATGATGCAGCACCTCTGGAGCAGGTGGGGTTGAGGGCCTTGCTCAAGGGCCCAACATTGGCAGCTTGGCTGTGTTGGGGCTTGAACCTCAATCCTCGAACCTTCCAGTCAACAACCCAGAGCTTTTACCACTTGAGCTACCACTGTCTTAATAAGGATCTGCTGCTAAAATCTTGGTGCCAGATACCACATCACACCTTCAGGGATCTAGTGGAGTCCATGCCTCGACAGGTCAGGGCTGTTTTGGCAGCAAAAGGGGGACCAACACAATATTAGGCAGGTGGTCATAATGTTATGCCGGATCTGTGTATAATTGTTCATGTGTTGAGGGTTTTTCTTCTTTTATTGAAGGAGTCTCAGGTCCCAGCACAGGAAAGTCTTCAGGATAGAGGAGTTTAGACTTTACATGTATCATTGCAAGAACACGCAAACACAGAGTGGACTCCACATAATGTAAAATCAAAGATTTTTTAACGTCCAAACTTCTTTTTCTATCTCCTTTTCAGAATGCGAGCATCTGATCAGGAGGATGCTGGTGTTGGACCCATCCAAGCGGCTCTCCGTGGCTCAGATTAAGGAGCACAAGTGGATGGTGCTGGAAGTTCCCGTACAGAGACCTCTCCTCTACCAGCAGTCCAGCACGGCCGAGGAAGATGCCGGACTGGGAGAGTACAGCGAGCAGGTGCTGAGGCTCATGCACAGCCTCGGCATCGACCAGCACAAGACCGTAGAGGTGAGGGACATCGAGTCCAGAGTGGCTTTTCTGATTCTAATTACCCATAACCATGAAAGTGTTTGTCTTACACATTACGTTATTTTGTCATTATTAGGATCTCTGTATGATCTCATTTGAACGCTCAGTCCTCATTAACAGAGCCGAACAAGGAAATTGGTCATGCTAGAACAATGTCCAAGACATCTAGTTAAGCTCATAGTAAATGTGTTTATGTAGCACATGGAAATATACAAAAGCAAAGACGTCAACAAAGAGGCTGTGTTTAAAAAGCAAGGATTTATAACAGCCGGAACTGCTTCTATAACAGAGCTGCTGTTCTAGAAAATTACACTTCTGATCACAGTTCTGTTGAATCCTCAAAACTAATTTCTCAGAAAGTGTTGAATCATTTCCTATAACAACGGCTCCGGCTGCCAGGCAAAAATCGCAGGTACATATCCGCTTATTATTTCTAATATGTTATTGTTTCTATAGTAACTCGGATGTCAGATGCTCCACATAAGACTAATAAGAAAAAAATTACAAAATGTGTTATTGACAGAGCAGTGCATAATCATTTACAGGATCTGGTAAAGGTTTCTGCAGGGAGATACACTACATTGCCAAAAGTTTTGGGACACCCCTCCAAATCATTGAATTCAGGGGTTGGGCTCAGCCCCTTAGTTCCAGTGAAAGGAACTCTTAATGCTTCAGCATACCAAGATATTTTGGACAATTTCATGCTCTTTGTGGGAACAGTTTGGGGATGACCCCTTCCTGTTCCAACATGACTGCACACCAGTGACCAAAGCAAGGTCCATAAAGACATGGATGAGTGAGTTTGGTGTGGAGGAACTTGACTGGCCTGCACAGAGTCCCGACCTCAACCTGATAGAACACCTTTGGGATGAATTAGAGCGGAGACTGTGAGCCAGGCCTTCTCGTCCAACATCAGTGCCTGACCTCACAAATGTATTTCTAGAGGAATGGTCAAAAATTCCCATAAACACACTCCTAAACCTTGTGGAAAGCCTTGCCAGAAGAGTTGAAGCTGTTATAGCTGCAAAGGGCGGGACAACTCCATATTACATTCATGCACATGTAAAGGCAGACGTCCCAAAACTTTTGCCAATATAATGTATTTATTTAACATTAATGGAAGGAGATCCCGGGTGTTGGTTCGTTCGGAAGCATTGTTTATTGTGTCTCACTTCTATTTATTTATTTTGTCTTATTCAATTCAATAAAAATAAAAGAGAGCTCAGTGAGGGCAGGACTTTTTATAGCTGTTATAATGTAAGTGAGAGCAAACTCATTTCACAAATAATCCTCAACGTTAAATGTAACATTAAATGGTTAAAAAAGCATGCGGTGTGATTAAATAATGGTAATCTTTGGCAATTTGCTGTCATACAATAGGAACTTTAAAGTGTGTTGTTGTAGACAAGACAAGTAACCACCCTGTTGTGGATCATTTTCCTATAATTGCTTACCCTTTTGTGTTTTATTTTTGCCTAGATGGAACTTGACCAATATCAGTTGCTTGTATGTTGCAAATATTCAGGTTTAGCCTGGAGCAATGCAAACTTTACAACGTTCAGGATAAGGGTTTTTTTTTTCTTCCATGCTGTAATCAACTAAAATTTCAAAGACGTTCTTTCTATGAACTAAATCACACAGTTACTGCAGGACATTTTTAATTGCTAGTTCACACTCACTAGCTAGTTTAAGACAAACTTCATTTAATACAGACCTCAGAAGGTGAAGGCCAGATCACACTTACATCACAGCTGAATGAGAGGTAACTGTATATTTCCATAAACATGAGCTGAATGTGACTGGCTAGTGTTTGACAGGGGAAAGAGGAAGGGCATATTTCCCATCCAGAGACCAGGGCCAGTTATTCTGACTTGGACTCATGCCCAGTGCCATTGTCAGATTCCAACACATGATCTCCCAACAATAGACTGAATGCTTCAACTAGTGCCAGGGGCCAAAGTCCAGCTCTATAGGGACGGATTTCAGCACAGTTTAGTAATTTTCCTACTCGGAGGAAAATCTCTAAACTGTGACAAAGTGTAACTGGTTCTGCAAGAATTTACAAATAATTTACAAACACACACACATACTTGCACTATACATACGGGCCAACTCCATATTACATTCAAGTGCATGTAAAGGCAGATGTCCCAAAAGTTTTGGCAATATAGTGTACATACGTACATACATATATATATGTTATATATAAAATATTTCTATCTATGTTTTGCAGTCTCTCCAGAACAAAAGCTATAACCACTTTGCTGCAATTTACTACCTGCTGGTGGAGAGACTGAGAGCGCACAGATCCAGTTTCCCAGTGGAGCCACGTCTGGATGCTCGCCAGCGCAGACCCAGCACCATCGCTGATCAGACCATGGTGAAGGTGAACCCAGCCTCATGAACATCAGCGTTTGTGTTTCATGTTATAAATTCACACAGACTGACTACGTCTCTCTGTGTTGCAGTCGAGCAGCGGCGCTCCCCAGGTGAGCCTAATGCCCCAAAATGTGCGTCTGCTACGCTCCCTGGCTGTGCCTCAGGCCGGGAACGACTCCTACGCTTACCCACAATCCTCCTGTGCACCCGATCACAGCCTCATGGAGGAGGAGGTGGGGACTCCCAAAGTGAGTGCGGGCTGTTTTATCTCTTCATCACACTGCAGGACAGAAACTTTCAACACTCATGTCTGGGCTTTTTTTTTTTTTTTTTTCCTAAGGGTACTTTTATGTGTTGCAAAAGACAATATGGCGTTGCTGAGTGCTCACAGTTCAGTTCCCAGCTTGTTGCAGGCAGGAACTGAGATACTGCATCCGTGTGAGAGCATCACCCAGACACTGATTTCCACATTCAGTTTCGGTCAGGCCACTTAGCAACTGCCAGATTTGCCAAAAATGCGCTCCAGGAGGTTCTTTGTCTTTGGAGGATCTTTTGAAGGCTGTTTGATGCCCACTGCTTTCATCCGTCTGTCTCTCTCTCTCTCTCGCTCTCTCTTCTGACTCTTTCTCTTTCTTTCCACTCGAGGCTAGAAGCAGGGTGAGAGATATAGAGACAGTGCAATTCCCAAACTAGCCTTCAGTCCACACACAGCTGCCAGACTTGCATAAGAGACACATTGCTGGCTGCGGCGTGTCGGACGTGACAGCTGACCATTCGTCCCAGCCCAGGCATCCTCCCCAGTCTCCCAACAAACACACACACACACACACACACACAAACACACACAAAAATACTCAGCGTGCCCATGTGACTTACCACACTAACAGACTGTCTGCCACAATCATGTCCTTCTGGCCCAGCTATGATACACACACAGACACACAGAAGGTTGTTTATTACTGTTGTGGTGTTAGAAAGCTTTCATATGTTATGTGGTGTGACTGTGTAGGGACTAGGGATTAGCTAAATAATGCATCCTAATTGAATATGAATATAGGAACAGTTTTCTGGAAAAATCCCTGCTTTCTCTAAGGGAAAGAAAACCCTTGTATTTTATCCATACCTACTTAATGAAAATATTTTTAAAAAATCTAAATATTTTAAGCATGTATAAGACGGTGATATTTGCCTCTTAAAGAAGCTCTGAGTGTTTTAAAATAGATGGCTGATTCCGATTAAACTCAAATCACTAGACAAGTCTAGACTTTCTCAGGTCCTGCCTTAGATATATATAAATATATTATATATATATATATATATATATATTAGGTAAGTAAATATGAATAATGTGAGTAAATCAGATTTGCGAGCTTTAATCTATTGTATTGGATGACATGATGCCCAGAAACAATTACCTGTGTTACCTAGTGTCTATTACCTGTGGTCGCTAGTGTCCACTACCTGTGTTAGCCAGTGTCCATTAACACAGGTAATATACGCTAGCTAACACAGGTGATGGACACTATCCAACACAGGTAATGAGCACTAGCTAACACAGGTAATGGACAGGACACTAGCTAGCGCAGGTAATGAACACTAACTGACACAAGTAATGGACACTAGCTAACACAGGTAATGAACACTAGCAAACACAGTTAATAAACAGGTAATGGACACTAGCTGACAGTAAATGTACTGTGAGGAAGAAAATAGTTTTGACTGATATTGTGTATGTTAAATAAACATTAAAATACTAAAATACTCAAGTAAAATACTCAAGATCATGGTCAACTTGTGACAGCTTGTGACAGTGGTGAGCTAGTTAACTAGCATGTAGCTAGCCCTAGCTAACTAACTTAGCATTGGGACTGAAATTTAATTAGCAGTAGTTGTCCCTATCTGTTCCCATTTTTATGATTGTGTTGGTCCAAAACCAAAACAATCCTGATCCATCAAGGCATGGAGTCCACTAGATCCCTGAAGGTGTGCTGTGGTATCTGGCACCAAGATGTTAGCAGCAGATCCTTACAGGACTTTTAATAGATACTGACCACTGCAGACCGGGAACACCCAAAAAGAGCTGCAGTTTTGGAGATGCCCTGATCCAGTCGTCTAGCCATCACAATTTGTCCCTTCGTCAAACTCGCTCAAATCCTTACGCTTGTCCATTTTTCCTGCTTCTAACACATCAACTTTGAGGACTAAATGTTCACTTGCTGCCTAATATATCCCACCCACTAACAGATGGCATGATGAGGAGATCATCAGTGTTATTCACTTCACCTCTCACTGCTCACAATGTTATGGCTGATCAGTGTACAATCTAGCATTTTTTGGAAGGAGTCTCCAGTGTCAGCTCTTCAAGATGGACAGCTTTTTAGTTAATCAGCTGCTTTTTTGTTTAAGGAAAGGCTGGTGAAGCAGACTGTTTATGCTCTAATGCTGTAATCATAGTTCATGGACATTCTACATCAACTGTAACTATAAGTGGATAAAAAGTATAAGATGTTGGATGTGCTGTTATGGAAAAGTATTTTTTTTAAAAACATAAGGGATAATCATCGCTTCGTATCAGACTTCATGACTTTTCTGTAGATTGTAATAGTATTTATTTTTCTTCATTATTATTATTATTATATAGTAATAAATATGTAATAACCTTTATAAAATCAGACAGAACAGAGCATCTCTTCTGGTGAGAATTGGCATGATTCGTCCCGCGATGGTAATAGCTTTTGATGACAAATGCCGCGAGCGTGTGAGCGCCTCATGATGCATCTGTGAGAGAGGAGGGTCTGTGACTCGGCCTGTACTCTTATTGTCCTTCGGTGTGTTGGGTAACAGCATTCCTGGTCCAGTACGCTTCAGGAAACTGTGATCAGGAATCATACAAAAGCTGCTCTCACTCTCAAGCAGCTTCAGGGCTCCGGTTTCCCTGGCAACACATCCAGATGATCCATGCCAGTTAAGGATGTGTGTGTGTGTGTGTGTGTGTGTGAAAGATTGCATGTCTCAGTTGGTTCTGGCCTGAACAGAGTTCTGACTGGCCTTTCAGCCAAAACACACTTCCTGTCCCTGCATTCCAGACGTCCACCCCACCCCCATCCCCAAACTCACACACTCACAAGAGAGAGAGGGAGGAAGTGAGAGAGAGAAGAAGAAGAAGAAGAAGGGGTTCCAGACATTTGTTTCCTTACTCAACCCCACAACCATGCATTAGCTCATGTCTTCCTGAATCTTCTGCTGTCAGCTTTAAGCTCATAATTCCACATAAGTCTTGATGTGTGCTTGGGTAGCGGTGTGTGTGTGAACAGTGTTATGATGGACAAGGACTAATGTGTACTTCTTACACAAGGCATTTTTTAAAACAAAGGCTTGAATATGATATGGTTGTGTTTTATATAAAGGTTTTATAAAAATAGGAAAGGAAGGTCGAAATAAAGACATTGACGATTCAACAAAGAAGTCGATGTTGATGTCTAAAATGTTTTAGAAGTGCACACTGTGCACATGATGTGCTCATATGATCATATTAGTTCCAAGCCAAAGCTTTAACAAGTTTCATTCTCATCGTCTTCAGGTGGACGGCTGCATGCTGGACCCTCTGCCTCCGGTGGCCGTGCGGAAATCCAGCACATCGTCCCCCAGTAACATGATGGAGACATCTATAGACGAAGGCATCGAGACGGAGGACCCAGATGCAGAAGAGGAAGCTGCACACGCCTTCAACGCCTACCAGACCGCCCGCTTTGGTCAGCGCAGACACACACTCTCCGAGGTCACCAACCAACCCGGAGTGCTAAGCAGCGCAGGTCAGCTGATGTTCGAAACAATCCGAGCAGGTCCACGTTAAATAACTGATCTCGAGTCAATGATGCAATATGAAATAAGAAGGCATGACTCTCATTTGCTGTTAAAGGGGAAAAAAAATTTCTAATGTCCAGTTGTCACACTGGACTTCCCCCTCACCTCACTTGTTTATTCCTAATGGTGCTTGGAAAACATCTGCATAAAAAAAATAAATAAATTAGATAAATCAACATACTATATACAGTGAGTTTATAGACATATCTATGTATATCTATAAATCAAATAAAAAATTTAAATAAAAAACATTTCTCCATAATAACAGTTAAATGGATTTGTAGTTTTTGTAAACAAAACAACGGATTCATCATTTAGGGAGATTTTAATGCGCAAACTATTCAACATGATGCGATTATACGTCACCAGACGTGAATTTACTGTGAATATTTTGCAGGCAAGCTGTTCTCTCTGGGCAGCATGGACTCCGAGTATGACACCGGCTCCATGCACAGTGACCTGAGCCTGCTGGAGGACGCATCATCCATTAACGGGGCGGTCCTAGGCAACGCGTCCATCAGCCGCGTGACTCCGCCCTTTATCAGCCGCGTGACTCCACCCAACCCGGCCATGCACGTGCTGAGCTCGCAGACGAGAGAGACTCACAACCGCTCTCCTGTCAGCTTCCGCGAGGGACGCCGGGCATCCGATACATCACTCACACAAGGTCAGCGTTCCTACTTTCTTACTTTCTGACGTTTCTCTGCACCAGGGCTGTTGATTAGGAATTGGTATTAGTACACATACACAGCTTTAGCATACATAAGCATGTCAAAGCAGTCACTGTGTAATCTTTACGACTTCGGAAGTTCTAGTAAACATCATTCTTTGCTATCATGCCTCTGGGACAGTCGTAAGGAGTAAATACTGTGAGAAGTGTTGTTCTTTGTGCCACCGCTGCTGCTGAGCCCTGGGAGCAGGTCTGAACCTGAGGCACTTTTAACTTCTCAACACATGATTCATCTGAATCAGCTACTGAACCCCATTCTGACCTGTATCTAAGTAAAGGTGTTTAGTAGCGCACTCATATTTCCCTGCTTCTCCTTTTTTTTTCTTCTTCTTCTTTCTTCCTCACTCGGTCCCTGCGTATAGTCTGATGATTCACTGAGTGAATCAGAGGCAGCGCTGAAGCCTGGTCCCATGTTGTCCCGTTAAGCTTGCCTGTATAATTATCCTCGATCACTTCGGCAGCCAAAAATAACCAGAAGAATATATTATCGACTCGGGCTAGCCGCTTCTTTCCGAAGAGTGTAGGAGTGAAGAGACCCTGAAAAGCAGAAGTGTGCATCAAAGCGAAGGGTGAATCAGTCGTGCTGTGAGAACGCAAGCCACGGGCCATCCTGAAATAACCTGATTAGCACCGCGAGTCGGGTCACATGAGGCAGCAGAAGAGGAGCGCTGACAGTTGGCATGTGTTCAGATGCTGCACTTGAAAGCATGGTCTTTATAGAACCATGCCTCGTAAATCACAGATAAAGATAGTGACACGTGTAATCCTAGATGATCAGTGATTATTTATCTCATCTCTCTCATACCCTTCCCTGCCTCTCCCTCTCTCTCTCTCTCTCTCTCTCTCTCTCTGTCTTTAGGTATAGTGGCATTTCGGCAGCATTTACAAAACCTGGCTCGTGCAAAAGGCATCCTGGAACTCAACAAGGTTTACGAGCAGATGGGCTCGGGGGAAAATCCCTCACTAGGACTGCTGAACCCTCAGACACACCTACATAACCCTTTGGATCCCTTACTGCAGGTCAGCCCTCACTCTTGTACACTAGCATTAAAAGGTTAAAGTTCAAGACAGCTGACACAGCCCTGAAGTCAGTGTTTAAAGATAATAAGCAGCTGGGCCTGCCTCTACCATTCTTACCATCTTCCATCTCTCTCTCTCTCTCTCTCTCTCTCTCTCTCTCTCTACACACACACACACACTCTCTTACGTAATAGCCAAGTAGTTGAAGCAGCAGACCGCTGGTTGTTTACTGTCCGTCCTGAGAGCACGGTGAATGCTGTCATTGTTGGTGTAATAGGCTACTGGTGGCTGGTGCCCACTGCTCCAAAAGCTATTCACTCCACATAGGGGTTACTGGCTAGAGATTTCTGAAAAAATGAAAATAACAAGCAAACATGTTTATTAATCAGTGTGGACTGGGGGAAAGTCCACACGTGTTTGCCAGAGCACTTTTCCAAGATCGGAAGGGGGGAAAAAAAGTGTACAGATCTTTTAGTGAGAGGATTAGTCGATGCTGAATTGTATGAACATGATTCGTCGGCTCTTCTGTGCATGTTTCATAAAGTCCTTTCAGTGCTCTGTGCTCATTTGGCAAAACTGACCTCCACATCATTCTTCAGTACTGGACACTGTAGAACTCCAGAGTAAAACCTTTTACTCCAGAGTAAAACCTGCTGCTGTAATCTTGAAGACTCTACAGTGACCAAGAAGTGCAAAATAAAATAACAAATCCAAAAACACAAGGAGAAATTCAGACAAAGCGGAAAAGGTAGGTTATAGTTTGCGAATGGAATTCTTCCCTCTGATTGGACGAGACATCTGTGACTCAGGATATACAGGAATTTCTTGTACATGTGTGGAGTTCTGCCTTCACTTTAAACTGTTTTTTTATTCGATCATGTAACTTTAAATCTTTTAAAGAAAATATATAATATATTATATATAAAAAATATATATAAATATATTTATATTTATAAGAAAATGGAGTTTATTCAGTGCTACTGTGAGGAAGGACGTCCATATGGCGTGATTTTGGATATACTGATAGCGTATCACGGAGTAAAGTTTAGTTTGCGATCTCTAAAAACACACCAGGTATGTATGGAAGACCAAACTGTTCCAGATTAAAGGATGTAAGGAGCGCTATAAGAGCAGAGCTGTGTTCATACACACACTAATCCACTTTCTACTGCTGCAGATACTGCTGGACTTCCTCTATATCCTGAGTGACAGATGTCTCGTCCAGTCAGAGGGAAGAATTCCTTGTGTTTTTGGATTTTGTTTTGCACTTCTCAGCCACTGTAAGACTCACCACTGACCATCTGACCGTTATAGTAGCATTGTGGTGCCAAACGTGTACACTGTGAAACAATGCTGTTAGAGTATTACGACTTGCTGCTTAACAACAGACACTCGAAGTCAAATACAGAAACAGAAAACCAGGACAAAGCAACACTACGAAAAACTGCACTCTGGCATCAGACGGTCAAACACTGAACATCATGGAAGTGCGTGTCATAGCAAGGAGGAAATATACGACACTGAAAAATTTGTGGAAGTTGGGTGCTGAAATATAACAATACCTGCCCAGGGGCCTTTCTTTTCACTGATTATAAAGCGGCCATGCTGTATTTATTCCATCACGCTGGTGACACCAAAAATATATGGTTTAGGAATTGCGCAGTGTGAAACGTCTGATTATGAATCTCCAGGATTCATTCTTAACTATGAGCAGTGTGAAACCTTAAACAAAATGACCCGGGATTCTGTTTACCCCGGAGTTTATAATGACCCACGAGGAACTAGTTCAAGTTCCTCCTTAAGGTTTCTCCTCATTTTGTTGTTCGTGTACATCAGGTTTCCTGTAAAGATGATTCGTGGCAAAGGTTACGGTTAAACGTTCTATACGAATAAAACTGAACTGAATTAAATGTGTGTGTGTGTGTGTGTGTGTGTGTGGATGCAGGGAGGTGGATGTCACCAGCATGACATGGCACTGTACTCAGGTGGACCTTCACTCACCAGGAGACAGAGTCTGGAGCCTCAGTACCCCTCCCATAGAATTCCGGTAATGCAATATATGTATTTTCTTTCACAGTAACTGTAATATACACGATTGACAAGAATTTTGAGATTTCCCCTGAGAAAAAAAACCTGTTTATTTGAAGCTGGCATGAAATAATGAGCTAAAATGCATGACTTGTATAATGCAGATTCATAGCAAAGCTTTATATCTTTATATCTTTATATGCAGCAACGCATTCATTCATTCCTTCATCTTCAGTAAGAGCTTTAGCATCCTCCTCACAAACTCCCCTCTTCACACCCATCTTCAGTTGCACCTAGGGGCAGTTTACAGTAGCCAGTCCACCTACATGCATAGTTCCATAAGGTGTAAGGAAACTGGAGAACCCCAAGCTCAGGAGAGAACCGAGAGCAGTGAGGCGGTGACGCTACCCTGTGTGTTGCGCAATACACTAAAAATGCTTTCTCCAATATTTTTCTTGTCCATCTCGGATCAAAATAAAAGCTCAAGTAGCTTTTAGTGGTTTATGAAAATGTGTTTTGCGTAAACCGTTATGCCTCAAGTGTTTTGAACAAACAAGTTGGATGCGCTTTCCTCAACACCGTCTAAATTCTTGTTAATCCATGTTAAAGACAAAACGCTGAATTATTCCTTTAAGGTTTTCAGATGCCATGTTTTGCGTCGGTTTATTCATTATTCATTTCTATTCCACACCCATCAACAGAAAGCGAACCTGATGGCAAGTCCTGGGAGCTGCCATATGTTCTGTAAAGAGACCCCTCGCAGCCTAGAACAGCAGCTGGCTGAGCACAGGTACACACACTTCCCCTCGCTTCCATAGATTTTATGTTTACTCATCAACCACTGTATTTATTGCACACTTTGCTCGTTCATGCAATTATCCAGTCAACCAATCAGCAGCCTGGACAGGTTGAACATCAACATCATCGTTTTCCTGTTCTTGCATTGAGAGCCATGCTGTGGTCTTCTGCTGTTGTAGCCCATCCACCTCAAGGCGTGTTTGAGATGCTTTTCTGCTCATTGCGGTTGTAAAGAGTTGCTTATTGAGTTAGCCCAGCCTTCCTGTGTCACCTTCAGCCAGTTTCCTCTGAACACTGTTTGACCTCTAATTGCATGAGTGAGCAGATGTTGCTAATAAAGTGCTCAGTAGGTGTGTGATAGAATACAATATAATAGTCTGTATTTCCACAGGTTGCAACAGAAGAGGCTGTATCTTCAGAAGCAGTCCCAAATGCAGGCCTATTTTAACCAGATGCACATAGTGGATGGGACCTATGCCTCGTGTCCACCGATCAGCCACCAGGACTCTCAAAGCTCCATATCACACCAGCAGCAAAATACGCAGCCTTATAATCCTATGATGGATCCCAACACCGAGACCTTGAGCTATGACCCTTACCTGGGTCACTACCCCCAGCTGCAGCACTCCACTCTTTCCCCCAGCATTACCGCCCAGCTCCAGGGTCAGCAGCCCTACAGCTACCCACAGCATGAGCAGGGCCACTGCCAGCTGGGTGAGGTTCTGTATCAGGAGCAGTATGACCCCCCGCTGGAGCCTGGCCAGCCTCCTCCTCCTCTGTGCGCGGCAGCAGGCATGGCATCACCTCCAGCACCAGGGTACGAAGGCCTCAAAATGGCAGATGCATTTGTAGACAGCGAGATGATGGAGACAGTGGACTCGCAGCACGGCTTCGTGCTGGTCAAATAGACCTGACGGATCGTGAGAGGTACACAGTATCACCTTGAGATCTGATTTCGGAGAAAGGAAACAGGTACAGCATCTGACCACAGTGTGCGTAAAAACAAGAACTTTGCGGTCGTCATTTTTTTTGTTTGTTTGTTTTGGTTCAACCTGATTTCTCCGGAACTCCTCTCCATTGCCCGCGTTCTCCCAGGAAAAATGTTATTGGAGGAGCGTGGCTGGAACTGTGAAAGCGCTCTCCTCATCCTGGACTGACGGACAGCCGCGTCAGCTCAAGCTGGATGTTTTTGCGCCGCCTCCACAGCCGAGATACGCGCCCAGCGGAGCCGGAACCCAAACTCATGACGCGTTTGGTATTGACATGTTTTCTCTCTCGTCATCTGTACTATGTGGGCCGTCTCAGAGGACGAAACCCGTTCGATTTGCGCGCCTTGTTAAGTGCAGTGTTAGAACTTCTACAGCAATACTGAAGCAATAGAATCATGCTGGACTGAACAAAGCCATACGTTTGGGAGAGTTCAAGACGGGTCACAGCCTACTTTGGTTTTCATCCCCACAATCCATAAGTATACATTATCTATCCTGTCGTAGTGTTACTTGCTGGTTGCAGAAATAAATCCACACGGACACAGAGGAGCGGAATCGTGGACCACGTGGCGTTTACCATGCGAGTCTGACTGACACTACATGGATGTCTGAAGGAATGTGTTCATGTAAAAGGTTTCATTGGAAATTTTAGTCACTTAACACTGGATTATGGCCAACTGATCACGTTCGTTCTTTTTTTTTCTTTTTAAGCACTCGGCAAATCTACTTGAATAGGGTATGTGATTACAGAAATCTGGTAAATAGGAGAAACGTGTAAAAGTTGGGAAACCGTCGAGGCTAGCTTCAGACCAACACCAGTGATTCTGCAGCACTTTCTGTTGCTTTGAGTTTTGTTTTTCCCCCCAAAAGGAAGTAAAAGGAAATGTAGCAAATGTGGATGTAGCAGTCCGACCTGCTCTGTTAGTCCCGTCAGCTAACACCGAGAGACGTCGTATCCTGCTCTTGCCAGAGACGTGACCGACAGCGAGCCGCTCTGTCCGACGCCGCAGGAGGTGCTCGTTGTACGCTTTGTAGAAATCCGTGGCTCTGCAGAGCTTCTACTACATAAGGAATCCTTTTCAGTGTGATCGTGCTCAGTGTGCCTTTTCTTTAATCTTCCGTAAATTAAAATCCAAATGGGTTTTATTTTGATTCCCCTACTGGTCTGGTATAAAATAACAGAATTTGAGAGGGAAAAGGTACAAAAACCAAAGTCTCCGCCGTTTCCCTGTACGAGGAGGCCATCGTGTGAAGGCGCTTTTTGTCTTTAGTGCTTTTCTTCGTCGATCAGTATACACAGTTGAAAAGAATTAAGAGCAATATTTGTCATGAATAGTTAACAAAGAATCATGAATGTGTTACAGTTATCATAATCACAATTCCAGCTGCCAAATACCGTTTCTTTAGAAATCCAGCTCTACATTTAGGCTCATCGTTGTGACCACACATAAGCTAACTTGCAGTCGAGATTAAAAAAAAAAAAAAAGGTTTGTGAACAACAGTTGTTGTCGTCGTTATTTGTGTTTATTATTTTATTAATGATTTGGGGAACAGTTCATATAGTCACTCGTATGAAAAGAACAGATTAGAAAGAGGTTAAAGATTACAGTATGCTTCCTCTGAGCAGCTCATCTGTGTGTTTTTAAACTGCTGCTGCATCACAGGGCAGTGGAACAGCCTTGGAGGAAAGCGCCGGCTACGCTCTTCCACATACATCAGCTACGATTTTTCTGCTCCAGAACAAATTCCGGAAATATCCCCATGTGATAGCTTCTAACTTTTAGCAAATTATAAACAAACCACTGAGACTCAAAACAAGCTAAATGTATTTATTTCTGCTTCAGAATACACAACTATTATTAGTTTTTCTTTAAAGAGAATCAGTGATATATTGGGGACAGTCCAAGCACGATGTGGTAGCTTAGTGGTTAAAGTGTTGGATTACTGAGCAGAAGGTTGTGAGGTCGAATCTCAGGTCCACCAAGCTGCCACTGCTGGGCCCCTGAGCAAAGCCCTTAACCCTCAATTGTATAAAAAAATGAGATAAATGTAAGTCGCTCTGGGTAAGGGTGTCTGCCAAATGCCAGAAATATAAATGTAAGGATACACGAGGAGTGCATCAAGCCGAAGCAGTTAATGAATGAATGAATCCGGTAAATGTGTCACTAAGCACCCAGTACACACCCATGTGAAGAAACGTGTTTCTTCATCCCCCGAGCCTCAAATCATAAAAGTCTCATCTAGTCTCTGCTCTAACACGGAACCGAAAAGAATCCGATGTCACGATATGTGAAGGATTTCAGCTGAGATCATTCATCATGCTGTGTTGATCCAACACACTCCTCGACTCTGAACTTTGCCACTTTTATTGAGAAATGAAACCAAAGGTTCCGGAGTGTTTTAAGTGCTCCCACAGAAGTTCTGACAGCTTGAGATAAAGTCAGTAAGCGGTGAAGCAAAAGTCACATCCCCAGGCTGGGTTCCAGACAAGAACGCTCACAAAGCCCAAGATAACGAATATTTATTTTCCCTCTATTACACCTCGAGGAGCCTTTTTTTTTTCCTAAATGCAGCAGGTGGAGTGGCCAGGTCTCATATCTAACATCATCTAATGTTAAGTGGTGAGTATCTCTCAAAAGAAAGTCCTGCAAGTTGATCTGCTGCTAACGTCTTGGTGCCAGATACCACAGCACACCTTCAGGGATCTGGTGGAGTCCATGCCTCGATGGGACCAACACAATATTAGGCAGGTGGTCATAATGTTATGCCTGTGTAATTTAGACAGCCAGGGCTTCTGGTCAAACTGAGATGTTATCATCTGTTTTTCTTAACTGTAGTATGATTACCTCTGATTTTTGATTCCTTACACTAATAAGAACAACGATAATCATGTTTACTTAAAACCTGCATATAGAACGTCTAAGGGGAGTTCTGGGATCAACAGCTATTTTAAATATCTGTGAATTCTTCGAAGGGGCTTGTAAACTGGAATTTGCCTCTTGAGAGATGAGAGGTGATAAGTGACAGGAAATACTGGTGGGTTTGTTACACGGGTGTCATGGGTCAAGTCCACATAAAGAATGTACAAATCAGTACATGATAGGAGTGGTCTCATCTGTGGTGACTCCGCCCACATCTCCCAGGCAGGAGGGCTCAGTGATGCAAATGATATACTACGGCATACAGATTTACAACCCAGCTGATCATCTACATGCAAGATGAGTTCAAAATATACAACTTAGACTATCATTCGTTCAGATATTCCACCTGTGCATCTTTTCAAACTGCTGCTCACGCTGCATCACAGGGCAGTGGAACATCCTTGGATGAAAGCGCTGCCTACCCTCTTCTACATACAGGAGCTCAGAGTTGATGTGATTGACACGGTGAGAGATTATTCTTGTCCACCCAGAGCATGAATAGGTCCGAGAGACTATATAGACTCCTGGCATTGTTAAGATATAAAAGTTTTCCTGCTCAACAATCACACCGATATTTTTGTCATTTAGCAAAGTCTACACAAACCACTGTGCCTGACCAAGCTAGATGTATTTATTTCTACCTCTTTCAAGAGCTAAATTCTGGTCAGTGGAATAATAGGACCCCAGTTCAAACATGAACACAAGCGTTCACACGCTCAGTGACCACAGAGGGACAACTTAACAAGAGTAACACAGTGTAGTGCTGTACTGCGTCAAGCCGAGCAAACCTGGTAGTGAACCCAAATTTGGTCCAACACTTATTTTGGATGGTCAGTCTATTGGTCCAATTAATTAGCAACCCTGTCAAAGCTGAATCACCACAAGCCACCATCAGAAGCACTTTTTATAAAACCCCCAGTTATCACGACAAAAAGATTCACGCCTAGCTTTGACCCAACTAGACGGCTGACATCGGGCCAGCATTTGGCAAAGTGGATTTAAAGGAGGATGAAAAGCTGATGCCCCAGTGCTGACCCAGTGGGCAAAATGGTGTTGGCTGAACAGAAAGGCTGAGTTTGCTACCTGGGAAGTGAAAATGCCAGAAACTTTGTTCATTTGTAATCTCATGCACTGTTCTGTAGGTAACACTGAAATCGTCCTCTCTCTCTCTCGAGCTTTTATCTTGCTTAATGCACTCAGCGCTGTGGGGGTGCAATAACTACAACATTTGTTCCCGAAACAAATCACTCGCAGCCCAAATAATTGCATCCGAGCCCCAGGTCCTAGGCTATTCCTGGCTATTCCAGTGGCACCCAATGGTACAGTCTAATTAAACAAGTAAATGATCTTGAATCCGAAGAGCCTTATAGAAATTCGGTGCCGTTCATTAACGCTTCAGATTTAACGTCCCGCTGTGTCCCAATCGCACCGAGTTGTGCTCAGCTTTTCACTATCTGAAGTATTTAATGCAAGCACAATTCCACAGAGCTGGTTAAAGCGCTCATGCACCAAGAAACTCGCGCTATCTGTCCCTCTCTTCTTTCTCACTCATCGACCTCCACACGGCGTCCTCTAGCCACAAGTAAGTCTCACCATGGCAACCAGCCAGCAAGAAACCTGACCACGATTTACCAAGATCGGTCTAGCAAGAGAGATTATGCCTGATGAGAAATTAAATCTAAGAAGGAACGGTAACGATAATATGATGAGCTCAGTGTGTGAAACAACCGATGAACGTTTTCACAGAGGAAACTAAAACGAAAGGAGGAGTCCTCGTATAGATGGGAGGTGGCACTTGCATGCTAGAAAACACGTATGCTTTGGAAAGAGGGAAGCAGGGAAACGGTGGAATGGGTAGAGAGCGCTGTCCTTATCGCTCCAGATTAATGACAGGAAGGAGGGAGAAACTTAAATAAATAAATTGTTCAGCCATTTATCATTCTGTGAGCAGCCAGGAGAGACAGTTTCTAACAGAGCGAACATTCTGAGGCCTGGAAAAAGAACAATAAATTGCTGTCACAATTCTTTGCCTGATTGCATCATAATTTTTAATATGTAAAAAAAAATTAATTAAAGCCATGTCCCAAAGTGTTGTAATACACAAGCAATTTGTCAAATGATTACACTTTACTAGCCCTGAAGGGTAAATATGTTCTTTTACCTTTTCAAAAATTTTAGTTTAACTTGACCTGATCACTGTCCATTAGAAAATAATGCATGAAGAGATCAAGCCAAGTTCCCTCCTGATTAGAGACTTTGGAAAATGCTACATAGGTCCGTCTTTGTGTAGTTTTTCCTCAGCTGTATGGTATAAAAGTTATATAAAATAGTATATAAAATAGTATGCACCACAGACAGGAGATCTGCAAGTCAAGCAGCAAATTAAATATAATTTTCCCGTTTGCTAACGGATGTAGATTTCTATCGCCGAATCCCTCTCAGCACGGCCATGATCGCGTAATGCCGACTGTAACATCTGAAAACAATCGGCCACGGCGGCCCATCTCAGGCTGACAGGAAGTAGAAAGCCAGTTTGCTGACGAGAGCTGGGCTTTTACATGCAGGGTCGCTTCAACACAAACACGCACCATCTTTCTACACCAAGACAAGAAAGATACAGTGATTACAATCCCTAGCAAATGAAAGAAGCATCCCTGAGAAGAGGAGTGGCTGAAGGCAGAAATCAGATCGGTTTATTAGACAACTCGCTGACGAAAACGTGCGATCGCGCGTCAACAATAAGATCAGGCGCTGTAACAGTATCTTGACTGACCATCCATTTTTAACACCTATATAGAATATCGAAGCAGTGACGCAAAGGTTGCCAAGAGATTATTTAAATCTGTGTGTGTGTGGACATGCGTAAAGACTTGCGTTCACTCAAAATGACTTGAGCAGAATGTTTATTGACTTTATTTGGTTCCAAAAGTACAGTAAAGTAGTTTAAAAAGGGGTACTCGTGATACTGAACATGAACAAAAGGTTTACTCAGGATCTGATGCTGTGGCCGTTTATACTGGCAGAAATAATACATCCTTCTCTCTGTCCCCTTTAAAAGAACTCAAGAGCCTTCCAGAGGTTGAGTATAAGGTACCCGTTCTTTAAGAAGAGTGGCTGATGTTGGACAGTGTTTTCCTCTCACATTCTGCTGATCTTAAGTACTTTTATCATATTAACACATGTAGTCCAGGAGAGCAAAAGCTTTCCCATCCGACCACTGCTATACAGGAGGTGTATTTCTCTTCACACTGAAACCTAAGTCACATGTTTCCACCGAGAAAACAAATAAAAAAATTAAACCTAAACATACAAACAAACAAACTCTTAAAAATCTAAATGCATTCCTAAATCACTGGCACAGAAGAACTAGAACTAGAAAAAGGAGCCAAAAACCAAAACCTGGAGAAACTAATGCAAGAGCGACGTCCGTTACGGGAGAAATGACACGATGCAATGGTCCCATGTTGAATAGTCGTAGCACCATGTGCTGAGAGCTCTACCAAAAGAAACCAACATTTCACATCATCGACTGGACAAGCGTGAGCTTCCTGTCTGTGAAAGCAGGTCTCTGAAGTGGACGTGATCAGGATTTTAGCTAAGCTTAAAAGAAGAAACAGAGGTAGCTGGGAGGATTTTACTTACGGAGAATTTTTTTTTACTAAAGCGTGTGCAAAACTATTCATGTGGAACAAAATGACTAAAATGGTCAATAAGTGGTTAAGGGATTTTTCCAGTTACTGACCATGTTCCTGAAAACACATGAACTGTGTTCCTGTGCTAAATGCTTTCATGAATGTTATCTAATCCTGGTCCTCAAGTCCTTCTGCTCGGCACACTTTAGAGCTTTCCCGGCTCGGCTCACTGGTGTTTTATGAGGGAGAGAAAGAGAGAGCGAGGAGAACGTGAAAATGTGGTGCAGTTGTAATCCAGGAGAACACACTATCCATCATGCATTACCTAACTCCAGTGTCACTGTGGTTAAAGCAGAGATTTACAGCATGAGCATGGGTGCACCCTTTGATCAGTCAATATCATCGAGAGTAAATACGAGCTACACAGACTTTAGTACACAACCATTCAAAAATCACCAATAAATAGAATGCAAGTAGTCTTGCTTTGTCGTGGTTGTTCTGGTAAACCCAAGGAGAGATGTTCAGGCCAAGGCGAGAACTGTGGAGAGAAGCAGAAGAGAGTTGAGATGGATGAAAGGGGAGGGGGGAAAAAAAAAAAAAGTGATATGCGAGTCTTTCTCTAAGAGAGTAATACAGGATACGTACCACTTATAGCTTCCTGAGCAAAGTATTTCACATCCATATCTTGGTCTGTGGCGAGCTTCTCTAGAACTGGCTTCACCTCCGTCTGCAGGGAGCTGAGAAACAAAGTGGTGTGTGACTTCTTACAAAGGAAAGGAAAGGAGGTAGAGTGGCAGGCAGATTTATAATCGACTTACTTGCTATCTACAACTGGTCCGATTTTCTGTAGGCATTTGGCCACATTGAAGCGCACGTTGGCGACTTGGTCGTTGGACATCTTTAAGACGATGGGTAGCATGTGTTTGGTGGTGATCTCCTCCCCACAGGCCTCACAAAGGGCCTAGCAGACACAAAGACAACAACGGTGTCCTTTAAACCAAATCCTTGATGCACAAATGACACATAACCGCTTCAAATCCGCATTCATAATGAGTACGGTCTTTGGAACCTCATCTCAGAGGCGTACGACATTCATAAGTCTCTAAATGTTTCACCGCTGCAAGACCTGTGCACAGCTCCGACTGGTACGAAAGCACACAAAAAAGGTAATATGTTTTTGAAAGTTAAGACTCGTATTGTAATAAATTTAGCTGTCTCAGAACTGTACAGGACGTCTTTGTATGTTTTGGGATAAAGATCTCCCTTCACTCGATACAAGAGGTCCAAACATGTTCCAGCACCACAATGCAGCTGTAAACAAAGTGCACTCCAAAGACAAGGTTGAAGTATAAGAGCTCGAGTGGTTTGCACAGAGACCTGTCCTTAAACTGCACTGAACTCATCCGACATCAGTGCCTGATCTCACTAATGTTCCTGTGGCGGAATGAGCACAAATCCCAAAGGCCACGCTTCAAAATCAAGAGGAAATCCTACCCAGGACAGCTGAGGTTATTATAAAAGCAACTGAATATAGAATGGGATGTTTAACAAGCACCATGTGGGTGTGCACAAACGTCTGGCCATATAGTGTATATTAATGTATTTAGAAAATTCTACGCTCACTCTTAACTAAAAAAAAAATAATAAAATAAATAAAAGCACTGTGACATGAATAAAATACAAGGAGAGGAGAATTTATAATGCGAGCCTCTTCATAAACACAGGTGCTGATTAAACGTTAACTCACATTGATGCAGAAGAGAGTGGTCATCCTGTGCAGGTAGTTGGGGTCGTTAGCCATGCCGAGCACTTTGGGCACGATGGTGTTCTGAGCCCACTCTGCTCCAAACTTCTCCACCAGCTTCATGAGGTTACAGGTGGCTGCCTCCCGGATTGCGTAAACTGGCGAGAGTTAACACAGAAACATGCCTTTAACAGTTATGAGAACAAGCAGAAAACTGTGGCCCAGTCTGCTGATCTGACTCTGCTGTACTTATGCAAGAGGTCTGGCCTGCTGAGACTGACAGACACGAACATTCCTGTGATGTAACCCATCTGGTCCTGTGTGCATGCCCATAGAAAACTGGCTGTTTTACAGATACAAACGAGATACATCTGAAAAACGTTGTGACCAGACCACGATAGGAGAATCGATCCATTAACATCACCTTAAACCCTAACAGTAAACCATTAATCCCAGTGTGTGGCGAGTTCTAAATGACATTGTCCAGGAATAATTTAACTGGAGGGGGGAAAAAAAAAGAAAAAAAAAAAGAGGAAGTGTATGAATCAAGGTCAAATCCAGATTTGACCTTGATTCACATCTCCACTTGTGATGGAGCCAATGCGGCTCTTCAAAGCTACTAAAGCAGAGAAGCCAAGCCAGGCCAACGAGCTGACCTACATACTGAGCAGTGGCTTTTCCTGTGGGCTGACCACACAGCAGCCAGGAAAGCAGTTAGTGGAAAGGGTAAGGGGGCAGTGTCAGAGACGAGGGAAAACAGAAACAAAAAACTAAATCAAAACAAAACAACAAAACAGGATGTGAAAATTAACAATGGACCAAGTTAAAGCGAGAGGGCAGTACAAACATTTCGAAAAGACAGAGGAAAAGGCAGAACTTTCTGCCATTTCCTGGGTGCTGCAGGATTCTTATCAGATTCACAGAGAGTGAAAGCTGCAGAGAAGCACGTCTCCCTTTTACTCCTCTTTTTGGCGGGAGTGAGGAGGGGGGATGAAGGGAGGAGCCAGGAAGAAGAAACAGCGTCTCTCTTTGATAATCCAATCAGCGACGTGCCAAGTATGCTAGCGTGTGAGAAACGCGTCTACTACGGGGCTGTGAAGACAATACATTCTAATTACAAAAGAAATAAGAATAAGGGAAGCATCAATGTCAGTCCAGCACCAAACAAACTTCATTAATAAATTGGGTCATTTGTAACAAGTGGCATTTTGTGCTGGGAGTGGTTAGAGAGTAATTAGGAGCAGGAATGTCCCATCTGCACCAGATGACACTATTTTAGGTCAGTGCTGTACCACCAGATATCTAAACACACACACCTTCAACACACACACACACACACACTTACCATGGTCTACCAGCCACGCCATGCACAGAGAATTCAGCTTCTCATCAAAGAACTCCACTCCCTATGTGAATAAAGGGTGAAAAAGTTATGCTTTTACTACTACAATCATTCCAGGTTTATAAAACAGAAAATAAAATGCATAACAAGAAACATCAAAGACGTTATAGACATCACAAAAGCTGAAGCAGTGTAACAAAACAGACCTCCATGATTAAAAGATTTTTGTTGAGGAAGTACAGGCTGAAAAAGCTAAACATTTTCAGGAAAGTTTGTGTTTGTCCTATCAGTGGAGTTCAGGTCATGAGCCACTTGAACTACTGCTTGTGGAGAACTTAAAAGGGGAATCGAAATCAACAGTAATGAACCGGATCGGTTTCTCCACTCAGGAAACAAACATTTCAGGGCAGATAGAAATAAAACGGAACTAACATTTTTAAAACTCGTATTCAATTTTATTTGTAGCACAGGAGTGAAAGGTGGGATGAACTCACCAACTGGCCAGCCAGCAGTGGCATGTACTCGATGATGGCCAGGCGCACCCTCCATTTGGCGTCTTCAGCCAACTCCACAATAGCCGGCAGCAGAGACTGGGAGAGCTGGCGGATGCCTATCACCTCGTTCACACAGTCCAGGTTGGAGATGATGTTCAGACGCACTTCAGGACACTGCAGGCATGCACACAAGAATTTCTTACCTCATGTGATTCAAACGGTTTGGGATCCTGATAAATTAAAATATCACCACACACACTTCTTGAATGAAGGAGCTCTCTTTTTAGCCAAAGTGTGTGTGCCGGCTGTGAAACTAAACCAAATGTAATATTTCTTTAAAAGGTTGCTTGAGGACTTGACTCCAGATTCTGTGGCAGCTTTTGCATACATTTGCCAGACCTCGGATGACTTGCTACCAAACGTGATACTGTGACGAGTGACTCAAACCCAGACATCACTCTAGTTTGCCAAACACGAGGTTGGATCTGAGCAGCCAATGGAAACATGCTGAAGGACAGAATTTGTGGACTCCAGGTCTAAACATTTTGAGAGCAAATGTTTGACATTCAAGAGTAAGCCAATAAACTAGAGCAAAACACAAACACAAGAGGCAGGCTTCTGGAAAGGACCTCATCTAAATGTTTTGATTTTTGGCAGGTGACTGACTTTACAGGGTCAAAGGTCAAGGTTGTTTCAAACAGAAGGAAAAAATGGAATTGTTGACCAGAAACGTTTGACCGTGATGCTGTTGAAAATGTGATGCTTTTCGCTAAAACTAATCAAAGAGGTAATTAAGGGTACATCAAGTCAGGAGCATTTGAAATGAGAACAGTGATTAAAACCTTCAAACGCACCCGTTCTACATTACCCTGCTTTCTGAGTCTGCTAGAGACTTTCACTGCAATTTGCTTGAACTAGTTGTCTAAAATTACCCTCATTTCCAGACATCGGTCATGGTATTATTTAACGATTGATACTCCTCATACTGTCAAAAAACACATGAAGTCATGAAAATAGCCATAACTATTTTCAAAGTACTGTATCAGCTAATTATCTTGGTATTTCATCACACACTTTAATTACTGTTAAATTACCAGATAAAGGGGCTTATGGGAGAAAAAGCCTGCATGTGCTGGTAATGTGTGCAGAAGATAGAGACAGAGAGTGGGCAGAGGGCCCAGTGTACTACCTCGTCCTTCAGCTGGGCCAGGAAAAGAGGCAGCAGATGCTCCACGGTGTTGTCCTTGCCCAGGATAGTGGAGAGCCCCATGATGACAGAGGCCAGGGCAGACTTCACATGCTGATTTGTGTCTGACACCAGCTCCTGTCGGACGAGCGCGAGGGGGAAACAAATTAGTCGATTCATTCTTGAGTGCTTCTAATCAGAGACATGGTGATTACCTTTGAGCTGAAGAGTACATCCTTACATAACACTTGACGACCTTTTCATTGCAAATCACAACAGTACTACTAGGAAAACAAGCAAGGATGGCAGAAGGAGAGATGATGAAACAAATAAGAGTTCAAACCAGAGAGTCTAGGCTACTGGTCAATGTTTCAACAAGCGGCACAGGGATTACAGATGACTGCTTATCAGGTCTGTTGACGAGCTAAACTGGAAAATGTTTAGGACATGACAGACTCGCTCTTACATAAGCAAGCTAATAGATATCAAACATCAAGCAACTGAGCCTTGAGGCGAACTGTGACTAACAGCATGTCCTACAAATCCAGCAAATAAATAATAATAATGCTCCTGTTATTCAGCACATCTTAGCTTATTGTCAAGTAATTCATCCAAAAAAGTAGTAGTGATGTGAAGAGTTTATCTACTCTTGTGTCATGATAAACCAATCTAAGCAAGCTTACATTTTAATACCAGTTAAGTTCTACGTAATGCACTGTTCTTCACAGATTTACAGAACACTGTAGAAAAGAGGTTATATTTATGACATGCAGAAGTGGACGCTTGCCACATTTCATGAAAACTGCAACCAAGTGTTTACTGAAAAACTACGGAAAGCTGGATGGGAGTACATGTGGGCCGTGACTGGTGTTTTATAAGGTTCAATAAACCCAGTAACCTGAGATGCTGTAAATAAACTGATCTTGCGTCGTGACACATCCCTAAGGACAGACCAAAGCGGACGTCCAACACGTCAAGCTTTCATCAGCTCAAGGTGCAAAGGCACTCAAATTATAACTGCCTAAACAATAAATACTACAATAAATGCAATGCAATAAATACTACATAACAATATTGCAATAAATGCAATAAATACTACATAACAATATTGCAATAAATGCAATAAATACTACATAACAATATTGCAATAAATACTACATAACAATATTGCAATAAATACTACCCCAAGCTGAGGAACACACAACCACTGAACGACAGGTTCCTCTTAACTTCTGCTGCAACTGAGGTCTATAATGTCTGAAAGAATAGAAGTTAGTCTAATACTTTAATACAAAAAAAAACAAACTAAGGGTGTATGGCTTAGAAGCATGAACTTGGAAATTATACAGGAATATCAAACTATGCAGTGTCAACAGTGACCCCTGCTGCCCAGGAACTCCAGGGAACCTGAAGACTGACCTGATGACATCTACATTACTATTATGTAATAAACAGTAACCCTACATGAACTACAAAATACACTGGACTTGTACAAAGCTTGACTTGACTTAGCCCTACCATAACTGTATTTTTTGCATGCTGTGACCTCTTCTGGATTATTTTACAGGCTTAAAGAGTTACATCATGCAGCCCACCTGACTCTGATGAATTAAAAACAGCATTGAAAGCACTTTACCTTGACACAAGGCAGGACATGATTCATGATGATATTCTCCCGGCTGTCTTCTGGCAAATTTTCACAGAACTCTATACAGGGAGGGGGAAAAAAAACATAAAAGATGTTACCCAAACATGGTATCGCCCATATTACTTTTGCTTCTTGTTGAAGTAATAGGGGAAAGCCTCGCATACCTTTCACTTTATTTGCAGCAGCAGCCCGCACCTCTGCCTCACAATCTTTCAGTAAACTCTGAAATGCTGGGACCAAATCGTTCTTGGTGATTTCTGGACCCACTGCTTTTTGCAACTTAAACATAAAAACAAACAAAAATGCAGTCAATTATTTCATAGATTCACCCCGGGTTAGTTTCCCACTTTGCTAACGAGAAAATCCAAACAAAAACTTCGGCATGTCAGTGGACGGGGCAGGGCCATGTGAACACCCTAATGAACATACACAGGTTGAACTGATATTTAATGCAAAATGAACATGCCCAGAATGTTACACATCACAGTGCCTACAACTGCAGAGGTTCACTGATGATCAATGCACTTATCTGTAGTCATGTATAGATCTGAGATTAAATAAAGCATAAAAATTAAACAAATTAAAACTTGTAAGCCCAAATATGAACACAAATGTCAGCCAACATACTTAAAAATTATTATAGGATAAGATACAACAGATCCTTCCAGACACTTTTGATGTCTTGATAAAGAAATACATAATACATTTTTCTCCTTTTTGTTTATAAAGCCAAAACAAGCACATTTGACCTTTTTTCACAAACTAATAAACCATATAAATTCCTATTTCAAAGATTTTGGTAGCATGTAACTGATTACACAACACTATCGAGCTGCACACAACAGCAGCATGTTTATTCTGGTGGGATTCTGGAGAGCATGCAGGAGTAAGGTTCTGTCTATTCCCTCAAAAGTGTGCACCATGTGGTGCCAAAAAAAGACAAGGCAAAACACATTTGGGATCGCTTCTTAATAAAATAATGTCTACTAATGAGCTTCGATAACAAGCTCTAATAATAAGCTATTTTGCCTAACATCTACAAACATTTGAGCATTGTTTCGAGAGCCTACCTCAGAGAACTTGTCGGCTACCATGTAGCGCACCCTCCAGGACTTATCCTCAGCAGCCTGGCGCAGTGTGGGCATCACAAGACCCTCCAAGTCTTCCTGAGGCAGGAGGGTGGCAATGCTGACACAAGCTTCGACTGCTAGAAGGCGCACAGAGTCCTGAAATATACACAACACTGTTAGGTACCTGTAAATACTTTATGTGAATAAAGGTAGGGTTGATGGATGACAGTACATCAATGGTACTGATCAATTTTCCATTTTAAATACATAATATATACTGATCAGGCATAACATTATGACCACCTGCCCAATATTGTGTTAGTCCCCTTTTTGCTGCCAAAATAGCCCTGACCAGTCATGCACTGTGTATTCTGACACCTTTCTATCAGAACCAGCATTAACTTCTTTTCAGAATGTTGTGGCTGATGGGTGTATGCATTTTGCATAATGAAAGCAAGTATCGTGTCAAATATATTTTTTGCCATACTGCCCATTCTACTTAAGTGTGTGAGCATGTGCATTTACCTGCTCATCAGAAGCCAGTGCTGTAAAAAGCGGGATGATGTCACTCTTTACGTAGTCCAGCTCTAGCACCTTGGCAAACTCGCCCAGTTTGGAAGCAGCAGCACGTCTCACCATGGGCGTATCATCTGAGCAAAGGGTACGGAAGTACCTAAAGAGAATGACAGCAGTACCTCAGCACACCTTCAATGTATACTAAACCTCAAACATAGTTCACAAATGCAATGACTAAACACAAGCTGCGCTCACTGGCGGATCTCGGCCTTGACGGTGCTGGAGACACGTGGGTAACAGACACTGAACAGGCCACAGGCGGAGGTGCGTGATGTGAACCAGTCACCGCTGGCCAGACGTTTCACCAGGGGCTCAAAGTGCACCTCCAGGTCAACAGGGGAGTGCTCCTGAGAGATCTTGCGCAGTGACTCTACGGCTTTATCACGAACTACGGTCTCCTCCACAGTGGCCAGGCTCTCCAGTGGTGGCTGGGGAAAAGAGAGCAGTTCCTCTGTTTACTAATTTAAATAAATCATTAAAATTCTAGCAGCTTACTAGCTGAACTAAAGAGGTTTAAATAAACGTGTATAATCCTCTTTATTTACTTCTGGGTCATTAATACCTTTACATTCATCATTTCCAGTTTTACTGGATAAAAGTCTTACCAGGAGGCAGTGCACATACTCCGGCCCTCCGACCAGCATGGTGAAGTTCCCCAGCTGCTCAGCCAGGGCAAGTAGCACCTCATCCTCATCATAAATGGTGTCTGTATGAAAACAGAAGAATGCTTTAGCATGTCATAACTACTACACTAACGAGATCCTTACAGAATTTCCAACCAGTCCAGCTTTAGTTACATACACCAATCAGGCATAACATTATGAGCAGTGAGAGCTGAAGTGAATAACACTGATGATCTCCTCATCATGGCACCTGTTAGTGGGTGGGATATATTAGGTAGCAAGTCAACATTTTGTCCTCAAAGTTGATGTGTTAGAAGCAGGAAAAATGGACAAGCGTAAGGATTTGAGAGAGTTTGACAAGGGCCAGATTGTGATGGCTAGACCACTGGATCAGAGCATCTCCAAAACTGCAGCTCTTGTGGGGTGTTCCTGGTCTGCAGTGGTCAGTGTCTATCAAAAGTGGTCCAAGGAAGGAACAGTGGTGAACCGGCCACAACAAGGTCATGGATGGCCAAGGCTCATTGATGAATGTGGGGAGTGAAGGCTGGTCCGTGTGATCCGATCCAACAGACGAGCTACTGCTGCTCAAATTGCTGAAGAAGTAAATGCTGGTTCTGATAGAAAGGTGTCACAATACACAGTGTATGATGGGTCAGGGCTGTTTTGGCAGCAAAAAGGGGACCAACATAATATCCGGCAGGTGGTCATAATGTTATGCCTCATCTGTGTAAATTGTGTGTGTAATAGAGAGCAAAATGACTTACCAGTAAGGAAGGGCAGGAGCTCTGTGCGTGTCCTCTCCACACCCAGGGCCAAGGCAATAGTCGACAGCTTTTTGATGCTGTTCAAGCGCAACTGCAGATAAAATAAAAAGTAGTAATTTAAATCCACAGAAAACTTCAGGACAAAGGATATACATATACACACACACACACCCTACCCTTCTATTCCATTTCTTTGTTGTTTTTATTAATAAAAGGAAATTTCTCATTATTTATGACTTGCAACAGATATTCTTCCCAGATTATTATCCATTATTTAAAAAAACCTTGTTGCAAGTACACACCTCTTTACCTGTATCCCATAAAATAAATAAACAAACAAATAAACAAAGCAAGGAAACACCCCACACAGGGGTCCAGGAATCCTTCCCATTTTTATAGCACTCATTTCGAACAATACAGCACTAGTTCTCAGCTCTGGTCCTGGATTTAGCTGCTTCCAACCCACCGGATTTAATTCATCTGCTAATTAACAACCGTTTGAGTTGAAGCGAGTGTGGCTGCTCAGGGAAAACACTGACTCGCAGAAGACATTGACTAAAGAATCCTGTGCATTACAGCACGGTGGAATTTGAAATTGTCGGTTCTAATAACAATAATTGAAGTGCAGGATGTTCCTACACACACACCTTGAACTAGGAGATAGTGAGCTTTCTGATGTTTCACTTTACGATGCAAGTGAAGCTTGTAGAGACCCATCTTTACTACATGTCAAAGTCTAGACAAGACAAGACAGTGCAGACAAGCAACATATAGGCCGATGTAAGACCATCGGCCCATACTCAGGACTATCAGTAGCGAAAAAGGAAACGTATGGGTGTTTGGTTATATCTGAATCAATCCTGAACTCAGGTTACTGTTTTATTTTCTGGTCAGTTCACCCTAATGCTGCGTTCATGAGATTTTGTAGACAGAAATCAGAGTCTCGAAATTACGTTTGAATATTCGTTATGGTTCTGACGGACGAACATGCCAGAGGTTTGAAAGTTCCAAGAAGCCTTGGATGGTCACAGGCAAGAGGAGCATGCCTTTTTGTGCTACAAAACACCAGCTAATGAACTGCACTTCCTGAGTTGAAGAGATTCACGTATGACCATAGGTGTGTGAAGAGTGTGTCACGTATGACCATAGGTGTGTGAAGAGTGTGTCACGTATGACCATAGGTGTGTGAAGAGTGTGTCACGTATGACCATAGGTGTGTGAAGAGTGTGTCACGTATGACCATAGGTGTGTGAAGAGTGTGTCACGTATGACCATAGGTGTGTGAAGAGTGTGTCACGTGATCCAGGAGGATCCTCAGATTCCTCTGGATCCACCACGAGCCTGATGAGCATTCAAGCTCTAAATGAAAAGGAATTAATTTTCACATCTATATTCCTTGTACTCTCCAGAACTGAATACCTATTTCATTTGTGCTCCTAATCTCCATTAGAAATAGCATGAAGAATTATAAAAGAAGGGGGAAAACAAAAATAGTAGTATCTTGACTGAAATCACACCTTTACCGTAAAATGTGTTTAAATAAATGCTGTCTCTGAGGCTAGGACGGACTAGGGACGGGTCAGTCTGACTCGGACATCAATATAACGTTAGCTAATTAGCATTACATTAGAACTGTGCCACAGATTAGCTACATAGCAGCTGAGTAACTGACTAGCATTACAGGGAAACATAATAAGCAGGCTAGCTAGCTAGCTAGCTAGCTGAATGGATAATCGTCTTGCCATAAAAAAGCGAAAATACAACAAAACTCGAAAAAGACAAACTCCACATCTAACTATTAGTGAAATATCTGTGTATATTTCACAGTTTGGAACCATGGCGCTTTTCAGGATATTAAAGAAAAACCAGAGAACAGACGCCGGTCATTCGAACGCTACCTAACTAGCCCTAGCAGCGTTAGCTAGCTAACGTTAGTCAACGTTTCACTATTTAAAAAACAATTTTAAAAACTGATTTTTAGCCGTAAATGTTATTACACATTGTTACATATATATTTATCACATACTTGGACATCTTCATTCCTTAATTCGTCGATTAAAACAGCAATAGGATACAGAGAATCGTCTCCTTCAGCACCGGCCATTTTGGAATTTAGGCTTGGTTTGGCTGCTATTGCGCATGCGCAACTTCAACCCTGTTCTGCAGTGGTCTGGGACAAAAATCCCGCCAAATTAAAAGAGATTTTTTTCTTTTGTAAAAAAATAATCTTTAGATAGAGATATGATAGGTTTGTAATTTTATTAATAAACAAAATATTAAATAACCTAAACTGTGCTTGAAACGTCAAATATGTTGGCTTGTGAATGATATGATGTAGGATTGCATAAAAACTTTCCTATAACAAAATGACTTGAAAACTCTTAAAAGTATTTTTAAAGACATTATGACAAATGTTTTGTTTAAAAAAAAAATGTGTTGTATGTCAGTGGACAAAAATAATTTGTAATATACACCGATCAGGCATAATATTGTGTTGATCCCCTTTCACTGTCAAAACAGCCCTGACCCGTCATACACTGTGTATTCTGACACCTTTCTATCAGAACCAGCATTAACTTCTTCAGCAATCTGAGCAAGTCTTAAACTCCCCACATGCATCGGTGAGCCTTGGCCGCCCATGACCCTGTCACCAGTTCACCACTGTTCCTTCCTTGGACCACTTTTGATAGATACTGACCACTGCAGACCGGGAACACCCCACAAGAGCTGCAGTTTTGGAGATGCTCTGATCCAGTGGTCTAGCCATCACAATTTGGCCCTTCATCAAACTCGCTCAAATCCTTACACTTGTCCATTTTTCCTTCTTCTAACACATCAACTTTGAGGACAAAATGTTCACTTGCTGCCTAATATATCCCACCTATTAACAGCCATAACGAGCAGATCATCAGTCTTATTCACTTCACCTCTCAGTGGTCATAATGTTATGCTTGATCGGTGTATGTATCAAAAACCCTTACACGTAGTAGCTCTCAGTTATGTATAAGTAAGAGATTATCTGCGTTTTACTACCGTACTATAAGATACACATCTTGATGCATCTCAGAGAGCAGAAGTGGGTTTAATATCATTATTTACCTTTCTATGGAAATAATTCCTCTAGTAGGCATACTTAATAAAAACTACAAATTCTTGAAGTGTCTACTTGCACAATCACCACTGTCAACAGAAAGCTCATATTTGTTCCACCATGTATGGGACACCTAGTCATTACAGTAACCTTCAACAGACATGATTGAGATATTAATAATGACTAAATCTTCTCACTATGTGTGATTAATGATTCTCCAGGCCATATCAAAGCACGTTCTCTGAGCCCTGTTAAATGGTTTCATTTATGAGTCGCTCTCCTCCTCTGGGCTTCTTGGAATGAATGTTTGCAAGGAGACTAGGAGAGGACATGCTGAGAAGAGGAGGCGGGAGACTGTCAGCTGTAAATAATCAAGGAGCTGGAGGCCAGCGCGAGTGACGTCAAGCATTCCCGTCTCACAACACGTTCCCTCTGATCCACCCGCGCTACCAACGAACCATACGCTTCTCCTCACATGCCTCCCTCATACTTTCCATCCGGACCTTATTAACGTCAACGTGCAATTCCTTTACACTCGGACTCCCCGAGGTCAAGGTGCACCAAGGCCACCACACCCTTCTGTTAGTGTAAGATCCAGCTAAGCTCTTTTATCTGTTCTTTCTCTGGTCATCAAACTAAAGTAGTTTAAAGGGGAAAGTGTCTGCATTATAAACCGGGTTAAAGCTTTTTGAGCTCCACAACCTATATCATGTTGTGAAACACAGGAAATTATACTGCCACATTCAGTGACTAAATATAAATAATGTACGGTTGATATTGTGGAAGAGAGTACTGTACTGACTGTAATTTGATCTGGAGGAAAGGCTCACTGTATGAAAAACATCATGAGTTACAATGCCATTGGCATCATTCCAAAGATTTCATTTCATTTCCTTGTCTGTACCGCTTATCTGATCTATCCTCAGGTCATGGGGATCTCAGGCGTCATCAGGCATCAAGGCCATTCCAAAGATTATTATTTTTATTAGTTTTAAAGATTCATTAGAGACTATTTCAATAATTAACCCCTCGCTCTCTCTCTATCTATCTATCTATCTATCTATCTATCTATCTATCTATCTATCTATCTATCTATCTATCTATCTATCTATCTATCTATCTACACTATATTGCCAAATGTTTTGGGACACCCCTCCAAATCATTGAATTCAGGTGTTGTTTTTCAGGGGTTGGCCTTGGCCCCTTAGTTCCAGTGAAAGGAACTCTTAATTTTATGCTCCCATCTTTGTGGGAACAGTTTGGGGATGACCCCTTCCTGTTCCAACATGACTGTGCACCTGTGCACAAAGCAAGGTCCATAAAGACATGGATAAGCCAGTTTGGTGTGGAGGAACTTGACTGGCCTGACTGACTGACCTCAATTCGATAGAACACCTTTGGGATGAATTAGAGTGGAGACTGCGAGCCAGGCCAAAACTGGGACATCTGCCTTTACATGCACATGAATGTAATATGGAGTCGTCCCGCCCTTTGCAGCTATAACAGCATCAACTCTTCTGGGAAGGCTTTCCACAAGGTTTAGCAGTGTGTTTATGGGAATTTTTGACCATTCCTCTAGAAGTACATTTGTGAGGTCAGGCACTGATGTTGGACGAGAAGATCTGGCTCACAGTCTCCACTCTAATTCATTATCTATCTATCTATCTATCTATCTATCTATCTATCTATCTATCTATCTATCTTTACAGCACTCTTCTCTTCTCTTCTCTTCTCTTCTCTTCTCTTCTCTTCTCTTCTCTTCTCTTCTCTTCTCTTCCCTTCCCTTCCCTTCCCTTCCCTTCCCTTCCCTTCCCTTCCCTTCCCTTCCCTTCTCATTATTCCTGTAGCTACACTTACATGTTAAATGTTCCTCAATGTTCCAGCAATGAAGAGTTACATATTGATTATTTCATAATGTCTAAGTAGATGAACCTTCCCTCTCCCCTCCTCTGCATGCCTTATTACCTTGAAGAGAACATTTGCTCGCCAAATTAGTCTGTTTGTTCTTTTTTTCCTCTAATGCATTACCTTAAAAAAAGAAAGAAAGAACGAACGAACGAACGAAAGACCCTGGAAAACAATTTTCTCCAATTTTACAGTGTCATTTCCTCAGCACAGAGAAGTGAGTATTACTTTTGCAAATGGCATGTAGTACTTGGAATATTATGGTCAAGAAGGCAGTAGGTGATGGGGGTGGGGGGTGGGGGGGGTTCAAGACTGACTTGTGGGAAAAAAAGAGGCTCAGTTTAATCTTAATCTATGTGAAAGAATTCAGGAATCTACGCATTTAGTCCTCCGTATAGCTCATGAAGAACATTACTACAGTTCTCATGGTTTACAAAGAGTATACATCAATCAGGCATAACATTAAGACCACCTGCCTAATATTGTGTTGGACCTCCTTTTGCTGGCAAAACAGCCCTGATCCATCCTGCACTGTGTATTCTGACACCTTTCTATCAGAACCAGCATTAACTTCTTCAGCAGTTTGAGCAACAGTAGCTCGTCTGTTGGATCGGATCACACGGGCCAGCCTTCACTCCACACATGCATCAATGAGCCTTGGCCGTCCATGACCCTGTCACCGGTTCACCACTGTTCCTTCCTTGGACCACTTTTGATAGATACTGACCACTGCAGACCGGGAACACCCCACAAGAGCTGCAGTTTTGGAGATGCTCTGATCCAGTGGTCTAGCCATCACAATTTGTCCCTTCATCAAACTCGCTCAAATCCTTAAGCTTGTCCATTTTTTTGTCCAACATGGACATCTCTCTCTCTCTCTCTCTCTCTCTTTCTCTCTTTCTCTGCCTGTCAGCCATGTTGCATAAATGTTAGTTTTGTGTCATTGTAGTGAACGACATTGAAATGCGAGGGTTGGATTTATTTTTCCAGTCTGCTGACTAAACACAACCCACAGATTAGGTGTGTATACACATTGCTGTGCAAGCAGCAATTTGAAGAAGAGCAAGAAACTTCTTTTCCCCTCAACTTTAATTTGTAGGTAATCAAGAAATTGTTTAGAAACTGCCATTTTTCATATGTATCACTCCATCACAGGGCACCTACGGGCAATGTCCTCCTGCCATGATTTATTTTTCTTTGGGGAAAGGAGGAAAATTCTCGGAACACACAGAAAAACCACATGGATACTGGAAGAACACACCACAATTTCAGGAATTAACCTGGTCACAGGATCAAACCAATGGCCATGTCATCCAATCCTGCAAAATTGTATTATTTTTTGCAATCACTGTGAAACTGGACTTAAGTGGACCAGGGTTAAACGATTCATCAACACATAACTTCCCCCTGGTTATTATTAGATGAATTAAACGCATAAATCCTCTCCTTTAACACAGTATACGAGAAAGTGTGAGTCACCACAGATTTGCACGTAACCCAACATCCTGAAGCAGCCACCCTTCACCACCTATAAACAACCTCCAACAGTGTGTGTTTGGTCTTTCAAGCCAGATCACAGAGAACACTTAAGTGCCTGAATGAGACGTTGGCCGTGTCCTTGTTTATACAGGCTCTGAAAATGACCCGTTATGTTTGTTTCCTGACGTGAGCGGTGTGTCATTTAGCAACACTTACCACAAGTGGAGCTGGGGGGATGGAGGGAGGGTTATAGCTCACTGACCTCATTTGACCATGTAGAAGTGTTAAAATATGACATAATGAAATGACGATATATATTAATGTATATATAACACACTGTATGTCAGTGCTTTTATAACTGTGTGTGTGTGTGAAAAATGTGTCTCCACTCTTTATTTTGCTTTGCTAGCAAAAAATAAATGTTGTGTATTGTAAAAAAGTAAATCGCTCACCATTACTAAATTATATAACCCCTAAAAAATACCCTGGTGGCACGTAAGAAGTTCCACATCTCTGACTCCTCCTGTATCTGCAGTCATACAACACAGGACAGAGGGTTAAACATCTGTACCGATGTGAATCAAAAGAACACTTGATTAAAGGTTTACACCAACCAGCCATAACATTATGACCACTGACAGGTGAAGTGAATAGCACTGATGATCTCCTCATCATGGCACTTGTTAGTGGGTGGGATATATTAGGCAGCAAGTGAACATTTTGTCCTCAAAGTTGATGTGTTAGAAGCAGGAAAAATGGGCAAGCGTAAGGATTTGAGTGAGTTTGACAAGGGCCAAATTGTGATGGCTAGACCACTGGATCAGAGCATCTCCAAAACTGTAGCTCTTGTGGGGTGTTCCCGGTCTGCAGTGGTCACTATCTATCAAAAGTGGCCCAAGGAAGGAACAGTGGTGAACCGGAGACAGGGTCATGGGCGGCCAAGGCTCAATGATGCACGTGGGGAGAGAAGGCTGGCCCGTGTGATCCGATCCAACAGACGAGCTACTGTTGCTCAAACTGCTGAAGAAGTTAATGCTGGTTCTGATAGAAAGGTGTCAGAATACACAGTGCATGACGGGTCAGGGCTGTTTTGGCAGGTGGTCATAATGTTATGCCTGATCAGTGTCTTTTTGTCGTTATAGACCAGTAACACCACAATCACCTTTAACAATCACCGTCCATTCTCCATTCTTAAATGGAGAACAACATAAAGGTAAATAACATCATACTAAGCAATTAAAAGAACTTTTTGTGAAATATTAAGCAATATGGAATGCTGTTATATCAGCACCCTGAGACCTGGTTGTAGGAAAATCAGGCGATATATGTGTCTTAAACAGATTTCTGGTAGAAAGTTGTGGCTTTAAGTGATTGATTTCATGGTTTAGTTAATATTTTAAAGCAGCTAAGTAGAGTTTAATCACATCATACCATTAATACTAAAGAAACTATTAAGCTACTGAACCGTTTAGCTAAGCTAGTAGCTTCGCTAGTGCCCAAGCCCTGACTTTAATGAAGCATCAGATATTAAGTTAAAAAAATGATTATTTTCTTCCTAAACACATTAATCGAGTGCTATTTGTTGTACACTGCTGCCTTTAAATAAAAGTTCCCTTCCTCTTTTGCCTTATTCTCTTTTGTTAGCTCTCAATCGACAATCACAGAAAATGCCGTGTTTACAGTACGTCCGCAGTTCAATGTATTTTTAACCTTTAAGTGGTTTACATTACCCTAGTTAGTTATGTTCTGTTGATTTGCTTGCGTTTTTAGATATAGAACACCAGGCTCACTGCCCCATTTAGCTCCATAGAGTTATTACTTTCAGTGGGATGTAGTAGAAGCCTTCTGGGGCAAGATCCCTGCTGCCCCTTTCTAGGCTGGTGTGAAGATCTTTAATGTTTTTTTTATAGCAAGTAACCGTAATTAAATTGAATACGTTTCTGCAGGCAGTGTGTTAGTGATGTACATAAAACTGTAAAGCTGATTGCGGACAAATTCCAATGCCGAAGCTTGAAAATGTGTCTGATTTGTGATGCTAGGTTCATTTTTTTGTGTAGTTTTTGAGAAACAGCTGGCTCGGAAATTTGGCTGACACCTGGCAACCTTAGTTAATGGTGCTGGCTTTTTGTGTGACGGGAAACAAGAAGGTCAATCTAAAAACCACTTGGTAGGTTGTAGGCTCTCTTAACTGACGATTACAGGTTTTTATTAAAAGATAAAAACCCACACATAAACCCTCCTCGGTATAATTCAGGCTAATTAATGGTGTACAGCTGCACTGTTACACAGCTCAGGGTGCATGTTATTGCAAACACATCACTTCAGATGACAGACATGCTGTGCACTTTCAGGGCTGTGAACTAAATCTATTTCTCTAGAACACAAGAGGTTTATTTTATTATTCAGGCCATCTCTCATGTAAGTCTTTATCCCTTATGAAACAGCAGAACCGCCTGTCATGCTCAAAGCAAAGGTCAGTGCTGTGCAGTTACAAAAGCCAGAGTGTAATGCATTCTCTGTGATTTTCAACAACAGATGCAGCTTTTTGTAGAGAAGGCGAACTTTCTGTCCTTCATTGTACCCTATTTGGCCTGTTCATCGTGTCTATCTCGGTAATAAGTGCTTAATCTTAGTCCCTTATCTCGGTACTTGGGCACAGACTTCCTGTTCTCTTTCCTCTTTAATTCTCCCACTGTTTAAAAATGATTCCCCACATTATCACTGTCATGAACACCTTGCACATCGCATCATGTGCAAATCGCCAGGCTGTGAAACTGGTGACGTCTGAATTTGTGTCACACCTCGTGTTCCCATGGTAACCGTCTGGACTACACTTTGATGTGCAAGCTTTCTTTTTTGATCATTTAAAAGGTTCAGGAACACAGTTTATCAAAAGAGTAAAAGTGAACAGAACATTCTGTCATATATATGATATATATACACACACCGATCAAGCATAACATTCTGAGCAGTGTCAGGTGAAGTGAATAAGACTCATCTCCTCATCATGGCACCTGTTAGTGAGTGGGATATGAACATTTTGTCCTCAAAGTTGATGTGAAATTTGATGATGATGGAAAATTTGAGCAAGTGGACCACAGAGCAATAGAAGATAGTGGCCTGGTCTGATGAATCACGTTTTCTTTTACATCACGTGGATGGCCGGGTGCGTGTGCGTCTCTTACCTGGAGAACACATGGCACCAGGATGCACTATGGGAAGAAGGCGAGCCGGCGGAGGCAGTGTCATGCTTTGAGCAATGTTCTGCTGGGAAACCTTGGGTTCTGCCATCCATGTGGATGTTACTTTGACTTGTACCACCTACCTAAGCATTGTTGCAGACCATGTACACCCTTTCATGGTAACGGTATTCCCTGATGGCTGTGGAATCTTCTAGCAGGACAATGCACCGTGCCACAAAGCAAAAATGATTCAGGAATGGTTTGATGAGCACAGCAATGAGTTTGAGGTGTTGACTTGGCTTCCAAGTTCCCCAGATCTCAATTCAATCCAGCATCTGGACAAACAAGTCCCATCCATGGAGGCCCCACCTCGCAACTTACAGGACCTAAAGGATCTGCTGCTAATATCTTGGTGCCAGATACCACAGCACACCTACAGGGACCTAAAAAGAATTGTTGCTCTACATAAAGATGGCCTAGGCTATAAGAAGATTGCCAAGACCCTGAAACTGAGCTGCAGCACGGTGGGCAAGACCATACAGCAGTTTTACAGGACAGGTTCCACTCAGAACAGGCCTCGCCATGGTCGCCCAAAGAAGTTGAGTGCACGTGCTCAGCGTCATATCCGGAGGATGTCTTTGGGAAATAGACGTATGGGTGCTGCCAGCATTGCTGCAGAGGTTGAAGGGGTGGGGGGTCAGCCTGTCAGTGCTCAGACCATACGCCGCACACTGCATCAAATTGGTCTGCATGGCTGTCATCCCAGAAGGAAGCCTCTACTAAAGATGATGCACAAGAAAGCCCGCATACAGTTTGCTGAAGACAAGCAGACTAAGGATATTACTGGAACCATGTCCTGTGGTCCGATGACACCAAGATAAACTTATTTGGTTCAGATGGTGTCAAGCGTGTGTGGCGGCTACCAGGTGAGGAGTACAAAGACAAGTGTGTCTTGCCTACAGTCAAGCATGGTGGTGGGAGTGTCATGGTCTGGGCCTGCATGAGTGCTGCCGGTGCTGGGGAGCTACAGTTCATTGAGGGAACCATGAATGCCAACATGTACTGAAGCAGAGCATCATCCCCTCCCTTCTGAGACTGGGCCGTAGGGCAGTATTCCAACATGATAATGACCCCAAACACACCTCCAAGACGACCAATGCCTTGCTAAAGAAGCTGAGGGTAAAGGTGATGGACTGGCCAAGCATGTCTCCAGACCCTATTGAAGATCTGTGGGACATCCTCAAACGGAAGGTGGAGGAGCGCAAGGTCTCTAACATCCACCAGCTCTGTGATGTCATCATGGAGGAGTGGAAGAGGACTCCAGTGGCAACCTGTGAAGCTCTGGTGAACTCCATGCCCAAGAGGGTTAAGGCAGTGCTGCAAAATAATGGTGGCCACACAAAATATTGACACTTTGGGCCCAATTTGGACATTTCCACTTAGGGGTGTATTCACTTTTGTTGCCACTTTTGTTGTACACTCACTACTTTACATTGTAGCAGAGTGTCATTTCTTCAGTGTTGTCACATGAAAAGATATAATAAAATATTTACAAAAATGTAAAGTTGTACTCACTTTTGTGAGATACTGTATATGTACAAAATTCATCAGTTTATCCCTTACGAGCAGGGCAGAGGTGAGAGTCACTGAAACAGAATTAGGTATAAACCTTAGGAGGAACCAGACTCAAAAGGGAGCTCATCCTCATCTAAATCCTTCTCTAGCTGCACAATAAGGTCAAACATTTGCAAGACAATTCAGTCGAGTTAAACTATGCAGCCCATACTGTTTACTAACGAAGACGAATATGGCTCGAACGTGTCCAAAAATGACCAAAAATGTCATTTCATTCACTTTTGATCAAAGCTATGCTTCTTTAGAATATGATTCATTTTCCTTATCATTTACGCAAATAATCCACACAGTTCAGAAATGTTCTCTGTATTAGGGAAAACAAAACAAAACGGAAAACATTCCCAGTATAACTGAATTCCCTTTACATGCCTTATAGCACATGATCCACTGCTGGTTAATACTTACTGCTTCATCTGGCACACATAACTCTATGGAATGATGCCGATGATATCATCCGTCTCTGGCTGCCAAATATCCACAAACAGAGCCGTAATAACGCAGAGCTTGGAGAACTTTCAAACCAAAAATGAAAAACAAAAAAGAAAGCGCAAAAGAATTGTTGAACCTTGGGCCACTGGCTCTGATGTGTAATGGCCTGGAATCAATTCAATTAAATTCCATAGTATTTAGATAATGGTTTGAACAATAGGAATTGTTCAGAAAGGAGCTTAGCAGAAATCTAGATCATGGCAGTGGGATTATAAATGACTGTATACTGTAAAGTCAAACATTACTGTGTGTTGAAAGGATGTCTAGTGTGAGTCCTGGATTTGTTATGATCACAGAAGTAATCTACAGCATTATACACTGAAGCAAGAAGGAGATTCGGACTCATTTTTTCTGTACTTTTAGCAATGATTTCTGTTATCCTTTCTCCTCGCTGCATCCCTGTAGGACCATCCACAAGACTCGTTGATTAAATAGGACACATCATTCACAAAGAGTATGCTATATCAAGGAGCTTCATTACTGAACATAGTACTCATGTAACCAGAGTGAAGTAAGAATTAAGGATGATTCAGTCCGATTCAGACTTTCAGTGGAAGTGGCACACATTTTAAACCGGCTGTTATTGTGTGTCACACTTCCTATGGTTATCATCACCATCATTACTCAGCCACGGATGTCTGAGAGAGAGAGACAGAGGGAGGGAGAGAGAGAGTGAGTGGGGGGTGAAAGAGAGATTGAGGGAGTGAGAGGGAGAGAGAGAGTGAATGAGTGAGACACAGAGAGAGAAAAAGAGACAAAGAGTGAGTGAGAGAGACAGAGAAACAGAGAGAGAGAGAGAGAGAGAGAGAGAGTGTGTGTGAGGGACTAGAGAGACAGAGTGAATGACAGAGAGAGAGAGAGAGAAAGAGTTGTTTACTCTCATCATATGACCCATCAAATATTAATGAATAATATCACAATTTCTTGGAGCTGCATCCTATCCAGTCTGTGTTCCCATCTCATCCCCACTGTTACTGTTCTGGATCCATGACGGCCCTGATCAGGAGAATCCAGGATATGTTTAATATATAACACATACTGTATCATACTGTGTGGAAAGGAAACATGGCTCTATTCTTTTAACTTATATTCATTCACATCGAGCATCTTTGCTTTAAAAATGAATGAAAGTCCTACACTAACTCACCGGAATCTGATTCCTGGAAATGGAATTTATGAGACCAAATAGTTTAAACAAAAGGCGCTCTGTGAGCTCCGTGTCACGTTACAGTTTATTTACACCTTCAGTAGTGCTACTAGTGTTGGGAGATGGAAGGAGGATGAAAAGTTTAAAAATGATGACACTTAATTAAAGCTCCCTGTGTTTCATTTGCTTTGCATCCATCTTGGGATCATGTGATGATCTGATGTTTTGTGTTTGTGTGCCAGGCTCTTTAGAAATGGCCAGTGTTCCGTCCCAGTGACACAATGTTCTCTACCCTGGACACACTGTTTACACGTGAGAGCGTCAGCCAGTGATCCGGATAACGAACCGTCACCACATTGGGCCACAGCAGGTACAGCACAACACTCTTTACACGCTTGACGTGAGAGCCCAAAAACAAAAACAACTGCTCTACTGGTCATTTCTGTTCAAAGCCAAACCTACAGACAGGGACATAGACTTTTATCCAGATATATCACATCTGATGCTATCAGATGTCTGAATATGCACCCCAGTTCAACCAGTAAAGAGTCTAACAGGTAGCTTTGCAGCACTGGAAGTGCAGAACTAGTACACTATATTGCCAAAAGTTTTGGGACGTCTACCTTTACATGCACATGAATGTAATATGGAGTTGTCCCGCCCTTTACAGCTATAACAGCTTCAACTCTTTTTGGGAAGGCTTTCCACAAGGTTTAGGAGTGTGTTTAAGGGAATTTTTGACCATTCCTCTAGAAGTACATTTGTGAGGTCAGGCACCGATGTTGGACGAGAAGGCCTGGATCAATTCATCCCAAAGGTGTTCTATCAGGTTGAGGTCAGGACTCAGGCCGGTCAAGTTCCTTCTTTATGGAACTGTTCCCACAAAGCATGAAATTGTCCAAAATGTCTTGGTATGCTGAAGCATTAAGGAACTAAGGGGAGGAGGCCAACCCCTGAATTTGGTGGAGGGATGTCCCAAAACTTTTGGCAATATTGTGTATCTTGCCAAAACATAAAGTAAGTTTAAACTCAAGCCAGATAAACAACGAATTAATCAGTGGAACGTAAACATATTATTATTAATATTTAAAAAGAAAAGAGTGGTGCAACAGCGCCACCTTCTGGATGCTTTCAGCTCCAATACAGTCCTGTATAACTACTTTTAATTGGATGCCAACCCACCAAGCATACACACACACACACACGATTTCAAGAAGCTATAAAAGACAGGAAGCCAAGCTCAGGGTCAAACAGCGGGATTTTGGAGCTGTGATTCAGCACTCTGCGTCACTGCCATCACCCTCGGCTAAAACGACACAATAAAAGAACACAACAGATTGATTTATTGCGACCCCAAAGCTCTTGGGCATTTCTTTTATCATCCATTTGGGAGTAAAATACCTGTTTTTACCTGAGTTTTGGTTTTAAAAAAAATATATAGTATACAAAACCTAGAAAGCATCCACAAGCACATGTCAAAAAATTATTAAAATGATATAAAATCACGTGTATTACATCATTTAAAAAAAGTTCCATCAAGTATCCAGTTGGTGAGGTATGAAGCTCTGACACCACACTACTTATCTGTGTGAATGATGCATAAAGAAACTTCTGCTTTTGTTTTACAGACTGAATAAACAGCGGGGATGAGGATGATGATGATGGTGCATTATTCGTCAGAGCTGTCCTCTGATTTCTCTTCATTTGCTGCTTTCCAGTTCTTCCTTTTTTTCCTCTCAGGCTCTGTTTGTGTGTCCGTTACAGTCTGGCGCCTTTTCCCGTGTGTCCTTTCTCGCCCTCTGTCCGATTCGCTGTCGACAGTGCTGCTGTCCTGCTCTGTCGTTTTGTGTTTGTGAGCCTTTTTCCTGCGGTGTTTGCTTTTCCCGCTTTTCCTCTTCGGCTTCCTTTTGGCGCCGTCTGTCGCACTGCTGTCTGACTCCGAGTCTGACCCTTCGGTCCTCTGCTTCTTTTTCTTTTTCTTTTTCTTTCTCTTAGAGGATTTCTTGGTCTTCTTCTGTTTCTCGGTAGACAGTTTGTCCTTGCCGTTTCTTCTATGTTTTGCGTCTGTCTCTCTGGATTAAGGAAAAGTTTAAGAAATGTTATAAAAGCATATAGGCATAACATTATGACCACCTGCCTAATATTGTGTTGGTCCCCCCTTTGCTGTCAAAACAGCCCTGACCCATCATGCACTGTGTATTCTGACACCTTTCCATCAGAACCAGCATTAACTTCTTCAGCAGTTGGGCAACAGTAGCTCGTCTGTTGGATCGGATCACACGGGTCAGCCTTCACTCCCCACGTGCAATGAATCTTGACCACCCATGACCCTGTCGCCGGTTCACCACTGTTCCTTCCTTGGACCACTTTTGATAGACACTGACCACTGCAGCCCAGGAACACCCCACAAGTTTTGGAGATGCTCTGATCCAGTGGTCTAGCCATCACAATTTGGTCCTTCGTCAAACTCGCTCAAATCCTTACGCTTGTCCATTTTTCCTGCTTCTAACACATCAACTTTGAGGACAAAATGTTCACCTGCTGTCTAATATATCCCACCCACTAACAGGTGCCATGATGAGGAGATCATCAGTCTTATTCACTTCACCTCTCACTGCTCAGAATGATATAACTGATCAGTGTATCCATCTTCTTGGGTCATAAATAAAAGCAGGATACAATTAGCGATTAAATAATAATAATAATAATTAGACAAATATCTGATCAAATAATTAGCTCTACTTTTAATATTAATCTGATACACTGTTTATTCACTTCACCTCTCACTGCTCAGGATGTTTGCCTGATCGGTGTAATTGTGAGAAAAGAATTGGGCCAAAATTGGTACTATTTATTATTAAAATAAAACATTAGAATTTTATTGACTCAGATATGAAATTATTATATTGATTTGAAAATTATTGTTATTTTAAATTAAAAGTAAGCTTTTAATTTACTGGAATATATTTAAGGCTTTATTTAATTTAATCACATTTAAATATTTTAATGCAAGTACAAAATAAATGATCACGGCTCAAGAACCAAATCAACATCTAGGAATAAACTCAGCGTAATTAATCCAGTGGGATTTTTTTAGATTCTTCTTTTTCTTCTTCTTCTTATTATTAACAGATGTATTTATCTATTTATTTATTAAAAATGGCTCTTACCGATCTGATTGTTGAAACTCCTCTGGATAAAGCTCCTTAAACCCGCTATGACCCCATCTGATAAAGTGAATGAAATAAGTAACTGATATAATAATTACAGGATTCATATCATGCGAATAATTTGTGATGAATAACCAGGCATGGCAACTGACCGGTCTGGATCACTGGCCTCAAATTCATAGAGTTTTCGTGTCCAGTAACGTGCCTCTCGCTCGTCTCTCTCAGAGAGACACGCCCTTTCACCAAGCCGGCCGCGTGCGGATCCTTCTGACTCTTTTAGGTGCCGGTCACAGTGCATGCTGCTTCTTTAAACAGACAAACAAACAAAAAAAGCAATCAGGTGACAATCACAATCTGCTTAAAGTGCAGTGAGAAACAAAGTAGACACGAACCTTGTGTTCCAGCTCTGCTTTGATTCACGAGTCTGGAGCTCCATGTCCCTCAGCTTCCACATCTCTGACTCCTCCTGTATCTGCAGTCATACAACACAGGACAGAGGGTTAAACATCTGTACCGATGTGAATCAAAAGAAGACTTGATTAAAGGTTTACACCAACCAGCCATAACATTATGACCACTGACAGGTGCCGTGAATAAGACTGATGATCTCCTCATCATGGCACCTGTTAGTGGGTGGGATATATTAGGCAGCAAGTGAACATTTTGTCCTCAAAGTTGATGTGTTAGAAGCAGGAAAAATGGACAAGTGTAAGGATTTGAGAGAGTTTGACAAGGGCCAGATTGTGATGGCTAGACCACTGGATCAGAGCATCTCCAAAACTGCAGCTCTTGTGGGGTGTTCCTGGTCTGCAGTGGTCAGTGTCTATCAAAAGTGGCCCAAGGAAGGAACAGTGGAGAACGGGCGACAGGGTCATGGGCTTGTGGAACATCATTAAAAGAAAGAATTTCCTGTTACAGCAGATATAAACTGCTGTTCCTCCACAATGCCTCATTTTAATGCTCAAAATAAAACCTTTTCATCTGAAAAAATGATAAAGTTTACTGTTTTATCCCTAATGAACAGCCTGAGGTGATGGATGAGGAAAAACTCCCTGAGATGATATGAGGAAGAAACCTTGAGAGAAACCAGGCTCAGAAGGGAACGTCATCCTCATTTGGATGACACTGGACAGTCAATAATGTAAATGAAAAATAATAATAATAATAATAATAATAATAATAATGTCTTTTCTACAATAAAATAATAAATGTGGTTTGAGTTATAGACAGCACTACTGTCAAAGCTGCTGTTATAGAAAATGAATCAAAGCTTTCAGACCAAACGGAATCAAGAATTTAATTGAGCTGTGGCCCAAATATGAGTTCATATACATAGAAAGTGAGGGCGCTGGTGGCTCATGTGGGTTTGATTCCCAGCCAGTGCCGGTTCCAAAGCCCGGATAAAAATGGGAAGGTTGCGTCAGGAAAGGCATCCGGTGTAAAACCTGCGCTAAGTTGTTGCGTGGACCACTTGGTCCACTGTGGCGACCCCTCACACACGTAGGGAGCGGCCGAAAGATCAACAACACATACATAGAAAGTGACCGGATTGAGGCAGACGAAGAGAGCTGAATTAAAAAGGAAGTAAAAATTCCATGAAATGATCTGTCTATGATGTAGGAGGTCCTGTTTCGGTCGTTTTTCCCTTATCTATTACAGCATTATCCGAGACCAAAATTACAAAGACAAGAAGAACAATCAAATCAAATAAAAATATAAAAGTCTGGACTTGATGACCGGCCTTGTTGTGTGCGTCTGTGTGCCTGATGACATTGCGAAGCAGCACTTTACCCACAGGAACCTTCGCCATGGTCACCTGCAATTCGAGAACAAAGAACCACAAGTTCATGATTCGGTTCTGGGGGGGGGATGGACAACAGGACACTTTATTAGGGGTTTAGGGTTTAGTGTGAGACACAAGAACACAGACATTTACACAACACTGTTTTCTTTCTTTTTTACCTTCATTCTGTCTTACTATTGGGTTCAAAAAGATGATCAAAGAAAGAGAGAATGAGCTAGAAGGCTAGTTTTAACTGAATAGAGATATCTGACCACACAGGTTAGGCTACATCCTAAATGCCGGACGCACACTACATAGGGTGCACGAGCCTTTATTCCAATCTCATGTAGTCTATTCAGGACTGCTGCTAGCTTCTCAGTGGCTAACAGCTCACAAGCTCTTTTGACTAATTTGTTTGGATAAACTCCACACCATTACGTTACACACACATATAATATATGACACGTGATTTATTAAAGCAGAGAGAAATGTGTAAACGTCCTCGTGTTTACCTGAGACAAGTTAAAACATACCACCGAAGCTTCACGGTTCAATACAAACTTCGTCTATTGCCTCTTCTTTTCTGCTTTACTGGCGGCTGTGAGGCACGAAGTTTGTGGTAAAATAGCGCCATCTGCTGAGCTGGAGGAAGAAGCGCTCACCGTCCACTTCACACTCACCGTCCACTTTAATAGAAGCATAGAAACACCTGATAGATAGATAGATAGATAGATAGATAGATAGATAGATAGATAGATAGATAGATAGATAGACAGATAGATAGATAGATAGATAGATAGATAGATAGATAGATAGATAGATAGATAGATAGATAGATAGATAGATAGATAGACAAAAGTTTTAAGGCACCCCTCCAAATCATTGAATTCAGGTGTTGTTTTTCAGGGGTTGGGCTCGGCCCCTTAGTTCCAGTGAAAGGAACTCTTAATGCTTCAGCTTCATACCAAGACATTTTGGACAATTTCATGCTCCCAACTTTGTGGGGACAGTTTGGGGATGACCCCTTCCTGTTCCAACATGACTGTACACCAGTTCACAGTGAGTGGCCTGCACAGAGTCCTGACCTCAACCCCATAGAACACCTTTGGGATGAAAGAACTGAAATAGACAGACAGACAGACAGACAGACAGATAGATAGATAGATAGATAGATAGATAGATAGATAGATAGATAGATAGATAGATAGATAGATAGATAGATAGATAGATAGATAGATAGATAGATAGATAGATACTTTATTCATCAATGGAAAATTTACAACTTCCAGCAATATCCACAAGCATAGGTAATAAGGTAATAAATAAAAATAAATAAATAAATAAATAAATAAATAAAAATACTAAATACCAGAATTTAAGGGTACAAAATATAACAAATAAAATATAATAAAATAAAATCTAACAAAAAATACTAAATACTAGAAATTTAAAGGTATAAGAGATAATAAGGTAATGTGCAAAAACTAGAATTATATTGATTGCATTATTAAGGTGGCAGAGAAGTACAAAACAAAATAACAAATCCCAAAACACAAGAACAATTGGAAAAGGTAGGTATAGTTTGCGAACAAAATTCTTCCCTCTGATTGGACGAGACATCTGTCACTCAGGATATAGAGGTCCAGCAGTATCTGCAGCAGTAGAAAGTGGATTGGTGTGTGTATGAACACAGCTCTGCTCTTATAGCGCTCCTTACATCCTTTAATCTGGAACAGTTTGGTCTTCCATACATACCTGGTGTGTTTTTAGAGATCACAAACTAATCTTTACTCCATGATACGCTATCAGTATATCCAAAATCACGCCATATGGACGTCCTTCCTCACAGTAGAGCAGAATGAATTCCATTTTCTTATAAATATAAATATATATGTTTGTAATTTTCTTTAAAAGATTTAAAGTTGCTCTACTGAAAAAAATATGATTTAAAGTAAAGTCAGAACTTCACACATGTACAAGAAATCAAGTTAGATTTCGGAATTCTCCTCGTGTTTTCAGAAACGGCTGATCTGAGATTTTCAAACACAACAGTGGCAAAATGGTATGAAAAACAAAAAACGCAGAGGGAACAGATGTTCTTCGGGTGTTCTTCTTCCTCACTGTTCACCACCGCTGTAAAGCATGCCATTTGAGTTACCGTAGACTTCCTGTCAGCTGTCACACAGGATGTTTCTGCACCACTTTGTCTAAGCTCAAGAGACACTGGTGTGTGTAAATTCCAGGAGATCAGCCGTTTCTGAAACACTCAAACCAGTTCATCGAGTGCCACTGTACAGTACATTTTTTTATGGAACCAGACAGTCCAAGTTACTAGTACGCTTCCTTGTGGGTTCTCCATACATAAACTCAACCTCCTGTTCAGAATAATGTACATGAAGATTCATCACTCATTCAGTCTTCAGCTGTCCAGGTTTTACACCATTACTCTTTTGTACATTCTTTCAATAAAGTGTTTGACGGTTCCTATAACTAAGTCTTGGTTTTCGTCCACTATTCATTTTCATTCACAAAGTCCTGACATGCCTTTGTACACCAATCAGGCATAACATTATGACCACCTGCCTAATATAGTGTTGGTCCTCCTTTTGCTGCCAAAACAGCCCTGACCCCATCCTGCACTGTGTATTCTGACACCTTTCTATCAGAACCAGCATTAACTTCTGCAGCAATTTGACCAACAGTAGCTCATCTTTCTGGTCAACTTTATCCAGCTAATACCAGATGCAAGCCAGAAGAAACTCAGACAAGAACGTGAGAGGACATCTCAACACAGGTGAAGCAGCTTAAAGAAAACCCACACATACCTACGCAAATATGTTCTAAGAGGCAGGTTATAACAAGTTTATTTGTTTTAAAAGATCGAGGAAGAACATTCCACACTAGGTATATAACATATAATCTTTAAGATATCTACGCTAAAGATGAAGATCTGTGATTCACAATGGTGATATGCGATTGTTCTGGCTGGTCTTCATCAGAATCTGTCACTTGATAGAACAGTATGCAATTCATAAGGAAACAGATGTTTTGGTTTTTTTTTCTCCAATTTTATCTGTGTTCACTGTGGCTTTAGAGTCCTTGGCTTTCAGGATTGGAGCATAATTGTTCTCTTGTAGTCCAGGGTGTACCCCTGCCTTTTGCCCTATGTGCGCTGGGATAGGCTCCAGCAGACCCCTGTGATCCTAATTAGGAATAAGCGGGTATAGACAATGGATGGATGGATGGATGGATGGATGTTCTCTTGTAGCAGATCCTCCTCATGATTCAGTATGCTGAGATGCTTTTCTGCTCACCACAGCTGTAAAGAGTAGTTAAGTTACAAGGTATACAAGGTGCATCTACAAGGTGTTTCCTCCCTCAGATCTGCTCTCTGGTTGTATAAACAAGAGTAGAGCGGTTTCTAGTTTCTGAATTGGCCATGGTTTTTTGGTTTGATTGTTCATGCTTTAATTATAATACGTTCTAACAAATATTCTTGGTTCTATTTCCCAAAATATGAATACAAAGGCCAAGCAGTTTACAATGACCACTGCACATTCAGGAACATTAAAGAATGTATATGTTTTTGTTTTAGGCTTTTATTTTAACTTCCAGTGAAGCTCGCGATAAAGTAGCTTCCTGGGTGAGCAACATTTTGTGTGTGTGTGTGTGTGTGTGGTTGTGTGATGATGGATTTCAGTTCTAATGTGCACCAGATGCCCTGTGAACTTTTCTAACATTCTTAAAAAACAAGCTGTTAACCTGATTTGTCTGTATTTGTTTCATACAATTTTTAATTAAACTTTACATTTGTTATTGCAAACTCTACAGGTCCAGATGCAGCAAAGCAGCCCCAAACCTTGATGCTTCCTCCATTTGTGTTAAAGGCGTTAAATACACTATAACAGCTTCAACTCTTCTGGGAAGGCTTTCCACAAGGTTTAGGAGTGTGTTTATGGGAATTTTTGACCATTCCTCTAGAAGCACATTTGTGAGGTCAGGCACTGATGTTGGACAAGAAGACCTGGCTCACAGTCTCCGCTCTAATTCATCCCAAAGGTGTTCTATCAGGTTGAGGTCAGGACTCAGGACAGTCAAGTTCCTCCACACCAAACTCACTCATCCATGTCTTTATGGACCTTGCTTTATGCACTGGTGTGCAGTCATGTTGGAACAGGAAGGGGTCATCCACAAACTGTTCCTACAAAGCATGAAATTGCTCAAAATGGTATGCTGAAGTATTAAGAGTTCCTTTCACTGGAACTAAGTCCAACCCCTGATAAACAACACCTGAATTCAATGATTTGGAGGGGTGTCCCAAAACTTTTGGCAATATAGCATATCATACACTCTGTCAAGGTCCGGACTTTGGCTTGGCCATTTCAAAATATTATATTTATCCAGTTTTTACCATTTCTCTGTTGCTTTGCTTTATGACCCACATATGATTAAGGTTCAGATCATGGACACATTCCCTTGTGTGATTTTGTAATAATGACAAGCCATCCTGGACCCAAGGCAATAAACCAGCCCCAAACCTGCTTTACTTGGGATGAGGTTTTTTATGTTGGAATGCAATGTTTGACTTTAGATTTAGTTGCCAAAAAAATCTATTTTGGATTCATCTGTCCACAAAACATTCTTCTAATAAGCTTCTGGCTTATCCATGTGGGCTTGAGCAAAATTCAGATGGGCAGCAGTGTTCATTTTGGAGATTAGTGGCTTCCTTGGGAATCTCCTTTAACGGAGGCATGGCACACTTCCATAAACTTGTGCACTGAAGACCAGACTTCATGTTCTTGGGAGGTCTTGTTAGATTGCCGGCAAAGATGTTTAATGTTGGATATTTTGTGCTCAATAAACAAATGTAAAATCTATAATGTTTAATCTGATGGTGGCCACAACATCAAACCAGGTGACGTTTCATCCCTTTGTACTGGAGGTCCAGTCACTTGTGGGTATAATGGAGCAGCTGGGCCCTACAGGCTTGAGATTGGGTCTCATGTTGCATGAATCTGTCAAACAGATTCCCATTCCAACATTCATGGAATGGCTGGAGGTGAAGGTGCAATTCCAGGAGGTGGACAACAGCAAGTCAAAAGCTCACAGGGCTTCAACCAAGAATGGCAAAGTTTGCTATGATAATGACCATGCCTCATGGAACGGACCAGTCTATTGTAAAAACCCTGTCTTCCATCTCTCCTTAAAGATTAGAAAGAGTCTTTTTTTCTTGTTATCTAAAGCAGGCTCTGGCAAAAGCATTTTCCTTTGTGATTCATAAAATTCTAGACTATATTGCCAAATGTTTTGGAACATCTGCCTTTACATGCACATAAATGTAATACAGAGTTGTCCTGCCCTTTGCAGCTATAACAGCTTCAAATCTTCTGGGAAGGCTTTCCACAAGGTTTAGGTGTTTACGTGTTTATGGGAATTTTTGACCATTCCTCTAGAAGCACATTTGTGAGGTCAGGCACTGATGTTGGACGAAAAGGTCTGTCTCGCAGTCTCCGCTCTAATTCATCCCAAACATATTCTATCACGTTGAGGTCAGGACTCTGTGCAGGCCGGTCAAGTTCCTCCACACCAAACTCACTCATCCATGTCTTTATGGACCTTGATTTGTGCACTGGTGTGCAGTCACGTCAAACTGTTCCCACAAAGCATGAAATTGTCCAAAATGTCTTGGTATGAGGCTGAAGCATTAAGAGTTACTTTCACTGAAACTAAGTGGCTGAGCCCAACCCCTGAAAAACAACACCTGAATTCAATGATTTGGAGGGGTGTCCCAAAACGTTTGGCAATGTAGTGTATAGATTATTTCAATTATTTTTCATTTATATTTATTTTTCTTGTAATCTGATTACAAGATTTCATGCAATCTGATTTCATGATTAATAAAGTTCTATCCTATCTTATTTTATCTTATCTTAAAACTGAAAAATGGAAAAATCCATTTTAAAGTAAAGTAAGACTGTAAATATAACTGCAGATATAAATAAATGTACCAAACCACATGGAAAAAAACGAAGTGGTCTAAAATTTCCTGAAGGCTTTGTATAACTATAATTATGTTCTTTACACATGAGTCAGAACAAATGACTTCTTTTTTACTTTCACTTCCTTGCTCCAGGCTAAGTTCTTGCCATGTGGGGTTGTTCTTTAAGCAAATCTGTTTTCCCCATCTTGTTTTACCTGCATGAGGGTATCAAGATGTCCGTGAATATATAATAGAGCTCTGCTGTACATTCGAGTCTTATCTAATAAAACATCTCTCACACATAAGCAGGAGGAAAACAATATGTATTAAATCCTTTCAATGAAATCCAGTGATGCATACAGGACCGGTTTAACAGTTTTCTTTTATTTTTGGATATTTGCAGTCTCCAGGAAACTTAAACACTGCTCTTGTAAAGAAAAGCAGTAGTTTGGTAACACACCCATTTTTTCCTTGACTTCTGAGACTATTTGACATTTATCTGTCACAGCATGACCTAATCCAAACCTCTCAGGGTTTTCCAAAACGGATTCAAAAACTGAAACCATGGTTGAATCAGCTGATCTGGGAGTTTGCTAAAGAAGAGCTAAAACATTCTTCTTTCGTTTATTCCAAAACCATTTGAGAACTGGAAAACACATTCCCTTGTGACCAGTTGTGGAAACTTGCGGCTTCCTCTGATGCTGACGTAATGTCACACACTCTGCTGTTTGGTCGCTGAGTTTGGTTCCCATTCTATCTTGCTACTCAGCAACCATAATACATCATTTGTGTCTAGTGGCTTTTCATGTGCTTATTACAACACCATCACAGTTAAGGACCGGTCCTGTGAGGACTTCTTAACTTGCTGCAATATGATCTACATTGCCACTCACTTAAACAGGTTTAAAAAAAAAAGGTGCTTTAACAATTGATGCCAGAAGGTAAAGTGAAAGGAACTAGACGCTCTTGAACTCCCTGATACCTATGATACACTTAATATTGTATTATTTTACTTCTGATTCCAATGTTCAAATTTACATTACATTATGAACTGAATTTCCACTTATACCACTACATACACCGATCAGTCATAACATTAAGCCCTTAAGGTATGGACTCCACTAGATCCCTGAAGGTGTGCTGTGGGGTCTGGCACCAAGATGTTAGCAGCAGATCCTTTAACTCCTGTAAATTGCGAGGTGGGGCCTCCATGGATGGGACTTGTTTGTCCGGCACATCCCACAGATTCTTGATTGGATTGAGATCTGGGGAATTTGGAGGCCAAGTCAACACATCAAACTGGTTGTTGTGGTCATCAAACCATTCCTGAAGCATTTCTGCTTTGTGTCACGGTGCATTACCCTGCTGAAAGAGGCCACAGCCATCAGGGAATACCGTTTCTATGAAAGGGTGTACATGGTCTGCAACAATGCTTAGGTAGGTGGTACGTGTCAAAGTAACATCCACATGGATGGCAGGACCCAAGGTTTCCCAGCAGAACATTGTTCAAACCACATGGGAAAAAAAATGGGTGTGTTACCAAACTACTGCTTTTCTTTACAAGAGCAGTAAAGTCATGTTTAAGTGAGTGGCATCATGCCGTGGTTCTGCGAACTTGCATATTATAAATCAAGTTCTAACAGGAATGTATAATGTTTGCTTTGGCTCTGTATCATGAGATGGCTGCAAATACAGCGAACAGTTTTTAATGAAAATCCGGCCAAAACATTTATTGAGCAACATTTAATTCAAAATCAGGCAGAGGTCAGGATATCAACCAACACGGTCATAAGCTATGGGGAAAAGGCAGGCAAACCAGAAACAGGAAGAAATGTCAAAACTGCGAAGCAACCAGCACGATAAACAAAAGGCTTAGTAACAGATACAAGAGTACACTTCACAGTCTGGAAAAATGAATGAGAATCCTTGTAAACAGTGAAAGTGAGTGTGAGGCCCCTGGGAATAACTCGGAATAGTGTGTGTGTGTGTGTTTGATGTTGCGGGAAGTTTAGTCAATGATGCCCATTTTTGTAGTCCATGGTTTCTGCTAGGAATTGAACTTTATGACTGAAGGAGCAGTGACGCTCTGTAACTGTTTAATAAATGTTTTCGTTTTCGAGTTCCATAAACTTTCACTATTTATTTATTGTTCAGGTTTTAAATTATATATTCACACCAGAAACATTTTTAATACTTAAAATAATAATACTATATTTTCACTTCCTGAAATATGTACATATGTACTTAAGGAGTAATACAGATTCATGTAAATATACACCGATCAGCCATAACATTATGACCACCTTCCTAATATTGTGTCGGTCCCCCTTTTGCTGCCAAACCAGCCCTGACCCGTCGAGGCATGTCCAAGATGTTAGCAGCAGATCCTTTAAGTCCTCGCAACTTACAGGACTTAATGGATACTTTTGATAGATACTGACCACTGCAGACCGGGAACACCCCACAAGAGCTGCAGTTTTGGAGATGCTCTGATCCAGTGGTCTAGCCATCACAATTTGGCCCTTTTGGTCAAACTCGCTCAAATCCTTACACTTGTCCATTTTTCCTGCTTCTAACACATCAACTTTGAGGACAAAATGTTCACTTGCTGCCTAATATATCCCACCCACTAACAGGGGCCATGATGAGGAGATCATCAGTCTTATTCACTTCACCTCTCACTGCTCATAATGTTATGGCTGATCGGTGTATATTCTTTAGTCTTAAACTTTTTGTATTATTTTTCTTATGTTCTCTAAAGCTCCTTTGAGACAATGTGCATTGTTAACAGCGCTATACAAATGAAATTGCGTCAAATGTAATTAAATGTACTTCTTCTTGTTTCAACTCAACCAAGACAGAATAATTCTGGAGTATAATTTAGCATGTCTGTTTCAGGAACGCAACAGGACTGGGAAGTTCACTTGGTCTAACGCTCTTTGTTTCACTGTTAAAGAAAGAGAACTCTTCTTTAATGAAGTTCTTGGGCTTTGAAAGCTTTTCTGACAAACTCAGCATTTATTGTAGAGTTGAAGAAAGAAGCTTTAAAGGTTTCACTACAACTGAAGAACCCTCAATAGTTATTATACTTTAATTTGGAAAGTGCAGAAAGTCCCCAATGGTTATGTTAAACACTTCCTCTACTGGACATTCTAACACCATGTCATGCAACAATAAAGATAAGAGTAAGCATAAAAACACTTAGGGAGGATTTTGTACTCAAGGGTTAATTCCAAAGAGCTGTCATTAACATTTACAACAATGGAGATGATGTTTAGATCATGAAATCCAGCTCTTTTAGCTGTGGAGATATTTCTGATGCTGTCCATCCTGCAAATACATCTCTTTGAAAAGTTCACCTATGCTTTAAAGATCTAATCTCACTCACTAATTTTCGGCCTGGTCAGGGTCGCAATTGATCCTGTGAAGGCAGAAGAAGCACCAGGACACCAGAATGACTTCCCAGTCTCATAACCATCATGTAACTTTGTGTCAGTCATCCTAACCTGAAAACCAGATATTACATTTCTATTGTTAACAATACTGTTATATTTAGTGATCCATTTTATTTCTCGTGCTGCTTTAAGAACATCAGAAATCACCTTTCGTTTATCCTGACTATATGTTACATATAATGAATAATGACTACATTTACGGCAGACATCCTTATCCAGAGTGACTTACAATTTGTCTCATTTTATACAAGTGAGTGTTAAGGGCCTTGCTCAGGGGCCCAGCAGTTGCAGATTGGTGGACCTGGGATTCAAACTCACAACCTTTTGAGCAGTAATCCAACACCTTAACCACTAAGATACCACATCCATGACCCTGTAAACCACATGCCTAAACACACACAGGACATGGATGAGTGAGTTTGGTGTGGAGGAACTTGACTGGCCTGGACAGAGTCCTGACCTCAACCTGATAGAACACCTTTGGGATGAATTAGAGTGGAGACTGTGATCCAGGCCTTCTCATCCAACATCAGTGCCTGACGTCACAAATGTGCTTCTAGAGGAATGGTCAAAAATTCCCATAAACACACTCCTAAACCTTGAAGAAAGCCTTTCCAGAAGAGTTGAAGCTGTTATAGCTGCAAAGGGCGGGCCAACTCCATATTACATTCATGTGCATGTAATGGCAGACGTCCCAAAACTTTTGGCAATATAGTGTAAGAGCATCACCATTACATAGACAGCAATAAGTAAATCATATTATCTGACAATGTATTTTCTGAAATATAAGTGCAATTATACTTAAAAGCAAGAGCAAAGAGATAAAAAAAAACAGTTAATTTAAAAGTAAATTAAAATAAAATGTAAATAGCTGTACAAGGAAAAATAAATAGACAAAATATAGAAAAATATAGCATACACCCATCAGGGATAACATTATGACCACCTGCCTAATATTGTGTTGGTCCCCCTGACCCATCGAGGCCTGGACTCCACTAGATCCCTGAAGGTGTGCTGCTTGGGGGGGTAATGCAGGACCGTAAATAGCCATTTATCAGGTGATAATGTATCATGCTAAGATAAAATATTGAAAATGGTACTGTTAAAGTCAACTGTTAAAGCATGCAATGAATGTACTATGAATCAGTGAATTTGAGTTCAATGTGGGTTTATGATCAGTAATGAAGGTTATCATTAAAAACGCACGCACACACACACAAAACACTGGAAAGCTGCCTAATCACAGGCCAGTGGCACTATTTGACCAGTCTATTTTCCATTGACAGCATGACCAATGCATTCACTAAGAAGTGCCGGAAAAGCACCGAGTGGAAGCTCCACTGCTGCTGAATTTGCTCCAAGCTCCTTGATTATTTTCTTTTCTTCATAAGAACACCTTGTGAAAGGGTACTTTTTGTAATTTTCTATTATCTCGAGATATCTGGCTTGCTTCCACATTAAAGAGTTAACTGACCATCTTCTGAGCGGTAACGAGAGTCATTGAGAAGGGTCCAATCACATGAGGCCAATTAATATAAACGCAATATTGATTCGCTCGCTAACAACAAAAGTGGGCGGGACAGTTTGAAACAAGCCAATCAGAGCTCAGCCTCAAGTCGCACGCTTTTCAAAAGTTTACGGACCTACATAGACACACTCGCTTGTCCCCGCCCACACACATACGTATGAACAAAATGCAGTTTTATTTATTTATTTTGTATTTATTATTTTTTTAAATAAATGATAATATAACCAACAGTGGACCTGTACGACTAAATCAATTTATTTCGTTATTAAAATATAATATAAGTAGCATTCTCTCTGGCTAACTTTAAGGGCGCGGCGCCACAGCGCCCCCTATTGACCGGTCACTTCTATTTGATTCTATGAATTATTAATACGCATTAATGACCAATACAGATGAAAAAGTTTTACTGGATCAATTCAATGACAAAATGAAATACTCTAACTTTATTATTTTTATACTTTTTATAATTAAACAAAAATACTCTTAAGTCTACTGGAATACTAAGTACTATAATCTCCCCCTTTTTGACGAATACCAGGAGTGACAATTTCTCAAGGGTACTGAGGTTTTTTGCTTTTTTTTTTTTTTCTCACACCGAAAACCCCTGTGCCAAAAACCTCCTCTTAATTCCTGTAACACTTTGGAGAGGTGAGCTATAAAAACCGCACGGCATCGAACCATGCTTTCGGTTTGAGTCGAGAATAAAAGCTGAGCTGGAAGACTCTATTCATTCACTGCTCCTGTGTCCAGCAACTCGGCCGGTAAGTGAAACTGATGATCCTTTCACCAGCGCATTGTGTGTTTAACTAGAAATACATTATTTAGTGCCAAGAGGATGAGGACGAACTCATAATTAGGCATTTAATAGAGTAAACAAAAAATATTTTCCCGACATATAAAACTAGATTTCATTCATTCATTTCATGTTAATTTTGCTTAATAATAATATTACGTTTAATACTCGGGATAGTTTGTTTTGGATTCTGCATTTCCTTCCCGAAAAGGAAAACCATGTTATATTATTCTACAGAAAAGCTTACAGGAATAAAAAAAAAAAAACCATTATGGAATGAAATTAAGCTTCACAACAAATGCGCCGACTTTAATGTAAAACCATGATCCATAAGGATAAAGTCATAATGAATCCTTTCCAGTGATGAAGCCAGAGCAACGAACAGGAGAAGTCACTAATCTGATTTGTTTCTGTATGGCTGAACTTAAGAATCTGTGTGAGAAAATATTCCTTACAGAGTTTCCATATCTTTGATATTCATTTTGTTGGGTGAACAACCATCATCATCATCATCATCATCATCTTTCACTCTAAATCAACTTATTCATATTTATTCTGCATGTGATAGATCAGCCTTAATAACAGCTTTACAAAATCTTCACGACTTTTAGAGGAGAGTGTTCTTATGTATCCAGGTTTATACTTAAACCCCCTGATCATGATGGTGCACTGATTTATCAGAGCAGTTTAGATGAAAACTCTGATATTTCTTTTTCTCTCATAACTCTGGGATAAATGGAGAGTTAAATTTATAGTTATAGATTTATTTTTTTTATTTTTTTAATGTTTATTTAATGGACACATTCTTTGACTTTTCCCATTCTGTTCATCCTTTAATGAAAATGTTTAATGTATGTGAAAGAAAAGAATACGAAAAGATCAGTCTGAACATGTCAGCTTTACACTTTAAGTTTCAGTTTTCTGTTTCTCTCAGTGAGGAGGAGTTTTATTTCCCGTCTCACTAGGTTTCTGTTTACTGAGTTCTGACGAGTCAGGGAGAGCACCATGTCTCCTGACCACTTCATCTGTTGCTTCTGTAAGTATAGTATTTATTTATTTATTTATTTATTTATTTATTTATTTATTTACTTAATATTATCTAGCAATCTATCATATCATGTTCATATCATGTTGTGAAACACAGGAAATTATACTGCCACATTCAGTGACTAAATATAAATAATGTACGGTTGATATTGTGGAAGAGAGTACTGTACTGACTGTAATTTGATCTGGAGGAAAGGCTCACTGTATGAAAAACATCATGAGTTACAATGCCATTGGCACCATTCCAAAGATTTCATTTCATTTCCTTGTCTGTACCGCTTATCTGATCTATCCTCAGGTCATGGGGAGCCTGTGCCTATCTCAGGCGTCATCAGGCATCAAGGCCATTCCAAAGATTATTATTTTTATAGTATTCATTAGTTTTAAAGATTCATTAGAGACTATTTCAATAATTAACCCCCCCCTCTCTCTCTGTCTATCTATCTATCTATCTATCTATCTATCTATCTATCTATCTATCTATCTATCTATCTATCTATCTATCTATCTATCTATCTATCTATCTATCTATGTATTTATTATTATTATTATTATTTATTTATTTATTTATTTGTAACTGCAGCTTATTTAAAATCTAATATTTTACTTCATCTCACTAACTTTTCCACATTCGTAGTGTTATAATCAGCCCTGGTCAGAAAATTCTAACAGAATTCCGGTTTGTCCTTCTGTATTCGATTTTTAGAATCGTACTGAAACTCTATTCATATTTTATTGGAAAAAGTTTCTTGTTATTGGATGTTACATAGTGTGCTTTACAGTAGGAGTCTCAAATTAAAGTCTCAAATTTTTCTTTTTTCTTTTTTTATTTTAATTCTAATGTCGTGTTTATAATCACTTACTGTATACACCGAATCAGTTCATAACATTGTGAGCAGTGAGAGCTTTAGAGGTCTGATTTAAATACCTTTAGGCTGTTCTGTTCTGGTGATTATTAATGACTCTAGTAACACGCAGTGATTTATTTATTTATTCATTTTATTAAATGAAACAGTGTATCAGATTAATATTAAATGTAGAGCTAATTATGTGATCAGATATTTGTCTAATAATAATAATAATAATAATAATAATAATAATAATAATAATAATAATTATTATTATTATTATTATTATTATTATTATTTAATCGCTAATTGATTGTGAGTCCTGCTTTTATTTATCGCACAAGAAGATGAATACACCAATCAGCCATAACATTATGACCACCAACAGGTGAAGTGAATAAGACTGATTATCTCCTCATCATGGCACCTGTTAGTGGGTGGGATATATTAGGCAGTAAGTGAACATTTTGTCCTCAAATTTGATGTGTTAGAAGCAGGAAAAATGGACAAGCATAAGGATTTGAGTGAGTTTGACGAAGGGCCAAATCAGAGCATCTCCAAAACTGCAGCTCTTGTGGGGTGTTCCCCGTCTGCAGTGGTCAGTATCTATCAAAAGCAGTCAAAGGAAGGAACAGTGGTGAACCGGCGACAGGGTCATGGGCGGCAAAGGCTCATTGATACACGTGGAGAGCGAAGGCTGGCCCGTGTGATCTGATCCAACAGACGAGCTACTGTTGCTCAAATTGCTGAAGAAGTTAATGCTGGTTCTGATAGAAAGGTGTCAGAATACACAGTGCATGACGGGTCAGGGCTGTTTTGGCAGCAAAAGGGGGACCGATGCAATATTAGGCAGGTGGTCATAATGTTATGCCTGATCGGTGTATATTGCCCAACAGTGGAGTTTGGTGTTGCTGGGGCTTGAATCAGGTGTTCCAATCACTTCCATGGCCACAGGTGTATAAAATCAAGCACCTAGGCATGCAGACTGTTTTTACAAACATTTGTGAAAGAATGGGTCGCTCTCAGGAGCTCAGTGAATTCCAGCGTGGAACTGTGATAGGATGCCACCTGTGCAACAAATCCAGTCGTGAAATTTCCTCGCTCCTAAATATTCCACAGTCAACTGTCAGCTGTATTATAAGAACGTGGAAGTGTTTGGGAACGACAGCAACTCAGCCACGAAGTGGTAGGCCACGTAAACTGACGGAGCGGGGTCAGCGGATGTTGAGGCGCATAGTGCGAAGAGGTCGCCAACTTTCTGCAGAGTCCATCGCTACAGACCTCCAAACTTCATGTGGCCTTCAGATTAGCTCAAGAACAGTGCGCAGAGAGCTTCATGGAATGGGTTTCCATGGCCGAGCAGCTGCATCCAAGCCATACATCACCAAGTGCAATGCAAAGCGTCGGATGCAGTGGTGTAAAACACGCCGCCACTGGACTCTAGAGCAGTGGAGACGCGTTCTCTGGAGTGACGAATCGCGCTTCTCCATCTGGCAATCTGATGGACGAGTCTGGGTTTGGCGGTTGCCAGGAGAACGGTACTTGTCTGACTGCATTGTGCCAAGTGTAAAGTTTGGTGGAGGGGGGATTATGGTGTGGGGTTGTTTTTCAGGAGCTGGGCTTGGCCCCTTAGTTCCAGTGAAAGGAACTCTGAATGCTTCAGCATACCAAGACATTTTGGACAATTCCATGCTCCCAACTTTGTGGGAACAGTTTGTAGCTGGCCCCTTCCTCTTCCAACATGACTGTGCACCAGTGCACAAAGCAAGGTCCATAAAGACATGAATGACAGAGTCTGGTGTGGAGGAACTTGACTGGCCTGCACAGAGTCCTGACCTCAACCTGATAGAACACCTTTGGGATGAATTAGAGCGGAGACTGAGAGCCAGGCCTTCTCGTCCAACATCAGTGTGTGACCTCACAAATGCGCTTCTGGAAGAATGGTCAAAAATTCCCATAAACACACTCCTAAACCTTGTGGACAGCCTTCCCAGAAGAGTTGAAGCTGTTATAGCTGCAAAGGGTGGACCGACGTCATATTGAACCCTATGGATTAGGAATGGGATGTCACTTAAGTTCATATGCGAGTCAAGGCAGGTGAGTGAATACTTTTGGCAATATAGTGTATCTGCTAAATGCCAGAAATGTATTGAAGTGAAAACCCTCAATCCATGCCTCGGAATTCACCGTTAATGTGTCACCTGATCTCAATATATCCAGTGTTTGTTAGAGAACATACTGAAACAAAAAAACCCAGGGTGCTTTCAATTCTATCAAGTAGCTAAATAAAAAAAGGTTCTGGAGTCAGGTTTCGCTTAGCTCAAATTCTTCACACTTAATAACTTACTGATTTAAACTGTTTACAAGCAAAAAACCTACAGTAAATGTCAGAGAACAGGCTTGGGCATGCTGGAAAAGGATCAGATACGATCAAGGGTAGTCTGAGAGACTGAGGTACCATAGTCAAGGAATGCAGGTTCTACTGAGCCACTGGAAAATGGTCTTCGTGCCATGTGGGATGTCTTTCAGATTATTCCTGCTGGACAAATAGAGCACCAGTGTGCACCATGATGACATCAGAATTAATATAGTGCAAAGTTTAAAAGATTTCAGTGGGAGACTGAACTGTAAGTGAAGATACAGAGTTGACAATGACACATAGTCATGTTGTTGTTGACAAAGTAGACAGTATCATGAGTCACATGGGTCTATATTTAGCTTTGATGACTTAAGACAAAGACTAAAGTCCAAAAGTTATATCAATATTTCCACAAGGAGATTCGCAGGATTTATAGTTGTTTAGGTTTGTTTTATCCATTCGCTTATCTAGCTCTAGGGAAAGAAAAAGGGTATAAAAGATTCCACGATTTGGCGAATTAGTATGCAGCCATCACGGTAATGAAGAAAATTTTACAAGTAAACGCCACAATATTTAGGATGTGTCTCCAGAATTGCTGCAGATTTTCTGCAGACACGTAGTGTGATGTCGCCAGAACACTCATTCAGCCAAAGTCCGCTACAAACATGAGTACAACAGTTCTAGAAGGTAATTACATACAGTGATCAGGCATAACATTATGACCACCTGCCTAATATTGTGTTGGTCCCCCTTTTGTTGTCAAATCAGCCCTGTCCCATCGAGGCATGGACTCCACTAGATCCCTGAAGGTGTGCTGTGGTATCTGGCACCAAGATTTTAGCAGCAGATCCTTTAAGTCCTCTAAGTTGCAAGGTGGGGCCTCCACTGAGGACTTACAGAACTGGAAGGATACTTTTGATAGATACTGACCACTGAACCATAGTTTATAATCAATTCAGAGTAGCTATGCAATGTAAACTCCCTACACAAATAAACTCACTTCCCTTTTTTTTTCAGTATCTGTTGGGATTCTACTGTTCATCGTCTTGCGTGTCAGCGGATCCAAAAAAGATCCTATTGTAGAATGTCTAAAGGACAACGACTATGATGAACTTCTTGACATAATCAACGAAGGCCTTCCACCGACAAAGACCCCTCACCATGTGGCCATCATTGGTGGGGGCATTGCTGGACTTACTGCTGCTAAGTACCTAGAGGATGCTGGGCATAAGGTAAAAGTATGGACCTTAGTCCATAATCCAAATTCAGACTAATGTTTGTATGGATTACGAACACTCACTCCTCCTTGTTCTCTGTAATTCCTCTTCCCATCATCAGCCAGTAGTGACCCAATGACACGCTCATATCTGTTCTATGGAAAAGCACACGTCGCAATGCCAGACGTCAAAAAAACAAAGCCGACACTTTGTTCTCTAAAAGAGACGAGAGGTTATGGAATAGCACAATATAATGAATTAAACATGATTCTCGTGTCCGAGTGTTATTGTGAAGGTGCTTTCGGAATGAACATTTTAGTCTTTTTTTCTCCCGGATCTCTATTTTCATGCTACATACTGATGTTAATTTTAAACACAAGACGAGCTCTTGAATCAACTGGGACTAGCCCTTACAAAGACGCATTCATCTGAATTAGTGTTTGGATCTTAAACTGTCAGTGTTCACACATGAATGTTCACTGAATAATGATTAAACCCTTCATTAGGTTACAATCATAGAAGCAAGTGGCGAAATAGGTGGAAGAATTAAAACGTACAGGAGTAAAGAGGGCTGGTATGCAGAATTCGGTGCCATGAGGATCCCAAGCTTCCACTGGTGAGTTGATCTTCTATATGACAAGCCTTTTTGTTGGGCTCTCTCTTTTTCACCAGGATAAAGTATTCAGCATATCAAATCATCTATATATATATATATATATATATATTGAACATTTTTATACATATACACGGAATGTGCCGGAAAGTTAAAAAAAAACTCAACCTTATACAGCCATAACATAACACTGACAGGTGAAGTGAAAAACCCTGATTATCACATTACAGTGGAATGTCTCAAGGGAGGGACTTATTAGGCAGTCAGTTGAAAGCAGGAAAAATACACCGATCAGCCATAACATTATGACCACCTGCCTAATATTGAGTTGGTCGCTGCCCTGACCCGTCATGCACTGTGTATTCTGACACCTTTCTATCAGAACCAGCATTAACTTCTTCAGCAGTTTGAGCAACAGTAGCTCGTCTATTGGATCGGATCACACGGGCCAGCCTTCACTCCCCACGGGCATCACTGAGCCTTGACCGCCCATGAACCTGTCGCCTGTTCACCACTGTTCCTTACTTGGACCACTTTTGATAGATACTGACCACTGCAGACTGGGAACACACCACAAGAGCTGCAGTTTTGGAGATGCTCTGATCCAGTGGTCTAGCCATCACAATTTGGCCCTTCGTCAAACTCACTCAAATCCTTACGCTTGTCCATTTTTCCCGCTTCTAATACATCAACTTTGAGGACAAAATGTTCACTTGCAGCCTAATATATCCCACCCACTAACAGGTGCCATGATGAGATCATCAGTCTTATTCACGTCACCTCTCAGTGGTCATAATGTTATGGCTGATCTGTGAAGCATGAGGAACTGAGAGACTTTAACAATGGACAGATTGTGATGGCTAGACGACAGAGGGTCAGAGCAGCTTTAAAACTGCAGGAATTGTGGGGTGATCCTGGTATGTGGTGGTCAGTACTTACGAAAAGTGGTCCAAGGAAGGACAACCGTTGGGTCAAGGGTCCCCAAGCCTCAGTGATGCATGTGGAGAGTGAAGGCTAGCCCATCTGGTCTGATCCCACAGAAGAGCTACTGTAGTACAAACTACTGGCTGGCTATGATAGAAAGCTGTCAGAACACACCGTATATTGCAGCTTGCTGTGTATAACGGTTGTGTAGCTGCAAACTGGTCAAACTATGCTGTCCATCAAGCAAAGAGCCTACAGTAAGAAAATGACCATCACTACCATATAGCAATGGAAGAATAGAGGTAGTGGCCTCTTTCAGCAGGATAATGCTGCCTGTCACACTGTAAAAAGACTTCAGGAATGATTTGAGGAACAAGTGTTGACTTGGCCTTCAAATTCCCTGGATCTCAATCTGATCAATCATTTGTTCAATCCTTGTAGGCTCCACCTCACGACTTAAGGGATCTGCGGCTAAGGTCTTACTACCACAGTATACTTTCAGAGGTCTTGTGGAGTCCATGTCTCGATGCTATCGGTGCATCGATTTTCCTTAGAATTTACAAATTTCAACTTTGAAGTACATGAAAACACAGCTATAGCTTACAGCAATAAACGTTAACATTTGGCAGCTAGGGACCCTTTTAAATGTTAGAAAAAAGCATTTTAATTTATGAAGTTTCACTCACAAAACATCTTTATTCAAATTAGGTTTGAATTAAACCCATTCGATTCATACAGATCTTACAGAGTAAATCAGACTGATTAAAAAGGAACCAAGGCTCATTGATGCACGTGGGGAGAGAAGGCTGGCCCGTGTGATCCGATCCAACAGACGAGCTACTGTTGCTCAAATTGCTGAAGAAGTTAATGCTGGTTCTGCTAGAAAGGGGTCAGAATATGTGCATGACGGGTCAGGGCTGTTTTGGCAGCAAAAGGGGGGCCAACATAATATTCGGCAGGTGGTCATAATGTTACGCCTGATCGGTGTATTTCAGGTGTATTAGGCAGGTGGTCATAATGTTACGCCTGATCGGTGTATTTCTTATTTATTTGTTTGTTTGTTTATTCAGGATTCTCAGGAATTTCACAGCAAAGCTCGGTCTGCCACTGAACAGATTCATTGAAGAAGACATCAACACTTATTATTACATCAACAGCCTCCGTCACAAAACCTACAAAGTGAAGGAGAATCCTGATGTGCTAAACTACTCCTTAAGCGATCAGGAGAAAGGAAAATCAGCCAGTGAACTTTTCAGCCAATCGTTGTGGAAGGTCAGTAAGAGAGCAGATATTTAATTACTTATTCATTTATTTGTACATCTTCTGTTATCCTGATTCAAAACCATTTCTGTTGTTTTCTAGATAAGAGAGTATCTGAAGTCACATGACTGTGAAACTATGTTAAAATACTCTGACGCCTACTCCCTTATGGTAACGAATCTAGAAGGTAAACTTATTCTACTGCGAGTTAAATCGACTTCGTTTGGTCATAATCAACCGTGTGTTTAATTGGACAGGATTATTTGGTGAACGAGGTTAACATGAGTAAAGGAGCCTTGTGCATGATCGGAGACATCCTTAACGAGAGCAGCTTCTACTACATCTCTCTCCTGGAGAGTCTCTACCTGCAGGCTGATATTAATGATGAAACAACGTAAGTAGATTTAAAGGAAATGTGCATGTGGATGAATCTTTAATGCAGTGATTAATCGGCGATTACTTTCAACTTATCAGTTGTTTTATTAAAATGGACAAACAGGTTCAGTCGGTTATTTCGCAAAAGTAGACTTGTTGAATACTTTTAGACTGATAAATTTGTTTAATACTTTTTACCAGAGGTCAGAAAAATTAATTGTTCAGCACTGAATTCCTTCGACATGTCGCACTCCACTGTGGTGTTTAATGGCTTATATGAAAGCAGACACTCAGTGCTTTAAGAATTTGAAGTCTCTCAAAGGTACACTATATTGCCAAAAGTTTTGGGACGTCTGCCTTTACATGCACATGAATGTAATATGGAGTTGTCCCGCCCTTTACAGCTATAACAGCTTCAACTCTTCTGGGAAGGCTTTCCACAAGGTTTAGGAGTGTGTTTATGGGAATTTTTGACCATTCCTCTAGAAGCACATTTGTGAGGTCAGGTACTGATGTTGGACGAGAAGGCCTGGATCACAGTCTCCACTCTAATTCATCCCAAAGGTGTTCTATCAGGTTGAGGTCAGGAGTCTGTGCAGGCCAGTCGAGTTCCTCCACACTAAACTCACTCATCCATGTCTTTATGGACCTTGCTTTGTGCACTGGTGCACAGTCATGTTGGACACACAAAGATGTGTGATTGTTGATATTGTAATGTCAAAAATTCCCATAAACACACTCCTAAACCTTGTGGAAAGCCTTCCCAGAAGAGTTGAAGCTGTTATAGCTGCAAAGGGCAGGACAACTCCATATTACATTCATGCACATGTAAAGGCAGATGTCCCAAAACTTACTCATAAGTAAAAACTTATTATCAGGATTAAATTGTGTACTGAATGTATGCAGAGGTTCCTCTGAATGAGCTGTTGCTATAGAAATGATAACCAATTTGAACACTTTTTGACCAATCAGATTTGAGAACTGAACTTGATTCTAAGTACTTCTTCATATTATGTTTTTTTTCCAGATATTGGGAGATCTCAGGAGGCTTTGATGAATTACCCTTCAAGTTTTATAAAATCCTCAACTCCACAATCCTCCTCAACTCCAAAGTCCGAGGCATCAGTTATACAGATAGTAACGTGACCGTGTTTTATAATGAAAAGCATAGCTCACTTTTGACCCAGAAGACATTCGACTACGTCTTGGTGACGGCTACGGCCAAAGCCACCCTCTTTATCGACTACCAGCCTCCTCTCCCACACTGGAAGTTGGAGGCTCTGCGCTCGGTCCACTACGCTAGCTCCACCAAGGTCGTCCTGAGCTTTAGTCGGAGGTTTTGGGAGGACGAAAGCATTTTTGGGGGTAGGAGCATTACGGATTTGCCCTCACGCTTCATCTACTACCCCAGCCATAGCTTCACTGCGAAAGGAGGAGCTCTCCTGGCCTCCTACACCGTCTCGGACGAAGCGGCGCTCTTCCAGGGAATGTCCGACGACGAGCTTAAACAAGTGGTGCTGAATGACTTGATGAAGATCCACGGAGTGTACATCCAGGATCTGTATACTGGAGGCATTGTGAAGAAGTGGGGGTTGGATCCTTACAGCCTTGGAGCTTTTGCTATCTTCACTCCTTACCAGAAAACCTACTACGGCGAAAATCTGGCTAGGAATGTGAGTCGGATTTATTTTGCTGGAGAACATGTCGACATGCCTCATGGCTGGATTGAGACTGCTATGAAAACTGCCCTCAGAGCAGCTAAGACCATAAACTCAGCTAAATAACATGAATTTATGCTCATTTTTTTTAAATTAAAATTGGGGTTAGGATTAGGGTTAGCATTATATGTGAGAAGGAAAATATATTATGCAGTTTTTTTCACTTTATTATATGCATTAATAATATCTTTGGCATTTTTACTCACACTTTTGTACCTGAAACCAAATGACATCATACACTGAAACTTCATTATAATATTTTTTATACTAATAAACTACTTTGAATGACAGTGTGATCAACATACACTATATTGCCAAAAGTTTTGGGACACCCCTCCAATTCATTGAATTCAGGTGTTTCAGGGGTTGGGCTCGGCCCCTTAGTTCTAGCAAGTGGAACTCTTAATGCTTCATCATACCAAGACATTTCGGACAATTTCATGCTTTGTGGGAACAGTTTGGGGATGACCCCTTCCTGTTCCAACATGACTGCACACCAGTGCACAAAGCAAGGTCCATAAAGACATGGATGAGTGAGTTTCGTGTGGAGGAACTTGACTGGCCTGCACAGAGTCCTCACCTCAACCTGATAGAACACCTTTGGGATGAATTAGAGAGGAGACTGTGAGCCAGACCTTCTCGTCCAACATCAGTGCCGGACCTCACAAATGTGCTTCTAGAGGAATGGTCAAAAATTCCCATAAACACACTCCTAAACCTTGTGGAAAGCCTTCCCAGAAGAGTTGAAGCTGTTATAGCTGCAAAGGGCGGGGCAACTCCATATTACATTCATGTGCATGTAAACGCAGGCAGACGTTCCAAAACTCTTGCCAATATGGTGTATCTACCTCAATGACTGTTCTCACTGTTATCATGTAAATAAACTTTATAGTCATGCAACAGTACAAACTGTGAGTTTATTCAGTTCTCAGTGTCACAGTGCACCAACAAATACAACCACCGTGAAGTTTTTAAAAAAGCTGATTTATTTAATAATTATCTTGGAATCTCATCTTATTTTTAATTTAGGCTGAATAAATTGTTTCTCTAAAATACTGACTTATTAGTTTAACATCCTGAACTTATCTGAAGATTTTAACTGTTTTTCTTAAAATGATGAATCTGATTATTATTTTTTGTCTTAATAGTTTGAATTATTTTCTTGCGGTTAACATTGCGAGATGGTGCCACATTTTTCCAAAATTTTTCAAAATTATTTTTAGAGTTTTGATGCTCATTCTGGTTCCATGAACAAGAAAGTATTTCTCTTGCTTAAATACTTGCTTAAACTGTTTAGCTATAATAAGTTAACATTAAAAAAAATAATAATAAAATAAATAATAATAATAATAATAATAATAATAATAATAATAAACAAACAAATAAAACATTTTTTTATCTGAGCTATGCAGAACTTTTGAAAACTCAGAAATTAATTAATTATAACTATTGCCAAAAAATGTAAAAGAAAAATATCTTGCGTTTTTCCCTTCTTTACTTCCGGGCGTAAATTAGCTTTAAAAAACTGATATAAAATCTACTGCGCTCTGAAAGTTGACCTATCCAATATGGCGATCTGAATCTATTGCAGGCTGAAGGTTGACCTATCCAAAATGGCACTCTTAAGCTCTTGCGCGCTGACGGTTGACCTATCCAATATGGCGCTGCCGATGTCGTGTTTTCTTTTTCTTCTAGAATAATGTCTGAACTCCGGTAAAAATTAGGACATCATTTATATTGTAGTAATGTAAACGCCATGCTGCTGTATTAAACACCGCGCCTACTCTAATACCGAGTGGACTCGCGCAGTATAATTGTGTGGCGTGGCCTTTCATTTTACGATGCGAGTCCTCCGGTAACAGGAACTACTTCCGGGTGAAACACAGTGACCTTGGCTGCTAGCGATCGTTATGGCGGCGCTGGTGAGGATCAGCTCGGTTTGTCACAGGGGCGTTAGCCGTAAGTATTGTCCTGTACAGCGGTTTGTGGTGATTTTTCTCTAAAGGAAGCGATTTTAATAAAAGGTGTTTTTCCTCTGAATCGCAGAGTGAGCTCGGATATCAGTTGGCCCAGAGCCTGCAGTGTGTGTGTGTGTGAGAGAGAGAGAGAGAGAGAGAGCGAGCAAATGTCAAACACAGTCATGTGTTAGACAAGTCAGCTTGTCTAATAAAGCTTTAAAGGTTTGGTTTAAAACCTTTAGGCTACTATGTTTTGGTGTAACACGCAGTGATTTATTTATTTATTTAATTAATTAAATTTTATAAAACAGTGTATCAGATTAATATTAAATGTAGAGCTAATTATTTGATCAGATATGTGTCTTATTATTATTAATTAATTGCTAATTGATTGTGAGTCCTGCTGTTATTTATCGTACAAGATGATGATACACCGATCCGGCATAACATTATGAGCACTGACAGGTGAGGTGAATAACACTGATGATCTCCTCATCATGGCACCTGTTAGTGGGTGGGATATATTAGGTAGCAAGTGAACATTTTGTCCTTAAAGTTGATGTGTTAGAAGCAGGACAAGCATAAGGATTTGAGCGAGTTTGTGATGGCTAGACCACTGGATCAGAACATCTCCAAAACTGCAGCTCTTGTGCGGTGTTCCCGGTCTGCAGTGGTCAGTATCTATCAAAAGTGGTCCAAGGAAGGAACAGTGGTGGAACAGTGGTGAACCAGAGACAGGGCCATGGGCGGCCGAGGCTCATTGATGTACGTCTGGAATGAACAGAAGGCCAGCCTGTGTGGTCCGATCCAACAGAAGAGCTACTGTTGCTCACACTGCTGAAGAAGTTAAAGCTGGTTCTGATAGAAAGGGGTTAGAATACACAGTGCAGGACGGGTCAAGGCTGTTTGGGCAGCACCAACACAGTAATGTTATGCCTGATCGGTGTAATGCTCTGTATGCACTATAGCTTGTTTAGTTCTTTAACACTCCTGTCTCCTGTGCTGTTTTCCTCCAGCTCTGTTATTCCGTAATGCTTCTCTGATCAGAACTTTGGCAGCACATAAAAAGGACCGGGATCACTCCTATTTGCTCACAGCCAAAATACACTCCACGCCGTCTTATTATGGTAAGCAAAATGCATGATTAGACTGTAACAGGAGATTTGTACAGATGTAAAGGAATTTGGCCAGAAGTCTACCTTATGGACTGCTTCCTGGTCAGTTCTTGCTCAAGCTTTTTTCCCCCTGGATCCTTATTTAGCAATTAGCATTGTATCATGTTGATTGCAGTGCACACATCTGCTTCAGACATTTTTTTTTTTACCGAATTCCCCTTCACCCAGATGGTTGAAGAGAATACGGGCTCAGAGACAGTCAGTCTGAGAGAAGTGTAACTCCATACAGATGGTTTCTGTAACACTTTCATCTCCTGAAAGAGACGGCTGTGTTTCTGTAGGTAAAGTCTTAATCAGTAATTTCACAGACATGACCAGACTGACACATGGGATTTGTTAAATTTCCACTTATAGAGAGTAAACAATAATATTAGAGTATCAGAGGTTATGTACTTCTAATTGCCTTTAAAATCCTGTTATCATGCAGAGTTTTTGTGCCTTAGTTTTTTTGTGTACATTTATCTGACCTGAAACTAGCTTTCAGCTGCAGAACTCAAGCGACAACTCGAGACTAGTTTCCATAAAACTAGGCGCCTGAGGGGAAGGCATTCCTAGTGAAAGTGCAGGTTGCCTTACAGGCACTAGATGGCGCTAAAATGACAATCAGCTCCTGTATTAATAGTTAATGTCATTTTCAGTGCTTTCCATTAGGAAGGAAGCACCGTTTTAGTTGTTGTTTAATTTAATATATTGTCATTAAACTGTCTCTGATTTTCCTCACAGCTGGCTCTGGGACTAAATCCGCCTCGCTGCACTGGACAGGAGAGCGTGTCCTGAGTGTAATTCTCCTGAGCATGTATCCCGTCGCATATTTCTACCCTGGTGCTGTCATGGACTACTCTCTGGCTGCAGCGCTCACGCTACATGGCCACTGGTAAAGAAATCTCCTTTGAAATTTGAAAAAATTTGGTCTCCTTTGGTCATTTCTGAGTAGTTGATGTGGTTAACAAACAGGCTATAATGAAGCAGTAATTGTTGCTTGGTCTACAAGGACAATTTTGGGGATGTAAGAAGTTCTTCACCATCAGGGAAAACTCATTTCCAGTAGTCCTTCACAGAAAAGATCATTTCTAATTACTGGAGCATGATGTTCTATAATAAGAACTTTTATACAGTTATCATTATGCTATACTAAATATTAACGTACGCAGTGGTATACTTGTTTTCAATTGTACACTTATATTGCCAAAAGTATTGGGACACCCCTCCAAGTCATTGAATTCATGGGTTGGCTCGGCCCCTTAGTTCCAGTGGAGGGAACTCTTAATGCTTCAGCATACCAAGACATTTTGGACAATTTCATGCTCTCGACTTTGTGGGAACAGTGTGGGGATGACAAGACTCAGACTGCAGGCCAGTCAAGTTCCTCCACACCAAACTCTCTCATCCATGTCTTTATGGACCTTGCTTTGTGCACTGGTGTGCAGTCATGGTGGAACAGGAAGGGGTCATCCCCAAACTGTTCCCACAAAGTTGGGAGCATGAAATTGTCCAAAATGTCTTGGTATGAAGCTGAAGCATTAAGAGTTCCTTTCACTGGAACTAAGGGGCCGAGCACAAACCTTGAAAAACAACACCTGAATTCAATGATTTGGAGGGGTGTCCCAAAACCTTTGGCAATATAATGTAAATTTTCAGTCACTAATTTGAATTGTAGACCTGATCCTGACATTGAGGGAAACTGTAATGATACACAGTGCAAAGACATCCGGTACAACTTTGTGGGGTATAAGGTTCAAATTGTACAATTCAGATTATACAGAATATGTTTGGTCATCAATCTGAACTCTGGAATTTCTCTTTCAGGGGATTGGGCCAGGTTGTGACTGACTACGTTCACGGAGAGTCAAAAGTCAAGCTGGCCAGAGCAGGCCTGTTTATCCTGTCCACCGTTACCTTTGCAGGTCTATGCTACTTCAATTACCACGACGTAGGGATTTGTAAAGCTGTGGCTCTCCTCTGGAGTAAATAGCTGGACTGTCACACAGGGTTTGTGAAAGTGGTTCGGGTTCTGAAGGAGTTTTTTTTTTCTCCCCCCCCCCAGTTGATGTCCCAGTTGATTGTATACGTTTGTGGGATTAAATGTAAATTCTATAAATATATAATTTTGAATCATGAGTTTTTTTAATCACTGTCGACTAAATTGAATCTGCCTAAATTATGACCGCATGTAAGTGAGGGGGGTTTTTGTGAGTGGAGAGTGTTTGAGCTCATATCCACACCGTCATATGGATACCAAGGGGGGGGTGAAATCAGCATCTGTTTGTTGGTGTTAGTCATCCTAACCATCTGTTCTGTGGTCAGGACACGTATAAAGTTGGCTTTTCATTACTGAATTATTTTTATATATATCGAAATAACACTCACATGAGAACCTGTCCTAGTTCTGCTTCACTTCTTGTTGTCTTGAAGGAATCCTTTCTGACTGCTGATTGTCTGTATACAACAAGAACATTACAAGTAATTCCCATGTCAGCTTGTTTTTTTGTTTGGAGATCTATCGGTCAGTCAGAGACAGCCATGGCTATTTAATTTACTGACTTCTACTATAAAATCTGTCAGTATTTTATCATAGCCTTAATTCTGTTTAAATCCAGCTTCTCATGTATAAATTGTACACGGCCTTAATTCTGTTTCAGACGATTTATTATTATTATTTTTTGGTATCTTGGCATTTATCTGCAAATGTGGACGGAATACTGTAACACACCGGAGCCATCTGCTTGTGTGTACGTGTCTGTGTGCGTGTGTACAAGCTAAGACATGAACACGAATGGTACCAGTCTGTCACTAAGTGTTATTAATGAGCTCTGTCCTATTCGTGCAAGTTAGCTCTAGCGTCTTTGGCCTTGCTGAAATAAAGTGGACATAATCTTAAATTCCTGAATAAACAAACTTGAGCAAAGCCTTTACTGGAGATCACTACTGAGTGTGAATTTTCTACCTTATAATCATCCAGGACATGTTTTCTCATTATATTTTCTTATAAATGGAAAGTTTGGAGCAGGATATAAGTCTTATTATACATAACGTACCTATAAGGTGTGATGATAATGTCAGGCAATAATGAGGAACTCGGATAGAGTGCAGTTCTTCTGTGCTACTATACACTTTAGATAATTTATAGATACAGTAGGCCTTCATGACAAAACCATCCCTGTATAAAATCAATCACCTAGAATAATACAATAATATGCAGTGAGCCGTTTGTTGAGAATGAAATTAAACTGGTGGTTTTGTGCATTTCTGGTCAGTTTCATTCGAAATGTGGACGAAGATGATGTGATGACCGTGATGTTCTGTCAGCAGTCACAAAGTGGAAGCCAAGTTCCTTCAACCACAAGGGCTTAGTTTGTCAAAAGCTGAGAAAAAGGGGGCTCATAAATCAGAAATGTACATTACGTCCAGAGAGCTTTACTCCATGGCTAGAAAGTGATGAGTAAAGACATAGGACTTGCATCAAGTATTCTACAAATACGTTATAACAATCAAATAACATGTCACTCAAAGTTCTGCTATTACAACCCACTCAATAAAGTCATCCTTTTACCCTGAACATAATGCAAATATTACGGAAGAATTACATAAAAACCTACCGTTAATAACAAATGAACTTCCACAATGTTCACAGATCAAACCTGAAATCAAACAAGGCTAACTAAACATATCTGTCAGATGACTATCCCTGTAGTTTCTCTGAAATAATAGCCAAAGCCCGTCTCAGGTGTTCCTTCTTTTCCTTAAGCTGTGATTCCAAGCTCACGGCCTCATTCAGAATATCCGTCAGTTGCTGAATCTGTGAAGCGTCCACGGCAGTTCTCTCTCTGCAGACACGTTCAAATACAGGCAGAAGCATCAGGTCAGTGAGGAGCAAAACGAGCGAGTGTAGAAAGTCGTTGCTATAAAGTAATGACGATACTAAAGATTATTGTGTCAATCATCATGTACTGAATCATTTCTATTGTCTGACATATTGCAAAGACAGGCAGAGGAAGAGTGGGAATGATGACCCCCATCATAATGCGGTGACAGAAATGCACCATAGTGACCTTGTTTTCCACATAAATTATAGAAATTGAAGAAATTATGCAGGAATGTCTCAACTGGCTTTAACAGGGAATTACAGGTTTACTCATATTTATTTCACAGTTCGATTAAACACTCAAATGTGTTTTGTCAGAAAGTGTGCATTATTTCTGTATAACAGATATCACAGGTGAACGATGGGTTAATATTAATCTAGTACATTATTGTTTATATAGTAACAGTATTATCCAAATAATCTAACTATAAGCAGATTTGAAAATGTGTTGTATAAACACACTATATACAAGAGTTTTGGGACGTCTGCCTTTACATGCACATGAATGTAATATGGAGTCGGCCCGCCCTTTACAGCTATAACAGCTTCAACTCTTCTGGGAAGGCTTTCCACAAGGTTTAGGAGTGTGTTTATGGGAATTTTTGACCATTCCTCTAGAAGCGCATTTGTGAGGTCAGGCACTGATGTTGGATGAGAAGGCCTGGCTCACAGTCTCCGCTCTAATTCATCCCAAAGGTGTTCTATGGGGTTGAGGTCAGGACCAGTTAAGTTCCTCCACATCCATGTCTTTATGGACCTTGCTTTGTGCACTGGTGTGCAGTCATGTTGGAACAGGAAGGGGTCATCCCCAAACTGTTCCCACAAAGTTGGGAGCATGAATTTATCCAAAATGTCTTGGTATGCTGAAGCATTAAGAGTTCCTTTCACTGGAACTAAGGGGTCAAGCCTTAGCGGTCAAGCCTGATTTGGAGGGGTATCCCAAAACATTTGGCAATATAGTGTACGTTGATCATACTGTAATTATTTAGTCTCAGCAACATGAGTCAAGTAGATTCTGTGTATGATGTAATTTGTTTTCAGGTGCAAAAGTGTTGATTAAAAAATCCAAAGATATTATTAAATAAATGTCTTGGTATGCTGAGTCCCTTTCACTGGAACTAAGAAGGCAAGCCCAACCTCCCCTTCACCAAACTTTACACTTGGCATAATGCAGTCAGGCAAGTACCGTTCTCCTGGCATCCACCAAACCCAGACTCGTCCATTGGATTGCCAGACAGGGAAGTGTGATTGGTCACTCCAGAGAACACATCTCCACTGCCCTAGAGGCCAGTGGCGGTGTGCTTTACATAGTTATATTATAATATAACTTATTATTATAATACCACTAACAGTTGGAATATTTAGTAGTGAGGAAATTCACAAATGGACTTATTGCACAAGAGGCAACCTATCACGGTACCATGCTTGAACCAAGCTCCTGAGAGTGACCTATTCTTTCACAAATGTTTGTAGAAGCTGTCTGCATGCATAGGAGCTTGATTTTATACACATATACATACACTGATCAGGCATAACATTATGACCACCTGCCTAATATCGTCTTGGTCTGACTTTTGCTGCAAAAACAGCCCTGGCCCATCATGCACTGTGACACCTTTCTATCAACTTCTTCAGCAATTTGAGCAACAATATCTCATCTGTTGGATCGGATCACACGGGCCAGCCTTCGCTCCCCACGTGCATCAGTGAGCCTTGGCCGCCCATGACCCTGTCACCGGTTCACCACTGTTCCTTTCTTGGACCACTTTTGATAGATACTGACCACTGCAGACCGGGAACACCCCACAAGAGCTGCAGTTTTGGAAATGCTCTGATCCAGTGGTCTAGCCATCACAATTTGGCCCTTCATAAAACTCGCTCAAATCCTTACTAATTTGTGTATATGTGGGATGGAGAGAGAGGCTGGTGTAGAATGATGTAAACCTAATGTAGTGAGAACAGGATCTGGTCTCTTGGATGTTCCAAAAATAAAATCTAATAAATAAACTATTAAAATATGTATTAATAAAGAGAACCATTCACTAAGTATCTGATCATGTCTGTGCACTTACCCCAGCACCTCTGAGTATTTTGAGAACAGGAGACTGATTTCGCTGACAGCGTCTACATGTGAATAAACAGCCATTTTAAAAGACTGAGTATCTCATTGGTCATTGTGTTAATTATTCAAGCTAGTGTTCAGGAATCTACTCATCTCTCAATATATAAGATCAGCCAAATGTCTCTCATTAAATATAAAACAGGAAGGCAGTACCTGACCATGCTGTTTTAAACCCATCGGTCCCATCCACAGGGGATGGTTGAGTACAAGACACCTTCATCTTCTTTGATGGAGAATCATCACCAAACCCACCTGCATCTTCAGCCTAGAAGAAAACATCACTTTCAGCTCCAAAATCCATATTTATTATCTACTTTAGTGCCATTATGAAACTGAGACTGATCTGTTTTTTTTAACCACGTTTTATTATATTTTTTTAATTTAATAAGGTGTGCTGTGGGATCTGGCACCAAGATATTAGCAGCAGATCCTTTAAGTCCTGTAAATTTGCGAGATGTGGCCTCCATGGATCGGACTTGTTTGTTCAGCACATCCCACATATGCTGGCTTGGATTGAGATCTGGGGATTTTGGAGGAACTCAACACATCAAACTGGTTGTTGTGGTCATCAAACCATTCCTGAACCATTTCTGCTTTGTGGCACGGTGCATTATCCTGCTGAAAGAGACCACAGCCATCAGGGAATATAGTTTCTATGAAAGGGTAGTACGTGTCAAAGTAACATCCACATGGACGGCAGGAGCCAAGCTTTCCCAGCAGAACATTGCCCAAAGCATGACACTGCCTCCGCCGGCTCGCCTTCTTCCCATAGTGCATCCTGGTGCCATGTGTTCCCCAGGTAAGCGGCACACACACACCCGGCCATCCACGTGATGTAAAAGAAAATGTGATTCATCAGACCAGGCCACCTTCTTCCATTGCTCCGTGGTACAGTTCTGATGCTCACATGCCCATTGTTGGTACTTTCAGCAGTGCACAGGGGTCAGCATGGGCACCCTGACCGGTCTGCGGCTATGCAGCCCCATACACAACAAACTGTGATGCAGTACATTAGTCTGTATAATCTCAGGGGACCATGCACACACACACATTCCCAGATTCCCAATTCTGCACACCTATAGATATGGGGATTTTTTCAGGTGGGAAAAAATCCAAATGACCCTGACGGGTCAGGGCTGTTTTGGCAGCAAAAGGGGAACCAACACAATATTAGGCAGGTGCTCATAATGTTATGCCTGATCTGTGTATATTTGTTTGTTGAACATACAATTCCATATTTAGGCCACTCTTCTGGGAAGGCTTTCCGATAGATTTGAATGTGGCTAAAGGGATTTGTGCATATTCAATCAGGCACTGATATCAGCTCATCCCAAAGGAGTTCAGTGGGGTTGAGGTCAGGATTCGGGACACTTGACAAACCATTTTGTACACAGGGAGCACTGTCATGCAGGAACATGCCTGAGCCTTTTTAGTTCCAGTGAAGATAAACTGTAATGCTACAGCAAACATGGACATCCTGTATGACTGAGTGCTTTTAGCTTTGTGGCCACAGTTTAAGGAAGATCCACATATGTATGTACTGGTCAGGCATCATTAAGTCTCTTGCAGGAGCTACAAAAACCTCATTTGGTGATGCACAAGGAATGATGGAATGACAAAAAGATCATTTATTTTAATTGAAGTATCATTTCAGCCTGTATAGCTGGATGCTAAGTGAGCACCCGAAGCATTTATTTGTGTAGCAATTAGAAAACAACTTTAATTATTTGTGGCTCTCGCTGTAGTTCTTTAAGTGGGAAAAAAAAGCCAAAAACATTTGTTTTATCTTGATATGAAATCAATTCTAATGCACAATTTCACAGACAGGCTGGAGTCCATCCCCGGAGACTAAGGGAACGAGGCAACTGGACAGGGTGCTGACCGATCACAGGGCAAAATCCTACACACACTCACATTACTGACAATTTAGAGACGCTAATCAGCCTACACCAGGGGAGTCCAATCTCATCCACAAAGGGCTGGTGTGTGGGTGCAGGTTTTCATTCCAATCAAGTCGGAGCCACACCTGATTCCACCTGTCTAATCAACTGATCTCAGCTTTCAGTAGACTCAGGTGTGGCTTCTGCTCTGTTGGAATGAAAACCTGCACCCACACCGGACGATTGTGGATGAGACTGGACACTCCTGGCCTACACACAAGGCATGTCTTTGGGCTGTGGGAGGAAACCGCTTCACCTGATGGAAGTGCAGGGAGAAAATGCAAACAGAAAGAAGATGGGAATCAAACCTTTCCCATCCCAGCCAAAAAATGACTGAGAATTCAGTTCAGATTTGTAGAAAAATGTAGAAATGGTTTGCGTGTGCTGTCTGACTCCTGATGTCTAATCGGATTATATGATTTACCTCATTCAGCCTCAATCCTTTAACGTCTGTCCCTCTGAGCATCATCGCTAATTCTTTACTAGCCATTGTCCTGTTTAGGGGAAATAAACAATCAAAGACATTTATCAGAATAAACAGACTAACTCTATATTGGACACTGATATACTGTTTTTTTCCCTTCAAATCAAGATCTCTTATTTCTTCTGGTCCTTTTTTATACTATAGACTTTGGTAGATATTTTGTCAGATAAGTACAAAATATGTAGAAGTACAAATTCAGCTTTCTTTAATAACCATTATGATGTTTTATATACAGGAAATATAATTTCCTATATAATTATATAAATATCATTTTAGATATGGGAAAATATTGCACTGTTTTTGAACTTAATAGGTCTTTCATTGAAAGAATGCCTCATGTTTTCCGAACAATTAAATACCGACACAAATAATGAACTTTATTCGAGCTAGCTACTTTGCTAATAGACTACATTTCATGCTACCTATCCGGCTAACGCTAGTGTTTCGTTGAGGTCATTTTTCCTCAGAATTCCTCAGAAACATGGAAATTACCTCAGAATGTAAATATTCAACGCAAAACCAGAGAAACTCTGACAGAATATACTATTTATCTCTAAATGCTTCGCTACTAGTGAACTACTGCTCTTTTTCAGTGAGTCTGATCATTTGACTCAACTGATCGAAAAGAACCGACTCTTACGGCTCCCATACGAATCATTTCCATTTAATCATAACCTGAAAACCCCGTTTTTCAATATTCTATATAACACTTTAACTTTGCACTGCATTTTTATAAATCTGTAATTCAATAATCATTCAATCAGTAAGGGTCTGCACAGCCCGAATGCTGAAAAGTAATTAAATGAGACCGAAATTTTAAATACTGTACAAGGCATGCACCTACAAAACAGACTCGTGCATAAGATTCGGTTCTTAATGCTCAAATAAATGAATCGACACAAAGAGCCGAATCGTTCTCGAACATCCCACATTAAATCCGAGTTTAACGCACACAAAGCTGCTTTATTTACAATCTCATGATGTTAATAATATAATCAACATTATCGACATCTGTTCGTTACTCAAACATGTCTGTTTTAGTAGCTAATCTCTGCGCAAATAAATAAATAAATAAATGAATGAATGAATGAATGAATGAATGAATGAATGAATGAATGCACGCGCTACGGATTTATCAATAACCTGTTTCTCTTAGGGTTTAATTTAACAATGAAAACTAATGATCATTGACTTATTTACTGCAGGTAAATGTGGACAAGAACAGAATAAACAGAAATGAATCTAACACGTGTTTGATTTAGTTAGTTGTTAGTCGTTCCCCACATTGCTGTAATGCAAACGGCCGCGCGGGGGCGCTGTTTACCACGCGACTGTTAAGACTGTCTGTTTATTACATTCGAATTTAATGAACGACTCTTCAGATCATTTTAAAGTAGTCCACATAATCTCTTTTTCATATTCCATCATATTTCATCCTATCCCTGTATAAACAGTTTATGATAGTAATAGTAGTAGTTGATCATGTCATAGTTTGCAGCATAATGCTAACATTTACCGTCATGCAATGCGGCCTGGATCGCTGTTAGCCTTTGGGGTTTCTTCATGACTCATATATTTGCATTTTTATTCAATAATTACAAATTGGACGCCGTGAAGGGAAAGCAAAGAAATGTGTATAACACAGTAGCGTGTACCTCAGTAGCAGGAACACTTTAACACAATAAAGTTTGTCCAAATATTAGCAAAGAGTTCAGTTTACACCCGAAGAGCTTCATGGCCATTTCACATACACAGTATATAAAATGTCCAAGCGTTCATAGTCCAAAAGTTATTTGGCAGTACTAAGGACTAATACTAAAGTACTCGTGTTTCTGGAGTTCATTACCAAAATGCTCTTTTTTCCTCTTTATGCCTGTCAATATTTTACCACTCAATCTGTTTTATACTATAGAGTTTCAGCTCTATGAGTGTTGTATTGATGCACCACTAAAAGAATGAGTTTTTATTACTTGTTAATATATAGCGCTCACACATATTGACATTAATATCTATAAACTATTTATTATGTTACATCCTAGTCATTCCACTTTTTGATCCTGGTGATGGTGTTATTGGATCTATAACTGACCCTGGGAACACTAAAGGTTGGTGGTGTTGGGGCTTGAACCCTGATCTTCTGGTCAACGACCCAGAGCCTTAATCACTTGAGGTACTGATGTTGGACGAGAAGGTCTGGTTCGCAGTCTCTGCTCTGCACTGGTGCGCAGTCATGTTGGAACTGGAAGGGGTCATCCCCAACAAAGTTGGGAGCCTGAAATTGTCCAAAATGTCTTGGTATGCTGAAGCATTAAGAGTTCCTTTCAATGCAACTAAGGGGTGGAGCCCAACCCCTTAATTCAATGATTTGGAGGGGTGTCCCAAAACTTTTGGTAATATCATGTATAAAAAAATGAAATAAATTGTAAGTCGCTCTGGATAAGGGCGTCTACCAAATGCCAGAAATGTAAATTTAAATGTCATCCTGCCACCTGGATGGAGCCTACATGCATGTACAAATATAATTTGTGACCGCAGCATGGCAGTTTCTTGCTATAAGCTGTTGCTTGGGAGACAGAGAGCCAGGTGGCAGGATCGGAATTCCAAGGATTTTACTAAAAATCTAAACTAATTCAGATCTGCTGTTTTATAGCATTATATCTAACGTAGCTCTTTTATGCTGTTGGAGACATTTTGTTGTGCATGATTTGTGTCCACTTGTCCCCTTAGAGGAAAAGGCTCACTGCAAATCAATAAAAAGTTACTCTAATTTAATTTCGCTTTAACCTTTATCCTACGACGTGAAATATTTCTATCCTGATGGGAATGGAATGGTCGCAAACCATAGCAATGAAACGCCACACACAGGATAACCTAGCCACCAGTTTTTTCCCTTGAATTTCTCACCAGTTTGTATGTCTTGGCTTGTGTACTGCAATTAGAAATTTCATTTCAATTTCCTTACTGCAACAGTTGTTTGCATCATACAGTGGATTGCTCCTGTATGATTTGCTTTCTGTTCGAGCGTGGTGTGTTAATAAAAACAGCATAAAAATGAGTAGTGAGTCTGCTCCTGCTTTGCTGAAATGGTTTTCAAAGGAGACATTATCTTGCATAATTTAACACAGTTCCCTGTGCCCTTTAAAAGACATCTGTGAAGAGGGCAATAAAATTCACCCTTAATTAAGCTTTAGTATGGGAGGTAATTTTCTATGCTAATGACCTTTCCTCATTGGTCACCTCAGTAGGGGGTGGAACTGAACCTTTGCAGTGTTTAGGAGTTCAGAAATGTTGACAGAAGCAGATTGAAACTAAAGACAGTACAACAAAAAATCCAGCTCAGTTACGGAAGGTCATTGAATAAATCCATTGTGAAATATCAGACAAATGAATTGGATCATTTGAAAACAAAATTTGATTTAGGAAATCATTGGAGGTTCAATCCTGAGTTTGGGTTACAGCCTGTGTGTAAGTTTCTCTGTAAGGGTTTCCTCAGGGTTCTCTGGTTTCTTCCCAAAAACATGCCAGTAGGTGGATAGGTGGATATGATCCACCTCCATCAAAAGCTCCTGCAACAGGTACATGGACCGTAGAGATGGCCTGGTCTGATGAATCACATTTTCTTTAACATCACATCTGGTGAAAGAGATGGCACCAGGATGCACTATGGGAAGATGGCAGAGGCAGTGTGATGTTCTGGGCAATGTTTTGCTGGGAAACCTTGCGTCTTCTCATTCATGTGAATGCTATTTTAACGCCTACCAACTATCTAAGCTTTGCCGCAGACCATGTGCACTCCTTCATTGCAGTGCTATTCCCTAATAGCTGTGGCCTCTTTCAGTAGGATAATGCACTGCAAAAATGGCTTGAGGGACATGACAAAGACTTCAAGGTGTTTACTTGCCCTCCAGATTGAGCATCTGTGGGATGTGCTGGATAAACAAGTCTGATCCACTGAGGCCCTACCTCACAACTTATAGGATATAAATAATCTGCTGCTAACATCTTGGTGCCAGATACCACAGCACACCTCCAAAAGCCTTGTGGAGTCCATGAATAAATGGATCAGAGCTGTTTTGGTGGCACAATGAGGACCTACATAATATTAGGCATACATTTTGAATGTTATGGTGGATTGGTGTATAAGTGTTCTTCTTAAATCGAGCATATTTTAATTAGCCGAAAGGTTCAAACTTATTATGTACGCTATATTGCCAAAAGTTTTGGGACACCCCTCCAAATCATTGAATTCAGATGTTGTCTTTCAGGGGTTGGGCTCGGTTCCTTAGTTCCAGTGAAAGGAACTCTTAATGCTTCAGCATACCAAGACATTTTGGACAATTTCATGCTCCCAACGTTGTGGGAACAGTTTGGGGATGATCCCTCCATGATTCAGCAAGCAAGGTCCATAAAGACATGGATGAGCGAGTTTGGTGTGGAGGACCTTGACTGGCCTGCACAGAGTTCTAACCTCAACCTGATAAAACACCTTTGGGATGAATTAAAGGGCCAGTGGGTGCAGCACACCTGATTCCACCTGTGTAATCAGTTGAATTCAGTAGATTTGGCTGTGGATTCTGCTTGGATTGAAATGAAAACCGAAACCCTGATGTATGAAGGTGATGGGAGCATAAGTGTTCATTTAGGTGTGTGTGTCTGTGGAGGTGGGGTCCACTTATTGTAAACAAACAACAACAAAAAAAGCATTTTCAGGGGGTTTATGTTCAGGAGAACATTGAATATCTAGGGGACACTGTGACTTAGCTTTTTGCATGTGTGTGTGCGCGCGTGTGTATGTGGTTTCGGGGTTGTGTGTGCGTGTGTGTGCGCGTGTGTGTGCAGAGTTTGCATATTCTTCCTCAGGGTACTCTGGTTTTCTCTGAAGACATGTATTATAGGCTGATTGGCATCTCTAGATTTCTGTAGTGTGTGTGTGTGTGTGATTGTGCCTTGCGATGGGTTGGTACATGGTCCGTGTCTTGGTGTTTCTGTGCCCCAAATCTCAGGGGTTCTCTCCAGGTTCCCTGTGTAACATAAGGGGTAAATTAATTGGCTAAATTTATTCAATGATGTCCGTGAACGGTTCTCACAAGGAGTGTGTGTGTGTGTGTGTGTGTGTATGTGTTTCTACATATCAAGCATGCCCTGCCCTCCGGGTACATTCTCCTATAATCTGTCGGTTTGTATTGTGTAGACAAAATTCACAACACAAAGGTGTTATCAGTGCGGTCCTGCCGCTCGAGGCGCTCTTACACACACACACACAACCCCGAAACCACATACACACACACGCGCGCGCGCACACACACACACAGTCGCTCGAGCGCACACACAAACAAACATGGCGTCCAGGCAGACGGGTAAGATGCTCGCTGTGGGTCGTTGCGTGGTGTATGTGCTGTTATGGCTCGTTCCCAGCTCGCTTTGCTCCACACTCCGGCTTCACCGGGATCACACGTTCATGCTGCCGCAGGACAGAGGCTTTTCTCTGGTCAGTGCATTTGATCAGCTCCCGGACAGAGGCGCGGAGCAGCACAGCGCGAGCCAGCATCGACACCGCGCTCGGAGGAGTAGCACCGATACAGCCGTGCCAAAGGTTTACGGACGGGTAAGACTTCTGAGTTTGCCTTTTAATCGCCGTGCACGATCGAGGGGAAGAACGAAACATTTAAACGTCCTCCATCACAGATCATCAGTCTGTGCTCCTGATTCTGAAATCTCTACCCAGGTCCAGTATTCCAGAGTTCACCTTTCTCCAGCCGTCTACTGGGACCTGTGTGTGTGGCTTCATGGACTTATAATATGTCAGATGTAATCATTTATTCAGTATCAGATTTATCTAATCCAATGCTGATTAATTAGGGTAGAAAACAAACACCTCTCACCTGTATTGTTAGATCAGAGTAAAAATAAATAAATACAAAAATCAATTACATGCACCTAGTAAATCAGAATAATCAAATCCCAATAATAAAAATCCATTTATTTTTCTAAGTATTATGAACCGGCCACACATAGTTTAAGGATTTTAAGGTCAGACAGAGCTATTGCACCAGGAGGAGTTGTTTTGCACCCAGTGGTGTTCCAGTACCTCAAGCTATTAGTGTGATTCATTAAAGGGCTGATCTCTCATGCTTTATTATTAACCTGTTGCTGTTCTATGGAAGAAAATGAGCCTTAGGGTTTTTTTCCTGTCTTAATTGTTCACCTGTGTGGATTTAAACACGTCGATATTGAGCGTGAAGTGAAGAAATTATTATACGGTATAAATGAGGTGAGCTGATCAGAGGAGTTTTTAAGTTTTGGAGAGGTGAGCATTCAGGTTCAAGGCGTAGCTGTTCCTGTCATTTCACCCTTGTTGAAAGGTTAGTAGTGTTAGAACCTGGAATTGAAATCGATTTAAATAGAATTAAATAGATTCTGCTCATGAACGTGTGCAAAAAGGCACTGAAGTCAAGGTATGACAAAAGAAAAGAAAGTGCCGTCATTGGACAAGTATTCAAGGGTGTCAATACTTATGGAAGGTACTGTAATTTGGCCGTATTAGAGGAGCCTCGCTTTAAGACTCTTATTAGTATGATTTGTTGTTATTATTATTTAAAAAATAAAATCTCCAGTAACTAATTCAGTAGCTGTAGTGAATCTGATTGTATTGAATTGTATGGAGTGTAACACTGAGGAAGTCTGGACATATCACCGTGTAAGGAGTTGGAGGGGTTAATGCAAGAAGATTGGTTTGGCTGAGAAAGCACGGTCATTTGCTTTTAGAACACATCTCCCAAGCCATATAGGAAAAGTCAGACTAAATTGCAAGACGAATACCGTTCCAGCGAAGAGGCTCCCAGCGTTTTACACCTCGCATGCCGCATGATTGACCATAAAAGCTCCCGCAGCCCACAAGTCACAACCAAGCAGCCATTAAATACGCTTACAGACATTACACAGTAATTGGGATTGGTGATCATAGGAAACAGATCTATGGTACGATGTGGCCTTACAAAGCTTAAGAAAAACGTCATAAATTCACATATCAAAAAAAAAAACAAACCCAACAAAAACGTAACTAGCACTTTATTAGGAACACCTACTCATTTAATCAGCTAATCAGTGCAGAAAATCATGCAGATGTATGCCAGCAGCGGTTCATATTCACACCAAGTATCAGGATTAAGGAGAAATTATGATCTGTGATTTCAGGCTGTGGCATGGTTGTTCATGCCAGACAGACTGGTGTCATCATGCTGTAACACAAAATTCCATGGAATGGTGTGTAAAACAGAAAATAAAGCATGAAGTGAGTGACATGTTGATAAGAGAGATTAGAGGAAAACAGCTCAAGGATTTAGTAATTCATATAATCACTCTTTACAAATGTGTTGAGCAGAAAAGCATCTCAGAAGACACAAAACATCAAACCATTGAGCTTCAACAGCAGAACTGTATTGTCAAGTTTCACTCTTATCAGCTGAGAACATGAATCTGAGTCTTTTGCACAGAATCATTAAAACGGGACAATCCCTGGTCTTCAGTCCTCAGCTGTTCAGTGTGGTTTGGTTTTTTCTCCCCAGTGCAGCGTCAGATTCTTGTTCTTGGCTGACCGGAGTGGAACTTCATGTGGTCTTCTGCTGATGTCACTCATCCACTTCAAGGATTGATGTTTTGAGATGCTTTTCTGCTCACTACAGTTGTAAAGAGTGATGATATGAGCAACTCTATTCGTCCTGTTGGTGTGAACCAGTTTGACCATTTTCCTCTGGCATCTATCAACAAGCTTTTCTCACTGTCACTCGTGATGTTTTTTGTTTTTTTGCACCACTTTGAGCAAACACTAGGACATAAAACCAGCCAATCTGGCACCAGCTTCCATGCCACGGTTGAAGTCACATAGCTTACATTTTTTTCTCCATTCTGATGTGTCATGTGAACATGATCGTCACCGTATACCTCATGCTGCTGTCACATGATTGGCTGGTTAAATAATTTAATGGATGTTCTTAATAAAGTGCTCAGCGAGCGTATATATAACACAAAGCTTATCTCTGTTTACCGAACATGCTGGCAACTTCCAGCACAACTGACCGTAGCATACAGAACGGCTGTAGTGAATCTAGGTCAGCTGAGATGGATGATGTACCTCTTAAAATATTTAACTTGATAAAGACTTGAATGAATGAACAACTGGTCAAACCCGTAACACTGATCATAGTTCTGGCTCTTAGAAATCTTTCAGTATTGCCTGATTGGAAGATGATGAGACCCTGGCTGTATATCTCATAAAAATGTCCACTCTTAAAAAAGGAATAAATAGGATGTGGTGGGTTGAAAGACTCCCAAAATAGTGGACTGTCTGCAATAGGACCATTTTAGCGGATATACATTTAAAATCCACTCTGAATGACCTCGTACCTCCCTCTGTGCAGATTTAAGTTATGAATTTATTATTTGATGAAGTAATCATTCACAATTTCCAAATAATATGAGGTAGTGATGCTAATGAGGGGAAAATACAGCAATATAGCAGTGCTGGTCAGTCTATTAGTCCTTTCACACCTTCTGATATGTAAACTCTGCTCTATCAGTTTTAATACTTAAGTAGCTTTCATCATCTCATCGGTCACTAACTAGCTGAGCCGGGTCTCTGTGAATCATAACTCTTAGCTTAGCATTGCGTTCTGGAGCTTTGAGTGCGTCAACTACTTCTGTGTTTGAGTTCTTATAAATAGGGCACTGAATTGCGCTAGAGAAAGAGAAAGAAAGAGAAGAAGAAGTTGCACTATTGACTTTCTGAGCCATAACAGCAAAACAATGTTCAAAATGTTTCCTGTGCTAGTCAGTGCAAAACACAGCTGCTAACTTCTCTCGGGAAGAGTAAAAATACAGCACCAGCCAACAGATTACCACAGAAAACATAGCTAGACATCGCAAGTATTTCAATGTAAACATATTTAATGTGTTTCAGGCTGGATTTCTTTTTCTTTAACAAGCGCCTGACTGACTGGAGGAGGTACATTTTTTAAAACTTGAACAAGCAATGTGGGAGAGATGTGTGTGGTCAATGTGTGGGGGATGGTGGAAGAGTACTCTGTATGCTATATCTGTGTGTTTGTTTGCTAATTGGACAAATGATTGGCGTAGTAAAATGTATTGAGAGAGAGAGGGAGGGAGGGAGGGAGGGAGAAGGACTGAGTTCACCAGCAAGCAAGTCAAACCTTCCTCTAGTATTAAGTAAAACAGGAAGAGCAGCTTCAGCAAACAAATACACAAAACAGCTGACAGACTCTCACTGACTTGTACAGGAAATGTGCCCTCAGAGGTCTGTGTGGCGCTCATATTAGCTGTCGTTATTAAAGATCTTCAGGATGTTTTTATTTCTATTTCTAATTTATTGATTTATTTGATCTGAAGTACACTAAAAGTTTCGGGACACCCCTTTAAAATCATTGAATTCAGGGGTTGGGCTCGGCCCCTTAGTTCCAGTGAAAGGAACTCTTAGTGCTTCAACATACCAAGACATTTTGGACTATTTCATGCTCTGTGGGAACAATTTGGGGATGACCCCTTCCTGTTCCAACATGACTCCTGACCTGTACACAAAGCAAGTTCCATAAAAACATGGATGAACTTGACAGTCCTGACCTCAACCCCATAGAACACCTTCGGGATGAATTAGAGAGGAGACTGTGAGCCAGGCCTTCTCGTCCAACGTCCGTGTCTGACCTCACAAATGCGCTTCTAGAGGAATGGTGAAAAATTCCCATAAACACACTCCTAATCTATGTGGAAAGCCTTGCCAGAAGAGCTGAAGCTGTTACAGCTGCAAAAAAGTGGGACAACTCCATATTACATTCATGTGCATGTAAAGGCAGACGTCCCAAAACTTTTGGCAAGACAGTGTGTCAGTGTGACAATGTTGTCACTGTCTTCCCACAAATATACAGAACACAGACGCAGCTATTTTAAGTCAAACTAACACAATTTACTCAGGCAGACGTGATAACAATCTGATTTAACAAACAAATTTGTGTTCAACCTTTCCATGACCTCTGTGCTACTCGGTACGAGTAACGTTCTGCTTCATCTTGTGGTTTCATTTCTTCACCGCTTTTAGGTTTTGTGAAGAATCTGTTCCCAGAAGCTCCTTGCTGATGATTGCTTTGACACGTTTCTAAACATAAAGGCCAGCAGGAAGTGCGCGGATTCACATCCCTTTGTGTTTCATTTGAGTGTTTTCTGAACAGAACCGTGATCATGAATTTCTGCTGATTCACCTGCTTTATTAAAAAACATTCTTGAGAGCTAAATAAGAAAAAAGGAAACCTTTTTTAATTCACTTATGCTAGACCTATTTTATAAATCTCCCAATACAATGAAATTGAATCCCATTTTGTAATTGCATGTCTAAGTTTTTCTCATTTGCTACCATTGAGCCCTGGAAGTCCTTCAAGTATATGAAGATTCCAGATTCCTCTAGAAAGAAAGAAAAAAGCCTGGCTCATAATTTTCCATGCACCTCCTCTTAGATTTGGTATTGATTTTGGCTGAGGGATAGATTCACAGCAAGTGTCATGAATAGTAATATGACAATTTTTTTTAAAGCACCGAAATGAGCGGTTTGGGACGCGAACCAGCCGACGATGAAGAATAAGGACCGGTTGTGTTTTCCGGAAACGTGTTTTATCATTCTAACGACTTTCCCATTAATGCCGTTTGTATGCTAGAGCCATACAGGACCAGATAAGGATCTTCAGCCGCAAATAGGAGCTGTGTTCGCCTCTTTATATACGATCTAGACAGGAACTCGAGACGCATTTACGGTTTTGTGCTTACCTTAATGTTTTTGCCTGGAAGGATGAGCGCATGTGGATGAAAGCCCATGATGAAAGCATGATAATCTAAAGTGGGCGTGAGGTGAAGAGACTTTATTGAATTGCTACTGCGAACTCGATGCGCGTGAGAGAGAAACCGGTCTGAACAATAACGCTGGCTTTACATCAGACCTACCGGCTTTCCCTTCAAGCGTGTCACATGGAGAAGGAAAAAAGCTGTGAGTCACCACTCCAGCAAAATCACCTCCAGTCTCATGAGTCTGAAGAGCAGGACATTCCAACCTGGCTGTGAGAACACTGAGAGGGGGATAAAAGAGACGCTGTGTGATGTAATAAAACGTCTCAGCAGTTGAAACTTGACCAGTGCTACTGGTAAAACCTATTAAATCGGCATTTCCCATTTATTTATTTATTTATTATTAAGTAAAGGCTTTTTTTTCTTCGGCTTTGTGCTTGGTTGATTGCATGCAAATCGAACTGCTGGCCACGGTATCAGTGCTGCAGAGATGATGTCATCTCCATCGGCTTAATGCTTGCAGCAGTGGCTGTAGCAGCACTCATTCTGTCCCCCTGACACACACACACACACACGCACACATTCTGTTCGTAATATATTACAGCTTGAAAGATTGTAAACATCCGCATACATTTCCCTGTTTTCTTTCTGCAACCATAATCAGATGTTGCAAAGGTCACACACGTCTTTTTTTTTTCTTTTTTTTTTTTTTTTTTACTACTTGCATAGTACTATATTTGCGTAAAAAAATAAAAGGACCTCAGCAGACTGTCCAGAAGAATAATAGCCCCTTTCGGTCATATCCCAGGATTATATCGTCATGCGGTGATGATTGCAACGTTGCAAACTTTTACAATATTTGTCTTGTGCGCTGTAACGTCGACCCAGAGAGAGCACATCGGCTAAAGCCAACAAGCAGCTTTTTACCCCCTGAATGTCAGTGGGCCATGGCGAAAGAAGAAAGCAGTGATTTACGCATCTTGGAGCACAAGTACCCTTATTCAGCAGCAAGAATGTTCCAGCTTCTAGATGGCGGGACAAGGCGGTAGTGAAAGCCAACTGGTGTTCAATTATGGTAATTAAAGCCCTGGTATGAATGGTGTGAATAGCTGAGTAGTGGTGAGGCTTGAAAAGCTTTGCATTTGCTCAAAGAGGAGAGGGAGTTCCTAATTAATTATTAAAGTATTTGATGAAGCGATAATGGAGGTTTGTTTTATTTCTCTCTTGCTGTAAATGTAGAGTTTACATGGATGCATTTACAATTTGGCAAACGGCCGTATCCACAGCGTCTCCATCCGAAAAAGAAAAAAATATCCTCACACCAGTACAAAAAAAAAAAAAAATAGTTCAGTGTTTAAGAATTGCTATCTAAAGATAAAGCACTTTTTGGAGGAGCTTACAAGAAGCTGGTTGGTACAGCAGCGAAAATATTTTTAGTGCTCCTGTAAGCTTGCGTTCATGTACAGGATGCAGAATTTTATCAGTTTGACTATATAACGATTATATAGGGGTGTATAGATACATTGCAGTACAAAAATGTGACTTTGGAAATCGTTTTGTTAAGTATACATCACTTCTCTCAATCTGTGCATGCTATAGAGTTTAAATATGTAGAGAGCATGTACTGGTCATATGATTGCATTCTTTTGTGCCCCGTTACCTGAAATCATCTGCTGAGGTAAACTGATGGAACCGGTTGAAGCGACAGCGTTATAAGGATATACCTACCGTATACATCGATCAGCCATAACATTATGACCACCTGTCTAATATTATGTTAGTCCCCCTTTTGTTGCCAAAACAGCCCTGACCCATCGAGACATGGACTCCAATAGATCCCTGAAGGTGTGCTGTGGTATCTGGCACCAAGATGTTAGCAGCAGATCCTTTAAGGGGACTCCATGGGTACCACCTCACAACTTGCAGGACTTAAGGGATACTTTTGATAGATACTGACCACTGCAGACCGGGAACACCCCACAAGAGCTGCAGTTTTGGAGATGCTCTGATCCAGTGGTCTAGCCATCACAATTTGGCCCTTCATCAAACTCTCCCAAATCCTTACGCTTGTCCATTTTTCCTGCTTCTAACACATCAACTTTGAGGACAAAATGTTCACTTGCTGCCTAATATATCCCACCCACTAACAGGTGCCATGAGGAGATCATTAGTGTTATTCACTTCACCTGTCAGTGGTCATAATGTTATGCCTGATCGGTGTATCATCTTGTGCGATAAATAAAAGCAGGACTCACAATCACAATTTGGCCCTTGTCAAACTCGCTCAAATCCTTACCCTTGCCAATTTTTCCTGCTTCTAACACATCAACTTTCAGGACAAAATGTTTACTTGTTGCCTAATATATCCCACCCACTAACAGGTGCCATGATGAGGAGATAATTGATTCGTAAATTGAATTGTGAGTCGAATCAAATCAAATCAAATCATGAAGCCTCTACTGTAAATCGAATCGAATCAAATCATGAAGCCTCTATTGTGAATCTAATTGAATCAAATCACGAAGCCTCAATTGTGAATTGAATTGAATCAAATCATGAAGCCTCACTTGTGAATCGAATTGAATCAAATCATGAAGCCTCACTTGTGAATCGAATTGAATCAAATCATGAAGCTTCTATTGAGAGTTGAATCGAATCAAATCATGAAGCCTCACTTGTGAATCTAATTGAATCAAATCATGAAGCTTCTATTGTGAATCAAATTGAATCAAATCATGAAGCCTCTATTGCGAATCGAATCGTGACCAAAGTGACTCGTTAAAACCCAGTAACATTTAAGGCAAAGGTTTGTTTACTTTTTTTCCCCCAGCATGATATTTCTGCCCAGTTTTATAAATGTTTTTGCTGCATTTTGTTCACTGAGATAACAAATCAGTAGCAAACAGTCCATAAGTGTAAACTTTATTTCCTTTTGATTTAAACTTGTGAAAACGGTTAAGAGGTGAAGGTGCTGGAAGGTAAGAAGGAAAAGAGGTGTTTGTTTTTATTCTGCAGACAGCCAGTGATGGAGCTGTTCATACAGACAGGAAAATCTGAGCGCCAGTTCAGAGAAACGTCTCGATGCATGGTTTCCTTGTATCTTGATGGATGGTGAGTCAAGTCGAGCTGTGCTGGAGGCGCTAAGGCCGTATAGATGCATGTCGTGGTAGATGTGTGGTAGATGTGAAGGATCAGGAATTCATGAATAAAATTTCAGTTTTCTGTACACGTCCGTTCCATCTCAGTGAGTTATTAATTTTTCTGAATATTAAGCTGATCAGATCCACAGTTTTGGTTTAGACATGGGGATGTGTTATGGGGTCATGAAAATTTGGACTTTCAATTAAACCTTCAGTTTATATACAATATTTGCTACCTTGATGTGTTTTAAAACTGTTATAATGACAGAATCTTTTGCTTTGCGATTAAAACCCAGTCTATTATTTGAATAATTTGCATTTGAAATAGAATCTACAGAAATAAGCTAGTGCACCACAAAGGGAAATGCTGCTGATTTGTAATATTTCACTTTAATGGAGCATCAGAAGAGCTATCATCTGAAAAGCCCACACCCCGTCAGGGTCCTGAATTAAAGATGAGAGGCTTCGCAGCTCAGAATTCAAAATTGAAATGCTGACACATTTTCTTTCTTTCTCTCTCTCTCTCTCTCTCTCTCTCTCTCTCTCTCTCTCTCTTTCTCTCTCTTTCTCTTTCTCTCTCTCTTTCTCTTTCTCTTTCTCTCTCTCTGTCACTCGGGTTTTGTTGTGCCTGCTAGTGTCTATTTTGTCTAGGCAGAGGCTTGTTTGTGCTGGGTGAAATCTTCATGCGTAAAGTCAGGTGGCTGAGAGGATGGAATTGGGTGTAATATATCAAATACACACCTGCATTGCAGCAACAGGAGCAGCCACAGCAGGTGTTGGGGAGAACAGCTGGGAAAGGCAATTTTTCCCGTTTAGCATTTATAATGGTGCGCTTAGGTTATGTTTACTTACACCGAACGGACAAGGACCAGATGAAAAAGAGACTTTTAGGTAGATTTTAAGTTTTGTTGTTAAAAAGAAAAACCCCCAAAACCACTGGAATGATTTGTTTACCTGTCTCCTGGCTAGTTCATATATTAGCTAGCTGTTATCATTTCAATTATTCTGACAAAACAAATACTACAGACACAAATATCTTGCTTATGATTGGTCGATACAAGAGTAGTTAGGAGCGTTATAGCTTATTTCATGCCAACAGTTTGTACTTAACTAGCAAATCTGGCTGACTACCTTGCACAGTTCGCTAGTTTGAACAGAAATGCCTACAAACACTTGAAATGTTGACACCATTATGATTTATTGAGCTATCATTGATCAGTTAGATGATTTTTACAGCTTAAAGGAGAGTTGATTAGCCTGGTTAGCCTCCTGAGAGAACTGATCAGTGCAGACCGAATTGCTGAGAGCCAATTAGATTGTAGCCTTCAAGGTTCTGAAGCTAATGGCCAGAAAAAGCCTCCAAAAGATATCAAACTCCAGGGCGAAGCTGATAATAACTACAGAATCTTTACATTATCATTACCTTCATCCGAGATGATTGTAATATCTTAAGGAGAAATGTAGGTGTACGTTTGTACATTATGATTTGTTGAGCTATCATTGATCAGTTAGATGATTTTTACAACTTAAAGGAGACTTGATTAGTCTGGCTAGCCTCTTAGCCTAAACAATCATTTGTGAATGATTGTAATATCTTAAGGAGAAACGTAGCTCATTTGCTGTGAAGCTTCATCGTCGTCTTCACGGTCAGCAATTTTCTTGGAAAAAAAACATAATTTTTTTTTTTTTCTTTCATTTTATTATTTCTGGATCCATTATGCTTTATCAGGGGCCTAGAACCAGATTTTGGGCCCCTGGGTACAATTGTGAGAAACACCATCCATCACTTTGCTAATTTATCAGCTAGCTAGAAAAACATTTACATGCTGCACCGAATAAATCAAATCCTGTGCAGTTTTATTAGCTTGTAGCTGTGTCATGTTGGGCTCGAGGTCGTAACTTGAGGTAAATCAACGCAAGGGACCATTAGACGTACACTATGTAGCCAAAAGTTTTGGGACACCCCTCTAAATCATTGAATTCGGGGGTTAGGCTTGGCCCCTTAACTCTTAATGCGCCATAGACATGGATGAGTGAGTTTGGTGTGGAGGAACTTGGCTGGCCTACATAGATTCCTGACCTCAACCTGATAGAACACCTTTGTGATGAATTAGAGCGGAGACTGTGAGCCAGGCCTTCTCGTCCAACAACAGTGACTGACCTCACAAATGCGCTTCTAGAGGAATGTTCAAAAATTCCCATAAACACTTTCCTAAACCTTGTGGAAAGCCTTCCCAGAGGAGTTGAAGCTGTTATAACTGCAAAGGGTGGGCCAACTCCATTTTGCATTCATGTGCATGTAAAAGCAGAATACTCAAATCCTTTAGCAATATAGCGTATATTAAATGGCCACAGATCTGTTTCTGGCCACAGCTGATTTAAGTAAATAGTAATAGCTTATGAAATGTTTTCTATATACTCAGTTTTATTTGTCTGAAGCGTTCGACTTCATTTAGCCTTGTGTGATGATAGATGTTGTTTTTGTCTATTTACAGGCCAACCTGAATGACTCTCATAACCAGATGGTTGTGCACTGGGCCGGAGAGAAGAGTAACGTCATCGTAGCTTTGGCAAGAGACAGCGTCGGAGCCACCGACCCCAAGAGCAGCTCGGTGAGTGTGGGAATGTGTTCAAAGCTGACATGTCGCCACTCTCTCTCTGTGGCTAAGTGTCTTGACATTTCCTGTGAGCACTCTTCAGTGGAGTGAAACCCTCAGTCCTGTAGCCCTACTACTACTCAGGTTATGACTTATTCAAGTCAGTAATGGCATGACAGTGGAGCGGTGAGAGAACTGGGACTTCGCTTATACATCTTAGATTGTAGAGGTCTCTCAGGTCAGTCCCTGTCCTGTAGAAGCCACACTTTGTCTGCACTGCTTGGCATCTTTTTCCATGAAGTTGACAAAAGGCCAGGTTGTCTGGCACGGCTGAGAACCAGCAGGAGACATTGTGGACAGATGCTGCTGTTTAACAGTTTATTCATTACTTAAAAATGTTACGTTGCCAGTTATTTACAGTTTTAAGGGAGAAGGCGCACAGAATTTGCTCACTGCCATGAACGCCTATAGGATGTTGAACATTGGACCTCATTAATGATTTTTTTTTAAGTAATATTATGTGGAAATGTTTTTCCTAACAAATTAAAAATTCCAGAAAGAAATTGTGGTAAAACTGATGTCTTTATAATCATACACCGATCAGGCATAACATTATGACCACCTGCCTAATATAGTGTTGGTCCCCCTTTCTGCTGCCAAAACAGCCCTGACCCGTCATGCACTGTGTATTCTGACACCTTTCTATCAGAACCAGCATTAACGTCTTCAGCAATTTGAGCAACAGTAGCTCATCTGTTGGATTGGATCACACGGGCCAGCCTTCTCTCCCACACGTGCATCAATGAGCCTCGATCGCCCATGACCCTGTCTCCGGTTCACCACTGTTCCTTCCTTGGACCACTTTTGATATGCTTGTCCATTTTTCCTGCTTCTAACACATGAACTTTGAAGCTGAAATGTTGACTTGCTGCCTAATATATCCCACCCACTAACAGGTGCCATGATGAGATAATCAGTCTTATTCACTTCACCTCTCAGTGGTCAGAATGTTATGATCTGATCGGTGTATATGGGAATTGATAAATACAAATAACACGTAAAGTGGATTTACTTTGGGTGACGCACACAATGCTCCTTAAAAGGTAATGCTCACAGAGAGCTGACGGCATCAAAATGACACATAAACGGTAAGCGAGTGTCTGAGCGCTGTGTGTGATAAATTCACCAATAGAGCCACTGCACCGCCATTTATGTTGTTGATTTTTCATTTCTATTTATAAATGACTAGGGCTATTTGTCTCTTTACTAGAGGGGAAAAAATGAATTTAAGTAGCCTTTATTTTGTCACATATTGCTGCACAGTGAAATTCTTTTTTCACATATCCCATCTCTCCCATCTATGGAGGGTTGTGGTCAGAGCACAGGGTTAGCCATAATACAGGTGCTGGGGCTTGAACCCCGATCAACAACCCAGAGCCTTAACCACTTGATCTGTTTTCCATCCTGACCACATGAAAGTGTTATGTTCTGTTTAGAGGTTTACATGGTCACAGTTTATATATTATCACGGTTTCATATCACCATGGTGGCCATCGACCATTAAGCTGGTGATGAAAATGAACAGAGGTATTTATTCTGAAATCTTTCTATCACTTTGTGTAGAGCATTGTAAATGCACTATATTGCCAACGATTTTGGGACACCCCTCCAAATCATTGAATTCAGGTGTTGCCCCGGTGAAAGGAACTCTTAATGTTTCAGCATACCAAGACATTTTGGACAATTTCATGCTCCCAACTTTGTGGGAACAGTTTGGGGATGACCCCTTCCTGTTCAAACATGACTGTGCACCAGTGCACAAAGCAAGGTCCATAAAGACATGGATGAGAGAGTTTGGTGTGGAGGAACTTGACTGGCCTGACCTCAACCTGATAGAACACCTTTGGGATGAATTAGAGCGGAGACTGCGAGCCAAGCCTTCTTAGTCCAACATCAGTGCCTGACCTCACAAATGCGCTTCTAGAGGAATGGTCAAAAATTCCCATAAATACACTCCTAAACCTTATGGAAAGCCTTCCCAGAAGAGTTGAAGCTGTTATAGCTATAAAGGGCAGGAGAACTCTGTATTACATTCATGTGCATGTAAAGGCAGATGTCCCATAACATTTGGCAATACAAGAAACAAAGAAATATGTTCTTTTTTGTGTAGTAAATTAACCTTACCTTCTGGAGAGAATGATCAGTTCAGAGTGGATAAATGATCTCTGTATATGATGGAAATAGAAGGGTCTTGTAAACCAGCATGTATGCATGATTGTCATGTTAAAAACTCCATGCATATGCTATAAACATCAAATGCTGTATTGCTGACCTAATAACTTATTGTTTTAGGACTTGAGGTTGTGCAAGTGGAGACACAGTAACTTAGTGGTTAGCACCTTTGCTTTGCACCTCCGGGGTGGGGGTTCGATTCCTGTCTCTGCTCTGTGTGTGTGTGAAGTTCATATTTCCTGTTAAGTTTTAATAAAGTTTAACTAAAGTGTTTAGTTTCCTCCCACAGAGAAGAATGAGTTGAAATGAGTTGCAGGCTGATTAGCATCTCTAAATTGTCCATAGTGTGGGTGTGTGAGATTGAGCCCTGTGATGGGTTGGCACCACTTTTGTGCCTTGAGTCCACTGGAATGCACTCAAGGTTCCTCTTGACCCTCTGTAAGATAAATGGTACAGAAGATGATTGGCTGGGTGGATGAATCATTAGTAGGTCACATGACCATAACACATCTATAGAGTAGATGATACATGTGCTGGAAAGTCCTTTTAAATATCATCGATATATTTATTATTGCAAATAATAATTTGTTTAAATTTGCTTTTGGAGAAGAACTGGCTTATCTTTATACTGAAGAAAAAAGAGCAAGATATCTTATTCAACATGTACTGGTACCTGGAGATACACTATATTGCCAAAAGTTTTGGGACGTCTGCCTTTACATGCACATGAATGTAATATGGAGTTGTCCCGCCCTTTATAGCTATAACAGCTTCAACTCTTCTAGGAAGGCTTTCCACAAGGTTTAGGAGTGTGTTTATGGGAATTTTTGACCATTCCTCTAGAAGCGCATTTGTGAGGTCAGGCATTGATGTTGGATGAGAACGTCTGGCTCACAGTCTTTGCTCTAATTCATCCAAAAGGTGTTCTATCGGGTTGAGGTCAGGACTCTGTGCAGGCCAGTCAAGTTCCTCCACACCAAACTCGCTCATCCATGTCTTTATGGACCTTGCTTTGTGCACTGGTGTGCAGTCATGATGGAACAAGAAGGGGTCATCCCCAAACTGTTCCCACAATGTTGGGAGCATGGAGTTCCAGGAGTTCCTTTCATTGAAACTAAGGGGCTGAGCCCAACCCCTGAAAAAACAACACAACACAAAAACAACATAGTGTATTTCTACCCGACTGGTCATCTGGTTATTTTATAACAGTGTATTATTTCTTCTTTGTAAAACTTTCAGACATGACCGATTGGGACACAACTCTCTGATGCTGCACCAGTTAATTTAATTATAATTTTATTAAATTATTGACTGTAATTACATAATTAAATTACTAAAACCATTCCAGTTTCAATAGCACTTCTGAAAATAGACCTTGGGTAAATTCCCAGGATTTATCACATGAAAGAGAACAAATCCATGGTGAGGTTACTGCCCTAGTAAAACGTGAAACCGTAACCCTGTACCAACCCAAGTTCCAGTGTTTACGGTTAGCGTGAATTGGTGTTGAATCAAAGCCTCGAGGCTGAGGTGAGGTTTTTATGTCTGATTCCCGGTACGGTGTTGGTGTCATTTGAGTATCATCGCTTTTCAGAAAGAATCCGATGGCACACATATAAAAGCCTGGAGTTTAAAAGAGTGACCAGGATTTGTTTGTAAGCTGGAGCGTTCAGACGCAACAAGGAACAAACAAGGGTTTTGGAAAGTGGGAGGAAGTTTCCAGTTTCTTTCGAGTTATTGTGTAACGTTAGTATTTGTATTAGCAGAATGAGATATTCTTTGAATAGTCTTTAAAACTAATGCTGAGGCAGGAAGGGAAATTTGAGAAGTGCAGCTTGACTTTGTAATTGTTTTCACACAAAAGCAGGAACCGGCAAATGGGAACGAAGTGAATATAGAGCTTGCTGTAGGAATGAGAGAGGAGGATTCCTTGTGTTTAGTTTCCATGATATTAGAAATCCTGCATCGCGTATTGCTGTACAATAAAATAATCATTATTCTGTACAGGAAGAAATGTGCTTTTTTTTTTTTTTTTTTTAAGCTCTCAATAAGCTAGTATTACTTGTTACAAGAAAGTTTACAAGAGAAGTACAACTTATTGGGATGTGCTGTTATAGAAAAATAATCAGCTCTATCCCTCTTATTTTGTTTATTTCTTACTCGGCTAACTGTCTGTCCTGAAGATGGTGGAAAACTTTGATTCTGACACTGGAGACTCTTTCCACAAATGCTATGCAGACATTTTACGTAAAAAATATCACAATTCTAGTTTTGCGTTTTATTTTAATTATTTCTTATATCTTATATTCTGGTTTTACAGTTTTATTTGAACTATTTCTTATATTTTTATGTTCTAGTTTTTTATGTTCTAATTATTTCTATTATTTCTAATATTTTTATAATCTAGTTTTACATTTTTATTTAAATTATTACTTATTTTATATTGTGTATTCTAGTTTTCTCGAACTGTGTATGATGTGACAAATTTGAATGTGCTGTGAATTCAATATTATTACAGAAAGGTATAGACTTTTGCACAGTTGTTGTTTTAAAGTTTGTAACCTATCAATAGTCATGATAAATGAGGATTGTTAGATTGTAGACACAACACCTAGACACCTGATATTTCATGTTATGTTATTGCTGCTTTTCCACAGGTTTACGTGTCGTATGACTACGGAACCACCTTCATCCATATATCTGATAAGTTTGTCCTGCTTAAAGGGAAGGAGAGCAGCAAGCAGGTGATCTCGCAGTTCTACCACAGTCCTGCTGATAACAGACGTGTGAGTATCTTCTCAGATCCCTCAAATCTTGTGCATGGGCCTTAAAGCAGTAAAGAGGGCAGTCAGTTGAAGCTGTTTTGATGAGTGGATGTGCTGCTGCGGCTTATCTGTGAGGCGAGAAGCTTTGGGTGTGAGAGAAGTTCTCATGGGACTCGGTGCGACAGCGTGACTGATAGGCCCGGCCTTGCCCATAGCCGTCGCCCTTGGCACCAAACATAATTGCCTGCTTGAGGGAGGAGTTGACTGTTGCAAAGACACCTGGGAATTGAAGTGCTGCTCTGCTCAGTGTTTCTGCAGTGCGGCTTCACGGGCCACAGAGACCCGAACCAGAGCTTTAAGTCTAGGCAGAAGGATAACTAACGATAGCGTATAGTGTTAGAGCTAGACCATTAGGACAGCTGTCTAGTCTTATACTTTAAAAGACGATTTTCCTTAGATAATCATAAGACCAAATGAACAACCTGAGCAAGCCTGCAGTTTTTGTTTTTAAATAAATAACCTCACAGGGCGGCTCATGCAAATCTAAGATTAAATAAATATTCCCTAAAGACAAAGGCATGACTGTTCATGGACGCATCTTTTTATAGCAGCTCGGTCTCAATGGTTTCGCCTCCCTGTAGAAGAGTGTGTTTTAAAACACACATGGTCATCAGTGAGTAATGTGTTTTATGCCTTTTGTCTTCCTGGATCTCGTTCTTTCTTTCTCTGGTTCGGGTTCATCCACAAAACCCTTGTACTGAAGTGGAAGTTGTTCTGCTGCTAACAGGATGGAGGGTCATAGCTACCATAGAGAATCAACCAGAGGGAGAATTACAGCCTGAACAACCAAGATCTCTTTTATACGTGTTCAGGACGTCTTTTTTGCAGTCTGAGCTTTTGATGTTTTGCTTTATTTATTCCTATTCAAGTTAATTAGAGCCACACTATATTACCACTATATATTATATCCTATATATTATATCACTATATTACTACAATATGGAGTAATATAGTGATAAATTGTTGAATGTTGGCTCGACTCTTTAGTTCCAGTGAAAGGAATTCTTAATGCTTCTGCATACCAAGACATTTTGGAAAATTTTATGCTTTGTGGGAACAGTTTGGATGAAGGATGATCCCTTCCTGTTCCAACATGACTGCACACCAGTGCACAAAGCAAGGTCCATAAAGACATGAATGAGTGAGTTTGGTGTGGAGGAACTTGACTGGCCTGAGTCCTGCCCTCAACCCCAGAACACCTTTGGAATGATTTAGAGCGGAGACTGCGAGCCAGGACAAAACTGGGACGTCTGCCATTACTTGCACATGAATTTAATATGGAGTTGTCCCGCCCTTTGCAGCTATAACAGCTTCAACTCTTCTGGGAAGGCTTTCCACAAGGTTTAGGAGTGTGTTTATGGGAATTTTTTGACCATTCCGCTGGAAGTGCATTTGTGAGGTCGGGCACTGATGTTGGACGAGAAGGCCTGGCTCACAGTCTCCACTCTAATTCATCCCAAAGGTGTTCTATGGGGTTGAGGTCAGGACTCAAACTGCCATCCCCAAACTGGGCCAAGCCCAACCCATTGAAAAACGTGTCGCAAAACTTTTGGCAATATAGTGTACTTCAAGGTAATATAACAAAAGAATAGTTAAAAATGGAATTTAAAAGTAATATAAAATAAGATATAAATATAGACATGTAGAAATTTAGAGCATATGGATACAATACATTGGCTGATATGAATAGTAGTTATAAGTAAATAAATATATAAAGTTATAAATATATAAATGATAGTTTTTTTTAATCCTGTTTATTACATTTGAGTATGTTTTGGCTGAAATTTTATTAAAATGTAATATTCCAAAAGCAAGTTGCTCAATGCATACTTCATGTCAATATGCACCTATGGACAATTTTAATAAAAATGTCTTCTGTCTCTCTAGAAAGTTCAGGAATATCAAACTCAGTGGCTTTAACAAGTATTGTACACATTTACATAATATTTAAATAGTTGGATTTTAAATGGAACTTGCAGGCTTTCCGGCTGCCAACGGTTCTAGAACTGTATCAGAGAATGGACTTGTATTAAGATTTAATTCAATTCAGTTTTTATTCGTGTAACACTTTTAACTATGAAACGGCTTTACAGAAATTCGTACACTCAGGACATAAATTTTACTTTTTATATTTAGACCAAATGAGCAAGCTGGAGGTGATGGTGTCAAGGAAAAACTTCCTGAGACTATATGAGACTTTAAAGCAAACCTATTATGATTATAAATAATTCCTCTTCAATAACTGTGAGGGTTAAAAAAGAAAAAAGTGTTTAGGAAGCTCTTTCTCATTTTATAATCATCTCTGTTCACTGATGGAGGCTTTAACTTTACAGCAATCTCATGTATTTCTATTCTATTCATGCAGGAACATTGTCTTTTGAGGGTTTCCTCAGGGTCATCTGGTTCCTCCCACCTCTCAAAAGCATGACAGCAGGTGGATTAGCTGCACTGACCTGCCCCTTAGAGTGTATAAAGGCTGATTTGTACTTGGTGTAAACAGTAGAGGCATTAAAAGCAGCATGTCCTCCTGTCTAAAATCGCATAATTATTATAGAAGTAGGGTTTTTTATTCAACTGTAACAGTCACATGAACAGCAGAAAGAGAAACCGAGCTCACCGGGTCTGTTTAACGTTGCTGGGTGTGAAATCGCTAAACATTACAGTGCACTTCGACTTAGAAACCAGATGCGCAGGGATTGTTTCGGCTCCCACGTGCTGTTCAGCAGACGCCACGTTTAATCCTCCGAGCGAGGATGTCCGCAGTGGCACTCGTGTAGCAGCTGTGCACACGTGTACTGTACGTGTTGAGGAAAGTGAGGTATTTTTACACCTTAAATATAAACGTACAGGTTGCTCTGCACTCCCTGGATTCAATTCATTTATTCATATATTAATGGACATTGTTATGAAAGAGAAATATATCAGTTTTCTATTGATCAGTTTATCCCTGATGAGTAAGCCAGAGATGATATGAGGAAGAAACCTTAAGAGGAACCGAACCCGAAATGAATCCCGCTGTCATCCAAGTGTCTGGTGTGATTATGAACACTTCCCCCTTCTATTACTGTATACTATTTACCAATCAGCCATAACATTCTGAGCAGTGCAAGGGGAAGTGAAAATTTCCTCCTCATGATGGGTCAGGGCAGTAAAAGGGGGACCAACACAATATTAGGCAGGTGGTCATAATGTTACTCCTGATAAAGCAGTTACTGAAGAAGATTGAATGAATGAATTAAATTGTCTAAAACACTAACTTGCCTTTTTATTTCTCTTGTCATCCTCAGTACCTTTTCGCAGACACAAAAAACAGTTATCTTTGGAACACCTTTGACTTCTGTAAGAGCGTCCAGGGATTCTCCATGCCCTTTAAACCCACAGACCTGCTCCTGCACAGCAAGAGGCCAAACCTGGTTCTGGGTTATGATGGTTCCCACCCTAATAAACAGGTTTGTCCTTCAACAAAATCACTGATTTAGACATGCTTGAGTGAAATTTGTGGTTTGGTTTGCTTTTCTGACTATGAAAGCCAGATTTCTTTTTTATTTATTTATTTTAATATGGAATAACTGCTCTTTTTTTTTTTTTTTTTACCATGGTTATTTGTGTTCTGACTCAGTAGGGAATAAACTTTTATAACTTTGCATTAAAAACATTATATTGCAAATCTCAGGCCAGTGGCACTTGTCCAATATGCGTGGTGATTCATCAGAATTAAAGCCTTCAGAGAAAAGTTTCAGTCTGAATATGCCGTATAATGAGTCATCAGCTGGGCTTGAAGTCTCATAAACCTTTTTATTTTTTTATTTTTAAATCCTTTTCTCTTTTTCCCTCCCTATATTTCGAAAGCTGTGGAAGTCTGATGACTTTGGAGAAACATGGGTGCTGATTCAAGAACATGTCAAGTCCTACTTCTGGTAAGATCAATGACTAATTAAGTACTGCTGGTGTTTGCCATAAGACACTCACGGATTATTCTCAGAGTTTGTCCATCAGGCTCTGTGGGCGAACAGACTGACCGTGTAGCTCTGAATATTGGTTTCTGGCTCTAATCCTAGCCTAAATCTAGCCTTAGCATATTAATGATCTTTAATCCTGCCTGTCTAGCCCAATGAAATGATCATCTGCTGTATTCTCACTGGTTTGGGAAGCTGAGAGCAGAACTTTATGCTTGTGACTATTCAGATGGTCCAGATATGTGACTGCAATCCAGATTTCAGAGGCTGTGTGTATTTGTGATCATTCAGCCACCAGAGCAGGGCTGATGTTAGCTAAGGAGATCTGGGCTGATGTTAGCTGAGGAGGTCTGGGCTGAGGAGATCTGGGCTGATGTTAGCTGAGGAGGTCTGGGTTTAGGAGGTATGGGCTGATGTTAGGTAAGGAGATCTGGGCTGATGTTAGCTGAGGAGGTCTGGGCTCAGGAGCTCTGGGCTGATGTTAGGTGAGGAGGTCTGGGCGGATGTTAGCTGAGGAGGTCTGGGCTCAGGAGCTCTGGGCTGATGTTAGGTGAGGAGATCTGGGTTGATGTTAGCTGAGGATGTGTGGGCTGAGGAGGTCTGGGCTGATGTTGGCTGAGGAGATCTGGGCTGATGTTAGCTGAGGAGGTATGGGCTGATGTTAGGTAAGGAGATCTGGGCTGATGTTAGCTGAGGAGGTCTGGGCTCAGGAGCTCTGGGCTGATGTTAGGTGAGGAGGTCTGGGCGGATGTTAGCTGAGGAGGTCTGGGCTCAGGAGCTCTGGGCTGATGTTAGGTGAGGAGATCTGGGTTGATGTTAGCTGAGGATGTGTGGGCTGAGGAGGTCTGGGCTGATGTTAGCTGAGGAGATCTGGGCTGAGGTGGTCTGGGCTGATGTTAGCTGAGGAGATCTGGGCTGAGGAGGTCTGGGCTGATGTTAGCTGAGGAGGTCTGGGCTGATGTTAGCTGAGGAGGTCTGGGCTGAGGAGGTCTGGGCCGATGTTAGCTGAGGAGGTCTGGGCTGAGGAGGTCTGGGCCGATGTTAGCTGAGGAGATCTGGGCTGAGGAGGTCTGGGCTGATGTTAGCTGAGGAGGCTTGACCTAAATCTGTTGAAAATTGACAAGCTCCTCTGAATGGTAGAGTTTGCCAGGTTTCGCGTTGGTTTCTTTGACTGCAGTATGGTGGCACCCTGGAGGGACTGTCTACATAAAGCTGTGTGAGTGACATCACATGCAAAGTAGAGTGAGAGAACGGGTATGTAAATAAGGTTTTACTTTTCATATGCTGTTTGATCTCAGAAGTTTAGATATCCTGGAGGAGTAGAATATAGCTCTCGCGCACGCGCGCACACACATACACGTGTACACACACACACACACACAGAGAAAGAGAGAGAGAAACATAATTGCATGCTAAGTATAAGACTGCCTAAGGGTGGTGTGACATGTCAGGAGACTGGTACAACTGATATTTCAGGTAGGAACAGAGCGTCCACATGCACGTGTGTTGTTCAGGTAAATACAAGGGGAAGAAGGCTTTCTTTGATATTGTGGCATCAGAGATGCGAAAGAATACCTAATAAAAAAACTAAATTTACTGTCCTTATCATTTATAGTAGAAGTTTTTTAACAAATCTAGCAAAAGTAATGAGCAGGTTGTTTTTAGCTGCTATAACAGAAGGGATAACAGGGATAGAAACGATTATATTTATAATTAGATTATATTATATAAATAATATGAAAATAGAAATGATAGAATATTTTAGAAATAATATAAAAATAGAAATTAGATTATATTACAGAAATAATGAAAATTGATTTTTTTTGTAGCATTTTTTATTGTTTTGCTGGGTCACAAGCCTGTATATTGCAATACTGTATATTGTGTATCATGTATATATCTGTGTTTTACACACAGCCTCAGTAAATCATGGCCATAATGTTCAGGAAACCGTAGAAAGTCGTTTACCTTAACTGCCTTGATTTGTCTCTACATGTTATTAAGAGTTAGAGACTAAGCTACATTATTTAATATTTAGGACAGCAAATAATCAGGAAGCTCACGCTGTTTCATGAACTCGAGTATCCAGTTCGTATTCACGAGGGAGCGAAAATAATCTGCAATAAGAGCCGGAGAGGAAGGCGTTGATGATGTGCTGCATTTCAGGCGAGCTGCTGCTAGCTCAGTTTGTTAGTAGCAGGCTTCTTTGATTAATGGCTGATTAATGGCCTTCAGGCTTGGCTGAACTCGGTCCATTTCATCCTCTGGAGTAGCATCCAGTCAGTGAGGCACCTCAAGAAAATGGAGTGTGGCTAATGAGTGTCCTCTCTGTACACTGATGAAGCCTCTATCTTGCTTAGAAGACACACTAGAGGTTTTATATAGAACTGTTCAGAATTCTGTTTCATAAAGATGTTTGTTTTTATGTTTCTGTGAGAGTTCTTGTTTGTCCCGGAGAATCCGGGGGGGTGTAAACTTTTGAACAGTGGTGATTGGTGTAAACGTCTTGAGTAGCTTCTGCAGGGAAAATAGAAAAATAAAGCTCTTTAAACAAAATAGTGACAATTTACACCAATCTTTCTTGTTCAAAAGTTTACACCCCCTGGCTCCACATGGTAGATATACATGGATCAGGTATAACATTGTGAGCAGTAAGAGGTGAAGTGAATAAATTGCTAAAGACTCTCAGTTCCTCACACTTCACAGATCAGCTATAATATTCTCAGCAGTGGCAGGTGAAGTGAATAACACTGATGATCTCCTCATCATGGCACCTGTTAGTGGGTGGGATATATTAGGCAGCAAGTCAATATTTTGTCCTCAAAGTTGATGTGTTAGAAGCAGGAAAAATGGACAAGTGTAAGGATTTGAGCGAGTTTGAATGAAGCCCCAAATTGTGATGGCTAGACCACTGGATCAGAGCATCTCCAAAACTGGAGATGGGCGTTCCCGGTCTGCAGTGGTCAGTATCTATCAAAAGTGGTCCAAGGAAGGAACAGTGGTGAACCGGCGACAGGGTCATGGACGGTCAAGGCTCATTGATGCACGTGGGAAGCGAAGGCTGGCCCGTGTGATCCGATCCAACAGACGAGCTACTGTTGCTCAAATTGCTGAAGAAGTTAATGCTGGCTCTGATAGAAAGGTTTCAGGATACACCGTGCATGACAGACATTTCCAGTTTTTTGGTCAAGCTACATGTTTGACTTCAAGAGAGAGAAATTAACAAAAAAGGCTGATGAGAGAGCAACTGTTTATAACTGCTTTAGCGTAAGTGATAACAAGGACTAACTAGTTCCACAACATCAGCAGAAAAGCGTTTTGTATCCCGATGACGCGCCCAAGTGTCTGTGCTTTCTATGTGGGAGGTGTACTCTCTCACCTGTCAGTCACAGGTGCCAGTCATGGGCATTTGTGAGGGGGTGTATGAGAAAGGAAGAAGACAGTGAGCAGTGCTTCACACACAAGTGTTTCACATGTCTAAGAGGATGGTTGACACCCTCCCAGTTTGATGGTAATGGTGAGAGCTGGTGGAAATTGAAGGAATTTTAGCATGCGACAGGGTGGTAACTGAATCACACCACCTCCTTACTCTCTTCTATACAACCTGCCCCATCATGTTTTATACCTGAACTGAACTATTGTACTCTACTCCTCTCTGGATTTAATCCTGATCCCCCTGAGAAGCCTTGCTGTAGCCCAGAGCTCCACTTGAGGCTCATTAACAGCGCTAAAAAGCTTTGTGTGAGTTTAATCCTCGATCCTGGAATGGGTGTGGCCAAGGGTGGAGCTGTAGTCTGTCTAATCGTCCCTTCAGTCGAATCATTTTATACGTCTGTTAGGAGCTTCGAGATCCAGTCTCAACAAACTAGCCGGTGTGTTTACAGTAGGAGGGAGGCGGAGAGTAAATTTCAGGGCTCCAGAGTCTCTGAAGCCACGGCTCGAATCTTAAGCCTACTGTGCTGAATCATTTATACACACACAGCTCCCTGGACCTTAGATAGCCTCTGTGTGAGGAGAAATGTGGAGCAAATAAAGAACAAGGAAATAGCTTCAGTTTTAAGAAGCATGCAAAAATGATCCAGTTCTCTATCTTTCTTTAGAAAAATGTTTCAACGTTTAAGGTAATTACTCAAAAAATGGGTATGTAAACCTGTATGTAATAGAATAGAATAGAAAGAATAAGAGAAAGCAGTGTTCCAGTCTCTCTCTCTCTGTGCTCTCTCTCTCTGTGGCCTTCTCTCTCTCTGTGTCCCTGCTCTCTGTCCCTTCTCTATCTCTCTCTCTTGCTCTCTCTCTCTATATCTCTCTCTGTGTCCCTGCTCTCTGTCCCTTCTCTATCTCTCTCTCTTGCTCTCTCTCTATATATCTTTCTCTCTGTGTCCCTGCTCTCTCTCTCTGCTCTCTCTTGCTCTCTCTCTCTCTTGCTCTCTCTCTCTATATCTCTCTCTCTGTGTCCCTGCTCTCTGTCCCTTCTCTCTCTCTCTCTCTCTCTCTCTCTCTCTCTCTCTCTGCTTTCTCTCTCTGGCCTTCTATCTCTCTCTGTCCCTTCTCTCTCTCTCTCTCTCTCTCTCTCTCTCTCTCTCTCTCTCTCTCTCTGCTTTCTCTCTCTGGCCTTCTATCTCTCTCTGTCCCTGCTCTCTGTCTCTTCTCTCTCTCTCACTGCTCTCACTCTCTCTCTCTCTCTCTCTCTCTCTCTCTCTCTCTCTCTGTATCCCTTCTCTCTCGCTCTGTCCCTGCTCTCTGTCCCTTCTCTCGCGCCCTCTATCTCTCGCGCCCTCTATCTCTCGCGCCCTCTATCTCTCTCGCTCTCTCTCTCTCTGCTCTCGCTCTGTCTCTCTCGCTCTCTCTCTCTCTCTCTCTCTTTCTCTGTCCCTGCTCTCTGTCCCTTCTCTCGCTCTCTCTCTCTCTCGCTCTCTCTCTCTCTCTCTCTCTCAGATCACTCCACTGTTTTGAGTCTTCACCAGATCTAATACTTTACTGTAGAAATTGATGCAGATTTGATGGCAGACTGCATGATCACTGCTCTCCTAAATTTAGAATTTAAAGGCAGAACAACTTTTTCAAAGCTGCAAATAAAATTCCAGTCGATTACATTGAATTCATTTAATAGAATAAAAAAAATGGTCTGGGTAGAGAGGAGACTGTCCTACAGGTTTTCACATACTTCTTCCATCTGTGACGTTCATTGCTCTTTCCATTTGTCCAATAAAGATAAGGTGACGTTAAGCGTGTTTGTTAAACAAGGCACCTTTTTAGGAGGCATTCATGCGGAAATTGAGATAAGTAGAAAAATCCTCGGAAAAATCCCATAACCGTTTCTCACAGCTGGAGCTTCGACATGCAGGAAAAATCTGCACATTTTCGTGTTGTTTCCTTCTTTCGATCGTCGTTGAACATCTGTTGTAATTTGGCAAACCTGTGTGTGTTCTCTCAGGGGAGTGGAGCCGTACGACAGCCCGACCACGGTGCTGGTCCAGAGACACGAACCCCAGGGTGTCTCCAGCATTCTCAGCAGCACAGACTTCTTCCAGAGTGAAGAAAACCGACGCATCATTCTGGAAAGGGTGGACAGCTTTCAGCTCCGAGACAAGTACATGTTTGCTACGACAACCAGGGTAAGATCTGCTCAGCAAAGTGTGGCCGCTCATGCTGTTCTGTGTATTAAAATACCCTAAATTCACTGGAGTGAGCACGACACACACTATACAGGAGCTTCATTGGTGGCATTCTGTGCAAGAGATGAGCTCAACATAAACATTTTTGCCTAGTTAGCACTCATATCGGCATGCTAGCTTGCTGTAGACTCTCAGAGTAGCAGTGTTTTAAGCATATGTGTGGTCAAGAGGATAATAGTGTTAGTGCATTACTTATAATACTCACTGATACTAATCACAGTTACAGATTGAAGAGGTTTTTGGGGGAGAAAATGTCCCGGGGAGGATAAATGATTAGCTAGAAATTGATTCCAGGCCAAGACAAAGCTTGCTCATAATTTCAAATGCTAAAAATAATGAGGATTAGAAAAATAGTATTTTTTATATATAAGCTACACAATATTGCCAAAAGTTTTGGGACACCCCTCCAAATCATTGAATTCAGGGGTTGGTCTTGGCCCCTCAGTTCCAGTGAAAGGAACTCTTAATGCTTCAACTTCATACCAAGACATTTTGGACCGTTTCATGCTTTGTGGGAACAGTTTGGGGATGACCCCTTCCTGTTCCAACATGACTGCACACCAGTGCACAAAGCAAGGTCCATAAAGAAGGAACTTGACCAGCCTGAGTCCTGACCTCAACCTGATAGAACACCTTTGGGATGAATTAGAGTGGAAACTGTGAGCCAGGCCTTCTCATCCAACATCAGTGCCTGACCTCACAAATGTGCTTCTAGAGGAATGGTCAGAAATTCCCATAAACACACTCCTAACCCTTGTGGAAAGTCTTCCCAGGAGAGCTGAAGCTGTTATAGCTGCAAAGGGCAGGACAACTCCATATTACGTTCATGTGCATGTTAAAGGCAGGCATCCCAAAACTTTTGACAATGTAGTGTACTTCACAATAATAACTGAATTGACACAAATGAACCAGTTTAACTGTTTACACACACTTTATTCTTAAAGCTAGTTTGTTATCTAGAAGATCAACAGCTGTTTGTTATGTTTTGTGAGAGTTCTTCATGAGGCTCTTGTTTGTCCTAGCGGAGCCAGGAGGGTGTAAACAGTGATGATTTGTGTAAACATCTTGAGTAGCTTATGAAAGGAAAATAGAAAAATAAAGCTCTTTAAACAAAATAATGACACCAGTCCTCCTGTTCTTGAGCATCAGTAATTATTTGCACCTTTTTAATAGTGTATATTGAACGAGTTCCTCAGAGGTCCTCAGTGTGTGGAGCTGTAGTGTTATATCCTTGCATGGAAACATGGAGTTGGCGGAATCTCACTAGAGTCAGATTTAATTAGCGGGAGAAGATGTGTTTTTGCTCATCTTTATTTTGATTTTATTTGTTTGGTTATTTATTTTATTTTATTTTTTTACACAAATTAAAACGCTTGTCCAGTGTAAATGCTCCCAGGCCCCAACACCTGTGCCTGGTGGTGTGGTCAGGTACCCTTGCAGGTCGTCTAGCATGCAGACCACGCTGATGTAAACGGTTTTGAATGGTCTGACGTGACACTTGAGTTCCTCTCAGCTCCCTTAAATGTGCCTGGAGTTGAATGGCATTCATCATCCGGTTCCGCAGGGCACTGTTCACAATGAAGTGGTCATCAACGTGGGATGTGGCCAAAGGACGTCCACTTCTATGCCTAACTGTGACTCTTCCAGTCTCTCTGTATCTCTGTCACAACCTGCTGATGACACTCTGTGACACTCTAAGATCAGTGGCCACTTCCCTCTGAGAACATCCTGTTTGAAGCCTTGCAATGGTGAGGTACTGTTGATCAATTGTTAGGCGTCGTCTTGGTCTCATGATGTCAAAATGTGAAAAGCATGATGAAGAGGACTGTTTAAATACCAATTCTAACTGAACCAGAAAATGTATTGGTCGATTCATGGATCAAACACCAGCTGTGAATTTTGCCGTTAATCACCTTGTTAGAGAACAGCAAGTTATACAAAAAGTACTGAAACACTGAACAGTTGGACATGTGCATTCAAAAGTGTAGAGAAGGTCAAATTAAGTTCACCTGTAAAGGTTATAGTGCATTTTAGGTGCATCCTGAAATTTCACCCGAAAGCTGAATATCCTTAACCTTTTGTGAGTAGTGTATATATATTAATTAATTAATTGATTGATTGATTGATTGATTTATTCTTATAAGTAGTATTTACTTATTTATATTTGTTACTTATATATTATTGTTTTTATTTTTATTTTTTACAAAATGTTTATTTATTTTATTTTTTATTTATTATTATTTTATTAAATATTATTATTTATTTTATCTTTTTTCTTTTTCTTTTTTTTTACGTGAAGTAGCCAAATAGGCTTGCAAAAAAAATCATTTGTTTGTCCTGGGTGCCTAGGTTTAGTATTTCTCCATCTGTTTTTAAAGCTCTAAGCTTTACAGATGCAGTGTTTTGGGGTGTGTCTTCAATGAAATGTGATGGAGTGGACGCCAGTGATTTTTTTTTTTTTTGGAAACACACAGCTGCTCACTGTTCTCGTTTCGATCCTGTAGAATGAACGGAGGATTTATTCAGGGGAGAATATGGAGTCGCTCCTGTGTTTTTTGGCTGAAGGATGACGTTAAGGGCCTACGCGATATCCTCCGTGATGTACATACCAAGCAGCCAGGAGATCTCGACTGTCTCCATGGTGGTTGATTTGCAGCAGAGACGGATCACAGGCCTCACAAAAACAACAATCATATGTCTTGTCTTATTAAATTGTGCTGTGGACTTGCAGATGATGATGATGATGATCTCTGGTACAAATGAGAGTAGATTAGTTAGATAGCATGCAGTTCACAGTCTCAGTACTCTCAAACAGGCGTTATTGTCATGTATGTAAATGCTGTATACGCTGCCAGTGTAAGAAGCTGCCTCTGATATTGAATGCTTGGTGATGGAAGTGAAAGGAAAAATGTACTATGAAATCTTTTTGTTTTTTTTTTCTTCACAGCTCTCACAACAGCAGCTGCTGGTTTTCTTGGCTGACCTGTTCAATGTCTGGTTGTTAGTACTCTAGTGGTTTCTTTATTTTTCAGGACATTTCATAAATGTTGTATTAGCTATTCCTAATGCTTGGGCTGTGCCTCTGATGGTTTTTCTCACTATTCCTAGCTTAAAATGGCTTGCATTTCTTCTATAGACAGCATTGTCATCCCTTTTAACAAAAAATGCAGGCTTTACAAGCAAAATCACTGAACTATTAATCGTTTCAACCAGTATTCCGTTCTTCTGATGGAATGGACATCCACTTATCGGACGTTTTCTATCACTATAAACAAATGATTTCTTCTATCTGTGCAAGTCTGATATAAAATGAGTCAGGACTGGTTTGATATCAACATTCACTTTGAATGCACACTACATTGCCAAAGGTTTTGGGACAGCTTTCCAAAAGCTTAAAGAGTGTGTTTTTTGGGAATTTTTGACCATTCCTCTAGAAGTACATTTGTGAGGTTCTGATGTTGCACTGATGTTGGATGAGAAGGCCTGGCTCTCAGTCTCCACTCTAATTCATCCCAAAAGTGTTCTATCAGGTTGAGGTCAGTACTCTGTGCAGGCCAGTCAAGTTCCTCCCCACCAAACTCACTCATCCATGTCTTTATGGACCTTGCTTTGTGCACTGGTGTGCAGTCATGTTGGAACAGGAAGGGGTCATCCCCAAACTGTTCCCACAAAGTTGAGAGCATGAAATTGTCCAAAATGTCTTGGTATGCTGAAGCATTAAGAGTTCCTTTCACTGGAACTAAGGGGCCGAGCCCAACCCCTGAAAAACAACACCTGAATTCACATTGATTTGGAGGGGTGTCCCAAAACTTTTGCCATTATAGTGTATATTACCCCATAGTAGACTAGGTGAAAACATAAATAATTAAGAAAAAGTCAAAATTCTTACATTTAAGTGTCTTCCATATGAGTCATTAAGCACAACAGTAGAGCGGGACATGATAAAGAAATTCAATGCTGAACCATGGACCCATCAAATCTGGCACAAAATTCATTTTTGGCCTCTAAAGAGTTAGAAATGAAACAGCTTTCAGTTAAAAAGTGAGATTCTCTTAACTGTTTAAGACATCTAGATGTCTAAATATCAGGAAATGACAATGAAATATCTTCACTACAATATGAATAAGAATAAAAATAAGCGTTGATGTTCCAATACTTTTGGAGAGCTCTTTGGAGGTGTGGTTTGTTGATTGGAGGTTCGGGGTTCAAGCCCCAGCACTGCCAAGCTGCCCACTAATGAGCAATTGAGCAAGGCTCTTAACCCTTTCTGCCCCAGGAGTGCTGTATCATATATGCCCCTGTGCTCTGGCCCTTACTTCCTCCGCTGGGATATGTGCAGAAAAGAATTGATTTCTTCACAGTGGAGTAAGAATAGGAAGAAGAAGAAGCAGCTTTGCTGTTCCAATACTTTTGGAGATGCCTTTGGAGGTCTGCAAATCTGATCACTTCCCAAATTAGTGGATTGTACAGTGAAAAATTAAAGACCAGAGGTATTCAGCTGAGCAAAACATTGACTGCTACAACAACCACCACCATCACCAGCAGCAGGAGCGATCATAATCATTGAGCTTTTGCACTTCAGCAGTGACGCTATGGCTAGATTCAGCAGCTGCGTGCAACTAAATGGAGCGTTTTGTGTTTAAGACTCCTTCTGAGAAGGCCAGATTCTGTGAAAAAGCACTTTACCCATCCAAGGCTTTTTGAACATTTTCTTGGCTGCCTTTTTACATCACAGCTCTTGTAAAACAAAACCAAAAAATCGCTGCTGAGCACTAGGGAATAAAACAATTGCGCATTATGTTTATAACTTTTAAAACCAACTCATGGTTTGTTACCCTCAGTGGATTCCTGCCTCCGAGGGTTTGTTTATCCCCAAATTTTAATGGTTACTCATGCCTGTGTGTGTGTACACTGGCTTTTAACCAAGTGCGGCCTTGCGGTAAATATTTGGACTGTTTCAATAAACCTCAGAACGCTCGTTTGTCGAACCCAATCCAGCATTGGTGGGTCAGAGATCATCTCTACTGCCTGCCGTCTCTGATATTACGAATAGCGTGTTTCTGAAAGGACTGGATGGCTGGTGTTGCTTATTCGGAGTAGCAGATCTCCCGGCTTTCGACGAACGTGTGGTTTGCTCTCCCCGGGGCATCTTTAACTGCTCATGCACCACTTACCAGCGTTCCACTAACCCGCGTGACCATATGGTCATGTTGTCAGCGCTACGCTTCTTAGCGCTCATGCCAAGAAATGTGTGCACATACACATGTGAGGTTTCATAACTACTAGAGCTTGTTGTGCAATGGTTCAAAGCCACGGTTATGTTTGGAGCCATTGATTGTAGGATTGAGGGATTCAAAGTTTCTGCCAAAGGAGGAAGGGAGAAGGATCTTTGTATAACGAGGAAGAATCGACAGATATGTGCCTCGTCCCGTTTGCCTATAAATTTTCACTCTTTATAGCTTTCTATTGGTTTACAAAGTAGAATATGGGGAAGTTGCACAGATGTCTAGACAAACTTGTGTTCAGTGCCTGCAGCCAGAAAGGAGATACTGGCTCACTTCAACGCTTCTCACGTTAATTGTGCAAGTTTTGGGACTGGTTTTAGCCTCATGTGACCCAGTTGGCATGTCCCAAGCAGAGCTGCTTTTTTTTTTTTTTTTTTAACTGGCTCTGGCTGTGTGTCTTTCGGAGACTGGAGCATCATTATTCAACTACGACTGGAATCACTACCCAGTCAGAGTGTGTTAGCAGGATTCAAGGAATCGTCCTTTTTGTGTTTCTCTTTCTATATTGCTCTGCCTCACTTTCTGAGTAGTCCTGTGTTTCCTAATAGGATTACTATAATGAATATCACAAGGACCTTTTGGCACCAAGAAGATTAATTAAAGCCTTATAAAAATGTATCTTTTCCTGATTCTTCGCATGGTCCTTCAGAATGAGTATAATATGAACGTCTCATTCTCTGCTTCTCATTGCCCCACTTCTTATAAATCCGAGTAAAAAAAAAATGTATTAATGATTTGTACTTCCATTTCCAAATGTACTGTATGTACCATGCTATTATTGTCGATTGTTACCAGGGCAGCTACATTGGGACACAGGCTTGCTAATTGAGCTTGCAGGTCACACCACACACACATTTAGACTTTCACACAGCCTCATCAAGCTTCAGAGATCTACAAGCTACCCGTGAGTCAGGTCTCTCTGGTCCGCAGAGCTTGCCAGCACAGTAAGGCTCTTGTTTTCCGACATAAAAGCCTCTCCCACAATGAAGGAAAAGTGCCTCTAGGAGCCAAATATGCAGCAAGTCTGCAAGAATCAGCTCCATTCATGAGCTGGCAGACTGGTCGGAATTCAAACGCAAATTCTCATTGGCAAAAGAGATCAATTCTCAGACTTGGACCACACCCGTGTGTGTGTTAATGCTTGTGTAGAGGTATTATAGTTAAAACAGTTGGTTTAGCAGAATAAAAGTGCTCCAAGAAAGAGCGTCAGGTGAGTGATCTTTGATCTTTGAACTCGTCCATCACGGACTGTTCTGTATTTGGAAGCTTACACACAGCACCGTTAGGAAATGACCGGACTTGGCCATGTCTGGACCAGACAGCTAGAGGAACACACAGTCTCTCCTTTGCACCAGTCGCTTGGCTCCTCATAGCCGTGTCAGCTTTGCATATTCAAACCCAGCTTGTCCTCTTTGTCAGATGAAGCTGTCGTTACCACGCTGCCGGCTCTTTCTCTTCCTGCTCTCTCAGCAACCGAGGTCCTTTCCAAAGCCCCCCCCCTTCTTTTTTGCCGTCCTTCCTTGCTCTCTAAAGCCAGATTGTGTTTTGGCTGCCTGCGACACCACTGCAGTCTGTTCCCGGAGATGGCTATTAACAGGCAGATAAATCAAGGCGATGGATGCTAGGGCCGTGACGAGAGGGTCCGAGAGAGCTGCGACACTGCATGCTCTGTCTTCCACCAGAGAACAAGAAGTGCTTTTCTGCCTCATCAGGGGAAATTCATTAGTGCTGGCCAGATAGTTTGCAGCCTGTCAGGCTCATGACTTTCTCAATACCCTGCACTTTGGAGTCTCTCTCTCTCTCTCGCTTGCGTGTGTGTGTGTGTTTGGCTTGGGTCTCCACTATCATCTTGTGGGGACTTTAAGCTTCAGCTGATAATCCGGGATGATGCCGTAAACCATGTGTAGTTTTGACAACTAGCAGCTGATGGACTTATTATATCGGTATTCGAAACCTTTCTATGCCAGCTAACTAGATAGATAACTATCTTAGATAACGTTAATGGTGAGTTTATGACCACTGGTAATTGGTCATTTTTCAGGTTTGCGTCCATCTGTAAACATACAAAGCCGTAACGAAAGCGTTCCGGTATTTCAAAGGCAAGGTTTATATTAATGCGCTTGTTTACAGAATTAGCAGAACGCTAATTCTGTAGATTATCACAGGTTACTGTTTCTATAGTAACAATTCAGTCCTAACAATGTCATTGTTCAGGAATCAGTGGTTAAGGTGTTGGACTACTGATCAGAAGGTTTTGAGTTCAAATCTCAGGAACACCAGGCTGCCACTGTTGGGCCCCTGAGCATGGCCCTTATCCCTCAACTGCTCAGTCACTCTGTATAAGGGCATCTGCCCAAATTCTCAGGAACACCAAGCTGTCACTGCTGGGCCCCTGAGCAAGACCCTTAACCCTCAGCGGCTCACTTCTATAAATGAGAAGTCTCCTTTATTTTGTCACGTTTTTTTTCTAAGCCTTCACGTATCCCAGCTTGTTAGGAAATTGGACTCTGAGCACCGGGTCAGCCATGATACAGAGCCCCCGAGACAGAAAGGGTTGAGGGTCTTTCTCAGGGGCCCAGCAGTGGCAGCTTGACCCTCTACCTTCTGATCTTTGATTCACTGCCTGGATCAGTGGTGACAGGAATTTGTTTGTGGATGTTTAACATTACATATAATATAATTTCTGGCAAATTGCTGTAGTATTAGAGGAACTGTGAAATATTTTTTTGTTGTTATTGGAAAATAATAACCTTGGAAACATTAACTATTCTCAGATTTTGAATAACAGACCCCTCTGAGCCAGTGTGAGATACAAAAAGGGTTTTATTTCTCTAACAATTGCACAATTCATCTTAACATTGTGTAACCAGGTTAGTCATGGAGGAGGTGGAGTGTCAAAAGAACATGGGGTTTCCAAAATATCCCGTTCATTACACCATATATTTTTCTTCTTGTCGTTATGCCAGTTTGCAGAGTTTAATTGTGTGATTTTGTTCATACAGACGCTGCTCGGGAGCCACGAGCCACAATCGGTCCAGCTGTGGGTCTCCTACAACCGCCAGCCCATGAGAGCGGCCCAGTTCAACACTCGCCATCCTATCACTGTGAGTGTCGCGTCATAAAAGTAGCAACTCTGGTCCTGTGAAAGCCAGTCATAAGGAATAAACAGCTTAGACAGAAGAAGTTTGATCTGATAGACATGCACCTGTGTCGTCACGTGACCTTTCCTCTGTGTGTTTTGCAGGAGTATTACATAGCCGATGCCTCGGAGGATCAGGTGTTTGTGTGCGTGAATCACAACAACAACGTAACACACCTGTACATCTCGGACACGCAGGGGCTCGCCTTTTCACTTTCTCTGGAGAATGTGCTGTACTACAGCCCTGAGGGTTCAGGAAGCAACACCCTCATCAGGTAATGCTGCATTGCATTTGACTGATCAGAAACACACACACACACGCGCACACACACAGATTCTAAAATTAGACATCTAATTCCTCTTCAACGAGAATTTCAGAAGAACAAGAACATTTCAATTTGGTTCAAAGCCTCAGCTTCAGTTATTTTAATGCAGAAAAATAAATTGTGTGAAAAATGAGTGTAAAGGTGACAAAGGAATTTTTTTTTTTTTTTTAGCTCATCTGGGTCACTGGGGGAATTGGTGAACAGATTGAAAACCCAGACTATAATACAGCTGCTTCGTTCAGGAAGAATAAAAATAAAATGGAGGAAGTGAGGATAATTATGTAGAGGCGCTTTACACTCTGGTTTAAAAAAAATCATTAAAATAAGAGGTAGATAGAGAGATGGATAGGTGGATGGATAGATGGACAGATGGATGGATAGATGGATGGCTAGATGGATAAACAGAAAGCTAACAAATTTCTATGACATATAAACCAGTAATATTTTACGCTTGGGTTTTTGCGCTGGTGACTGATGAGGAAATTGGATTTTGCCACAAGTTGAGTCATCAGTTAGCCAGAACCCTTACCACCAGCGTCCTGACCAGTGCCCTTAATCATGTACACGAGCTAGGGAGCCGATTGAGACACACCCCAATTCTGACTTTCTTATCAGACAATTTCTCCGAAGTAAAGAGAATGGATCTGCGTTTCAAAAACATGGCTTTGAATGAAATTTTTTTTCAAATTAAAAGAATGAAGATTAGTCAGTAGCTTGTTAAAGATCTTTGCTAGTTACTGAATTATTTAGCTTCTAAGTGAGTGAGAACATTAACATTGAGCTTAACGACCGGCAACATTAGCGCCCTGCTGTATTTAGCTCGTTGACTAGCAGAGCTGATGTTGCTAATTAAGAATGTTCACATTTTCAGGTTACACTTTTTCTGTCTGAATGTGTTTAAATGAAATTAGTGGTGTGTGTGTGTGTGTGTGTCCCTTGGCATTGTGGGTATGTTTGAGCCAAAAATTATATTTTAATTTTACTGTTTATCATTTCTCGGAAAGTAGACAAATAATTTGATGACTCATTCTGTACTTCTCCAATTTACATTTAATCAAGTGTGTGTGTGTGAGAGAGAGAGAGAGAGAGAGAGAAAGAGAGAGTGTGAGATACAGATAGACAGACAGACAGAGAGAGAGAAAGAGAGACAGACAGACAGAGAGAGAGAAAGAGAGTCAGACAAACACAGAGAGAGAGAGTGTGCGCACAAGAGACAGGCAGACAGAGAGAGAGTGAGACAGACAGACAGAGAGAGAGAGAGAGAGAGACAGACAGACAGACTCAGAGAGAGAGAGAGAGAGAGAGAGAGAGAGAGACGGCTGGAGAGATAGAGAAAGGGAGAGAGACAGACAGACAGACAGAGAGACAGAAAGAGAGTCAGACAAACACAGAGAGAGAGAGTGTGCGCACAAGAGACAGGCAGACAGAGAGAGAAGAGACAGAGAGAGAGAGACAGACAGACAGACAAACTCACACAGAGAGAGAGAGAGAAGAGACGGCTGGAGAGATAGAGAAAGGGAGAGAGACAGACAGAGAGAGAGACTGATACAGAGAGAGAGAGAGAAAGAGAGAGAGACATACACACACACACAGAGAGAGAGAGTGAGGTAGAGAGACAGACAGACACAGAGAGAGAGAGGAGGAGAGAGTGAGGCAGACAGACAGAGAGACAGACACACACAAACACACACACACGGAGAGAGAGACAGACGGACAGACATACACAGAGAGAGAGAGAGGAGACACCAAGTAAACTGACCCTCCAGCTGTTGAACTTGCCAGGTTCCTGACTTCCTGTTGTGAAACATCAATTCTCATGAGCCGTGTTGGATCAGCTCTGTTATTTATTATTTTTGGCCTTGCTGTTTGTTTCAAACCAATAAAAATATTCTGCCCTCAGTTTATCAAACAGACACTCTAATTAGTATTAGGACTTCGTCCTTGAACGTTATTTCGGTGTCCTCTCCTGCCAGCCGGATCCAGATGCATGGCTGTACTGTGCAGCTCAGAGTTAGGTCAAGGAAGTATCCTGCATCATCACCACCATCATCATCCTCCAGACTCCAGCACTTCTTCTCGCTTCCCTGTTTCCTCATTCAGCAGAAAGCCTTTTCACCAAACAATGTAAATGGAAATGAGCTGCCATGGTGGTGACCTTTTCAAACGTCATCTTGTTCAGCTGTGTGTGTGTGTCTGTGTGTGTGTGTAGGTACTTTGCCAACGAGCCATTTGCAGACCTGCACCGTGTGGAAGGCCTGCGTGGCGTGTTCGTGGCCACGCTTATCAATGGCTCGCTCAGCGAAGACAACATGCGCTCAGTGATCACCTTCGACAAGGGCGGCACCTGGGAGCTGCTGCAGCCGCCAAATTTCGACAGCCTTGGGGGCTCCATCGACTGCCAGGTTTGCGCAAACCCCAACACCACAGAAGAATCTAGAGCTTCTGGTGTGTTAGAGAAGTGGTTTCTTAGTGTGAGCATGGGTGTCAGGATTGTTAGAGGAAGTGGTGAGGATGTTTTGCTTATAGGCTGATTCTCGGTGCACAAAACAAGCCAGCAAACTTTTATGGCTGACTTTCCTTGTTAGAGAAATAAGGAAATCGTGTTCTGTTTGATCCATTCTACTGATTTAGAGAGGTGAAAGATGGGGGAAATAAATAAATCAGCCTGTCGCTGTGGCTGAATTATGAACCTGAAAAAAAAAAAACAGCAATAAATGATTTATATAATGGATATAATAGTGGCTTAGTGGTTGCCACTGTTGCCACATAGCAAGAAGGTCCCGGGTTCAAATAGCCAGGGGCCTTTCTGTGTGGAGTTTGCATGTTCTCCCCGTGCTTGGGTGGGGGGTTTACACCAGGTACTCCGGTTTCCTCCCACAGTCCAAAAACGTGTACATTAGGCTGATTGGTAATTCTAAATTGCCCATAAGTGTGAGTGTGTGTGGTTGTCTGTCTATATGTGGCCCTGTGATGGACTGGTGACCTGTCCAGGGTGTACCCCTGCCTTTCGCCCAATGTGTGCTGGGATAGGCTCCAGCAGACCCCCATGACCCTAATTAGGAATAAAGTGGGTATAGATGATGGATGGATGGACATTATATTGAAGGAGCTTAGTTTTGAAGTTTAGATGGTAATGAGATATCTAAAAGTCTCAGCATCATCAAAACACAGAAGAGCGCATACATGTTAGGCCAAAGTTTTAGAAATGACCCATTAAAAAGACTTTACTGAATTATTTCCTGAAGAAACGATGACGATAAGGTTTGTTTCTTTAAATGTTGATCTTTTCCCTCGGGTCATGAACCATTTCCCGTGAACATGGAAGTTATGAACAGATTATAGGTTCTAAATGTAGAGCTAGTTGTGGTGTCTTAAATGTTAATTACGCCATTTTGTCACTCTTAGATGTAACCTATTATGATTTGAACGTTTATTTGTTAAGGTGCATGCGAAAGGGAAACGCATTATAGTCTGTAACTTTCATAACTACACTAATCAGCCATGACATTAAAACCACAGACAGGGGACGTGAAGAACGTTGATGATTTTCATGGATGTGCTGGAAACAGGAAAAATGGGCAAGGATGCGTAAGGATCTGAGTGATTTTGACCAGGGGCAGTTGTGATTGGTCAGAGCATCTCCAAAACCTGCAAGAGTTGTGTGGTGTTCCTGGTCTGCAGTGGTTAATACAGTGAAACCTCGGCATACGATTGCCCTCCCTTACGAATTTTCGCCTTAAAAATTGAAATTTTTGAGAAATTTGCATCAGAGCATTATGGGCATATGAATGAACCGAACTCGGACGTGTTTGGGTCAGCGTAAAGCCGAGCAAAGCCAACCGAAGAGAGTTTACGAATTTTAGGGATTTTTTTCAGTCAGTGAAAGCTGTTTGGAAAGAATCCACGATAACAACGTTGCCTTCGATATGCGTGATTTTTTCGGGCGTTTTTTTGTGGACAGGTGGGTGGTCTGTTCTATTTTTAGCCCAAGCTTGGTGGCACAACTTCCTGTGAGGAGCCTTGACATGGAACGCTTGGCTTGGGTCAGTTCTTTGTAAGCAGCCATTTACATACGCTTCGTATCGGTCATATATTTGAGTGGCTGGAACGGATTATCTGCATTTACATTATTTCTTATGGGAAAATCTGTTTTGCAATACAAATTTTCACCTTAAGAACTTATGAATTAAATTCCTATCATCTCTGGAGGTTTCACTGTACCTCACAACTTAACAGATTTGCTGGAAAGTTCTTGGCACCAGATATCACACCTTCAGAGATCTCGTGGTGTCACTGCTGGGTTGGCAGGAATATCAAGCAGGTGGTCATAATGTTATGGCTGATTGGTGTGGATATAGTCACCGTTTAAGGCACACATGAGGAAAGCAAATGAGATCTAGTCGGTTGCTGTGTGTTAGCTCCTGTTCTCTCATCTACAGATTTCTAAAGGTTGCTCTCTGCACTTGGCTCAGCGCTGGAGTCAGCTGCTGAATATTCAGCTTCGCAGGATGCCCATTCTGAGCAAAGAGTCTGCACCTGGCCTTATTATGGCAACAGGTAGGTCACGTGACTAGCAACCACTCTCACATCCTGCAGCATGCTTTTTCTTGATAACTCTGAGCCAAGTGTGTGTGTGTGTGTGTGTATCTGCTAAGCAAACATGTGCTTCTACTAAAGCTATAATAAACACTCCATGCACGATGTAATGATAGGGGATGAGTGTGGGTTTGCTCTGGAGCATGCTTCCTCATGTTCACGCCTGCTGGAAGACATCGACTTTCCTTGTCTCAAGGGCGCACACTTTTTTTCTCTCTCTTCTTTTTGTCTCTCCGCGTTCGCCAGCAGCAGCCGGCTCTTTAATTAAATGATTATTAGATAATGGGCAGCATGGAGAGAGCAAAGGAGTAGGCTTTGCGAAGATGCCGGCCCACTTCGGGTGCTATCACTCAAACACAGATGTGCTAATTATTGCTGTTTTAGCCACAGACTAATTAACACACACACACACACACACAGTGATTTGGGGTTTGACATCACCCAGCCTCCGGAAAACCTCAGCATTTTATTCCACTCTCTTTTAAGTAGCTTCTCTCTCTGTGTTTTGCAGGAAGGGAAAAAAATTCAAATTCCGGTAGCGTGTAAACAGGATATTGTGTAAAACCTCAGTTTTGTGTCTGAGTCAGCGAGCGCTGGAGGTGTTGTCTGTGAAACGTCAGATCGATTTCGCCTCCGAGGCTCCGCTTGTGCCATTTGAAGTTAAGATGTGTGTGTAGGCAACAGCCACCCTCTCGGCTGAAGATCACAGCCAGGCATCGAGTGTTTACGGCGAATATGTCATGGATCTGATAGAGCTTTCTGCTTCCTGTCTCTGTTTCCTGTGCTGGCTTGTGTGCTGAACTCTTGCAGCCTGTGGCAGTGGAAGTGAAGTTTATTCGTAATCTCGTGCAAACTCATATTGACATTTGAGACAGTAGAGATAAACGATTTAAAGAAAATCCAGCATATTTATGGGATGCGTACTCACATAAGTGTGTTAGTGTTTATGGTTAATTTGTCGCATAAAAACCCCAGACCAGTAAAACACGCATCACTACTTTACTGTGATGCAATCTCATTTGTTTATTTACCTCCCGTCGTAATACGACAGAATAGCAGGAGGTTATGCCATCTGATGAAGCGTTTCCTGTTGACGTTCGATCATATTACTGTTCCTCCTGCTCATATACATCGTGTTAGTTCTCTGTATGGTACGTTTCATAAAACGTACCATACAGCTCATTGATTTTATTATAATAAATGAATATTCTTTAGATTAAGATACTGTAGTATACACCGATCAGGTATAACATTGTGAGCAGTGAGAGGTGAAGTGAATAAGACTGATCTCCTCATCATGGCACCTGTTAGTGGGTGGGATATATTAGGCAGCAAGTGAACATTTTGTCCTCAAAGTTGATGTGTTAGAAGCAGGAAAAATGGACAAGTATAAGGATTTAAGTGAGTTTGACGAAGGGCCAAATTGTGATGGCTAGACCACTGGATCAGAGCATCTCCAAAACTGCAGCTCTTGTGGGGTGTTCCCGTTCTGCAGTGGTCAGTATCTATCAAAAGTGGTGGAACAGTGGTGAACTGGTTACAGGGTCATGGACGATCAAGGCACATTGATGCACGTGGGGAGTGAAGGCTGGCCCGTGTGATCCGATCCAACAGACGAGCTACTGTTGCTCAAATTGCTAAAAAAGTTAATGCTGGTTCTGATAGAAAGGTGTCAGAATACACAGTGCATGACGGGTCAGGGCTGTTTTGGCAGCAAAAGGAGGACCAACACAGTACTAGGCAGATGGTCATACAGAAAGCTTCACCATATCAATGATTCCATACCATTTTTTTTTATGTAGAACATCTGTATGTATCATGCATATATTTGGAAATAATATAAAATGAACTAAAACTGCTGTGATATTCTGTACATATTATATATGCCATATATTTCTAGATTTATATTTTTCCTTATACTTTCAAATTTAAATAGATTACGTTAAATTGTTTAATAAAATATTTTTTGTAATTTTATGTTGCATTCTATGCTACGTAATTCTAAAGAAAAGAAATTCTTTAAAAAAATTTTATACTTTATTTTTTCAATAGGAATAAAATAAAATGAATTTCATTTATGAAATCTATCAAATGGAATAAAATACAATTTATTTAATTTATTTAATCTACCAATAAGTTTAAAATAAAATGTTTTTCATTTATTAAATCTATCAAGTAGAATACAATGCGTGTGCGAATACAGTGTGTGGTTTAGGGTTTATTTTTTCCCCACTGCTATGCGTGCATGAATAAACTACTCTCTCTGTCAGGATCTGTGGGAAAGAACCTGGCTAACAAACCCAACGTGTACGTCTCTAGCAGCGCCGGAGCCAGGTGGAGAGAGGTACAGATACACTCCTGCACATCCCATTACTCTAACGCTAACTTACTCATTATACCTTCCTAACATTGCAAATCTAACTGATTCTAACGCTAACGTCGCTTCAGGCTCTGGCTGGTCCTCACTTCTACACCTGGGGAGACCATGGAGGCATCCTGATGGCTATTTCCCAGGGCGGTTCCACAGAAACACTTAAGTGAGTCATTGTTTTTGTTTTTTAATAACATTTATGTGCCTGTGTCCATGCATTCACACTAATATACACTTATGTGTGCATAAGGCATGGAAGAAGCATTGATGATTTAGATAGATAGATAGATAGATAGATAGATAGATAGATAGATAGACTATATTGCCAAAAGTATTCGCTCACCCATCCAAATAATCAGAATCAGGTGTTCCAATCACTTCCATGGCCACAGGTGTATAAAATCAAGCACCTAGGCATGCAGACTGTTTTTACAAACATTTGTGAAAGAATGGGTCGCTCTCAGGAGCTCAGTGAATTCCAGCGTGGAACTGTGATAGGATGCCACCTGTGCAACAAATCCAGTCGTGAAATTTCCTCGCTCCTAAATATTCCACAGTCAACTGTCAGCTGTATTATAAGAACGTGGAAGTGTTTGGGAACGACAGCAACTCAGCCACGAAGTGGTAGGCCACGTAAACTGACGGAGCGGGGTCAGCGGATGTTGAGGCGCATAGTGCGAAGAGGTCGCCAACTTCCTGTAGAGTCAATCGCTACAGACCTCCAAACTTCATGTGGCCTTCAGATTAGCTCAAGAACAGTGCGCAGAGAGCTTCATGGAATGGGTTTCCATGACCGAGCAGCTGCATCCAAGCCATACATCACCGAGTGCAATGCAAAGCATCGGATGCAGTGGTGTAAAGCACGCCGCCACTGGACTCTAGAGCAGTGGAGACGCGTTCTCTGGAGTGACGAATCGCGCTTCTCCATCTGGCAATCTGATGGACGAGTCTGGGTTTGGCGGTTGCCAGGAGAACGGTACTTGTCTGACTGCATTGTGCCAAGTGTAAAGTTTGGTGGAGGGGGGATTATGGTGTGGGGTTGTTTTTCAGGAGCTGGGCTTGGATTCTTAGTTCCAGTGAAAGGAACTCTGAATGCTTCAGCATACCAAGACATTTTGGACAATTCCATACTCCCAACTTTGTGGGAACAGTTTGGAGCTGGCCCCTTCCTCTTCCAACATGACTGTGCACCAGTGCACAAAGCAAGGTCCATAAAGACATGGATGACAGAGTCTGGTGTGGAGGAACTTGACTGGCCTGCACAGAGTCCTGACCTCAACCTGATAGAACACCTTTGGGATGAATTAGAGCGGAGACTGAGAGCCAGGCCTTCTCGTCCAACATCAGTGTGTGACCTCACAAATGCGCTTCTGGAAGAATGGTCAAAAATTCCCATAAACGCACTCCTAAACCTTGTGGACAGCCTTCCCAGAAGAGTTGAAGCTGTTATAGCTGCAAAGGGTGGACCGACGTCATATTGAACCCTATGGATTAGGAATGGGATGTCACTTAAGTTCATATGCGAGTCAAGGCAGGTGAGCAAATACTTTTGGCAATATAGTATAGATAGATAGAGTAATAATTGGCTCATATGATTCCTTGGACTGATCCTATGCCACAGGTGGCCTGATGTTTTATCTGTTAACTCGTTCCCAAATTTATTTCCTACCTACATTTAGTTATTTTTGAATATTTGATAGGCAAAATAGAAAAAAATGCACTGGTGTATTGGTCAATTAAAGCAATTATCCCTGCTATGGGATGTCAGGTGGATGTTTAAAATCAGGGCCTGTCAATCAAAAGGGGGCGGGACCAACACGTCCATAGCACGTTATCCTGGCACGTGCTGTGTGTTTTGAAAATGTCTTGTGTGGAAATACTTTGAATTAACTAAAACATGCAATATTATAAATACTGGTGCCACGAGGTACACAAGAAGTGCGTTAAAGCGGAAGATAAATACGACGATCTTTAAAACAAACAAACTCTAATATTTCTCGTTTTGTAGCACAAGCTGTCGACAACACAGAAATATTTAAACCGGATATCACAAAACCTCGAGACATTAGTCAGAGAATAATGGAGTTTATCTGAGAAATTTCACACAGACACTACTGATATGTCGTTCTTGAACGATTCGTTCCTTTTGAAAGAATCCTTAATATGAATCAGGAGCAGCGAGTCGTCTCAGAGAGCGATTCGGTCATTTTGTATTGACCATGCAACATTCTATAGATTCTGTATGGGAATCATGATTAGTTCATCAAGTCATTTGTTCATTACAAGACATGAATCCTTAATATGACTCGGGAACAACGAGTGATTCATTAATTTTGCTTTCTATCCTATAAGTTCTGTACAGGAAACATGATTAGTTAATTCGTTCGTTCATCACGTGACAACCTCATACTGTACAGGCTTGGGCTATGTGGTCTGTGGCGGGAACAGAAACGATTCGTTCATCTCCCGAATCTTCGGGCCCGAGTCGTTCGTTCGTTCATCACGTGACCACTTCCCGGATTGCTATCATACAGTCAATAATACTGATGTAATGTTGCATAATATTCAGGAATTATCATAAAATTTTCCAAAGACATGGATAATTTTATGATAATTGGCACATGGCATGAACATTTTCGGAAAAATAAAGTTCTGTTCTTGTTCCTGTCAGTGTAGGTTTTGCCCTTGGTTGATTTATAATTTTGTTTTATTCTAAATATTCTCAACATTCTGCTGAAATGAACGAAATGACTCGGAAAAAGATCCGTTCATTTTGCTGGATGAGATTCAAAGATCCGAGTCAGTAAAATGATCCGAACTTCCCATCCCATGTATAACTGGTTTCATACACGCATAATATAATGAAATATAAATACACGCATGAATATAATGAAGTGTGTTTATATAGAGATAAATAAAGCTTGGAGCGAAGTAGCATGTATAGTTGATGAAAACACAACGCAGCACGACATTCCTGAGCCGCGTCTCTGCTAAATATCCAATCACGCCTTGCGGAAGATGATTTGCTTGTTAGAGCCAGGAAAAGACACACACACACACACAGATTAAAGTGATCTTCCTGTTTTCTGAGGTTTCTTGCTGCCTGTGGTGCAGGTACAGCACCAACGAGGGCGAGACGTGGAGCGAGTTCCAGTTCTCCCAGCAGGAGGTGTACGTGTACCAGCTGCTGACCGAGCCGGGCGAGAAGAGCACCATCTTTACTATCTTTGGCTCCTACGCTGAGCAGACACACAGCTGGCTCATCCTGCAGGTCAACGTCAGCGACGTGCTCGGTGAGGAGGAAAAGCAGTTTCATCAGCCATGGACCTATTTTTTTTAGTTTTGGTTCAGAACCAAAATGTCCTCATGACCTCAGAGTGTTCGTGGCGTGTCACATGACTAATGTTTAGTCTAGTTTGGTGAGGTGTAGGTATGACAGAGTAGCTTGGTGTATTGCACATTCGTTCCCAGTATTGTGTGATTTTGTCTCGTAGGAGAGGAAAAGTAAATAAAAATGCAATGATCATTTTTGCAAGATTTTACTCTCATTGCTCATTTTTTTGATCGAAGCTCTAAATTGCTTGTGTTTCATATGCAGGTGTGCCTTGCTCTGAGGGCGACTATAAGCCCTGGTCTCCGTCTGACGAGCGAGGAAACGGCTGCGTTCTGGGTCGTGAGCTGCTCTTCAAGCGTCGCTCGCCTCACGCATCCTGCTTCAACGGCGAGGACTTTGACCGCCCCGTCAGCCTGTCCAACTGCTCCTGTACGCGCCAGGACTACGAATGGTAATTTTTCTTTCTAAACCGTGCTACAGTGCTGTGAAAAAGTATTCGCACCCTCCTGATTTCCTCCATGAATGTGTATTTAATACAATAACTGTCCTCTGATCCAAAGCATAATATACGGCAAGCAAACACTAAATATTGTAATCATTTCATTAGTTGAAGGGAAAAGTTTATACAACACTCATTTGACCTGCGTGCAAAATGAATTGCCCATAAACTTGTTCCAACTCAACAGCTACAAACTTTCTCATTGCTGTGGAGGATTTCTTGTGTGGTCTTCTTCCGCTCTTCTTTGCCAAATTGATTTAATTCGGTCACAATGGAAGGCTTTAGAGCGTGGACTGCCTTTTTAAGGTCCTGCCACACATCTCAACCTTATTTTGTCTCTTATTTTAGCTATTCAGAGGTTGCACCTCTGCAGCAGTCTTGATGCATAGTCCAGTTGCTCTTGAGCTTCAGCTCACAAACTGATGACTGGAAATTCTTCTTTAGTCATTTTCGGTCATTTATGCCAAGTAGCCCAGGCCCTGAAGCAGCAAATCATCTGCACGCCATCATGCTACCACCACTATCATGTATAACTGTCGGTAAGATGATCTTATCCTTATGGAATGCTATATTCCAGTTTGACTCATTACTCAACACAATATTATGCTAGAAGGCTTGGACTCATCAAGGGGTTTGAAAGAGATCGTTTTTGTCCAGTTTCTTTCTAATGGTCAAATTGTGAACACTTCTCTAATACGAGGAGAGCAAGGTCTTTTGTGACTTGCGGGTAGTCATTGATGCTATCTTGGAGGAAGGCCTATCTTCTCTTTAATAGGGAATATTCCAGAATATTCAATACTATTCATGATATAGTATGCTGCTGTGCTGATGACCTGCTTGACATTGCTGGAAAAGGTTCAGTTGATGTTTAGATTTAAGAGGGCTGGCAGTTATCCACCCTGAGTGTGTCTAATCTAAGTGAACTCCATCCATCCAACCGTGTAACCGTCCATCCATCCATCCATCTATCTAACCATCCAACCATCCATCCATCTAACCATCCAACCATACATCCATCTAACCATCCATCCATCCATCCATCCATTTGGTGGTGCCATCTATGACAGGGCACAACATATGTCTTTGGACTAGGGGAGGAAACCAGAGTACCCAGAGGAAACCCCCGAAGCCCAGGGAGATCATATAAACTATGCACACAGGGCAAGTGTGGAACCCCCAACCCTGTAGGTGCTTGGCAAACATGCTAGCCATTAAGCCGCTGTATCCTCCACCCACACACACATACACTTTTTTTTTCCAGTTGCTGATCAATTTTGGCCTCCCATAAATGAAATGATCTATTTGTGCTGGCTCAGGTTGGTGTTATATACAGAATTTAGGGTCGGACAAATAAACAAAAATAGAATACTTGGACATGGCTCAAGCATCCAGACTTCCTTTAAGTAAGAACGAAACCGCACAGAACGCTTCAGTGCAACTGCAGAATGCAGAGAGTCATTTTTCACCTTGAACACTCCAGAGTGAGCGATTGGCTCGGTTGATAGGTTTGGCATACACACCTCCTGTTGGCCTTCATTTCTCTTTCTCTAAATCACCCTGTCACATGGTCACTAAATTCCAGCCTGTGCAGTTTCGGAGCGCCTGAGGTACGCCAGATAAATTCTTCCAAATTGCCTTCATGATTAACATTGGTGATAAATGTGAGGAGTGCTCCTCTAAGAGTGCTCATGTTCTCACTCCTTGTCTCTCAGTGATTACGGCTTCAAGCTGAGTGAGGACTTCTCCCTTCAAGTGTGCGTTCCTGACCCGGAGTTTTCGGGAAACTTGTACGCCCCTCCTGTGCCCTGTCCCGTGGGCACGACGTACCGCCGCAGCAAAGGGTAAGATAAGGCTGCTATGAGAGTGTGAGCTCATGCAGCAGCAGTTGCACCATCTAGTGTTCAAATATGTCTGAAGCAGTGAAATGGGAAAATAAATAAATAAACAAAGCTATTTTGTTTTCTGGTCATTCCAACATGTCTTGATTATTGTTGGTCCAGCTATAGAAAAGTTCCTGGTGATAGCTGTACCGGTGGAGACGTCGAGGCCAGGCTGGATGGAGAGATGCTCCCATGTCCTATCGGAGGTCAGATATCACAACACAAACTTCTGCCAACATTACAAATTACTCTCAAACCTATTGTCTTAAGGAAATGCGACAAGTTATGAACCTTTACTTTTGGCTTGCAAGTAAGAAATAAGATCATCATAAGAAATCATACATTCACTGGCCACCCACAAGGGTGACAAAATGCAGACATCTTTCATTATCTATTCATGTATCACTTATTAACACACTCGTGTTTGTAGAGAGTAATGAATTCATCCTGTATGCCGTGAGGAACTCGATCCACCGCTATGACCTGGCTACTGGTGTTGACCAGCCCCTGCCTCTCTCAGGACTCCGTGAGGCTGTGGCTCTGGACTTCGATTATGAGAGGAACTGCCTCTACTGGGCCGACATTTCACTCGACACCATACAGGTATGAACATTTTCTAGCAGGCATGTACTCTGAACAATTGTCCTCAGGGTCAGTTAATATTAATATTTTCCTGGACATATGATTTTGCATTCATGTGGTCAGCCCCAGTGATCACGCCATCTCTCTGTGTCTCTGTAGAGGCTGTGTTTAAATGGCAGTTCTGGTCAGGAGGTGATTGTTAGGAAAGGTCTGGAGAATGTCGAGGCTCTGACCTTTGACCCCATCAGCCGACTTCTCTACTGGGTGGATGCTGGCTCTCAGAAGATAGAGGTAAAGCAGAAGATTTTTCTTTTAACGTCATATTTTCAATAAGTTCAGTGGTTTATCACGTGATGGCTTCATCTTGCTCAGGTCTCAAACCCTGACGGGGATCTGAGGTACACTCTGGTCAACTCCTCCATTTTGGAGCATCCTCGAGCCCTGGCCCTTATGCCTGGAGAGAGGTAGGGGGGAATTTTTATCTTTTCCATCTAGCTCCCTGGTGGTGAGGCCATAGTGAACCTTCTCCTACGTTTCTTCTCAAAAAAGTGTCCCTGTAATCATTTTCTAACAGGTGTCCTGCTGATTTTCTAATAATTGACCTGTAAGACCTCGTAGTCGGTGGTGTTTTTCACACTGGGCATGTTGGTTGCGGTGATTGTTCCTGGTTCCTCTGCCTGCTTTTGAACTGCACTCCGTTTCGGACTACAAGTCTGTTAATCCTCCCTGCACCATGCTGTGTTTTGTTAGCCTGATGTTCTGGACCGACTGGGGAGACAGAGCAGCTGGCGTGTACCGCAGCTGGATGGACGGCTCCAATGTGTCCCGCATCGTGTCAGATGGTGTTCGCTGGCCCAATGGCATCACGGCTGATGAGCACTGGCTCTATTGGACCGAAGCGTATGGAGACCGAATCGAGAGATCTGACTTCACAGGTGGACAGCGCACAGTGCTAATGGAGGGGCTACCGCATCCCTACGCTATAGCTGTATTTAAGGTAAAAGCCTGCTACCTTTTTGTATTGAATGTCCTTTTTATCCTAATTCATTTATCCGTGTATACCTTTTTTTTTTTACTATTATTTTGTTTATTGTGCACAATATACATGATAAAACTGAAAATGGGTCAGTAACATGCAGTCCGGCTCAGTCCTGTAGCAGTACTGGATTAATTTGCTGTTTGCCCTTTTCAGAATGATCTCTACTGGGATGACTGGTCAAGAATGGGTATCTTCAAGGCACCTAAATCAGGCTCACCCAATAGCGAGCTCCTCGTGGGAAGGCTGACCGGCGTCATGGACCTTAAAATCTTCTATAAGGGCAAGGCTAGAGGTCAGCTACTAGATCAGCACCGATTCAGTTTGCATGTCCAAGCTGTACTTACTAAATACACAGGTATGGGGCTCTAATCTGTTCTTATCTTGTGTGTGTTTGTGTGTGTTTTTACTGGCAGGTCATAACGCTTGTGCGGATCAGCCATGTACACTGCTGTGTTTGCCCCAACCGGGCCACAGGCATACCTGTGTGTGTCCAGACGGAGTTGCCACCACCAAGCTGCCCTCAGGAGAGCTCCAGTGTCAGTGTCCCAGCGGGTACCAGCTCCGAAACAACACGTGTGTGAAGACAGGTGACTCCAAAATGATATTTTCCAAAAGGATAATGATGTACCTTGTGTCTGATTTTATTATAAGAGTTGTAACTGATATTCAGTTAATTGCCAGAAGAGTTGTGAATGTCTTATACCTCAACAGTTAAACATGACTCCTGTCTGTGACTCTGGGCATGTTAAGAGTTGTGTATCTGATGGAGAAACACTGAACAGAAATGTTAAATGCGCTCTATACGATGGACTAAATGTCAGACTTTGTGAAAGTTCTAGCGAAAATCTCACTGGATTAATGAACTCCATTCACAGCAGCAGCAGTGCATTGCAGTTTATAAAAAATAATGATCTGCTAAAGTACAGGCTGTTACTGAAGCAGCGGATGGAAACGGAAATTCTCCATGCGAGAGCAGCAGCCGTGGAAAATGAAAAGCTTTGCAGAGCAGTTGTGATGGAGAGCTTGTGTAGTGTCTCCTCTGGTGAGAAAGCCGAGGTAGTGAATTGTGTCCGGTGGTGAGCAGGATTGGAAATCTGTTCTTCTTTTGTCCTCATGTTTAACTCCCATCTCTTTATATACACCGATCAGGCATAACATTATGACCACCTGTCTAACCATTGTGTTGGTCCCCCTTTTGCTGCCGAAACAGCCCTGACCCATCATGCACTGTGTATTCTGACACCTTTCTATCAGAACCAGCATTAACCTCTTTAGCAATTTGAGCAACAGTAGCTCGTCTGTTGGATTCACCACTGTTCCGTCCTTGGACCACCTTTGATAGATACTGACCACTGCAGACCCGGGGACACCCCACAAGAGCTGCAGTTTTGGAGATGCTCTGATCCAGTGGTCTAGCCATCACAACTTGGCCCTTGTCAAACTCGCTCAAATCCTTACGCTTGTCCATTTTTCCTGCTTCTAACACATCAACTTTGAGGACAAAATGTTGACTTGCTGCCTAATATATCCCACCCACTAACAGGAGCCATGATGAGGAGATCATCAGTCTAATTCACTTCACCTCTCAGTGCTCATAATGTTATACCTGATCGGTGTACATATGCATATACATAAAATATGCTTCCTCTCCAGTGTGAGACATAATAATGTTTATCATGTTCTGTTATGTCTTTGCCTGATAGAACACACTTGTCTGCCGAACCAGTACCGCTGCTCAAACGGCAAGTGCATCAGCAGCATCTGGAAGTGTGACAGTGACAACGACTGTGGAGATATGAGTGATGAGCAGGAATGCCGTGAGTGACAGCAGCCCTGGCTCTGCCCACCTACTGTTCAGATAGAGCTGTCTGCCTCCTACTCTTTTACCCGAGGTTCACTGTAATCTCTCTCTCTCTCTCTCTCTCTGCAGCCACTACCTCATGCGATCCGTCTGTGCAGTTCCGCTGTGTAGCTTCAGGCTCATGCATCCCTTTGGCTTTCAAGTGTGATCATGAGGATGATTGCGGTGACAACAGTGATGAGGAGCACTGCGGTGAGTGTGTGTGCGTGGTTCCGTACTTTGGTTCGTACTAATTCAGGAAGGTCAAGGTTTTTTCTTTGCCGCCGTCACCTCTGGCTTGGTCTTTAGAGATGAATTTAAAATGAATATCCTGAGTCATGTATGTTTTTCTGTTATGACTATTGTTAAAAGTACTACACAGATAGAATTAAACTGAATTCAGGTCCATCTTCACTCCCATTTTTTTAATCGCTCCATATTTGCATCAAGTGTGTGATTTAAGTGTGTATGCGTTGTTTCTAGACTCTCATCAGTGTGGACCTGCAGAGTTCACATGCGCAAGAGGAGTGTGTATCCGTGACGTCTGGCGCTGTGATGGTGATAATGACTGCCGGGACTGGTCTGATGAGGCCAACTGCACTGGTGAGGGCAGACAACTGGGAGCTGATTGAGATGACATTATACACAAATTATAATTTGCTTAATAACAACTGGTCTCTCTTTGTCTCTCTCTCTCTCACACACAGTGGGCCATCACACTTGCGAGAGCAGCAGTTTCCAGTGTCACACGGGTCACTGCATTCCTCAGCGCTGGGTTTGTGATGGTGATGATGACTGTCAGGATGGCTCTGACGAGGAGCCCAGTCACTGTGGTCAGTGGTCAATAACACACAGATATATACACACACACACACACACAACACATGTGCTATAAAGCACACTTTGATGGAATGTCACATCGGGCGAAAACACAGGGGAATTGCCGAAAGTGAACCTTTGAGTGTTTAAACTAATGCTCCCTCTGTAGTGTGCACTATAATACAAAATATTGAAACAGGCTGTTTTAGTGTTTTGAGACAAGGGGACACTCTGTGGTTCTGATTCATTTTCCACCAACGTTAGACACACCCGGAACAATGACAGCGATGGCAGTCAAAGCGGCTGCTTTGTTATTATCACACGCTGCGATGACGCCTGTGTCGGGTCCGGCGGGAAAATAGCGCTTTGATTAACGCTGTTCTTTTTTCCTCCTGGCTTTTGGATTAAAACCTTCATATTCTTAGCCCTGCCTTGAAAAAAGCGCTGATTAAAAGGTTAATTGAAGACATTTTTAAACTCTTAATCAATGAGGCTTTACAGCAAGTGAGCTGGTTAATCAAATGGCCAGTGTTAATGAGGAGACAAAAAGATCTGCACTGGGACAAGAATAAAAATCATTTCAAACAAAAAATAGGAAATAGATATAGGGTGTGATCAAAGCGCATAGGTCCTGAATCAAGAAAATCAGAGATAATTTGATAAATTAACCAGACTATTGTGTGTGAGGATTTTTGTGTGTTTGTTCTTGTGCACTGTGTGACAGTATGCATACTGAAGAAGCAGCAATCAGTGGTGCTGGTATATTAGTTCCTATTGATATCAGTATGCGCCTGACCTCTAGCAGCGGGGAAATGAATATCGAGTCAGCATGGAATTACATTGTGTTTTAGCTCTGTTTTTTTTTTTCTTTTTTTTACACATCCCAGAGGGAGATCGCTGTAACGGCTTCCTGTGTTCCAACGGCACATGCTTGCCTGCCAGCTCCCACTGTAACGGCGTGGAGGAGTGCCCAGGGGGCGCCGACGAGCAGCACTGCGGTGAGTATTTAAGTGTGAGCATGAGCAGCAGGGGTCCTCTGTCCCACTGGGTGTAAATCTCAAATGTGTGTGTTCTCGCAGATCCGTTGTGCACGCGCTACATGGAGTTTGTGTGCAGGAACAGAGCTCAGTGTCTCTTCCAGTCGCTGGTGTGTGACGGCACGAAACATTGCTCCGACGGCTCGGACGAGGACGCGGCGTACGCCGGCTGCTGTGAGTCCACACTCGTGCTCGTGTCATGTCATCTTCTGCATTTATTAAACAAATGAAAAAGACACTCTTATCAGTGTAGAATTAATCAGACCTTTGTCCTTCCACCAGCCACGCATCCTGAATTTGAGAAGAAGTGCGATGCTTACAATTTCCAGTGCTCCAACGGCATGTGTGTGAGTCTGGACTGGAAGTGTGACGGCATGGATGACTGTGGTGACTACTCAGATGAGGCAAACTGTGGTAAGTGCCTTGTTGTTAATTAGCCTCCACTGCTACTCATACGTGTGTGTGTCTGTATGTGAGGTGAGTTTTGCGATCTCCCTCAGCAGGTTCTCCCACCGAGGAGCCGGGCTGCTCGCGTTATTTTCAGTACGAGTGTAAGAACGGCCGCTGCGTGCCCACATGGTGGAAGTGCGATGGTGAGAATGACTGTGGAGACTGGTCTGATGAGGCCCAATGCACAGGTACACAGTCCAAAGATTACATCATGTCTGTGTGTCTCTATAGAGACATACTGATGCACAAGCACCTATTATTATTTAAACCGTATTCTGTATTTATCCAGGCATGGTTTTTGACCCCATAAATACGCTATATTGCCAAAAGTTTTGGAACATGCATTCAATCATTTTTATGGCCACAGGTGTATAAAATCAAGCATCTAGGCATGCAGACTGCTTCTGCAAACATTTGTGAAAGAATGGGTTTGCTCTCAGCAGCTCAGTGCATTCAAGCATGGTTCTGTGATAGGTTCCCACCTGTGTAATAAGTCCATTCGTGAAATTTCCTCACTGCTAAATATTCCACGGTCAACTGTTAGTGGTATTATAACAAAGTGGAAGAAACTGGGAACAACAGCAACTCGGCTACGAAGTGGTAGACCACGTAAAATCACACAGTGGGGTCAGCGCATGCTGAGGAGCACAGTGCACAGAAGTCACTAACTTTCTGCAGAGTCAATAGCTACTGACCTCCAAACTTTGCATGGCCTTCAGATTAGCTCAAGAACAGTGCGTAGAGAGCTTCATGGAACAGGTTTTCATGGCCGAACAGCTGCATCCAACTTGACTGACCTGGAGTCCTGACCTCAACCCGATAGAACACCTTTGGGATGAATTAGAGCAGAGACTGTGAGCCAGGCCTTCTTGTCCAACATCAGTGCCTGACCTCACAAATGCACTTCTAGAGGAATGGTCAAAAATTCCCATAAACATGCTTCTAAACCTTGTGGAAAGCCTTCCCAGAAGAGTTGAAGCTGTTATAGCTGCAAAGGGCGGGACAACTCCATTTTACATTCATGTGCATGTAAAGTCAGACGTCCCAAAACTTTTGGCAGTATAGTGTATGTAATTCAGTGTGACATGTCAGATTATGAATCGTGAGTAAAGTTTGAATAGTGTGAACTGTGAAACAAGATAAACCAGGATTCCCTTTAACTGGGCTTTACAGTCACCCAGGGGGAACTAGTTCACATGTGAAGAGGCCTTCTGTCTGTCTGTCTGTGTCTGTCTGTCTGTGTCTGTCTTGCATCTTCATGTCTTAAGGAATACATACCCATCCATATTAATCAGTGATTCAGTATCTATGCACTTGGTAGAAATGATGTTAAAGTAGCACCACATACACTCTAAAGCCATTAGGGTTTCTGTGTCAGTGCTGAACAGTGTACAGTGTAAGGTGTGTTAATGTGTGCTCCCAGATGGACTCTCTCCCCATACTCCTGCCCCGGGCCCTGCTACATGCGCCCCTAACCATTTCCACTGTGGTTCTGGAGCGTGTATAGTGAATAACTGGGTGTGTGATGGCTATGCTGATTGTCCTGATGGCAGTGACGAAATGGGCTGCCCCACAGGTAGAGCTGTAAATTTGCACACTCCTGACAACACACTCACTCTCTTCCACATCATCTCTGCATGTGCGTCTTACTCAGAGTATGTGTGTGTGTGTGTGTTAGCTTCCAACAGCACGGTGACTCAGAAGCCCGTGCCCACTCATGCCCCTGACCCGACTGGTCATTGTTCCAGAGGGCAGTTCCAGTGTCGTAAGCCGCCCACATGCATCCCAGAGTGGCAGCGCTGTGATGGCCACCCCAACTGCCAAGACAACTCGGACGAATCCGGCTGTCGTAAGTGTCCACCTTCTCAGACACGTTATGGTTTCTATAGTAACGACTAACATAGGGTAACACAACCACCCAGTTTTTATTTATATTCCTATAACACAATCACACACTATCATGTTTTATTCTTTACTTAACACAGTTGTCTGAAAGTCAATAGCAGGTACCCAGTCCCAATGCAACAAATAAAAACTGGACTGTTCTAGGAGGAAGTTCTAGTCAACTTGTGGAGGACAGAAAGAAAAAACAACCGTTAACTAGGTCAACCTTCCACTGAGCAAATCTGTAACACTCTCACACCCACTGTTAGTGTCTAATGATCTCCATTTCTTTCTCCAGTAACATTAACAATAAATCCACGATGAAATCCAAAGCCACTGTAGCACCGTGATGGATGGTTTTTTGTTCCTCACCCATGCTGCTCTGCATTCGGTTGTGTATCCCTGTAATGCTTTGCTAAATCTTTCTGAATCTCTGAGTTGACAGACATGATGGCCAGCTGTGCATAAAATACATTATTGTGTACAGCTTTTGCTTCTGCTGCCAAGATGCCACAAAAGGAAAAGCTCTTTTCTTTTTGTTTGTTTTGTAATTTTTCACCTGGTGTGCAAGATTTTAACTCTTACAAGTCCGGTAGCTGCAGAGATTCAGAGCCAAAAACTAAAATATCTACATAGCTTCACCTGTAACAACATTTTTTTAAAAAATCATCGCTTGCTTTAATTTCCTGGGAGCACGGAGCAGGAATAAACCCTAGATCAGGAGTGTCCAGTCTTATATACACACACAGTCTTATACATCTTATAAAGGTCCGGTGTCGGTGCAGGTTTTCATTCCAACGGAGCAGAAGCCACACCTGAGTCTACTGAAAGCCAAGATCTGGTGTGGTTCCTGCTTGACTGGAATGAAAACCTGCACCCACACACCGGCCCTTTGTGGATAAGATTGGACACGCCTGATCTAGATGGGTTCACCAGTCCATTACAGGGCAGTCATTCCGACATGCTCATGCACACACTCATTTGCACATTCATGCTCACTCTTGGATCTTAAAAAAATATTTTTTTGAAATATTTGAAATCAAGGTTTATTTTGTAATGTAATGTTTTTATCATATAATTTAATTTTGTGGGGTCACAGGCAATTCCCATCCATCATTCATTTCTCCCCTATCACATGACCCCTCTTAACCAGACAGGTGGGGTAACACAACTCTTTGGCCCTTCTCCATGCATGACCCTAATTGGCTGGAGATGCTGTGATTGACAGGGGACAGTATTACACCCCTCCCCTCCCTCCCTCTCTGAGAGCTTGGACAGTTTTGCTTCTTGGACTCCTGGCCGCAGATACCTGTGAGATTCGAGCCTGAAAACTTTTCCTCTGTATATAAATTCTTCCTTTATGTGGATCTCTCTGCTCTTTGTGTAGCCACTCGGGAGCCTCTGGTGTGTGTGAACGGGACACTGTGTGCTGACCGGGAGGCATGTGTACTGGAGAGTGAAAGGTGCGATGGTTTCTTGGACTGCTCAGACCATAGTGACGAGGACAACTGCACCGGTGAGAGACACTCAGCATCACAACAACGCTGCTTTAAAAGTAGACATTTAAGGATTTTTAGAACTACTTCTAGTAATTCTGTTTCACATAACCAACTAGGCATTATTTACACCGACCAGGTATAACATTCTGACCACTGAGAGGTGAAGTGAATAAGACTGATGATCTCCTCATCATGGCACCTGTTAGTGGGTGGGATATATTAGGCAGCAAGTCAACATTTTGTCCTCAAAGTTGATGTGTTAGAAGCAGGAAAAATGGACAAGCGTAAGGATTTGAGAGACTTTGATGAAGAGCCAAATTGTGATGGCTAGACCACTGGATCAGAGCATCTCCAAAACTGCAGCTCTTGTGGTGTGTTCCCGGTCTGCAGTGGTCAGTGTCTATCAAAGGTATCCTTAAAGTCTTGTAAGTCCTCCATGGAGGCCCCACCTTGCAACTTACAGGACTTGCTGCTAACATCTTGGTGCCAAATACCACAGCACACCTTCAGGGATCTAGCCCATGACGGGTCAGGGTTGTATTGGAAGCAAAAGGGGGACGAACACAAAATTTTAAGCAGCTGGTCGTAATGTTATGCTGAAAGCCAGCATTGTCCTCAATAATTTTATATCAGACCAGACAAAATTCATTTGTTTCTGCTGACTGAAAATATACTTCCACTGGTGTAATCGAACGCCAGTGTACTGTTTAAATGGTTTTAAATCCTATATCATGTTTCTGTTCTTCAGCTGACCAGCTGGTGTATAAAGTCCAGAACCTGCAGTGGCACGCAGACTTCTCTGGCACGGTCACACTCACCTGGTCCCGCCCTAAAAACATGCCGCTCTCCTCCTGCTTCTTCCTTATCTACTACAGGTATGATTCCTTCATCTCACACTTCACATGTATCATCTACAGTGTACCGTGTTTTCCCCTGAAGAAGGACGTAGGAATTAGTCTAGTGGTCAATTAGTCCAGGGACCTAATGTGCTCTGTCACTGTAACATTCAGGAATATGAAGCTCAAATAAATTTCTCTCTCCCTCTTTTACCATCTCCCTCTCTCTCTTTCTCTCTCTCCCTCCCTCACCCTCTTTCCCTCTCTCTCTCACCCCTGTCTCTTTCTCTCTCTCCCTCCCTCACCCTCTTTCCCTCTCTCTCTCACCCCTGTCTCTTTCTCTCTCTCCCTCCCTCTTCCTCACACCCCCCCATCTCTCTCTCTCTCTCTCTCTCTCTCTCTCCCTCCCTCCCTCCCTCCCTCTTTGTCTCCCTCTCTTTCTCTCTCTCTCCATCCCCCCCCATGTGCTCTGTCACTCTAACGTTCAGGAATAAAAAGCTTAAATAAATATCCAGATTATATTTGTACACATTTAATAGCATCCCCCTACCTCGCTACTCTTTTTTGAAGCATGAGGTTCCCTTTCTAGAACCTTATGGTTCCAAATCTGCCAAATCATCTACCAAATCTGTCCCTACTCCAATAAATAAATAAAATCTGCACTTACTTTTCTATCACTCAATTTAAAATTAATGTTTCCTCGTTTGTAAGTCGTTTCAGAGAAACAGGATCTGCTGAAAGAATTTCAGTTTAATTCATAAATAATTTATTCAATTCACAGAATCCCCATTGGACTGTACAAATATTGAGTCATTCTTTAAATGTGTACACTCATCATTTGGATAATTATTAGCGCTGAAGAGCTATTTGTACCAGAACATTCCAGTGACTGAGCACCATTAGGTTCCTGGATGACACTGAGAGAGAAACCCCATTAATCACCGACGTAGATTTTGGCGACATCTGCTGGCCACACCTGGTATATCCGTTACATCATGAAGTGTGCTTACAATGCATCATCTGACAAATAGATGCATTCATCACCTATAATATACTCCATGGATTTGTGTGAAAGATTCCATTTTGTTAAAATTGTTTTTAACCTCATTTTACAGCGTAATTGATACAAGTCAGTTTGTCTGTTTGTTCCCTGGTTCCTCGATCCTGTCGAACCCTGGTGCATTTGAGTTCATCTTACATCATCATCACATGGAGAACACAACCATATTGACTCACCTTATATATTGTTTTGGTGCTATTATGCGCTGTATAAGGCTCCACCTCTTCGGTATCCCATAAGGAAGCTAATGATGAAGTCATCAGCTAAAACACATGCGCAGGATACTTTACTTCCTGACTCGAGTTTTTTTATGGCCATCATTTGTTCTGTCGAGGCCTGTCTTACTCACTGTTTATTTTTTCTGCCCCCAGGTTTGTAGGGACTCAGCAGTGGACCATGATGGAGACACATAGTAATAAGAGCAGCTATACGCTGAGCGTACTGAGGCCGGACACCACCTACCAGGTGAAAGTGGTGACGCAGTGCCTCAGCAAGCAGCACAAGACCAACGAAGTGCTCACACTACGGACACCCGAGGGCTGTGAGTGACACTCGCTAAACATCACAAACACCTTCTTCGTGAAAATATGACTTCTGACTGTGTGTGTGTGTGTGTGCGCGTGTGTTTCAGTGCCGGATCCTCCTCAGGCTTTGCAGTTAAGCTGTGATAATGCAGAAGACGGCACGGTCCTGTGCTCCTGGACTCCTCCAGCTAATGCTCATGGCTTTATCAGAGAATACATTGTGAGTTTCCTTCTTCGTCCACGTCCTGAATACAGCCTTAATACTGTTGCTTTTACTCCTTGAGCAATAAATCAAGTAATAAGTCAAGCCTTATTATGTCAGTAATTTAAAGTATTGAATATATTTAATGTTTTTATTCCCAGTGTGTGATAGACTGCACGCATTATTTGCCAGTTTCACGCCATGTCTCTACAAGAATGTACAACATTAACACAAATATTTTAATATTTCCTGAAATTAAACTCTTTATGTACACAACTATAAACTCTGAGCTATAAGTAAATAAATACCCCCCCCCCCATTTTATGTTTTGAACCCCTCTCTCTCTCTCTCTCCCTCTCTCTCTCTCCCTCCCTCTCTCTCTCTCCTTCTCCTTCTCTCTCTCCCTCTCCCTCTCCCTCCTTCTCCTTCTCTCTCTCCCTCCCTCTCTCTCTCTCCTTCTCCTTCTCTCTCTCCCTCTCCCTCCTTCGCCTTCTCTCTCTCCCTCTCCCTCACTCTCGCTTTTCCTCTCTTTCTCTTCCTCTCTCTCTCCCTTTCTCCCCCCTTTCTCCCTCTCTCTCTCCTTCTCGCTCTTCCTCTCTCTTCCTCCCTCTCTCTCCCTTTCTCCCCTCCTTTCTCCCTCTCTCTCCCTTTCTCCCCCCTTTCTCTCTCTCTCTCCCTCTCGCTCTGCCTCTCTCCTTCTCCTTCTCTCTCTCCCTCTTCCTCTCTCTCTCTCGCTCTCTCTCCCTCTCTCTCTCTTTCTCCCTCTCTCCCTCTCTCTTCCTCTCTCTCTCTCTCTGATTCATTATATCAGTTATTCCCCATCACCCATAGGGCATCGTAAAAACAACTGTACTGTTCTCTTAAAATTCTACAGCTTTAGAGCTCCATTTACAAACTCTGAAGAATTTATTTACTTAAGAGCTCGACAAAAATGTGTTTGTGAATACACTATACCTTTAACTCCTTTAAACCAGTTGAACAGAATACTAATTTGTGCTCAAAGCTCTTAACTGCCGTGTGTGTGTGTGTGTGTGATGACCAGGTGGAGTACAGTGAGAAGGGCAGTTCAGAGTGGTTTTCCCAGAGAAGTTCTAGCACCAGTACGGAGGTTAAGAGCCTGCAGCCCAGCTCTCTCTACAGGTTCAGGGTGAGACTCAACTCGGTGCTCGTGGGTAAAAAAATGATGCTGTGTTTGAACTGCTACAACAACTAACCCCCATCAGCTCGGGGTAGTCTGGTCAACTACAGACTCCTTCCCTGTTTGCGGAGTGATGTCAGATCACTGACCCTTCTCTACTTTTAAATGAATTGATAGATTTAAGCAAGTGCTGAGATGATAAAGCTGTGATATTGATCATAATAATCACTGATTCAGGATCAACAGTTGTTGCCTTTCCTTACTCGTTATTGTCCCCTGTGCTGCAGTTCCAGTGTGCATGAATGTTTCTCTCTCTCTCTCTCTCTCTCTCTCTCTCAGGTTGCTGCAGTCACCAGCAGAGGGGTGGGCAACTGGACAGAGATCAAATCCATTATCCCTCAGAAAGGTTATCTGTCATAATAATAATAATAATAATAATAATAATAATAATAATAATAATTAAAAAATAATAATAATAATAATAATAATAATAATTTGGTTAACATCTCGTTTAAACTAGCTGAAATGTGTGCTGCTGTTTGTAGTGTGAATGTGAACAGTTTCTACTTTCGTTCCTTTTCATTTTAGCTTTAGCCCCTCCGGTTACGAAAATTATCAGCATCACGGAAGACACGGTGAAACTATCCATCATCTCTGAGTACAAGGTGAGCAGCATGTTATTAAGCACACTTCCGCCTTCCTCACACCTACAGTGTATATATATCCTGTTTCACCTCTGTGACCCCCATCTCTGTTGTTCTGCAGGTTAAACACTATGTGGTGGTGCTGTCTTGGGTTTTTGACAAGCATGTGAAAGAGAACAGGAACTACACAGTCTCAGACACTCTTGCAGGTACGATCAATAGCCGCATCACTAACGACCTACTACACACTTACACTGCGCATCTTTCGTCTCAAATGGAACACTAATCATTTCATACTAGCTGGAAGTACAAGCCGTTTCCCAGTCGATGGCAAATGATGCACACACGTATAATTTAAAATTGTTGGAAAATAAATCACACGTGCTAATTTAAAAGGCATTCCACTGGAGTGTCCTCAGCCAATTTCTTTCCTCATCCAGCATAAGCACCTGGTAGCAAAGTTTATGTGTTAGAAGCAGGAAAAATGGGCAAGCGTAAGGATTTAAGTGAGTTTGACGAAGGGCCAAATTGTGATGGCTAGACCACTGGATCAGAGCATCTCCAAAACTGCAGCTCTTGTGGGTTGTTCCTGGTATGCAGTGGTCAGTATCTATCAAAAGTGGTCCAAGGACAGAACAGTGGTGAACTGGCGACAGGGTCATGGGCGGTCAAGGCTCATTGATGCACGTGGGGAGCGAAGGCTGGACCGTGTGATCCGATCCAACAGACGAGCTACTGTTGCTCAAATTGCTGAAGAATTTAATGCTGCTGAAACCTTGGGTCTTCCATCCATGTGGATGTTACTTCTGTGCGTCTGTGGGATGTGCTGGATGAACACGTTTGATCTATGGAGGCCCCACCTCACAACTTGGAGGGCATAAAGGATCTGCTGCTAACATCTTGGTGCCAGATACCACATCACACCTTCAGGGATCTAGTGGAGTCCATGCCTTGACAGGTCAGGGCTGTTTTGGCAGCAAAAGGGGGACCAACACAATATTAGGCAGGTGGTCATAATGTTATGCCTGATCAGTGTAAGTCTTCAGTAATATAAGAATTCATTGCTCTAAGAGCTGTAATGCGTTGCATATATTTTGTCAGAGCAGTGACTCATCTTCCGCTTCAACTGTCCTGCAACTAATTAAGCCTTACATGGGCACATTCAAGTGTGTTTAGCGTGGGAGAAACGGTGCATTGCAGGGGGCCGCCATGGCATAAAGGCACCTACTAAGCATGTCTATATCAGGTCTTAGTCATTAAGAGGTGACAAAAATAAGCACCGATTTGTTAGCCTGCATGTGTTACAATTCAAGATATATGGCATCACATTGAAATAAAGGGAGGAAACGGAAGGGATTTCACGCTGGTGCACCGGTTATCATTGCTGCCTCCAGGGTCTCTGGTTCTAGCCTGAGCTCGGATTACTGTCTGTGAAGAGATTCACATTCTCCTTTCGTCTCTATGTCCATTTTGGTTGGTTGGTTGGTTGATCGGACTAAAAAATATTTGACTACCCTAGCTGTGAAGTAGTGTATGAGTGTGTGTGTGTAAAACTTCATGTGTTCCTTCCTCATGCTTAGCATTCCCTGGAGATCTCCAGGACAGGATCCTCAGAAAATAAAAATAAAAAAAAATGGTGTGCAACCTTGAATACTTGTCAACCTGCATTAAAGAAGATTTTCTTTGTCACATGTGTATTACAGCACAGTGACATTCTTTTCTTCACATAGTCCAGCTTGCTAGGAAATTGTGGTCAGAGCTCAGGGTCAGCCATGATGCAGCATACTCAGAGCAGAGAGCAGAGCTAAGCTTGGCAGTGCTGGGTCTTGAACCTCTGACCTTCTGATCAGTCTTAACCATTGGGTTTGAACATGCGACTCATTAGCACCATGCTGTATACCGCTGAGATAAACAGTCCAGACAGCTAGAGATATCCAAGACATGTCTTTATTTTGAATAAATTACGCACTTACAGTAATTCTTTAAAACTTTGATCTTGGTGTAGGCTATATACTGTGCATTAATTCGTTCCTTCATGTCGAACAGCCACTAATCTGACAGCGGGGACGGTGTATGAGGTGGCAGTGTGGGCACATACCGCTGACGGAGACAGTCCCACCGAGTTGACACGTCTGGAGACAAAAGGAACACAGCCAGCACAACCACTGCTCAAAGCCCGGGCACTAAATCAAACCATTGTGGATTGTAGCTGGACTGGACCCCAGGCACAGGTACACACACACACACACTATTCTTGTGTGGACCTTCTTACGCTAGGCTGCACCTAAATCTAACCTTGACATCAGTAACCAACAGCCTTGGGCTCTTTTAAGCAAAACAATCAGATATTCCGATCCTTATGGGGACATTTGGCCAAAATCTAAAAACATGCTCACACACACACACACGCTTGTTGGTGTTGCTTAGAGCCAGACATTTTATAGAAATGTCAAAAAAGAATATCAGCGACACAAATTCTCTCCGTCACATGGAGCTTACAGAGGTTGTTTTTGAGCTTTCCATATATCGGCAAAAAGAAAATTCCATGGTATGAGGTAATTCACATGGAGCAGCTTTCGTGTAATCCTCAGTTTCAAAACATTATCTTTTATGAGATGCTGTTTTTCATCGCACTAAGCTCAGCAGCGCGAGCAGCACAAAACCGAGAAGCTGCAGGGTTGTCCAGAGTTCAGGGGTTTTTTTTTTTTTGGTTTTTTTTTCTTTTCCTTCGTCTCTCTACAAGCATATCTTGGCAGGCAGATTTCTGCATGCCTCATAAAACAGAAAGGAAGAGCAGTGAAGCTATAGAAAGATTTTGGCAGGTTAAGATAAATAAACTGGGTTTTTTATTTGCTTATATGTAGATTTTACATTTCATTACATGTGATATTTTTAAAGATGGAAACACCATATCCCTGATTTAATGTACACCAATCAGCCGTGACATTTAGAACCACTGACAGAATCGCTGGTATCCGTCAAGGGGTGGGATATATTAGGCAGCAAGTGAAGAGTCAGTTCATGTGTTAGAAGCAGGAAAAATGGACAAGTGTAAGGATTTGAGCGAGTTTGACGAAGGGCCAAATTGTGATGGCTAGACCACTGGATCAGAGCATCTCCAAAACTGCAGCTCTTGTGGGGTGTTCCCGGTCTGCAGTGGTCAGTATTTATCAAAAATTTGTCCAAGGAAGACCAATTGTTTAATCAGTGATAGGGCCATGGGCACCCAAGCCTTAGAGATGCACGTGGGGAGCAAAGGCTAGCTCATCTTGGTCGAACCCACAGAAGAGCTACTGTAGCACAAATTGCTGAAAAAGATACTGTCTATGATAGATGTCAGAACACCTTTCTGGGGATAAGTGATTAAGGTGTTGGATTACTGATCAGAAGGTTGTGAGTTCGAATCCCAGGTCCACCAAGCTGCCACTGCTGGGCCCCTGAGCAAGGCCCATTGTATAAAATGAGACATAATGTATGTAGCTCTGGATAAGGGCGTCTACCAAATGGCAGAAATGTAAATGTCTGAACACACTGCATTTAGCACCCACATTAGAACTTACTGGACTTTAAGGATGTGCTGTCAGATACCACAGCAGGTCTTGTCAGAGTCCATGCCTTGACAGGTCAGAATTGTTTTGATGGCACATGGGGGACCTGCACAATGTTAGGCAAGTGGTTTAAATGTTATGGTTGTTGTATGTTTTTAAATTAAGCTCTTTAAATGTAGTCATAGCTGAGGACTGTTGTTAGTTGCTGCCCAGCACTGGCTTTGGCTTTTCTTTTAGGTTACATTATGGTCCAAAGTACACTATATTGCCAAAAGATTCGGGACACACCTCCGAATCATTGAATTCAGGTGTTGTTTTTCATGGGTTGGGCTCGACCCCTTAGTTCCAGTGAAAGGAACTCTTAATGCTTCATACCAAGACAATTTGGACAATTTCATGCTCCCAACATTGTGGGAACAGTTTGGGGATGACCTCTTCCTGTTCCAACATGACTGCACACCATTTAGAACACCTTTGGGATGAATTAAAGCAGAGACTGTGAGCCAGGCCAAAACTGAGATGTCTGCCTTTTACCTGCACATGAATGTAATGGAGTTGCCCCGCCCTTTGCAGCTATAACAGCTTCAACTCTTCTGGGAAGGCTTTCCACAAGGTTTAGGAGTGGGTTTATGGGCATTTTTGACCATTCCTCTAGAAGTGCATTTGTGAGGTCAGGCACTGATGTTGGAAGAGAAGCCATGGCTCACAATCTCCACTCTAATTCATACCAAAGGTGTTCTATTGGGTTGAGGTCAGTCAAGTTCCTCCACACCAAACTCACTCATCCATGTTTTTATGGACCTTGCTTTGTGCACTGGTATACAGTCATGGTGGAACAGGAAGGGGTCATCCCCAAACTGTTCCCACAAAGTTGGGAGCATGAAATTGTCCAAAATGTCTTGGTATGAAGCTGAAGCATTAAGAGTTCCTTTCACTGGAACTAAGGGGCCGAGCCCAACCCCTGAAAAACAACACCTGAATTCAATGATTTGGAGGGGTGTCCCAAAACTTTTGGCAATATAGTGTATATCTGATTAAAAATAAAGTAAAAGCAAGTCAGGATTAGAAATCTACCAGAAAAAAATGTTTATATTTCTTCTTTATCCTGTAACTCTGTTTATTAGGATACACACCACAATATGTATAAAGATATATCTCTATACAAGCCCTAGGTTTGGCCTTTTGAAAGGATGGGAGATTATTTTCTTAAGATCTCGCCTACAAAAGCAAGTACATCTTTTTTTGTTGTGGCCATTGCTTTTTATTGGTTTGAGAAGATATTTTGAGCTAGTTACTACGACAACAAAAGAAAACCCAGAGCTGTAGAATGATGCGTGATGTGACTGTGTGTGGTGGTGTGGGAAAATTTGCCAAAGATTCTGGCAAGAATTGACGAGTCTAGATAAGTCAGGTTTCGTCCAACACAGTCTTCGACTTTACATTAAATATATGACAGTTTAGGAACTGAAATCATCATGTGAGAGGTTTTCCCTGTGTTCAAATCAGTTATATGTAGTAATGATTGTGTATACGTTTGTGTAGATGTATGGTGTGTTTTACGCCACATCCTTCCTGGATCTTTACCGCCGGCCTCGTAGTGTGAACAGCACCAGCACCAGCATAACCATCACTGTGGAGAGCGATGAGCAGTATCTCTTCCTTGTAAGAGAGTTCCCTTATCCTCATTTTGGATTTTAAACAAGCTTGAAATTGCGTGCCAGTTGTACAGAGGTGTTGAGCAGTGTTTGTCTTTGTTTTTCAGGTGCGGGCCATCTTGCCGTATCTGGGCCCTCCGTCAGAATCGGTTGTAGTGAGGATGATCCCTAATGAAAGGCTTCCTCCACGCAATCTGCATAAAGTCCAAGTGGATAAAACGCAGGCCATACTGAAATGGCAGCCACCGTATGACTCCCCCAGCTCTCCTCTAGTATGTATATGAATGAATACACCTTTATCCTTTGGTCTGCTGACGGGAATTAAATCAACTGTTGTTGGTCAATAGGATGTAGCATCATATCTGGGTGTGTTGTGACTGTGTGCAGATGTATGTAGTGCATTTGAGAGACACGGTGAGGAAGACAGAGCGCGATTATAAAGTCACCACTCAGAACAACACAGTGGAGTACAACCTTAAAGGACTGGAGCCTGGCGGTCGCTATAGCATCACTGTCCGCCTCCGCAACATGACCAAGGAGGCCAGCTATACTCTTAACACAGGTACCCAACACACAACGGCCCTCAAAACCCAACACAGCCCTCAGTCAGCCAGTTAGGACTCAGCATAGCTCTCAATGGCATCAGAACCCAGTGTGGTCTCAATAGCCATAAGAAGTCTCAGTGCCTGTTGTGGCTCCACATGCTACTTAATGCCTGTAAGACTCCAGTATGCCTTTTCAATGCCCTTAAGAGCTAAACATACCTTTCAATACCCTTAAGAGCCGAACATACCTCTCAATGCCCATACAAGCCCATCATGTCTCTTGATAACTCTTACAACTCAAATGTCTCTGAGTCCATTAGAGCCCAATGTGGCTCTTAATGTTGGTTGACATGCCTCTTATGACCCATTAGAACCCATCAGGCCTCTAACGGGTATTGAGAGAAACCCAGAATGCCTCTTAATGCCCATTAGAGCCCAACATGCCTCTCAATACAAGGCCTAGGAACACCCAATTGTTCCCAGACAGAACCAAACACACCACTCAGTCACTGATAGAGCCCAGTGTGGCCCTCAGAACATCTTTCACTTCCTGTTAGAACACAGGATACCTTTTAATAGCCCAAGACGGTTCTGAATGCCTATTATATTCCAATGTGGCACTTAAATGCACATTAGAACCCAGCAGAACCATTATAGGACAACATGATTCACATACCCAACACAGCCCTCTAAGCCATTCCAGTCCCAATGTACTGTAGAGTCTAATTATTAACACAGTCCAACACTGGTTTTAAAACCTGTTAGAACTTCGACACCAGCTGTCACTCACGCCATGACCTTCACACCCACCATTAGTGTAGATGAAATGGGTCTGTTTACACAGGAAGCACCACAGTTTGTGACTAGATTCAAGATATTTTAACTTGCAGTTTTATTGCTATTTATACATGGATCACACCTTAGTGATACAATTCAGTCAGCTTTATTGCACACTTAGGTCTGTCCAGTGAAGTCAAAAAATGAATTTAACTTGCACAAAATGGGAAGCCAAACAAATGCAATATTGTTGGGTGGGATTCGTCTTTACAGCAAAGCTCAAATGTAAGAAAAAGACGCTGATGACGTGAGCTGTGTTGTTTCTTTGCTCCAGTGTCATTCAGAAAACAACCTTAAAGAGGTTCTGACCAAAGCATTTCCCAGTTACTGGAAATGTACAGGGAGCTCCCTAAAGTGTGTTTCGGAATGCATGGTACCTTATTCATATCATTTGAACCAACTGGAAACTCATTTGATGTAAACCACCATTATAATTGATGTTTCATCTGCTCTCTGTTACTCCTACAGTGTCTCTACCTGCACCAGATGCTCTCAAGATCCTTACCGAGCAAGACCACGTGTTCCTGTTCTGGAAGAGTTTGGCCGTCAAGGAGCGGAGTTTTAATGAGAGTCGTGTACGAGAACACCCAACACACACACCACCACTCACACACCCAACCGATTCCTCCTCACTAACTCCATATAGAATCTTCAATCCTGCTACACTCTGATATCCTCTGTGTCTGTGATCCACAGGGCTACGAGGTGTCCATGTATGACAGTGTCAGTAACTCCACCACATCGCTGGGCAACACCACAGAGACCTTTTTCAGGATCAATAATCTGCTGATGGGCCACAACTACACGTTCTCAGTGCGCGCTAGCTGCTTGGTAAACGGCCAGCTCTGTGGCGAAGCGGCGGTGTTGCTGTACGACGAGTTGGGAGGTGCCGGAGCAGGTACACACACACACTCACACACACACAAACACAGCATCCATCACTCCTGATCGTTTGTTATCGTGTGCCGTGATGTGAACTTGAGATTAATGAGAGACAGACAGACAGGAGACACGACATTTTGGTGTTTCACTCTTGTTTGAAATTTGTTCATATTGTGTTTGAACAGCTTGATGAAGCTTACTTTGAAAAGGTGCCATGCATATGAAACCAGTGAAGTTAGTTTCATATGTATCGATTGATGTTCTCGCATTTCGACAGCTTGAATAAAATATCAGCTCAGATCTCTTTTCCCGGCTCTGTAAACAGGAGCAAAAACAAATAACGTGGAGCATAAACATGCAACCAGTTCGGGTAATTAGATGACTCTACTCGCTTGTCAGTTTTATTGCATGTCAGGTCTGAAAGCTACCCCTAAATGTTTGCACTAACATCTCACAAAATGTGGAAGTCATAAAATAGTATTTCAGGGGGCTCTGGGAATTCAGCAAACCTTTTGACACAAAAAGTAAATGCTGTTACAGTAAAATCACTAAAAGGCTATGTTAGGGGTTACACATATCATTCCTCCGCAACATGACCAAGGAGGCCAGCTATACTCTTAACACAGGTACCCAACACACAACAACCCTCAAAACCCAACACAGCCCTCAGTCAGCCAGTTAGGACTCAGCATAGCTCTCAATGGCATCAGAACCCAGTGTGGTCTCAATAGCCATGAGAAGTCAAGGCATGGACTTCCTCCACACTAAACTCATTCATCCATGTCTTTATGGACCTTGCTTTGTGCACTGGTGTGCAGTCATGTTGGAACAGGAAGGGGTCATCCCCAAACTGTTCCCACAAAGAGCATGAAATTGTCCAAAATGTCTCGGTATGAAGCTGAAGCATTAAGAGTTCCTTTCACTGGACCTAAGGGGCCGAGACCAACCTCTGAAAAATAACACCTGAATTCAATGATTTGGAGGGGTGTCCCAAAACTTTTGGCAATATAGTGTATATCTAGATATAGAAAGGTTAATGTCAGTCTGTAAACACTTCTGATTTTTTTTTGATGAGGGTAAAGGCAGTAGCATTTGAGCCTAGGGATTTCACAAGCACGTGTTAGAACCTCTAGAAACCTAAACTTGGAGGAATATTTTTCAGAATTCCTACAGATCATCTCAAGACAGGGCCGTCTGTGTCACAGCCTGGGAAACGGGGAGAGATCTAATGAGTGAGATTTAGTTAGCTCTTTATTAAATTTAGCTTAGAGATTTCTCTGTTTGTTTTCTGATTGTTTCATGTGTTTACCTGTGTTTGTAAGTATTAAGGTAATGTGTGTGTATGTGGATGCTGTGTGTACACATATACTGTTGACACTAGCGCTATTGAACAGTTTAGAGGCAATGATAAGTAGTTAAGCTGTGTGTGTGTGTGTGTGTGTTTTGTGTGTGTGTGGTGCAGGTCCCGGTGACTCAGCTGCTCGTTCAGGCCATTCAGGTGACACAGCAGCAGTTGTGGTGCCAGTGCTGTTCGTGTTGCTGTTGTGTGTATGTGGAGGTCTCGTGGCTCTGTACATGCGCCACCGCCGCCTGCAGCACAGCTTCACTGCCTTCGCCAACAGCCACTACAACTCGCGCCTCGGCTCAGCCATCTTCTCATCGGGAGATGAGCTCGGTAAGAGCGCCACACACTCGATCTCCTTCATACAAGACAGGCTTTCAGTTCATTCATTACACTGACCCACTAGAATTTTGAAATTCATTCTTTGACACTGTCATATCCCTGATGTCTTGTTTGTCCTTCCTCCAAAAGGAGACGATGACGAGGATGACCCCATGATCGGCGGCTTCGCAGACGACGTTCCCATGGTGATAGCATAGTCTCCTATTCGAGCCGCTACGCCCTTTTCCGCCTGACTCGCTCTCCCTTCGTCTTCTGTTCGTCCTCCTTTTTCACGTCGTATCCCCGCAGTATACCTCCACCCCCAATCGGCTGACTCCACCCCTCTGCCCCTTACCTCAACCCCTTTCATCTGGGATTTCAGGATTCAAAGAAAGAAACGAGAAAACAAAAGCAAAAGAGATATTTTTTAAAAAAAAAGAAAGAAAAAATCTATGATGCACTTTTTTCGGATGCGCAATAGCTTATTTTTTTATATATAATATATCGTTTGTGGGTGATGGACTTTGTGGGGAGGGGAGGGATGAAAAGGAACGGAAGCAAAGCTGTGAAGAGGTTTGTCAGCTGGACTCAATGGACAGTCCCCTCTACAGTCCCACCGAATCACAAACACACTGGAGCGTTGCATTCGCTTAAAAAAGCCTAAATAAGCACCTATCAACTATCCACAAGAAGATAAAAATCCGCAAAAAAAAAAAAACATATTAATGTACAAATGGGAAAAAAATGGACCTATAAATGGCGATTTAAAAATAAATAAAAGGGGGGGGGGTGGAACGTGGACAGTGAATTGCACAGAAATGGATTGTTCTATATTCTTTTATCGTGTCACTTTGTCAGTAGACGTGTATATTTGCCCACAGTTAACATTTTGATGTTCAGATCTGCTTCTCTTTTTTAAACGTGTCTACATATCGCTTCCGAGGAGGCTGTATAGATGTATTTTTCTGCTTGTGGAAAATGTGAACTCGCCTTGTGTTTTGTATTTTTTGTTTTTAATTTTTTTCCCTCTCCTCCCATACCTTTCTGGCTAAATTACTGAATCACTGTACGGTATTAAAGAGCCATTTTAATAGACCATGTCTTTTCAGTTGCTCCTAAAGTATTGGGAGCGTTTAGGATTCCGAAATATTCCCCAAGGCTAAGAAAGTTTTTTCCGAAATTAGTTTTCAGAATGGCACTGATTTCTCTTTGTTGTTTTATTTTATTTGTATTGTTTTTTTGCTTTGAATTTTCATAATTAATTGTGGAAGCTATTAGAATGTTCCCATTAGCTGTCATTTTAACAGTCTTTTGATGTTCTCAGGGAAGTGTGTGTGTGTGTGTGTGTGTGTGTTAGGGCATGGTACCAGTGTTATTAGCCTGTGTAAGTGGTTAGGTTGTGTGTTTGTTTTTTGTTTTTTTCCTCTCTCTCTGAGGCAGTCATGCAGCGCAGCAGCTTTGTCTTTACACATCAGTCGAGACTCGGTCGTCATATCTGGTGCCAAATGTAGAAGTAGAAGCAGAGAGAATCGGATCTGCAGTTGGCCTGGATGTGCTTTAGAAGAGGAATCAGAAACGTTGACTCTTATCTCATCGGGTACTGCTCGCAAGCCTTGTTCATGAATGTATTTTTGTTTCTATGTGTTTTGTGGAAAACAATCACACTGATTACACAGCCCACCTCTTTTTTTTTTTTTTTTCCCGTTTAATTTGGTCTTTTTCACGTTGGCGTCCAGTACAGTTGGTACTCAAGTGGGCTGATTTTGTCCATTCGCGTCATGTCTGCCTCCTGTAGTTACAATAACTCAGCTGTGATTTGTCCTCTTAAACCATGTGTTCTGACTCCTCCAATACGCCTAACCCCAACTAGGTTCTGTTTCCTCTTTCGCCTGTAGACATGACCTCACAGACACACTTGCAGAATTGATGATCTAGTTAGATTTTTTTTTTTTCTTTCGACTGTCACATTGGAAACAATTTGAGTTGTGTGATCATGTCTAGTTGATCAAAAACAAAGCTCTGATTATACAAAGATGACTGCAGGACCTTCTCTGTATTGTGTTTTTCATTGAAGCCCTCCCAACACCCAAACTCTCAAAATCTTTGTCATCATCACTCAGTAACTCTTTGTGGCTCTGTTGTGAAAGAAATTTGCTGATGTTGATACTGGGTTTTTTTTTTTTTAAATGTGTTAATTTATGCAGAGTAACGACATCCGAAACAGCCCTTTTCGATTTGATTCTGCTTGCCTGTGGAGGGTTTTGCGGACATGAATCTTGTTAAGAGGTACCGTCAGAGGTGTTTTAAGTACCACTTATGCTCAAATAAACATGTTGAAACTGTTGAAACCGGCTCCTCTTTGCTTCTCATCTTTAAATGATTTTTTTGCCCCCCCCCCAAGTTTCCTCAAACCTTATGTGTATGTTTCAGACGGTCAACTATTCACAGCTGCTTCATCTCAGCGTTACTCTTTATACTGCTCTACCCAGCGGCATGTCAGAATACTTTTACAATGGTGTACTATTCTGACATATTATTTAAGTTATATACAGTAGTGTGCGGTTTGAGATATAGCCTGAAGGCTTTACCCTTTAGGACTCTCTTGAGAGGTGGGGGGAGAAAGATGTCTTGGGTCGTTTGTGGTAATTGGCGAATTAAAAATATCCTCCAAGTAGCGCTAGAATAAGAATAAGTAAAAGGGAAATGCAGCTGTTATTTGTTTCAGCTCATGTTCCTTGTGTTTATTCATGAGGTGGTGCTGCTTTTGGGCTGTAGTCGGACGTGTTTACAGAGGGCCCGTCTCCTCCTCCACTGCAGCCTGTTCCCAGCTCTGTTTGTTTAAACTCGCCTGCCTTTATTTATTCTCACATGTCACACTCCCACCCGCAGCCCAGACATGGTGGCAGTATGTTAGTAAGATTGTAGTGAGTAGGATGCTTGATGGTTGTCATTTGGCCATGAATGAACTGATGGAGGCATGTCAATCAACAGAGCAGATCTGTAGATTCTGTTGTGTATACCCTTTATAAGAGGGATGTACAAAAATCTACTGTTTCCCTGCTGAAAGCTAGCCTCTGTGGCATCCATCTAATAAACCTTTCTACAAGCATTCCAACTTCCTTCAACAGGAGACATAAAACAGTTGACAAATAAATATCTTTTTTTTGTGGCTGGAGGCTTTCACAGTGAGAGTTCTGTTTGTTTAGTCAAAAACCCTAATTATGCATGTCCCCTTCAGAATGGAAATGGGCCGCGTCTGGTGAAACACTCCAAAGCTAAAGGAACCAGCAGAGGTCTCTGATGAGTCTGGCTGTGCTTTACATCTTCACCTTTCCTGGCTGCAGCTTCGCTGTAGGTGGGAAAAGCAGTTCAGAAGCAGCACACAGCAAAAACTGTCATTAGAAAGGACTTTATAAGAGATAATCCCATTGCTCATAGGAATAGAATAGCTTTTACTAGAATTCAATTTGTAGTTATCTTTCACTTCTGTAATTGTCATTTGTGTGAAAATATGTACACACAAATTGAATTGATATAAAACAACATTTTGCTGTAATCATAACTGCAAATTCTTATAGCTTCAAGTTGGCGTGGCTTTTAGTGTTGTTAAAGTGGTTAAGTGGCCTTTATTTGTCACATACATTACTACACAGTGAAATTCTTACTTCAGATATCCCATCCTTGGAGGGTTGGGGTCAGAGCACAAGGTCAGCCATGATGCAGCACTCCTGCAAGGGGGGCGGTGGTGCTTGGTGGTTATTGGGCTTGAACCCTGATCTTCCAATCAACAACCCAGAGCCATAACCACTTGAGCTACCACCACTGGGAGTTGTCAATCCAAGCCATAGCTCTACCTGATTCATAGCCTCACACCGATCAGGTATATCATTGTGAGCAGTGAAAGGTGAAGTGGATAACACTGATGATCATCTCATCATGGCACCTGTTAGTGGGTGGGATATATTAAACAGCAGGTGAACATTTTGTCCTCAAAGTTGATGTGTTAGAAGCAGGAAAAATAGACAAGCATAAGGATTAGAGCGAGTTTGACAAGGGCCAAATTGTGATGGCTAGACCACTGGATCAGAGCATCTCCAAAACTGCAGCTCTTCTGGTGTGTTCCCGGTCTGCAGTGGTCAATATCTATCAAAAGTGGTCCAAGGAAGGAACAGTGGTGAACTGGTGACAGGGTCATGGGTGGGCAAGTTGATGTGACAAGGGCCAAATTGTGATGGTTAGACGACTGGATCAGAGCATTTCTAAAATGGTTAGTATCTATCAAGGCTCAGTGCTGTAAGTGGGGAGTGAAGGCCAGCCCATCTGGCCTGATCCCACAGAAGTGCTACTGTTGGATAGATTGCTGAAAAAGTTAACGTTGGTGATGATAGAAAGGTGTCAGGACACAGTGCATTACTGCCTGCTATGTTTGGGGCTGCATAGCCCAAAACTGGAGTGCCATTCTGACCCCTGTCCACCCCCTACTCTGGGCACATGAGTATTAGAACTGAACCCTGGAGCAACGGAAGAAGGTGGCCTAGTGTAATGAATCATGTTTTCTTGTACATCATGTGGTCTGTGTGCGTCACTTACCTAGGAAAGAGTTGGCACCAGGATACACTATGGGATGTCAAGCCAGTGGAAGCAGTGTGATGCTCTGGACAATATTCTGCTGTGAAACCTTGGGTCCTGACATGTACCACTTACTTAAACACTGTTGTGACCAAGTACACCACTTCATTGCAGTGGGATTCCCTATGGACAGAGACAGGCTAATGCTCCCTGTGGCACTGCAAAAGTTGTTTAGAAATGGTTTGAGGAGAAGTTCAAGGTGTTGATTTGGCTTTCAAGTTCCCCATATTTCTATCTGATTGAGCATTGGTGGGATGTGCTGGACAAACAAGTTCAATCCATGGAGACTCCACCGTGAAATGTACATGATTTAAAGGATCTGCTGCTAACATCTTGGTGCCAGATACCATAGCACACCTTCAGAGGTCTTGTGCCCGTTATGGCTGATCAGTGTATAATCAGAACTGACTCGGTTATGATACTGAGTAAAAATTTCTTTTTCTAAGAATAAAAAAATTGAGATGTTGGAATTTGTCCCATCCACCGCCACTCCAGAATCAATTAGCACTCTAGCGTTACCTTACTCATTCACACACCTGTTACTCATTTCCACTCACTAGGACTCCAGTGTTTATATTCCAGACCACTCATAAACACACTCCAGTTTTGCCCACTGAGCATTGTTATCTGTAATTTTTCTAGGGTTTTGACCTTCCTTTGTTTACGACTGTTTTGGCTCGTTGGCATTGCTTGCCTATCGATCACTGTCTGTCTGAAATTTTAAATTGTGTAAAAAAAAAAAAATTCTTTCTCAGATCTGAACACAGAAAAGAATCTGAACTCCTTGAAGCAGCCACCGTTTTGTTTCACCGCTGTTCTGTCATGGGATCTGCATCATCTGCCCTCTGCCTCTTCGACAGGTACGACAGAGATCCTCCCAAGTGTTAAGGATTTTTACTAAAATGCTCTCTGTACTTCAACCACCAAACAATCGCTTTCTGACATCGCAAAAATGACTGTTGTGATATTGCTCATCACTGAGAGCCCTTGAATAGGCAATTGCTGTCTTGAAATGCCTTGGTTTAGAGAACCGATATTAATTTCTTCATCTTCTTGTTTAATGCTATTCCTTAAGCATCATCCAGACAGAAAGCAGGGAAGCGAGAGACTCCTATGCCTAACACAAGGTACCAATTTAGCCACTGATTATGCCTTATGCTTGCATGTCATGGCAGTGTTCTGTTGATGGAATGAGGTGGCTCTGTATACCCTTTTATGAGAGGGCTGAGAGGATGTACAAGTGTGTACCCCTTCTCGCAGGATGAGCTCATCAAAACCACTGTCAAACTGATCAATATGTTGGGGAGAAGTGTATAAAAGCATCCTCACTCATATGACTTCAAGAGGTTTCCCAAGCAAAGTGATGCTTCAACAATTGTTGGAAGAGGAACAGAGAAGGAAGCAAACAATCTCCAGATATCCAAGTGGCTTTGATATCTGCTGTCCCGGAAGCCTAACAGACTGTGTCATGCCGTCCTTTATTTTCCATTTCTAAACAACAACTTCTCATACCCATAACAATCCACTGCCATTTCATGATCATTCACTATCCTTTTCAGTCATTCTCATGGATGCAGACACTCACCCATCTGATTTCATGCTCTAGGTGGCTGACCCATTAGAGAGGGGTCCATCACTCGCTTCACAGATCCCCTTTATGTGGTGGTCTGGGCCATACATCACAAAAAGCCCCTATTCATCGTCATCAATAGTCCGTCATCAGTAGCTCCTGGACTGCCCTGGTTGCGACACTACCACTTAACTGAACTTGACTGGTTGCACGCTCTTTTGTGGTCCTGAACAACCACTGCATGCACATTAGAGTGGCTTAACTCACAACTAGGCAGGTGGGCATTGTTCTTTTGAATTAATTTTACCATCTCTTATAGACCAGGGTCAAATACCATGAAGGCGGATACTCTGTGGTGCAAAGAGGACCTTATAAACAAAAGACTGACCACATACTCTCTGAATCTTGCATTCTAGCCTCCATGATATAGAACTTTAACAAGGATTTTTGTCAGGCACTGGGCACAATAGCTATAGCCAGATGTTCCACTCTCTAATGCAGTGTTTCTTAATCCTGGACTACCACTTCCCCTACACTTTGTGGTGTTTTTGTTTCTATAACTTAAACAGTTCAAGCTTGCTCAGGCTTGGAAGCCTTGAGTCTTGGAATTTCTGACAGCATGGCAATAGTTTGTTTCCTAACCGGGGGTACAGTCATATCAAGTGACATGGAAGAGATCCACATCTGCTCCGCGTAGACCCTGCACTGGTGTCCCACAAGGCTTAGTTCTGGGTCCTCTTCAGTTCTCCGTCTATATCCAATCGCTTGTTAATGACAGATCCTCGCATGGGTTTTCATACTTCTGCTATGCCGATGACACTCAATTCATCCTCCCTCAGACACTCATGTTTCTGCATGTATCTCAGCATGTCTGACAGATATCTCATCACGGATTTCCCATGGATCTCATCAGCTGAAACTTAATATCAGCAAACCTGAACTGATGTACATCCCCTTTCCATGCTGTGGAACAAAACTCTCCTGGCTGTTTGAACAGCTGAATCGCTGGCTGTCTTCAAACAGTGACTAAAGACCTACCTTTTCACCATGTACTTAAATTAGAACTTTATTATTTAAAAAAAAAATCCTTCTCTTGTGATTTTCATACTTTAATAACTTCTTCAACAGGGTTTTTTAGACTGATGGTGCTCTTACTTCCTGTCCCGGCGAACTAGCATGAGGATGTATTTTTGACAGAGACTTCAAAGCACTTTTGTAAGTCACTCTGGATAAGTGCATCTGCTAAATCCCATAAAATTTAAATGTTAAACTTGAGCTGAGAAACAGTGCTCCAATGAATTATAACCATCATGAGGGTATTACATTATTATGGAATTTCATAATCTGTAGATGCACACATGTGGAACACAATTCACCTTGGGGGTTTTAATGGAAAAAATGGAAATGTTGGTGACTTTAAAATCAGGATATCATCCATAAAAAATGGACATGTCGAAAGAAACAACCAACAGCTGACTGGATTCCTAGGAAACCCCCTGCCACAATCACCAAGCATCAATCATTCTACACTCTTACAAGGTTGTCTGTTATGGTTCCCAAGTTTTTGACCTCTGAAAATTCTTTCAAATATTGAGCCTTAAGGATTTGACCAGTCATTGTTTAGGCTTTTAAACATGTAGTGTACTATATCACACATATCCAGTGTTATAAATAGCTGCACAGTCAGTGCAGTCAGTGCAGGTAAGGTCATTTAGATTTTATAGCTCCAAAGCTTCACTTGGACACGCTGTAATTAGAGCTAATACATAATCACGCAAAGTGTCCTAGCTTCCAACAAAGACAAAGATTTAAACTTTATATTGAGGTAATGATGCAACTGTTCTGTCTTTCTCTGACTTCCTATTGTTCATATCAGAAATTTAAACAGGACACTGGAGTTAGAGAGAAAGCAGTTAAAGGAGCACATCAGGAGCCTTTTTCACTTAGCTTGAAGGGCATGCTACAGAAAAAAATACAAAAGTGCACCTGGTTATTTCTATTTGTCACAGGTGAGCAGTTCTAGACTTACATGTGAATGTGCACTAGCGTTAAAGTAAGTGTTACAGATATACCAGTAGAGGGAGCATCTCTCCATAAACCATCCCAGATATAGATCTAAGTCTAAGCCCATTTCACACAGAGCTTTTAATGTACACAAAAGAGAAATAAATCATGATAAACACAGTGTGAAATAACGAAAAAAAAAAAAGTGAAAAGAAATCATTTGCATACATTCATACATATTATCTATTTCATGCACCTATTATATTTATTGTTATATTTAAGAGATTCACAGTGTGATCAAATGAACAGATTTCCGAAAGGTTTTTGGACATGTGATTAGTACAGTTATGGGTCTGATCAGCAACCTCATGTTCTCAGTGTCTAAATCTGGTTAATAATCTACCTAGGCTAATATGCCCTGTGGCTCTTTACTTAAAACCAAGCAGATCCTGGCTAAAAACCTCTGCATGCCTTTACTGAGCTGTTAAGATAAAAGCTACGTTTTTGGCTCACGTAAAAGCCTAGCTACAGCAACACGTCTGTGTGCAAGGTGAATTCAACGATCATAAAAATCATTTTTCATTTAGGAGATATTATGAATTGTGGATGTTTTTTTTAGAGATCAGGTATTTGCAATGTTTGCCAGACAAAGTTAGATCGGATCCTTAATTCCAAGGTCCTATTTTCATGTGAAAACTAAATCTATTCAATGATTTTCCAGCAACTATGATGATTTGCCTGAAAATATCTCTAAATCTTTGCTTAGCATACACTTGACTAATGCTAAATCTTTTGCTAATAGAGTAATCAGAGGTAAAACATCATGTAAATAACCAATATTTACCATTAGCAAGAAGTTGCCTTGCTGCCTAGCTGCTGGATTATTTGATGCTGGTCTAACTTGGCATTAGCAAAGGAAACAGGCAAATTTTACAAGTTGAATAACCAGTCAGTGTTAGTAAAACTGTTTAAACTTAACTCATATGGAGTTTATGCCTGCTAGTGAGGGTCAGGACTGTGCATCCTAAACTAGGACAGTGCAGTCTTGTAGCTTATTCATCTTCAAACACACGTGGACAGCTAAAGTTATATACTCAGATCAGGCATAACATTATGACCACCTGCCTAATATAGTGTTGGTCCCCCTTTTGCCGCCAAAACAGCCCTGACCCGTCATGCACTGTGTATTCTGACACCTTTCTATCAGAACCAGCATTAACGTCTTCAGCAATCTAAGCAACAGTAGCTCGTCTGTTGGATCGGATCACACGGGCCAGCCTTCGCTCCCCACGTGCATCAATGAGCCTTGGCCGTCCATGACCCTGTCTCCGGTTCACCACTGTTCCTTCCTTGGACCACTTTTGATAGATACTGACCACTGCAGACCGGGAACACCCCACAAGAGCTGCAGTTTTGGAGACACAAACTCGCTCAAATCCTTACGCATGCACATTTTTCCTGCTTCTAACACATCAACTTTGAGGAAAAATGTTCACTTGCTGCCAAATATATATCACACACTAACAGGTGCCATGATGAGGAGGTAAACAGTGTTATTCACTTCACCTCTCATTGCTCAGAATGTTATATAACTGATTGGTGTAGCTACATTATATAGCATGAGAAGGTCATCACAGATCACATCATGATTCTTGATATTGTTTAACTTTACTAAATGCAAATAATTTGATGCTAAACTGAAGCCAGCTGAGTGATATGAAGAGACTGATGATTTGTAATGAGTAACATCTAAATAAAAATGGAAGGAATGAAATATGAGCTTTCTTTTTCTTGGAAATGTATTTGAGTAATACTCGAGTAAAGCATAAATTTATACTTAATTTATAGCATCAAGCATTTCCCAGCCCTGGTATTGATATAGTAGAAAGGGTGCCGGTTCTTCTGTCACATTTTGCGGCTTTCTACTGCGACAGTGTTTATGACCATTACACTTGGTTTTCACTTGGAGGTAAAAATAACTTAGCTGTCTGTCTTTGCAGACGCTGTTTGAACCGAACATGTATAGGACATCAGGCAGAATGTCTCATCTCAATGATAGAGTGCACATGAGAAATCTCATTCCATTCATTTAGCTCCAATGTCACAGCCAATCCTCACCCACCCACACAAACATACGCACTGTGGAAAGTGTGGCATGGATATGGGTGTGTGGTTGTGTAATCAGACAGCAGAACAGCAGGGTCAGCCCACATTACTCAGCCACATGAAGTGCTTCCTGACCCTCTCTGATCACTGCAGAGCCAGAGGTCAACTAGCTAGTGACCACATGAGGTCAAGGGCAAGTTTGCCAGCCCAAGAGGGAAGCTTTAAACCAAGAACGGCAGTGTACTTGAAAATGGTTTGTTTAACTGCAACATTTCAAGCAATTGATTCCGATTACATAGACGGCTTTGTGTTTTCGCAGGTGGCGACGGTTTGTATACGTGCTCCGTCTAAAATGAAGCTACTTTGAAGTGAAAATTCGGTGGTTTTAGTGTGTACACGCTGAACTCAAATCAGTCAAGGCATCTTCAGCTGTCTAGTTTCTGTGAATCTGTTCCTGCTCTAGTCTCGGTTTCCTGTTCTGAAGCGTAATCTGCTGCCTCAGGTTTCAACGTTTTCTGTATCTGTTAAGGACTAAAGATTACGTAAACAAACCTTACACTTTCCATGCTGTAAGAAACACACACTACAGGGTACATTTTCTACACGCTGCAGTTCACTTTGGTCACTTTATACGAAGCGCAGCCTGTAATGGCTTTATGTTTATGTGCAATATACAGTATATACCCCAAAATACAATACAATAATCACCGCGGTACATTCATGTGCAACTTCATATTGTACTCTTTGTTTATTTATTCTGAATTATTTTTTTGTTGTAATTTCAAAATTTGTTGCTTTTTGAGAGATGCTACACAATATTTCGTTGTCTTTCTGTTCATCATGGTTGTAAGGAGTGGTTATCTGAGTTGTTGTAGCCCTCCTGTCAAATCAAACCAGTCTGGTCTGTCCGTTCTCCTCTGGCCGCTCTCACAGCGAGGCATTTTCACCTGTTTTATGTGATGATTTGATCTGTATCTAGGCGATGTTCCAGCCTCATGATAGGCTGATTCGATAATTGCACGAACGTACAGGTGCTTTGGGTAAAGTGGACGATATGTTTGTCCAAATTGATATTTAGTAAACATCTTGTTTTAAAAAAATAGATATAGGTAGATTTTAATGAATCTACCTCGCCCTGAACGTCACATTTCAATGTCAGTGATCTGATACACTCAAATGTGTGCTTTTCGATATTCCTTGATTCTTGGTCTCTATGTTCTGTAAAATTCTGTTATCTGGAGAGAAAGCACTTTCCTAAAGCCACACTCATTTTTATTGGCCAAACATGCATGTCCTTGTAGCCAGTGGAAGAGAATGGTGCTGTTCCTCTCCTAGCAACAGGACCCTTTAGCAATTGCAATACGGAGAGCTGATACCCCGAATATTACGTCATGAAGAAAGGGAAATTAACAGTTCCCCAGAAGGGAGATGGCACATTAGCCCCTGATCTATCTCTTGCACTCTTCTTTTGAGTCCTGATAACTCTCATTGATTTTGGAGACTACATGTCGGAGGCAGCTCTCCAGCCTAGAAAACCCTGCCGTCAATATGGCTGGCTGATCATGTTTCTACTGATACTTTGCATTTATAAAAAGTGTTGAATCCTTGTCATGCAGCATGCCATTTATATAGTGTTTATTGGAGAAGTGAAGACGTATTGGTTTGCATCTTTTTAAGCAAGTTTTATTGAAATGGCTTTCTCTGGCCTCTCAAACATATGGCATGCTTTGCCAGCAAGCACAAAGCCTCTCTGTCTCTCGTTACACATGGCCCTGCTCAGGTTGCTATGTTTAGCTTTAGAGAGGTGTCACTGTGTCTCCGTCAGCACCAGCCAAATGGCCACACACAAACACATAAACACTAGGTGCAGTTGAGCTGGTTTACCAACCCCTCACCCAATGCTTGGAGCAAGTACAAGAGCGATGCTGAGACGCAGCGGAGATATCCCAATCCTCTAGGGATGGTCCTCATCAGGCCGTTAAGAACACAGCTTCAGCAAGCTCTCAGTGCCTTCTGTAAAAAAAAAAAATAAATAACTTCATTACTGAGACCCAGAAGCAACAGATGGATTACTGGTGTATGGAGACGGCTCACGGTTTTGCCGGGGTTTGAGTTTAAAGCAGGTATAATCAGATTCCACACCAGTGGCAGAGCAGAGATTCAAATAATGTGAACTCGAGACAAGTCAACATGTCCAGCTGTCACTAAACTGCTTCCTTGCCAGGAGCGCACAGTGTACATACATGTTCACAAATAGGATTTAGGGTGATTTCGAGATGAAAGAGCTCAACAATTGTGTCTGGTTCTTGGTTCAATCTGCTGAGCAAGGCAAACACTGTGCCAGTGTGGTATTATGTGTGAGAAAGACAAACTGGCTTTTCACAATCTCAGGCCTCAAACAGCTAAACAAAGGAAGAGGATTGTAAGCTTATTCGTTCCCCTCATTTTAAAGGGGTACATGTCCTCAACAAACCAGCCAGACAAATGCAGCTCCTTTGCTTTTCTGTCAAAGATCCTGTCAAAGCTAATTTAGCTGCTACTTTCTGCATGTGGATCTAGGTTCAACATTTTTTTTTTATTAATTGTAAATATTTACAGAGTAGTGTTGGCAGACTTAGCTATAGTTTGCACCCTTTTTAACACACTAGGATAAGATGCAGCACAGTGCCAAAATACCCCACAGCCCACATACTCTTAGCTTCTCAATTCCCATATTTGAGATACTTCAGCAGACCTGAGATGTACGCACGGTAAATTTTTCCCTCTTTTTTTCCCCTGCGAACTCATTTTCATTCATACCATCCCATTCGGAATGTTTTTTCTTCTTTCAGCCGCTCCTGTTAGGGGTTGCTACAGCGGATCATTGATCCGCATATTCGATTTGGCACAGGTTTTATGCCGGATGCCCTTTCTGATGCAACCATCCCATTTTTATGTGGGCTTGAGACCAGCACTGAGAGTCTAACCAGTCAGTGCAACCCAGGGACTGGGCTGGTTTTGTGCCTGGGATCCAAACTAGGCCATGGCAATGAGAGCGTGGGATTCTAGCCGCTAGACCAACAGGAAACTACCTTCTGATATGGAATAAAATAAATAAAACCTATATTATATTATATTATATTATATTTTATATTATATTATATTATATTATATTATATTATATTATATTATATTATATTATATTATATTATATTATATTATATTATATTATATTATATTTAAAATGCACCCTCCAGAATTGGTAAAGATCATGAAAATTAGCATAATATACAAAGAAGAAGAACAAGTTCTGAGCTTAAAATGTGTGGACAGTGTATATTTCTATTTAAGTACAATGTGGTGGTGTTTTTTTCAAGTCATTGATTCTTTCTTTCTTTCTTTCTTTCTTTCTTTCTTTCTTTCTTTCTTTCTTTCTTTCTTTCTTTCTTTCTTTCTTTCTTTCTTTCTCTTTCTTTCATTCATTCATTCAGTTGCCTTCAGTTACCGCTTTATGCCATTTTGGCCTTGAAAGGGATCTCGGTGTCAGATGGGTTGAATGGTTGAATGTTTGAAAAACTGCTGATCTCTTTCACACACCACACTCTCTCGAGTTTACAGAATGGAATAAACAAAAAAAACCATCCAGTGAGCAGCAGTTCTGCAGGTGGAAAGATCTTATCGATCAGTGGGGAACATTCTAACCTGGGTCAAGCAGACAGGAAGGCTCCAGTTATTTAAATAACAACTCTTTACAACTGTGATGAGCAGAAAAGCATCTTGAGAAGGATGCGCTCATGCATCGGCTGTGTGTGTAAATCTCGAGAGATGACACCGACAGCTATGCTCCAGTCAAAGTGAATGACATCACACTGATATTCCCCTTTTCTGATAACATTTTAATATAAAAATGATTTTAGTACTTGTGTATATATTATGTTAAAAATGTGCAGCATTATGACAACAATATCATTGTTGACACTATGGCAGTAACGGGTTTAGTCCTTCTGAATAAACACAGTCGATCGGGTCGATCTCTAGTGCTACATGAAAGGTCACATTAAAAGGTTTCTTGTATGTTTAATCAGCCTTTATTTCTCCAGGGTACCTGCAGCCCCAGTGGACGGGTGTTTCCTCTGAGCCTCGGCACTGTCTGTCAATGCAGAGTCGTGGTGGCGCCTGGCTCAGATCTGCTACTGCTGCCAGGGACAGTGCAGATATTGTCGTTTCCTCTCTGAATGAATCTCACCCCCCTGGTCACCCCGCCTGTTTCAGCACATTGCACCCTCTTCACATAAAAGCCACATTTGTTTTGACCCTTGCAGCACGAACTGCCATTGTTCTGTAGCTACTGTTAATATCCATCACAAATCTGCTTATTTTCAAATTCCATCAGAACCGCCACACAAAGGGATGGCTATTGCACAGAGCATAGAGTCGGGCACAGAGCAGGAGCGGAGAAAGGAGGAGGAGAAAGCACACTCGATCTTGCCGTGGTGCAACTCTGAGAGCATGACAATGGCAGCAGTGTGCAGCAGCGGCGTGATTGATAAGGATCATGTTCTGCGGAGGGGGCTGGGTTTGTCTCTCTCTCTCTTTCTCTCTATTGCGGACGAGTCGAGGGTTAAATTCGGACTTCACCTAACCAGATTTCAGCTCTGGATATCGCCATCTGCAGAAGGTCATAGCTCTGATATATACGAAAGAGCCGTGCGGATACAAAGCCACCCATGACGATCAGATTTTTGTCTGAGCTTGTACAGCCTCGGCAGTTTCTAACAAAATATATATAGTAACACTATCGCTTGCAAATGGAAAGAAGGCTCCTCCATGATCAGTTTTATCTAGCTTTCTTGCTTCCATCTTGCAAGGAAAATGCCAGAAGTGTTCAGGGTGTAACTATGGATCTGAAATCATCTTTACAGAAATGCACTCCAGCTTGCAATGGCATCAACATAATAAAATAAGAGCTCTGTTTAGATCTGTTAGAAGTTTTGTGGCCCGAAAGAGGTCTCCCTCTTCAGTGCTTCTATTCAATTCAATGCAATTTCAATTCACTTTTATTTGGGTAGCATTTTTAACAATAGGCAACTTCACTGAAATCCGGTTGTAGATTTAAGTAAGCGAACCAGAGGTGACCACATTAGGAACAACCTCCCCGAAACGACATGAAGAGGAAACCTTGAGAGAAACCAGATAAAATATAAACAACCTGTGAGTGACAATGGGCACTGGGATTATATGAACATTATTCTGTGTTCAGCAGCAGTTCTTAAGTACCAGGTGAGACTGGATTCTGAAGAAGGGGTCAGACTTGAGCAAAATATTTATTCATTCAAACTGATAGTCCATAAGCCACATGGATGAATATATAGTGGAACTAAAACTAGCTATTACATGGCAAATCTTTTGTGAGTGCTTTTAAATGTTTTTTAGATCTTTTAATTTTGGAAAATGACCTTCTGGAAAATAAAATAAAAGTGGAATTACACCGATCAGACATAACATTAGATCAGACATGTCCATTTTTCCTGCTTCTAACACACCAACTTTGAGGACAAAATGTTGACTTGCTGCCTAATATATCCCACCCACTAACAGGTGCCATGATGAGGAGATCATCAGTCTTATTCACTTCACCTGTCACTGCTCACAATGATATACCTGATCGGTGTGAGGCTTCACCTGTCAGTGCTCAGAACGTTATGCCTGATCGGTGTACAATACTGAAACATGAATCTGCAACATGTTTTAAAACCAGAGCAGGTTCCAGTTTTTTCATGGTCATTTGTTAGCATGAAACGATAACACGGATGCACTGCCGCAGAAGTCTGTCTTACAAACAACCATTCAAGAGACGCAATATCTCAAAAACAATCAATAAATCTTGCACATGTAGAATAAAATGTTAGTTCTACATATTTACCATCAAACGTTCTAGTTTTCTAATGGAAAGAACAGTCTGGAAATAATAGCAAGCATTCATAAACTGCAAGATGTCTTAGACTCGCGGAATGATAATCAGTGTTCTAGTTCTTGAAGAACACTTTGCAGCAGTGTGTGCAGGACATCCAATTACTCTAGGTGGAAAAGCACTATATATACTGAAGTGTAAACAGAGAGACTCTTGGCCGTGTCCTGGCGGATTTTGCCCTCCCTCTTCCTAACCTCACTGTTGGCTCCGTCTCTGGCCGTGCACCTGATAAAGGCTCACCTTCTGTAGCATGCTCTTTCTTTCGACAGACTCCTACAAAGCTTCTGTTTCCTTTTATCTTTTTACCCTTGTGTGTTTAATGGATTGACTTGAAAAGTGAACAAAGCCACTTGAATCTCCTCCCCTTTCCTTTGTCCTTACTTATCATTAGTTCATGGAAAGCAATCTTTAGCCTGATGTTTTATAAACTGTCTAGAGAAGAACAATCTGTGATAGTAGCTTCAGCAAAGCAAAGATACTGCATACAATATTTTGGATAAGACTTTAGTTATTTCCATTGCTTATCAGACTTTTTGGGAAATGGTTAGTAAACTGGGCTTAGTAAATCTTTTCTATGGACTTATTATTAGGGTAATTCCCCTCCTGCATGGCAGTTGGCAGCGTCTAATCGTAGCCTCTAATCTAATCCTAAAATTTCATTGTTGTGTCTGGACAGTGTGCAATATGGCTATAAATATCTTGAATTTTGAGTTGAAAGTGTTCTGTTTGGTGGCTTAGTAGTTAGCACTGTTTCCTCACAGCAAGAACAGGACCTGGGTTCAAGGACCTGGGTTCAAATCCTGGGTTTGAATAGGCAGGGGCCTTTCTGTGTAGAGTTTGCATCTTCTCCCCATGCTTGCGTGGGTTTACTCTGGGTACTCTGGTTGTCTCCCACAGTCCAAAAACATGCATGTTTGTTTGATTGGTAATTCTAAATTGCCCATAGGAATGAGTGTGTGTGGTTGTATGTCTCTATACGTGGCCCAGTGATGGACTGGCGACCTGTCCAGGGTGTACCACTCCCTTTCACCCAATGTATGCTGGTATAGGCTCCAGCACATCCCCGTGACCCTATTTAGGAATAAAGCGGGTATAGAAAATGGATGAAGGGTTCTGTTGATGATCTAAAGCCAGCTTTTTCTGGGATGTTTGATCTGAATACAAAGGATCTCGATAGCTATATGTTTTGTGCTTGTTTACTTAAACCCAAAATAGCAGCAGAGGAAATGGTATGGTAAGAAGTAATGTGGCCAAGTGTCGACTAGTAATATCAGGACTGACTGGCATCAAGAATCTGGGCCCCAAATGGCTAATAAATTGATATTGTCCATATTGGCAAATTTTGAACTACTTTCTGGCAGCTGTACTTGTGCCTGATCCATCCTGGTGCTCTACTTCTGCCTGGAGCTTCTACAGAGAATGGTCCCATACAGATAGACCAAAGATTGCCATGATGCTGTATATAATAGAACAGGGATAGCCTAAAGATGGCTGTGGATAGTTTCACTTGGATAGCCTAAAGATTGAAAACAGTCAATACTACCAAGTCTCATTCATTATTCAGTGGATAACTTCTCCTGGAAAATATTGATTTAAAGCTAAAAACTCTAATGAAATTAAAAGACCCCAAGGCTCATACTGAAGAACCTTTCACCACGCTCAGTACTGTTGGACATAACATTGTGGAGAAAGAACGATTTATATTCGTACTTTGTGACTCCCATGTCAAAAGAAGATGATTGGTTCCAGTCTGGTTCCTCTCAAGGTTTCTTCTTGTTGTTGTTTCAAGGACTTGCCGATTTCTTGCCACTTGTCACCCCTGGCTTGGTCATTAGGGATCTAAATGTAAATTTATATCCAGATTTCTGCAGCACTGCCTGGTGAAACCATCCATTATTAAAAGTGCTATAAAAGTGAGTTGAATTGAATTGAATGAAGTAGCCGGATAAAGTGCTCCTTCAGTTGGCTATTTGCTATCAGGATAAGGTGTCTGATGTATAAAGTAATTGTCTACCGCACAGGTTTCCAACTGTGGTGCTGGAGTGCCCCCTGTCCTGCTCCTAACTCACCTGATTGAGCTAATCAGCTCTTCAACACTAAAATGTACAGGATTGGGAAAGACAGGAGCTTGAGGATTTGTTTGTTTGTCTGTTTCCTTTTTTGTTTGTTCGTTCATTCATTCTTGTTCAGTAACAGCAAGAGTCTATCCTGGGAATACTGAGTGGTAGGCAGGCTTTAATTCTTTATATGAAAGGAATGGCTATATGAAACAAGAACGGTTAAATAAATAAAAGAATGAATATTAGCAACAATGACTTTATTCAACATGCTTTTTGCCACTTGTTGTTTTTTTTTTTGTATTGTTTACTCCAGATTTGTACTCTATCTTCAGCAAACACAGTATGAGTCATTCACAATGGTTATGAATAAAACAGCCTGTCCTGCATCAGAGGCTGATCCGCTTATTATCTGTAGTGCAGTGGCAATGAATGACGAGACTCTTTGTAGGAAGCTCTGTTTGCTGTAAGACCATTTCCTCAATTAATACAAACTCAATGGAGTTCTTTGTATAGCTGAAACCTCAAATAAAAATACAGATACAGTGTATGTTCGCTGCACAGACTGAGGGTGTCTTCACACTTGTGCTCCAGTATGAACTCGCAGCTCAGTGGTGCTGCTCGTTGCGCTGCATGTAATGGGGGGGGAGGCAGCAAGGGGCCAGGTGTTGCTAGATTTGGCTTCTCAATGTCGTTGGTGATGTGAAAGGACAAAGGCAGTATTGAGGGCCCAGGCAGTGGGCTGGGAGCAGTCGGATAGTTTTACAGAAAAGCCAGTGTTTGTGCCAAGCCTGCACTCATACACAACAGACACTGTGTTCTGCTGCTCCGCTCCCAGCTTTGTCCCTGTGCACCCACCTCCCCCCACTTTTTTTTTGTTTCAGAACAGGTAGCAATAGCACTTGCATCTAGGGTGCAGATGAGAAAGCTAGATAGCTGACTGTTAAGAACATGGTTTGGCATTCTAGACTACCTCTTAACAATCCACACAAAGACACGGAGCCAGTGGGAAACATGATAAAGCAATGCACCATCCCGCTCATGGAGCAGACCAACCATCGATGCCCCTCCTTCCCATCTTCCCTCCCTCCCTCCAGATCTTGAGAATTCTCGCTCCTGCAGATATCACTTGTCTGTGTACACTTACCTGCTGTGAATGCATATCAAAGCTCTTGCGTCTACTTAAAAAGCAGAGCTTGCATTTGTTAATGATGTGCTGCATGTTTCACAACTCCTGTAAACTCAGTGAACAATTTTTGGTTCTGGGCAACGGCATCGCTTGACAAAAGTGCTTTTTGAGAACCGCATTTTGTCAGTGGATCCGAGTGAGGCAGCTATTTTAATAACATATGCGTAAATCTGCACCATCCACAGAGGAAACGAATGAAGCCACACCAAGGCACACAATCACACCCACCCCGTCCTCTCCAACCCGGCCTCTGAGTGTGTGTGTGTGTGTGTGTGTGTGTGTGTGTGTGCGTGGTTATGTGCGGCTGGTTTGATTCTCACAGGGGTGTGAACTGCCTGCTGCATGAAAACGGAGAAAGATGACACTGATGTGATAATGAGGCCCAGCCCAGTGGCCTAGACAAACAGCTTGTCTTTGCCCAACTGACACGCCATCAGGAAGCAGGCAGCGATGGTGCGGCTCTCATGGAGCTTAGTACTGCGAGTCGTGCATTCTGTCTGCGTCTCATTAGCAGGCCTGGGCCTCAGTGGTGCTCTCTTCAACCTTCCCCCTCACACACTGCCCTTCCAGCAGGTTCTGCCATCATCCAGTCACCTACATGGGCTCAATATTAAAGCACTGCAAACAATGTCCTGAAATGTCAAGTCAGCAGCACAACAAGCTGGTCTTCACATATGTATGTAAGAGTCATGCGGTGAAAGATCGAACACAAGAAAAGACAGCAGATGCTTCCCGGGTTCCTCATTTGCAAATGGTAGAGGATATGTTATAGTTAGGTCATAGGAAGAAAGCAAGTTGTGGGTGCCTTAAAAAAAGAGGTGTCAAGAAAGGCAGAGAAATGCAGGGGATGTGATAAAAAGTGTATCGTTGTCTTTTATCCTACCTGATGCAGGACAGGAACGGACAAAGAAATGTGGGTTGAATCTCCTTTTTTCTGTTTTGCTAGGTGTGGATGTTATTTATTCGTCTTTTCTTCCTCTTTCTGTCTGCAGCATCATGGTGCTTTAGCTGGGCATACTCACGTCTAAGATGGCAGCTGAACAGCCTCGGTAATGCCACCAACACACCAATCGACTTTCCACATGAATTCTGATTACTTTTTTTTTTTTTTTAAATATTCCATCCTGCTACGTGCCTTCAGATTTCACACTGCAACATTAACGAGAGCTGACACAGGGGATTAGTAGCAGACAGCTGGAATGCCCGGCCCTTTTGTGCTGCGTGAATCTCAGCCAAAAGCCTTCTCACCGAGGCCAAGAGAGACCTGGGAAAAAGACTTCTCCTTGGAAATAAACACAAGACTGGCCAAACGGAAGGAATGTGCCACCAAGGGACAAAACAAGTCGGGGACTGTGCAGTGATCAGACAGAGTGCACTGTCTAGGGGCTGCAACCTGAAGATCTCCGTTTTGTTTTCCGTTCCGAATTCAGTGAACATCACCTTTAGTAAATAAGTGAACCCGTGGAAGGGAATGCTACCTTGATCTTGTCCACACATACACTACCTGGCCACTTTAATAAGAACATCTGTACACCTGCTCATTCATGCAACAGTATGAAGAAGATGATAAAAAGGCAATGTTTATTCAATTTTCAGCTGTCCAGTTTTGCTGTGCCTGTGTCCACTGTCTATCTGTAGCCTGTTAAACATGATTTGGTCATCTGCTCTTGAAGCTGATATCTACCTCATGGATCGGCATTTTGAGATGATTTCTGCTCACTTCGGCTGTAAAGAGTGGCTACCTGAGGTCCTATAGTCCTTCTGTCAGCTCAATCCAGTCTGGACATCCTTTTTATGTCTCTCTTATCAAAAAGTCTTTTCCACTTGTAGCACTAATGCACTAATGCCATTCTGTTTAAATGGAGATGATTATGTGTAAAAATCAGCAAAAAATCATCATAAACCATGCCACACTCAAGATCAGATTTCTGACAATCCATTCGGATGTTTGGTGTGAAGAATTTGCCTTAATGGCTTTAAGCATTGCATTGCTGCTACATGACTGAGTGCTCATGATTTATTTAATAAATGTATGAGGGGCCAGGTGTTCCTAATAAAGTGGCCAGTGAGTGTAGACACTTTTATGAAATGGATTAAAGAATAATGTTCTATGCTGTTTTACGTATATATACACTGTATAGAATTATTTTAACACAAGATTTCAATCATAATTTTTTTTTTTCTTATGCAGCACATTTTCCTTGCTGGTTTTTAAAACAATCAATAATAAAGATAAAGCCTTGTTTAGAATGAAAAATAGCAGAAGGTTGAAGAACACCTGAGGGAACCTGAACCACTCCACAGCACTAAACATTTCAAGCTCCCTTTCAATTTCTTATATTATATTCTTAACCTTTCGGACCACAGGTTTTATACAGAGTAAAAATGCAGAGCCCCTGGAGAACAGAGCACAAGCTGCGAAAGCAGGACCATGCTCCAGACTTTATTATTTCCCTGATTGTGCTTACTTATACTTTCATTTCTTCTTTACAAACTGTGCAGATAGCTCTGCAGTCTTTTTTTACACGTGCTGATCAAAAGCAATAACGTAAAAGAGGCGATGAGGGTAAAAAAAAAAAGTTAGGGGAGAAAATAACTGATGAAAATAATATATTAGCTTTTATGAATACCAGAAATCATTATGAGTAATGGTTTATGAAATAATTAGCCTTTATTCTTTTGATGGGTGACAATACTTACGGAGTTGACTGTACACACATAGATAGAGGAATAATAATTAGTCAGTAATTATGTTGACTTACGAATAAGAAGTTTCTGTAGAATTTAATGAAATCATTAGGCAAAATATGAACTAATTGCAAAAATAAAATCATGATAAATAATAATTGAAAACATTTAATTGAGATTATTTTATTAAATCATACAACATTCAATTAACAATATTTCTTTATAAGCTTAATTATATAAATATACCAAAAAGTGCAACAGAAAAAAAACTGAGACATGACATATATATATATATATATTGCCTCAATCATTTGTTAAAACAGTTAAAAGAATATATTTACTATAATATATATATATATATATATATATATATATATATATTTTATTAATATTTAATATATATATTACACTATATGTTCAAGATTAAATTTATACATATGATTCAAATATTAGAATCATAGATCTATAGTCATTTGTGTTCACACACACACACACACACACACACACAAAACCCCTTGTGATTTAGTTGCTTAGACTCAGAGTAGAAATGATGTTCCAGGGATTTGATGGCATTGCAGAAGCTTGGTGAGCGTTTCTATGGCAACTCATGAGTCTGGTCACGCCTCATTAGAGGACACAGCGTTTTTTTTTTTGCGTAGCCTGGATAGTTCCGGAATCTACTCTCTCCATGCTAATTGCCTTCGGATGCCATCGGCTCGCTGCGCACAGCGGTGTCACACATCCCTGATGAGACTCTCTCTCTTTATTTCTTTCTCTCTCTTTCTCTCTGACGGCAAACGTTCAACCTTTCATGGCACGGATAGTGTTTGTTAAGATCAGGCGGTTCTCTTGCTCTGATAATTACTGAATACTTCCATTCTGGGGACTGAGAAATCATGTCCAATCAGATCTCATAAAAATCCAAGATGGTGAACACCTCAGCGATTAAGATCGAGAGTTTGAATTGCACTTCAGTGAGAGGTCTTTGTAGATCTGTTTGTTTAAATGGTTTAACTGAATTAGGAACAAAACTTATGAGGCAAAAACTTCAGGTGTTAAATATCTGTGGTTATGTACAGCACTAATCAAAAATATTCATAAAGCTGGAAACAGTCATTTCAATAATTGAACCATTTTTTATCTATCTATCACTGACCTGTTAGTTCTGTAGAAAGGACATTTACATTATTTACTGTCCAGTGTCACCTAAATAAGGATGAGGTTCCCTTCTGAGCCTGGTTCCTCTCAAGGTTCCTACCTCATATCATCTAAGGGAATTTTTCCTCACCGTCACCTCAAAATTCTCATTAGGGATAAAATAGTACCTTAACTTTAAACTTTATCATTGTTTTCTCTGTTTCTATACTTCTGTAAAGCTGTAAAGCACTATACAAATAAATTTAATTAAAATCCATCCATCCCTCCATCCCTCCATCTATCTATCTATATGAACCAATCAGGCATAATATTGTGTTTGTCCGCCTTTTGCGGCCAGCTCTGATCCGTCATCATGCACTGTGTATTCTGACACCTTTCTATCAGAACCAGCATTAACTTCTTCAGCTATTTGAGCAACACTAGTTTGTCTGTTGGATCGGATCACACGGGCCAGTCTTCACTCCCCACCAGCCTTGACCACCCATGACCCTTTTGCCGGATCACCACTGTTCCTTCCTTGGACCACTTTTGAGTTTTGCAGTTTTGGAGATGCCCTGATCCAGTGGTCTAGCCATCACAATTTGGCCCTTCGTCAAACTCACTCAAATCCTTACTCTTGTCCATTTTTCCTGCTTCTAACACATCAACTTTGAGGACAAAATGTTGAGTTGCTGCCTAATATATCCCACCCACTAACAGGTGCCATGATGAGGAGATCATCAGTGTTATTTACTTCACCTGGCACTGCTCACAATGTTATGGCTGATTGATGTCTATCTATCTATCTATCTATCTATCTATCTATCTATCTATCTATCTATCTATCTATCTATCTATCTATCTATCTATCTATCTATCTATCTATCTATCTATCTATCTATCTATCTATCTATATATATATATATATATATATAAATATATATATATCAGTGGTGGGTTGATATATTTAATACATTTTTCCATGAATGTGTATAAAATTATTCCCAATAGTCTATTCTCTACATTTCATAGCTTTTCTCTTGGTTGCGCTGCTTCCAGTAGTGTATATTTATGAAAAAATTATTTATCCAATCAAATTTCAGCCAGTGGCTGACATCATGTGTTGCCAGGGTGAAAAAAATATGCCTTAAGGCCTTCAGAATCAATAGTGCAGGGTCCCATAGCTTAAAATAAGTGGCAATGAAATTGTTACATCAGATTTCAAGTTAGCGTCACTGGGGCCATCTAGCAGGCATACGATTACGTCAGCAATTTCCCGTCCTTTGATTGGATAGTTGGAGTGGCAGCGAACCGCACATATACATTGTTTCTATCAAGAATGTCTTTTTTGAGAAAAGTAAGTGTAATAAAATTGACTATTCCTTATGAGGTGTAAAATACTGTAGCCTAATTTCTTTTTTACTTTGCTATTTAACGATTGATTAGTATCTAATGATGGTAATGATGATGATAATGATGGTATAAAGGTGGATTAATTCAGGAAGGACACCAGTGAAGGCCTAGGTGTGAAATGCACGGCCCGCCACTGATATATATATATACATACATATATATATATATATATATATATATATATATATATAGATAGATAGATAGATAGATAGATAGATAGATAGATAGATAGATAGATATAGATATGTATGTATGTATGTATGTATATACATATATTTTATCAATAAATATATATATTGATAAAATTTTATTTTTTTGTAATGTGAAAATATACCAAGATAAATCATGTTATATATATATATATATATGTATATATATATATATATATATATATATATATATATATATATATATATATATATATATATGTATATATATATATATATATATATATATATATATATATATATATATATATATCGGTGGCGATATATCTATCTTCGTCTGCTGAAACCAGACCATTGATGATTTGGATTTGTGCATTATCATGCTAGAAATTGAATTTTTTTTTCTTTAGCTATCTAACAAATGCCTGCAGGTTTTGTTGCAAAATAGATGGGTATTTGGTGTCATCCATGATTTTGACTACAGCCACAATCCCAGCTGAAGAGAAGCAGCCACATACAGTAGGATGATGCTGCTACCACCATGCTTCACTGTAGGTAAGATGTTCTTTTAATGAAAAGCTATATGTGTAATTTTGATGTGTAAAAAAAATATATATATATATATATATATATATATATATATATATATATATATATATATATATATATATATATATATATATATTTCAAAATTCAATTAAAAAACAAATTTAAAAAAATTTAGGGGGAAAAAGAAGAAACTAAGAAGAATAACCTGGTTGCACAAGATACTGATCACACCCAAATACAGAGCAACTGAAGTCACAAAAGAATATCCAAAACATCAGATGTACGATGGGAGCATTGGGAAGGCCATCATCAACAAGTGAAGTAACTGGTGAGATTACCAGGACCCCAAAATCTAGGAAACAACAAAAATTAAACATATCAAGAGACTTTAAAAGAGCTAAAGAAATATCTGACCTGTGTGTGACAACAAAGTCTCATATTCTTCACAAAAACAATACAGCTTTTCATTAAAAGAACATCTTACCTACAGTGAAGCATGGTGGTAGCAGCATCATCCTACTGTATGTGGCTGCTTCTCTTCAGCTGGGATTGTGGCTGTAGTCAAAATCATGGATGACACCAAATACCCATCTATTTTGCAACAAAACCTGCAGGCATTTGTTAGATAGCTAAAGAAAAAAAAATTCAATTTCTAGCATGATAATGCACAAATCCAAATCATCAATGGTCTGGTTTCAGCAGACGAAGATAAACATTTTGGAATGTGAGAAAAACGTAACGAGGGCTGTGCACAGGATAGGCCTTTGTAATTTGATAGATATGGAGCATATTGCAAGAAGGAATTAAATAAAAATGCTATGCTAAATTGGTAGACTCTCAGACCGAGTACTGTACTACAAACAAACCTACACTATATTGCCAAAAGTTTTGGGACGGCTGCCTTTACAGGCACATGAATGTAATATGGAGTTGACTCCGCCCTTTACAGCTATAACAGCTTCAACTCTTTTTGGGAAGGCTTTCCACAAGGTTTAGGAGTGTGTTTATGGGAATTTTTGACCATTCCTCTAGAAGCGCATTTGTGAGGTCAGGCACTGATGTTGGATGAGAAGGCCTGGCTCACAGTCTCCGCTCTAATTCATCCCAAAGGTGTTCTATCAGGTTGAGGTCAGGACTCTGTGCAGGCCAGTCAAGTTCCTCCACACCAAACTCACTCATCCATGTCTTTATGGAGCTTGCTTTGTGCACTGGTGCGCAGTCATGTTGAAACAGGAAAGTTGGGAGCATGAAATTGTCCAAAATGTCTTGGTATGAAGCTGAAGCATTAAGAGTTCCTTTCACTGGAACTAAGGGTCCGAGCCCAACCCCTGAAAAACAACACCTGAATTCAATGAATTGGAGGGGTGTCTCAAAACTTTTGGCAAGGTAGTGTATTAGTATAAGTTAAAGGGTATACAGACTTATGCAAACAGGCTAATGTAATTTTTTCCCCCTAAAATATTACTTATTGTTTTTTTCACTTGTATTCTGTTGGCTGCTGCATCACATTAACAGAGGTTAAGATCTGACATAATTTATTGGTGTATATATATATTATTTTTATATATTAACAGGGGCGTGTAGACATTTTATATTCGCTGTAAAAACACAACAGTCATTTTTGTATAATTGAAGAATTAGGAGTAGCCACAACATGTGGTATTATGTAAGATTAGCTTTGCTGTTGGGAGATTTCCAAATTCCAGACTATATAGCCTCAGCATGAAATAATGAATATAGGGAATGTAAGAGATGTTCAGATTTAGGAAAAAAAAGAAAAAGAAAGAAAGGACACTTCCAAGAAAAAAAGGGGAGGCGAGCTCCGAGAGGAGGAAGTTAAGATGAGAGCAGGGGCGAGGAAGAGGGGCGAGACATTAAAGTGGGGGCCAGTCAGAGGAGAGAAGCAGGAGCAGGGGGATGGGATACGAGGAGGGGACTTTGCTTGGACACAAGAGAAAAAACAGCTGAAGGAAGAAAACTGTACGTTGATTAGTTTTCACTAATGGGCCTCTGTAAATAACTGCCTTGACTCATTTAAGTCATCTTTAATTCAGCCGTGTGCCTTTGGGACTTGCGTGCCTCTGGGATGTTGTTTCAGTTAATCATTTAACTGAACTCGAGAAATTTGCTTTCGCAGTTTACTTAAGGTAAAGCGCAAGTGGCAATTCTACAAATTCAGCAGATCTCCAATTCTCCCAGCTGTCCTCGCTCTCATTAAGTGGACTCTTTTTTTTATGACCAATGTGGCACTACTGAAATAAAAAAAAAAGTATTGCTCAACACAAACACACTGCTCTAATATACACTGGCTAACACATTATTTTCTGGCCGTGTTCCACCGCTCCGTCCGAGCTCAATGCGCTTTCCCATGGGGATCCAGGGTGTGTGTACTGTAGTGTGAGTGCCTCTATAGCAGCCTGTGTTTACGCACAGTGCTTGTGGTTCCACTGTTTTCATGCCTGCGGTGTGTGGGCACAGGCCTGGCCGATACGACCGATGTACTCGTACTTATCTCCGACAGGGACGCAGAGGAAAGATAGACGGCTCTGCGTATGACTTGGATAATGACTTCATTCCCTGTAGGCGAAGCGACTGTTTATGCAGTTCTATCCAATTTGATCTAAATAACCTATAATATGAGTGCCTCCAATGGCATTCACGTAATTGCTCTGGCTGGTGGCATATGAAATTATGTTATCACGCTGTGGCAATCACACATACACACATACTTATGGTTGCTGAAACACGTTCGCTTAAAACATTATTCTGTATGGAATTAGGGACATTAAAGTAAAGGAGAAAATATGAGGAAACTCTTTTTACAACCAGCGTGAATCTTCACAAATTAGAAGTCATGTGTGCTATCAGGCTAATGCACAGTATGTAGGAGACGCTTTTAAATGAGTACCATAAATATTTGCATGTCATTTATAGTGGAGCAGATCTATATCTTGCCTCTCTCTCTCCATATATACGCTATATTGACGTCTGCCCTTACATGCACATGAATGTAATATGGAGTTGTCCCGCCCTTTGCAGCTATAAAGGCTTCAACTCTTCCACGAAGGCTTTCCACAAGATTTAGGAGTGTGTTTATGAGAATTTTTGACCATTCCTCTAGAAGACTATTTGTGAGGTCAGGCACTTATGTTAGACGAGAAGGCCTGGCTCGTAGGTGTTCTATCAGGTTGAGGTCAGGACTCTGTGCAGGCCAGTCCCCTGAAAAAACAACACCTGAATTCAATGATTTGAAGGGGTGTCCCAAAACTTTTGGCAATATAGTGTATATATATTTATTTATTTATAAACCCCATCCATTTTAAATTCCACTGAAGTACTAATTTGGTGTGAGCAGCCATGTTAGGAAAAGGTGTGAATATTTAACAGATAAGCTGATCTTCCATTGATTTGTTCACCTTTCTAGATGTTGTGCAATCATGGAAACAGAGATCACTGACCTGTATTAAGTCACGGTCTGCAAAAAGCTTTCAAAACATGAACAGGGTCATATTGTTGAACAGCATCAATCAGGACAGGGAGTGGAGAAAGTGGGACATTGGTGAATTTACTACAAACAGGATGTCCATCCGAGGCATAAAAAAAGGACAAAAAGAAAACACATCAGGGAAGCTGCCAAGAGACCTACAGAAACGTTAAAGGAGCTACACTTATCAGAATATCTGATCAGTACTGTACAAACTCTCATATTATACACATTGTTCACAAAAACAATACAGCTTAACAACCAAAGAGAATCTTACTGATTGTGAAGCATGGTGGTGGCAGCTTCGTGGATTTTCAGTGAGAACTACAAATATTTGTAGGTTATTTATGAACACGTTCAACTCCATACATTTAAAACTCCACTAAAGTACTGATTATCTCAACAATTTTAGAAAAAGGTGTCATTATTTGACAGATACATTGACCAGGCATAACATTATGACCACCTGCCTAATATTGTGTTGGTCCCCTAAAACAGCCCTGACCCGTCATGCACTGTGTATTCTGACACCTTTCTGTCAGAACCAGCATTAACTTCTTCATCAGTTTGAGCAACAGCAGCTCGTCTGTTGGATCGGATCACACGGGCTACAAATATAAATACTCTGCGGCCTCCATGATCTTGTTTAAGTTTCAGGTTTATTGTCATGTGCATAAAGAGTGATTTTTTAAAAAATAATCAATACAATTCATGTGCTAAACATTATAATGAAGTGAAAAGAGACACACTGGGAGACATTGCACAGGCAGTACAAATTTATAAATTATTCATGTATTCTAAGCAAATAAAAAATAATATTCTTTAAATAATGCAAACATTGTATGCAATCAAAATGTGACATGTTTTATATCAAACAATTAGAATTTAATCGAATGAATTTGTAATAAAAGTGTAGACAGTGTCGATGTACAGAGTTATTTCGACTGTCAGGTATAATACAAATATTAAGACAGGGAAAGAGGTGTTATTTAGTTGAGAATAATTGTATAGTAACAGAAACGTGTGTCCTGTGATGACCTGGAATCTCACATAAAAGCTGAGTAAAAGAAGAATAAAAAAAATTTATTTCCAGCGGTCAAATTCTTTGGGCTAGTTTCAGGTCTTTCATGTGCTTTGTAGATTGTAGGTTTAGTCTGGCTGAAGATTTCGCTAAAACCTGGCAACCCTAGTTAATAATATTGTCCCTTGTGTACTCCTCACTGGCGACAAGGAACATTTTTTTGAACACTATTAAACAAAGGTTGAAACCACTTCATGTCACCTGCTAGGTTGGGGATATTTTTCCTTGTCCTTGCCTCCTTCGGGTTGCACATTAAGGGTCGAAATCTACATATGAATTTTGCTAAAGCTGCTTTGTGCTTTGTAAGGGTTCTTGTTAAGAGCGTTATATAAATAAAATGGAATTAAAGATTCTCTATGCACTAATTAAGTTATGAACTAATGCATTCTTGGCACCTGCAAAGTGAATAAAATAAACCAAATCAGCACAAATCCGCTGCTTTTGGGAACTCCTGCTCGGTGCATTTCATGCCTTTTTAACCAGGAGCAGAAAGCGTGAGGGGGGATTGATACGTACTGCACAGCAACAGCACTGTGAGTAAGCTAATGATATGAACATTAGTCCTCAGGCTTGTGCTGTGTGGATCTCCTAACAAATCAGTCATATATGCCCATGTCTTTGTATTACGTCCTTGTATGACAGTAGTAGTTTATTGTCATTTACGCCACCATTAATGCCACAGTGAAGTGCTTCAGTCATGCAACTATTGACTCAGGTTTCTGCTTGCCATTGTCCACCTGCAGGGCCAGTCTCAATTAAGCCCTTGCACAAGTAGGTAATGGGCTTTCATGGACCACTTGAGAAGCCGTACAAACCAGTGAATGAGAGTGCTCCTCTCTCTGTCTCTCTCTCTCTCTCTCTCTCTCTCTCGTCTCCTATTCACCTGATGGTACATTCCCCCTAGTGAGTTTTCTAATTCTTTATCAGATATCTTTTTTGTTCTTCTTCATCCCTTCTAAGAGCACACACAAATGATCGTTCGACATCCGGCATTTTACTCAAAGTAAAAGTGCATGGTGACCCCTAATGTGCCACCATAATGCAGGCGGGATCTGGAAAGGCAGGCATGGTGTTGGCCGGGTGGAGGGGTGTGAGCGCAGTGCTTTTGATGTGTGCCCTGGCCGGGTCATGCCTGTCTGCTTGGCTCATGGCTCAGGGGACTCCATGGGACTTCACAACCTCCTTTTAGAGAGGCCGGGTTGGAAGCGAGGGACCCCCTGCGGCGTACAATGAATGGTCGCATACCTAGCCAATAGCCGTTTGTGCACTGGCCCGGGGGCTGAAAGAATGGCAGGAAGTGAAGAGAAAGGACAAGGGGGAGGGGAGAAAGTGCACATGAACTTGGCTGATACCATCTGCTATTTCCTCTGGAACCCCATTTTCTGCATCCCTGGTGTCACCATGCTGACTTTGTGGAACCACTTACATAGAACTCAGGTTCTATGTGCTCGAGAAATGTCTTGAACTAAAGGTTTCAGATTTAAAGTAAAAGCCATATTCACTTCTTATGACATGATAGGCTGCTGTTAGCAACTTCTTATTCCTTCCAGATGTTGGCTTGCAGCAAACGGTGGTTTCCCCCCTGTACTATGGTTTATAGTTGTGTGTGTACGGACCTGCTTCCTTTATTAATAACCAGGAGAACCGTCTCTCATCTCTCAAATCTCAACTCCCTAGTTACTGCCCGTATAGTACAGACTGGTAATAGGTGTGTGGTGGAGAAATGAAGAAAGAAAAGAGGAAGAGAGGTGAACTCTCTTAATACCTCAATAGAACCCCCAAACACACACACACACCCACACCCACACACACACACACACACACACACACATGCACCCCTTCTCCGACTGCTCCTGACAAAGGACAAGGGAAATGGACAGATCAAAGAGGCTCAGTCACTACCACACACTGCACTCCCAGTACAGTGTGTGTGTGTGTGTGTGTGTTTTAATATCATGGTGGGGACCTCACGTCCCCACAAGGATAGGATTATTTGACAGTTTTGACCTTGTGGAGACATTTGGATGGTCCCTACAAGGAAAATTTGCATATCTTAAAAAAATGCAGGTTTTATTAAAAAGAAAGAGAGAGAGAGAGAGAGAGAGAGAAAGAATGAGAGAGAGAGAGAGAGAGAGAGAGAAAGAATGTGAGAGAGAGAGAGAGAGAGAGAGAGAGAGAGAGAGAGAAAGAGAGTGTGTGTGTGTGTGTGTGTTTGCAGGTGAGAAGGGCAAAGAACTGGAACAATCTTTCAGTTGTACACAAGCAAAAAGTTAGAACCTTGCATGATTTAATGCGTTGCTGCTGCTGCCAAATGATTGGCTGATTAGATAACTGCAAAGTGCACAGGTGTTCCTAATAAAGTGGACGGTGAGCGTATAGTATAGTTTACAACATTTAATTACAAGTTGATTAAAACAATAAAAAATGGCCGAATAAATGCAATTTTTAAACTGATGATATATAATGCTAATAATCTATTTATACACACTGGCCACTTCATTAGGATTTTTTTATTATTATTATTATTTTTTTTTTTTTTTTGCAGTAATCTAATCAGACAATCACATGTTTGCAGAACAATGCACAAAAGCATGCATAAACAGGACAAAAGCTTTAGTTCACATCAAACCTTGTCATGGACATTGTTGCCAGATTATGGTTTATGATACAGATCAGACAGAGCAGAATGATCAGGCTGGGGTCAGCGCTGACAGGATGTCTACAAATAATCACTCTTTCCAACCATGTAAGCATCGCAGAACACACAACACATCAACCCGTGAGTTGGAGGAGCTTCAAACCACATCCGGTTCCGCTCCTACCAACCAAGAACAGGAATCTGAGGCTATCATGCCGACTCAACCAAACTAGACAGCTGAAAACTGACCAGGTAATTTTGTCTAATGATTCTTTTTTTTGTCTAATGGTGGTGAGGTAAAACTCCCTGAGATGATATGAGGAAGAGACCTTGAGAGGAACCAGGCTCAGAAAAGGGAACCTCATCCTCATTTGGGTGACACTGGACAGTAAATAATGTAAATGTTGATAATATCCTTTCTACAACAGCAACCTTGAGGAACTAGAAAGTCAGTGTAGTCCATTATAGGCTTAGCACAATGTTCTTGGCTGAGAGCTGATGTGGTTCTTCTTCTGTTGTAGCTCATCCACCTCAAGGTTTGATGTTTGGTGCATGCTGAGTTGCTTTTCTGTTCATCATGCTTGTAAAAAGTGATTCTATCAGAGGCCAACCTCTCTTATTAACAAAACCTTTCCACCCACAGAACAGTGTTTTTTATTTATTTATTTATTTATTTATTTATTTATTTATTTATTTATTTATTTATTTATTTATTTATTTATTTAGCACCATCTCTGTGTAAACTCTAGAGACTGTTATGTGTGAAAAACACAGGAGATCAGCACTTTCTGAAATACTCAGCCCATCTGGCACCAACAACTGTGAAATAAATAACAATAAATCACACAGATCGCAATTTTTAATTTTATTTTGATGTTTGCTGTGAACTTTACCTGAAGCTCTTGTCCAGTTTCTACCACTGGCTGATTAGATGACTGTAGGAAAGTGTACCTAATAAAGTGGACAGTAAGTGTACAGTTTACTACACATGCAAATGATTAATTCATTTCATTAGTAAAAAAAAAATCATTTATTTTTATTTCATATATTTAAAATATTTCATGATATTTAACTGTCTAGAATTGAAAACGTTTAATTATTAAAAAATAAAAATAATAATAATAAAAAATAAATGCCCAGCTTACTTTCACTCTATATAATAATTCAGATCTAAATCTAATAATTCAATTCATTTATAGTGTTTTTAAAAAAAAAAAAAAAAATTTCATAAGATTTCCATTGAAATACAGAATACTCATTTGCATGTTCTTCCTAGATTTTATTTAAACATTTTAGGAAAGACATTTCTTAGGTTGTTTGTATATTGTTGTCATTTTATTTGTTATCTATTAATACAGCATGAGAAGCAAAGTAAAACATTTTACAGTGCGTGACAAAAAAAGCTCTTGCATCTTAAATGTAAAAAAAGAAAAAGAAAATTAACTTATAAAGATATGTAAATAGTCTGATAAATATGCTTCTCTATTGTAGGAGAATCTAATAATATGCAATGAAGAGACTTGAATTAATTTACAGTTGATTTATGCTGCTATAATTATTTATTCCATGATCTTAAGATAAAACGTTGTCCCAATGTATGTCTAATTATTTTTCCTGTCAATCAGAAGACAAAAAAAAATATTTATATACACATTTCTATATGAGATCATGAAACAGTGCAATGTTCTGAACTTTTTTTCTTGTGTAGAAATGATCAGATTTCAGGTTAGTGTCTAAAAGGGTGAGGCTTTTGCTGCTAAGTGGAAAGTGCTCAAGGCTTCGAGCCCAATTCACAACCTATTTCTGGCTCGGAAAAGAGCTGTTTTCCACTATTTATAGCCACACGCAGAAAACACATTCAGATTCCTCGCAGACGCATGAAATCACGTTGCTACACTTCACTTCAGTCGGCAGTGTGACAACACCGTCTCCAACCAAACGCTACACAAAACATTCTGCACATAACTCTACAAGCGTGACTTCGACTAAAACAGCATTACACTATTACAATCGCACACGAGCCTTTTTTTTTACACCAGATTACACTGCACATTTATTCAGCGTAATATTTCCGGTAGAAAAATTCCCCAGAGGGTGGGTTTGTGCTATTTGAATACTTGATACAGCGTTCACGAACAGCTTTAATGAAAAACGGACCAAAACAAAACAAAAAACCAAAAAAGACAATAAAGCAACAACAACAAAAGCCCTTACTGATTAGATTTTGTTCTAATGAACACAATTCAGCCAGTTCAATTTCTCTTAAATCTCCAGCTCACGATTTCTGGAGGATTTCCTGTTTAATTTACAGATTTATGTCATATCTCTGAATAGTACCTTGTGTCTCATATTGTTCTAAAAGCTTGTAGTTGTCTTATTCTTTTTGTTTATGGTGTCTCTCAGGAAAACAAAAGGGCTTGAAACAAAAAAATAATTTTTTTAAAAACAGTTGTGTGTAATTATTTTGATATTTTTAGTTCATTTGTCAGAATGTTCTCGTCGTGTCGCAGGAAAAGGATCAGTGACACAGCAAATTCTATAAATGGCAGCAAGCGTTAAAACACTAGGTGTAACGAGACTTATGAACTCTACAATTTGAGAAAAGCAATAAAAAATAAATATAAGAAGTGAAGATTAGCGTGAGGATCAGTCGAGGCGGTGAGGACGGGCACACTGCACTCATGTAGAGCATATAGACTAACAGATTAAAAAAGAAATTAAAATTTGAAGTCACTCGAAACTCCTATTTCGCTTTTAAACCCAATAAGCTTAAATCTTCTGACACTCAAAGCCTCCATGAATTTTTAATCCTGGCTTTGATCATGGTTATGTTCTAGACAAGAAAAAATGGTTTCCCTCAAAAAAATTTTTTTTTAAGGTTACAGTAGCCCTGTGTCTGGAAAAGTAAGGGATGGGGGAAGAAAAAAAAAGATAGATGAAAAGAAAGAGATAGTAGTAGACATGCATGTGTACTGTAGTGTGTGTGTGTGTGTGTGTGTGTGATGGCAATATCATCAGACCTGATTGTAGGATTGACAAAAAAAACAAAAAACTCTGTTTCTATGACAACCCTATTAATTATAGAGGCTAGTAAATAACCAGAAATAAGAAAGGATCACGATGAACCATTATCAAGGCTGTAAAAAGTAATTACAGTAATTTCATTATTATATTAATACGCCTAATTGATTAGTCACTTGAATTGTATGAGTTAATGGTATAATTAAGACAAAGTTAATTGTTGGAAATCAAAAAATATTTAAAAAGTGGAGCTCATATTATTCCAAAAGTTTTAAGGTTACATTTTAACCCCGGATGGGTTTTTATTTTTAAATAAAAAAAAAAAAAAAAGTACATTTATTAAAAGCTGTAATCAATAAATCTGATGTTATTTGAACTGATTTATAATTCATAATATATTTTATACAGTAAAAAAAACAAACATATAAAATATATATAACTGTTAAAAGTTGTTGAAGATCCTGGAGTAAGCTGAATAAGAAAAACTTCCAGCTGCATGCATTAACCATGTTATGTAGGAAGTAGGAAGGTGTAAGTGAGACTATATGCAATCGTACATGAAGGGAAACCCAGTATGTTTGTACAACTGTTTCTAATTTAACTAAAGGTACTCTAACTGGTAAGAAATTCCAGGAATTGAAGTTTCTGGTGAAAAAAAATAGAAAAACCAACAACCCCAAAACAAAACAACTTTAGCTTTAACATTCATGTTAAATGGTTGAAGAAGGTGTAAGATGTATATAAGGAATGTGGAACATGTGAAATATTAAATGTTTAAACTAGTTAGGAACATGTACGGGTTCCACCGGATGGTATTTAGTCTAGTGGCCTTTTTTTTTCTAAATTTCTAAACAAAATCTGTTTTTCCTCAAAAGATGGGTCAGAAGATGCACTGTGCGGCGAAAAAGCCCTCTAAATACCGTCCAAGGTGGAAATGATTATAGAGCAGGAAGTAGCCGTTTCAATTTCAAATGGATAGCATTACCTTTCCTAGTGCGGGGGGTGGAAAAAGCCCCTCCTCCACCACTGCCACGCAGAACTACCAACCTGACCTGAACCTCACTGCCTACTCATTTACTCATCTGCGGTGGGGCAAAAGAGAAAGAAACAGACAGAGAACAAAAGATTTTTTTTTCTTCCTTCTTTTGTCCATCTGTCTTTGCTGGTGTGTTAGTGGTTAAAGAAAAAGTGGTGCGATCTGACACTGGTCTCACATCCAGAGAGCGCAGGGAGGGGAGCCGGCAGCTGGAAGTGTTCCGAGAGAGAGTAAGAAAACAAGAACAAAAGAAAGTAACAAAAAGAGAGAGGAAAAAGGGAAAATCGAGAGAGAGAGAACATGAAAGAGAGAGAGAGAGAGTTTAAGTGGAGCCCCTATATCCAGCCCCTAGAAGGGGCTCATTACAGGCAGACAGGCATGCCATGCCTGCGCAGGGTCACTGGGTTTAAACATAAAGTGGCCTTATGGAGTTATTACTGTAGCAGGCCTGAAAATCTAACACCCATCTGCTACAGAACTGTCCAGGCTTTACCTCAACGTTCAGCCTGCCACCCAGCCGCTGTTCAACATCACCCTTCAGGAATTTTTAAACACACCTTCAAATGTGTAAGAGCTATTTCTGAAGATTTACATGCCTATTATGTGTAACATTAAAATGGTTTACGGTGTGAGTGCGCATCAGTGTACGTTAAGATCAAAGAAAAATGACGTCAAAAAGAAAAAACACAATGACTCTAAATGGAGGCACTGACAGAAAGATTAAGAGCAATTACTGGTATATATACACGTGAATAGCTTTAGTATTTACCCATCTTTAGAAAATGTGATTATATTTTCTGTTGTATTTTCCGTTATACTCTAGCTCTGATTGATTGATGTGGTTCGTTTTCGTGTGCAGGATCGTCAATAAATAAGCACTAAAAACGAGCATGAGGCCATGTTGCCAGCATTAACATGGTTAAATTTCTTGTATTCTTGTGTGTAAAATTTGCTGGCTGCTCTTAAAAACATTAGGCGGCACAAACGTTTGTGCTAAAGCTCAGCAAGAGATGCCAAGCCAAGAGTGGATTTGGAGTTTTGCAGCCCATCTCTCGACAAAAAATGTCAGACAAAATGCGAGGCAGGCAGTCTCACACACACACACACACACACTACACTACATACACATAGCTCAGCACTACAGTACGCTCAGCACTACAGTAAGTAGGCCAAAAGTCATGTGAGGACAGAATTTGGATAGAGCACAAAATGAACAAAATATTAAAAAAAAGGGAGATAGCGAGACAGGCATGCACCAGCTGAGTGGGAGCGAATGCGAGACAGTAGGAAGGACGACTACTGATACAGAAAAAAAAAAAAGAAAAAGGAAAGAAAATGGGCCTGATGCTATTTTCTGTGCTGTCAGCTAGAGGGTAATCTGTAGAAGCTCTCCTCGGTAAGATGGCAGGCTAAGACCAGGCTAAGTCACTGAGCCGTCTTTCGAACGCTTACACAACCTCGCATACCTGAAATAGAGAACACGATCCCACACAGCAGCCAGAAAGTGCCATCAGAACAAGGAACCTGGGAAATCTTCGTTTATAAGTTGTATATGGAGAGTTTGGGGGGTATTAATGATGGAACAAATTATGATAAACAATATCAGGGTGAGAAATCCAGATTTTTCCAGAATCCTTTATTACAAATGATATAGTATTGCTAATAGGATTAAATCACTGCATTAGATAACCATAGAACTAGGTATATGAAAGAAAAAATATTTTTATCCTGCAATAACTATGACAGAATAACTTATGACAAAATAATGAAATCCAATTATCTCTGATAATTGGATTTCATTATTTAATATATATATATATATATATATATATATATATAAAATTATTGGATATATATATATAATTTTAATGTCACATTTAATCATGCCTGAATAAAAAAATAAAAACAAAAGAAAATATGAAAGTTATGTGACTTTTAAAGGGTTTCTAAATGAGCAATCAAATAGTTACATCGTAATAATGATATTGCTATCCTGAAGAAAATATGACTAAAACCTGATGCCAGTCTGAAAGGCATTACAGGGAGCTGAGTTTCATATCATAGGGATACAGTGAATAGTGTAGATTTTTTTTGCCATCCGGTGTTAAGGGTTAAAGAAACAAAAAGATTTCACTCTAAAGATTTTTTTGTCCAATCGCATCTGATTTCTCTTACGTTGTTCCATTACTTCCTGTTCTCCTTCATCTTAGACTGAAGATTAAAAGAGATGGACCTAGCATAGGTGAGTCAAACATAGCTGAGCCTTAACCACCACCATGGACTTGCTGCCATGATCTCCAGCGCTACTTTAGTCACATAAGCATCCAAAGGTCGTATATTTTAGATCATGGCAGCACTCAGGGTGCAGAGAAAACGCAAGCATACAAAAATCACATTCCACAATAGGATGAAGAAAATGACTGTGATCAACTTGTTGCATATTTCAAATGTTTTGACAAAAAAAAAATGTGATGCTGCCAAATGTCAAAAAAGCTCCAAGGCAATTATTATGCAGAAATTTGGAAATAACACAATATGTTAGGAGAAGACTTAGGCAGATAGAAATCTGCGACGATTATTATACTATAACAAAACAGATTTAACGCAGCGCAACCAAACAGAGAGATGTTTGAGTAATAAGCATGAGGCAGCGGACTAGCAAGCGTCTGAAAGGCGTCACGGGCCGTTGAGGTGCTTAGATACGTCCGGGCATCAGAATTTCGGTGTTGCTTTGTGCCGTACACACAAACACAGATGGACTAGCACACAGACACGGAGTGAGAGACTGAGCTGCCAACACCCTTTTCTCACCATCTAGAGACCTGGCTCCACTAACTGCTCCTGGCGAGCGGCTGAGAAGCGATTGTCAGCCACTGTCATGCAAATCTCCCAGCCTGCAGTGACAGCAGCATCACTATAGTTACAGACTGACTGTCTTCAGAGAGAATACTGACAGTCTGCATATTAATGACAAATTAATCAGGCTAAAACAAATCTGGGGAGGCTAGATGTGAAACGAGGAACAGACTGAAAACCAGACTTTGCCTTTTTTTTGGGACATTACCAATTGTTTTTATTATTATTATTATTATTTCATTTACTAAACATCACAATGCAAAACCAAATATATATTAAAAAAATACAACAAATACTGAAGAGGTTCATGAACTGTAAAAAAAATGACATTTAACAGACCCTTACATTATCTTTCCAACTATTCAAATGTTACGACTCTTAAAATGTGTACGATAATATTTTATCTATTTATTAGAGCCGTTAAAATTTTTATTCAGGAAATTTAAAGAGCCAGAATGAACGGGGTCCAACTTAATATTATTTGTACTTGTTTTTGAGTTTGGATAAAACATTCAATTCAAGTCAAACATACACTAACTATCAACCTAATGATAAATATAAAACATTGATACTGTGGAGTTGTGATTTCCAGCACTGTAACTGATAAAAAATAAAAATAAATAAATAAAATAAATAAAGCCCACACTGGCTGATTTCGCTTCACAGATTATCTACTCGTGTACAGCATCAAGTCCTTATTTCTCTACATGTGCTGTTAATTTACAAACCATAACACCTTCAGATATAACCTCTCTCTAGCATCACCACCATACACTCTCAAACCAGAAGGTATTTAATTAACGCCTTGCTAATGTAATGTTAGCAAACAGCACGCGTGGCTCAGGCAAGCAGTCACAACGCGTGTGGAAGCAATGTACAATTCGGCGAGCAGCGCCAGTGAGCCGAGCCAAAGAGCCGCATGGCGCTCACCCACAATCTCGTAGAAGATTTCCACTGTCTCTCCCAGAAAGCACCACGGCCCTCAGAGCACTGAAAGAAGTATACTGTGCTGTCTGAGGAGGCCAAGCCGAGGGGAGAGGATGACAGAGCTGACCGATGTGTGCATTCCAGTGCTGGGCAGAACCCATGGCTGAGAGAGAAGCGCTGGATATACGCCGATGACATTTCCCTCCTCGACTAATTAGTTTAGACCCACGCTGGTTAATCGGGTTTGGTGTGTAGGAGTCATGTTTAAGCCCCTTAAACCCAGCCTCAGATCTTAGGGGCCTTGTTTAGCGAGAGGGCAGTAGGGTCAGTATGTGTGTGTGTGTTGAGTTTTAGTTCTTTCATTCACACACCTCTTTATTGAACACAGATATGCATTCCTCCAATTTCATAAATCTATAGCACAGTGATGCAGCCTTGCACTCACTAAAAGTACATTAGCGACGTACTTTACATATTTATGTTCCAAGTAAACAGATTTGCAGGACTAACCTTGATGGATTTCGAATTTTTTTGACCGGACATGATTCAAAAGACTGCAATGCTCTCTAAATCTCCGCTTTATTTTAACATATCCCATACCTAAATAAAAGTTCTTTAGAACGTGTGCTGGACGTAAAATTCCATTTACTTTGATTAGGACCGCGTACCTGATCTTAAAAAGAGCACATCCAGTCATTTCTAATGATTTTTAAAGCAAAAACTAATTACCCATCTCCACTCTCAGGTCAAAAGCAGGAGAATACGAAGGTCAAGATCATTCTAGGTTCATTTGTGCTGGAAGGTTACGCTGAGAAAAATACTGGCAAAAAAGCCTGCTGCCATGTTATTCAGACGAATTTACAAGGCTGAACTCTGATGCTGGGGGAAAACACAATCGTATCAAGAGAGCTGAAGACGTTGGTATGTGTCATATTATTTAGTGTCAATCAGCAAAAAGAAACGATTATAGAAACGATTATAGCATCAATGTTGTGAGGAACAATAGATAGTGATAACACATCATATCACCGAACCCTTATCTACTGCCTCTGCTGCAGGAGTGAAAAAGAAACGCTGCAGGATTTGGGGTTCAGAGCAACACCACGTGCTTCAGCGCCATCTTGTCTCATTTACCTACACAGGAATTCCGAGAAAGCTCCAGATGACTGTTTGCATCAGGACAGGCTCGATCTCATATCACTGAGCATGAAAAACAATCTGAATAAACTAACGCTGTAACTTACATGCATTCTGAGAAACAGGATATTTGATCAAATCAGTCGGGGTTTTTTTTTGCGGATAAAACTGGCAGCACGATCTCGATTAAAGCTTGGCAGGAAGGTGAGACCAGATCTGTGTCTCGGACACCTGAAAGAGCAATGCTATGAGAAAATGTGTGTTTGTGTGTATATGTGTGTACACGTGTACGTGTGTGTATGTTTGCATGTAGGAAGCAGCTTGGAGCTTCCCAGCCATGGGCGTCACCCACTGTGGTTCTGTCTCTGTCACTCCACCTGCACAGCGTCCCTCACTGCAGCAGCCTTTGTTCTAAGCACCTGGCCCTGCCCGGCTTTGCTACTCCACCTTAAACGCCGGGCTCCTTTCCCTATGTCTAGTCCACCTTAAAACTAACAGGGCCTCTCTGAGGCTGCCCCTGTGCCAAAGGAGTGCAGCGTGAGGAGCAAACAATAGAACTGCAGCTCAGATACCAAAGCACTGCAGAGACAGGGGCAAAGCCCATACTGAGACACACACACACACACACAAAGAAAAACTGAAATCCCAGCAACAGAGGCTTGGCCATTTTCATTAGAAAATCCAGAAAGCAATCTAAGCAGAGTGTACCAGACAAATCCTCTTACGAATGCAGCTACCTGGACAAGCATCCAGACAAAGTGCCTCACTGCTGATGGACAGCATCCTCCCTGTGAAATGGCAACGCGAAGTGGCTGGGCTATCTTTTGGTTCTGTGCTGGTTAATGTGGAATGTGATGGCACTATACTCGTCATACATTAGGATGTAGCTGCTGCCCACACCGCAATGCGCCTCTGCCCATGAAACCCTACACACATTCCCCCAGCTTTTTATTTTATATTCATTTTTTTTTTTACTTGTCACTCTATTCCATTAGGTATGAGGTGCCATTTTAAAGAGCACTCAGTCAGCTATGACCTACACAAGAGGACATTCAGAGTCTGGGTAGCATGGATAGTGGGAGGATCAGCACAAAGAAATCCACTATCAATAAGCCTCCTGTGCTGATTGTTTATCGATATGTAAGCTATATTAGGAGCGCTTTGTCTGTGCTGTGCTGCTGCTGCTGCTATGTTATATTCTCTTGAGTGGTTATCATTTTCTGTCCCCGCTTAGGAGAAGACGCCCTAATCCGTCTGAGGAGAGAGTCAGATTTTTCACAAAGCAAAAAAAAAATGATTGCACCGACTTACACTTCCAGCAAAACTGCACAGCAATGCTACGTACTAAAGCTATGCCATGCAGCAGTGGAGCACACACACACTCCCAGACGCACACACACACACACACACACACACACTCCCAGACGCACACACACACACACATTAAGCAGGCTGTAGAGAGAGTGGGTTCATGTCTTCAGAGCACAAGGTTGAGGATTCTCACTGAGGTCAAACACAAGTGTACCGAGCCGTAAGCGTCACGCTCTCATCAGTACTTTGTGCTGCTCTCAAATCATTAGGCAAAGACAAGCCAGCTCGGAGAAGACAAATACACTCATACAGTATGGCCTCGCTGAGGAGAAACCGTACATGACTGCTCATTTGCTCCTCGCGGTTGTGCATCGGAAAGGAATCCTCCTCTCATAACTCCTCTCACAATGAAGCCTCAGCTGATTCGAACCACAAATGTGTCACATGACCCCTGATGCCAGCATTCCATTATCCCTCCCCCTTCCAAAAAAGCCATCTTCTCTTCATAACCCTGCCTAGCTTATATCCTTTTTTTTTTTTTGGCCCCCAGTTCACTGTGGATTCATTTCACTGTTGATTTGGCTTTAAAATGGCTTTGTCTCCCACAGTGTTAGGATGATGGAGTACCCCTCCCAGCTCCCAAGAGCCTAACCCGTGCACAGAACAGCAAAACGTCACAAGTTAGGGTCTCAGGGATTGCGAGAGGCACATGGTCAATATCTGTGTCTGTTCTGGGAACGCAGCAAACCTGCAACGACATCAAAACAAAAGCATCATCCTTAATGTGTACATAGAGGGTCGAGCTGGCCGACAGGAAGACTGGAGCAAATGAAGCCCCGTCTCGTTAAATCTTCAACTTACAATAATTAGCATTAATAATCATTAAAAAAATTTAATTAAAATTGCCCTTCTTATAGCGCTATAGCATTCACCCCATCCCCCCCACCCCCTCCTGTGACACACAACAAGTGCAACCTTCAGCCAGACACAACACTGACACCTCCCCCCTCCCCCAACTCTCTGTCTCTCTCTCTCTCTCTCTCTCTCTCTCTCTCTCGCCCCCCGGGCCCCGATGCCATTCTATACCACTTTGAAAAAATGTCCTCACAGGTAAACTTAGTCGCCCCATCAATACGCTCCTCTCACAAGCACTCACACACACTTACAGGCATAATAACCCTGAAACTCTGGCGCCAAGTCATACTCCCATACTCCGCTCCTGCATTAATTACTCTAAACGACAGACTAAAGCATTAGACACACATATTAAAGTAGCTCACAGTTTTGAAACAAAGGGGGTTAGTCACATCAAGCATACAAAGAGTTCCTGAGCACATACGCTACCTGGCTACAGAGGAAAATGAATGGAGCCACCGCAAGCCGGTTTTTTTTTTTTTTCTTTTTTTTTTTTAATTTACGGCACTGAAGAGAGAAGATAGGAAGCGAGAGAGGAAGAAAGGATAAAAAATATATATATTTTTGAGGAACTTACCCAGGTTTGGTTAAGGATAAGGATATAGCTGACCGCTTTCTCCCCGTAGCCTGCTGGACAAAAGAAAGACGGAGTGAGAGGAAGCGGGAAAAACGAGAGTGAGATAGGAGGAGAAACAGAAAGAGAAATAGACATCTTAGATTTCAAAATTTGTCTTCAGAGCAAGAGCGCCGATGAATATACAGTACATGCGTGATGGGGCGGGTGATAAAAGGAAACGTGGAGCATAGCGCAGACGAACAAATGAGGGAACAGGTTGGCGGCGAGATCGAAGCCCAGCTCCCATCCCACACTCCAAGGCAACGAGAAAAGCCAGGTGGGTCGATGACAATGGTGATGACGATCACGGCGCTGTCGGAAGCATGCAGACTGGAAAAAGCGTGCGGGGAGGAGACGAGCCCGAGAGGAACTGCGACTGCCAGCCAACGGCCAGGGCCACAACACCAGCAAAGCATACCAGTCTAGTGGATCTCAGAAGGGGTGGGGGGGGGTGGTTATGGGGGGGGGGGGATAGAGAGCGCATGCAATGCAGCCAGCCACACACACACACACGCACACACACACACACTTTCACTCGGTCACTTCACCTCACTGGTCCAGAGTTGATTAGCTACGGCGGCTCCATGTAGGCGTATATCCCCGGTTTCAGAGCCAGTGAAAAAAAACACACAAAAAAACAAAAAGAAAGCGCAAATCTCCCTGACGAGAAAAGCTGCTGGACGAGGCGACTGAAAAGAGGCACAGGCATCAGTGCACTGTGCTGCTTCTGCTCCACTCTCCACACCCCCTTCTTCTCTTTCATTCTCTGTATCTGTCTTACATTTCTCCCTCCCTCTCTCTCTCTCTCTCTCTCTCTCTCTCTCTCTTGCTTGCGCTCTCTCCTCACACACACACACACACACTCTCTCTCTCCCGCCGTGTGCACACTTTTCCTCTCATTCCATCTCTCTCTGAGCAAAATTAAAGGGGTGGGGGGTGCAGGAGGAAAAGCATGACATCCCCCCAGTACTGCATTTATAAATCCATGTTGAGTGGCAGGACGGAAAAAAAAAATTAGGGAAATAGAGAGGGAGAAAAGTAGTATCATCCATATATTTGCTCTCACAGCTGCGATTAGTTAAAGTCAGAGGCCCACCTCTATGCCATATCAACCCCAGAGCCAGATAGAGCTAGAGAGAGAGAGAGAGAGAGAGACCGAGGGAGAGAGAGAGAGAGAGAGAGAGAGAGAGAGAGAGAGAAAAAGAAAAGAGGGGGTTTGAAAAAGTCTTCCGCTTTGGTTTCATCCATCTTCTTTTAATATGGCCACTCTCTTTTATTTCAGCCTATATCTTGGGTGTTAATCAGAGTATGGGTTTCTGTTCTACGTCTCATGCACAGGCAGGTTTAAAAAAGGAGAATAAAAGAAAAAGAGAAAGACAGAGAGAGAGAAAGAGAAAGAGAGAGCTGGTCCTATAAACATAGCTACATGATGTGCTTGGCTTATAGAGGCTACATTTAATCTCCACTGGTTCCCCCAGGCTTGGGGTGAGAGAGGCGGGGGAGAGAGCTGCCAGGGATGATGGGGAGGAGGGACGAAGAGAAGGGGGAATGTCGACGTACAACAGCGCACAGGCGCAAATCAGTGACACTGTATCTGAGGGGAAAAAACGGGGAAGAAATTCCTACAACACACTTCCTTCTTCCTTTTTGTGTGTGTGTGTGTGTTTTGCACCATGTCTCACCTTCCTCATTCTGTCTTGGGTTCAATTTCAAATTCTCGGCGACTAGCAGGCCATGCGTTTTGTCGCCTGTGTCAGAGAACGACCCGCACATCACCGCTCGCTCTTCACCTTTACGACTCGGACGATTTCCCTTTTAAAAATTTCTCCCTTCGCTGCAAGCTCAGCCCCCCTTTTCTCGCCACTGCTATCCTCATTTATCACCCTTTCCTCGTCCAGATACAGCCAGCCATCAGGCAGACGCTAATATTAGACCGCCTTTGACAGTGCCGGCGGCCATCGCGCGCCTCTATGAAGCAGACACATGCACAGCACACACATGTGCATGGCGTTGCAGCTTGAAAAAACATTCTAAGCAAGGATGCTGCGTCCCATCTCAACACTCTGCACTGAAACAAAAGTGAAGAAGCTTGATTTAGTGCACACACCAGTGTGTGTGTGAGTGGAGCTCGTTTTTCAAGCGGGGAAGACATCGAGCTTGTGTGTCAGGAAGTGATGTGAGCGACAGCTTTCATGTCAAACATACACGAATGAGAGACAGCAGCTGGTGTGTGAAGACATGAGGTCTGAGGAGAGAACAAGAGAGAAAATGCAAAGCTCTCCATCCTTAAATCTACGTATGTAGCTCTTTCACCTGTACCGTCCAGGAAATGATTACGTCACTACAAAAATATGAAATAAAATATGTATGTATGAGAAGGTACATTACGTCTTAAAAATTCTCTTTGCAGTTCATCCTTGGAGAGCGCTTAGTCTGAGTAATTACAGCGCTATTACATAGTATTAATTATAGTATTACTCATGGTAATGACACAGATTAAATAAAAATGAGCAGATTTCAATCAGTGATGTTGAGAGATATTCAGTAACTTCTGAGAGGCTGGTAATCATTTTGTCAGCATCATTTGCCCTATAGACAATTTTTTTACAGTAGGGCATCATCTCAAATCTCATAATTACCATCTGCAAAGACATACGACTGACATTAACATGGCATGACATGACAGTAAGATCATCAAGCGTCTGATAGGAAAAAGTGTGCCAGGCTGAGGGACCGGTAGATACTGACAGGGAAAGAAAGAAAGAAAGAAAGAAAGAAAGAAAGAAAGAAAGAAAGAAAGAAAGAAAGAAAGAAAGAAAGAAAGAAAGAAAGAAAGAAAGAAAGAAAGAAAGAAAGAAAGGAGGCTTGGTACTTCGTGGTTGATGTTATCACACCAAGCAATACCTTGATAGTCACCTAAAGTACTCAAGAATAAACAATTACACACAGACACACACTGATGATTTAACACAGAAGAAACTCTTCACGCAGTAATTTTACATTAAAACACTATCAGGTTACGGAACCGAGACAAATCGCCGTAGTGTCCGCCCATTGCTGCTGGGTTAGAATGCATGGGTAGGAGCGTGAGGTTGTAACGCTACACCACTGGAGGGCAGTCTATTGCTCTCTAACCAAGTCAGAAAGCAGTTTATCCTCCAACAAGCAAGATGTAACTGACAATCATATCCAGTCTAACAAAAATCTACTATTAAATAAAGTAAATCGCGACTGTACAACTTCAGTAGCAGCCTCAGTTTTTGTAGCTTGTGTAGAAATGACATGACTTCTTTCAGGTAAAGGGGGTGTGGTCAGGATCGAACAGGAATATTAGCACACTGACCTAACAGTTCCTCATGAGCCCTTGGCTGCTGTTGTAGAAAGGACATTATTTAGTTACATTTACATTATTTACTGTCCAGTGTCACCCAAATGAGGATGAGGTTCCCTTCTGAGCCTGGTTCCTCTCAAGGTAAATATATATATATATATATATATAATATATATAATATATATTTACCTTGAGAGGAACCAGGGTTAGGGTTTTATATATATATATATAATATATATAATATATATTTACCTTGAGAGGAACCAGGGTTAGGGTTTTATATATATATATATAATATATATAATATATATTTACCTTGAGAGGAACCAGGGTTAGGGTTATATATATATATATATATATATATATATATATATATATATATATATATATATATATATATATTCATAACATATTCGGGTCCAATTGTACATATTTTTTATAAATTCATCACAGTTGGTCATTTATGACAGCGCAGCACAGTTCAGATTAATTAAACATACGAACATAACTAACTAACTCTACTCAGTCTTCTAACCCGACCCTAACTCTTATACATTTATTACAAAGTTTAATAGCACTGAACAGGCAGACAGAACTGCAGAAAGACGGCAAGAGAAAAGAATTACGCTGAGATATTTAGAGATTGGTGCTGTTTTATGACTCTACTGAAAGAAATAAACTCGACAATGTTACTTACCTTTTAGTTGCATTTCTGTTGATTTTTCTACTATGTCATTTACTAGATATTGAATTGTAGAAAAGACCGATTATGAATTTGGGTTTAAAAAAAAATTCTGCTCTTGTAGTTATTGCTGGAAGAAATAAATGAAAGAATTAAAGACTGTCACTACTATTTAGTTATACAAGATTTTTTCCAAATTCTGTTACGGAAATGTAATTGAATCATCTCATGAATAAATGACCAAATATTTGAATTATTGAACTGTTTTGACAGAATGGTAAGCCATGCTTCATTAAATTAGGATTTAATAATTTTTTTTATTACTTCATTTTGCCATGAGGAGTTTAGAAACATATATAATGTTTTGGTATTTTTTTTAATGTCAAAATATAATATTTGTATCATATATCTGAATTCAGGTTATGTTTAAATCTTGTGCTGAATGTGAATAATGTTGCTTTCAAAGTATATAGCCTTTATTTTTCACATATCCATTACAGCACAGTGAAATTCTTTCTTCACATATCCCATCCTTGGAGGTAGAAATAGTTATAGCTGGTACTTGGCTCACTTTGTTTTAATCTTAATCATTCTAATGCTAATAATTTGTATTAATGCTAATAACTTGTATAACTTGTATAATTTGTATTATTATTATTACTATTATTATTATTACTGACTTTTTATTTATTTTAAAAATATTATTAACTGTTTATTATTATTATTATTATTATTATTGTTTATTTATTTATTTATTAGTCAGGTTATGTTTTAATCTGAATATGAATGATATTGCTTTCAACATAGAAATAGTTATAGCTGGTACTTGGCTGACTTTGTTTTAATCTTAATCATTCTAATGCTAATAATTTGTATGTTAATTTCAATAATCAACTAAAAAACGGTCAAGTGATGTAACTGCAACAGAAAGAAATTGCAGGTGAATAACTGGTATAAGGCTATATAATTTAGTCAAAAATCAATGAATACATTTACATGAAATATACATGAATAAAAATGTGATCATATTCGAGATGCAATGTGTTCAGCAGAAAGAGTGAGGCATAGACTTGCAAAAAAGTAGTTGAACAACACATGCTGTTCCTTTGTTGGAGTGTCTGTGCTTCTGAAATCAAACACGTGTTTATACAATATTAGCAATCGACCACAAGGTTCCATGCCTTAGCTTATGCATCTTTCTAAGCTTGACACACCCTATTTACAGTCATTACAAATGTGATCCTGGGGAATTTTTATCCCCTCCCATGAATACGATTACTCCCGCACTGACGAATTAACTCTATCTTTACCTGCCCAGACTTCACAGAGTCCAGAACGTACCGGCGACGGCCTAATAAAGATTTATCCGGAGCTGTTATTTTGAGAACATGAACCTCTGGACCCGGTATTTTCGACCGTGAATCGTAAATGGACCGATAACACGATATACGACGTATATAAACGATATTTATTGATGTGTAATGCTTTCCAAGTATTTACTTTGGATAAATATACCTTGCCATCTAAACTCTTTGTACTGAAACAGAAACGGTGAGGAGTTGTCTCAGGTTGCTCGCTCTGTAGTCTCCAATCGCATCAATCTTTATAGGAGAGGACTCGGTTGGAAAGAAAAGGAAGGTTACTGTCAAGTTTTAAGCTAATTAAGTCCCACTAGAGCCGGTTTAAGCCCCAGTGGAGATGTTTAAGGAACAGGCTTTTTCCCACAGTTCTCATAATGGACTGACAAGTGGACATTGTCTTGGCGCTCGGTTTTCTCGCAGGTGCAAGTGTAACTTAGTGCTATAATGTTGCTGTATTGTGAATTTCATGATCTGGAAAGTAGATTTTCAATTTTTGAAAATTGCTAGTTGGTAGAATAACAACTGAAATATTAAAGCTGTGCTATTTACCGTCTAAACAAAGATTCTGATTCGTCAGTGGCTTTCTTCATACATTATTGCTACCCTGGGCATTACTCCTCCTCCCTAAGATTTGAATCTATTACAATTTCTATATATTATGTTGTATTGTGTCTTTGGCATTTATATCAACTTTTTGTTTTATTTGTAGAACACTTTTAACAATGGATATTGTTGCAAAGTAGCTTATCTAAGATTTCAGGGGTGGGCGTGGCATGGGCGGGGTTACAGGGTAGGCATGGGGTGATTAGTATTACTATATTTTTTTTTTTTTGGTTTTATCTAAGATACAGTATGTTTTCTCTCTTTTATATGCTGTTGTATTTGTTAGTATGGGTTTTTAAATTAAAATATTTGGTCACGGAAAAGAATGTTATGTTGTAGTTAGATTTAATGTAAAATATCCCCAAAAACATGTTCAGATGTTTCCTCACCAGCTATTTTTTTTTATTTCAATTAAAAATAATAAATACTAAGGTATCAGAAATCACAATCCAGAAAAACCTGTGGAAGAGCCAAATGATTCTTCATGGTTAAATAATAACACTTTCGTTCCTTTATATCTGTTGATTAATATATTAAGTATATGAGCACCCACTGTACAACGTGTTCATGCTACAGAAACGATAACGTATTAGAACAAAGGCATTGATATAAACCTGTGATATGTCTTGCAACCAGGACTACCGAGAATAAATTAAACATACTGTACATATCATATATATATATATATATATATATATATATATATATATATATATATATTAAATATCCAGATAAATTACATGGATATTAGTATTTACATAACATCTAATCTAACATAACAAAACTTAATTGTTAGTGTGCTAGCTAGTCAAAAGCTCTCAATTGTATTTCTGTGGAAAGAACACAAGCGGATCCATAATGCGTGCAGTTTGTGCTGTATTTCGGGCTGTTTGCAAGCACACAGTTTTAATTTGAAGTATGTGTGTATGTAAGCATGGATAATGGGATTTGTAGGAACGCCAGTGTTGTGCTTTCACAGTTCCAAGACAGTAGTTTGGAACCTTTTCTCCAACACCCACTAGATTCGTGCAAAAAAATGTCCGGCATCTGGTATTCTCACCTGGTAGTAATCATGACGAGAGCGTGTAGTCCAGAATCATTCTGAACCAGCTGAAAGCAGCCAGATGAAAAAAATAAAATAATAATAAAACAGATATTTTATCTAGAAAGCAGTAAACTTTCTCAAACTGTTTTTAAATTTCCTCAAACCTAGACACAGTTCCTCCTCTTCATCGCTGCCAAAGATTGTTTAATAATTTACTCATTTGTGGGTGTGTGGATATTTTTACCGGTGTTTAAAAAACAAAATGATCACATTAACATTTATTTATTTATTTATTTATTTATTTGAAAACACAGGCAAAGTTAGATTTATTTGTCCTAAATGATCACACAGATCTTAGGAATATTTTACAAATTGGAAGCTTTTACCCTAGGATTTTTATTATTATTATTATTATTATTATTTTATTAATTTATTTATTTGTGTTTTATTTATTTTTTAAAATATTATTAACTATTAATTATTATTATCATTACTATTATTGTTATTTATTTGTTTGTTTGTTATTTATTTATCTATTTATTTATTAATTAAATATTATTAACTGTTTATTGTTATTATTATTATTATTATTACTGACAGTTCACAGTGCTTTCTTTATTAAGGAAAATACATATTGATAAAAAATCTTATGCATATTGACAAAATTAACCCATCCATATTGATAACAGAGCAGAGCAACATGTCCTGACAGCCCATTCCTGTAAGATGTTAGGACATCCCTTCACCCAGCTCATGCTACAGCTTCACACTGCTTTAACAAACAAAAGTGCTGCGTATGAAGCTGACGGGATTCCTTGTGATTCCTGGGAGAGCAGCAGAAATTCCGTGAATAAGAAGATGGCCAACTTCTGGGAAAATGTAAAACCCTAAACAGTATGTCTCACATGGCACACCTGTGCCAAGAACACAGCATCTTTCTGAAAGTCTAGCCAAGTACAGTAGCTCCCTCTTGTGAGGCCAGTTTTATGATCAGACGTGGTGATAGCATCATACGGCTAAATGGTGATGGATTATCTACTGCGTGTGTGGCTATGGATGACACAGTTATTGTTATTGCTTATCCTTTACGCATGTTTGATTCAGTATAAAACTTTACATCATGTCCAGTTAGTTTCTTGGACAGAATATTACAGTATTTTGTCAGAAGCTATCCAGTCTGACAATGGAGAGATGCCAGGTAAGATAATAACAGCTATTTATGGTCCTCAGGGCATGAGGACAAGCTAGAAGAAATCTCAACCATATCTTTGAGATGTTAAGGAAAGTTAACAGGAAGGATGTAGACAACGATCAAACATTTGAAAGTGATATTGAATACACCAATGTTTAACAGTGGTGCAGTTTTTCAGTTATATTTTCTCTTGGTTTGTACATACTGTTTATTAGTATTAAGCTTTTACTTGTAGTCACTCAAGGACATTTTGGGTTACATAAAAATGCCACTGTTTTAATAATTCTGTACTTTTCAAAAGGTTTTTCTTCTCCACATGGAAGACATCGGAGCCAGCATTTTAACCTGAGACACTGCTCACGAAGAACTGAATTTATTATTTATTATACTGTATTTATTTATTTTATTCCATCGAGTGTCTTACGTTTAGCAGAGTGCTTAGTCAGCTTATCCTTCAAACATTTTTTGGGCATTTTTTTTTTTGTTTTTTTTTTTGAAAAGGTGGAAGTAACAAAAGCATTATTTGATTAAATCCATAACTCAAACTATAACAAACAAAAAAAAGTTGATAAAACGGTCTCCATCTTGCACGTAACAATTTCAGGACCTTACTTATGGCTACATTACGTTTTGCAGACAATTTACCGTCGGTGCATAATAAATAAAATAATATGTGCTGATTCCAGTGATATTTATTATTTGATCTTACTGTATATTGTTAAATGTGAAAACGACAACTAGCACCAATATATTGGCATCGTACTATCCTGCTATTGCTCGCCATCTTCACAGTCATATATCGCTTTATTTTTCATCTCAACTGTCTCTTCCTTTTATCTTTCATTGTATTACGTTCAGCTAGAAAGAAAAAGAAAACTGCTTTTCTGTAATCTGTAATTTTGTGGGATTGCCTATCCCACAAAAGCAAGTGCTTGTTTTTTTTTTTTAATGCATGGTCCACGCTCTATTGAAAACGTCTTAGATACTTCTACTAAAGAAAAAAAAAAAACCCCATTAAAACCTTGGAGGTGTGAAATACTCAGAGAGATGCTTTGCATCATTTAAATGGCTCTCTCAGAAAATCCACTTCAGTGAATAACCCATCTCTGAATACACCTAACCTTCCCAGTGTAAATACTGAGACTATTGAAATTTGCCAACTAGAAGTCTTTATCTCCAGTTTCCTCCCACAGTCCAAAAACATGTACATTAGGTTGATTGGTAATTCTAAATTGCCCATAGGAGTGAGTGTGAGTGTGTGTGGTTGTCTGTCTATACGTGGCCCTGTGATGGACTGGTGACCTGTCCAGGGTGTACCCCTGCCTTTCGCCCAATGTGTGCTAGGATAGGCTCCAGCAGATCCCCGTGACCCTAATTAGGAATAAAGCGGGTATAGACAATGGATGGATGAGTCTTTATTTGGAAGGCAGTTCTACCCCACCATGCACACTAACACTAGTTATTCCGTGGTATCACGTATAGTTTAAGTATATGATGTGGTTGGAGCATGCGTATCTCAGGGAAAGCTAGGAGGTTGTACAGTTATCTCCTATGGTATAACTCTAAACTATACAACCTACTACCTCAGCCTGGGGAGCATGGAGGAACCTGAGGGCTGTGAGTTAAGTGAAGGCTCATGGGTCCAGAAAAGATCTACCTGTCAAAGTGTAATACCTGATATAGCCATAACTACAACCTATATATACCACCAGCAAAAGTGCTCCAACTCCAAGACCGTCAGTTTTAAGAAATGCCAAACCTGACATTCGCCAAACTTCACACATCTGTCTGCAGTAAAGGTTATAAGCAAAACTCTTAGTAAAGACAAGACTGAATTGGCAAGTGAGGCAGTTGTGAAGGCCCGACAGACAGATACCTATAGATACAAGCTTGTGTGGAAAGTCACCACAAGTTCGGATCTACGGGTTTGTGTCTGCAGGCATGTCTCTCCCAGAATAAAAAAAAAAGAAAGAAAGAAAGAAAGAAAGAAAGACAAAATATATCACTACAATGCCATCACTAATTAAAGGCATGATCGCTGTCTGAAATAGAATCCAAAGGCTAGAGTCTATAGTTCTTATTCAAGTCATTTTATTGAGATTATTCACACAGATATATGGATAAAAACCATGCCAGTTAAGAGTTGTGTACTCACGCAATCAAGATCATGTTGATACATAAGCTTAATGAAATTCGGTCTGTAATTAAATCTGAGCTGTTGAAATGTCTGTGATGCTCTTGCACCATTCATCATCATCATCAAAACAAAGAAGAGCGCTTATACCTGGGTTTTAAATTGTTTATTTGTCTAATAAAAAGACAATCTAGGTAACAGAACAGAATTTGTTGAATTAATTTTTTTTAAGAACGAACAGTGATCAAGATGATGATAATGATGATGATGATGCTCTTTCAGTAGTTATTGTCACAAACATATATAGTTATAATAAATAATGGTCACAAGAAAAAATGTATCACTACAATGCCATCACTAGTTAAATAATGATATAGGCATGATCCCTGTCTGAAATATAATCCAAAAGCAAGAGCCTATAGTTCTAATAAAAGTTGCTTTAATGAGATTATTCACACAGATATACAGACAAACTGCTGTATAATTCCAATTGACTTTTTTTCTCTTGCCATTCATCAAGGTTTTAGCTTTTTCAGAATACCAAAAGTTAATAACGAGACCTCCAAGAAGCGACTCCACAAAGGTTGACACACAGAAATGAATAATCAATAGTATCATTATATTTTTTTTAAATAAATCTAATCTCTGATATACACCCAGTTTCAGCTCTAATCTGTTTTATAAGCCGCGTGTGAGAAGGTGTTGAGGAGTTATTAAGTCGTGTCATGACATAACAGGTGGTTGGGGAAGATAATCAAGGAGCTAGTGCTGACCAATTTGTTGCTGTCAGTAATCAGATATTGTAGATGAATTCATACAGGTCTAGTTTTGGTCTATTTTTCTTGCCGCCCTGTTTCTTGTCCAGGGTTCTAAATTATTGTATGGTTTTCTATAAAACAAAAAAGCAGCCAGATGCTGGTCAGTGTGACTGTAATCTGGAAAAATAGTCAAAAATTTTTTTGTCCAGTAATTTGAGTTGATATCACTATTTTACAAAAGCATAATATACACTGATCAGGCATAACATTATGACCATCTGCCTAATATTGTGTTGGTCCCCCTTTTTGCTGCCAAAACAACCCTGACCCATCATGCACTATGTATTATGACACCTTTCTAACAGAACCAGCATTAACTTCTTCAGCAATTTGAGCAACAGTAGCCCGTCTGTTGGATCGGATCACGCCAGCCTTCTTTCCCCACGTGCATCAGTGAGCCTTGACCGCCCATGACCCCGTCGCCGGTTCACCACTGTTCCTTCCTTGAACCACTTTTGATAGATACTGACCACTGCAGACCGGGAACACCCCACAAGAGCTGCAGTTTTGGAGATGCTCTGATCCAGTGGTCTAGCCATCACAATTTGGCCCTTTGTCAAACTCGCTCAAATCCTTACGCTTGTCCATTTTTCCTGCTTCTAACACATCAACTTTGAGGACAAAATGTTCACTTGTTGCCTAATATATCCCACCCACTAACAGGTGCCATGATGAGGAGATCATCAGTCTTATTCACTTCACCTCTCACTGCTCAGAATGCTATAACTGATCTGTGTATGTTTTAACAAAGCATCATGTTTTAGTGTTCTAGTTAATTGAACATTGTGGCTGAATTCTGAAGAAAAAAACAAAAATGACAAATCACATATTGATCAAAATGTAGTTTTATGTCCAGTATTACAACTTGACGTGTCTATTTTTATTTATGCTACATTCTAGCTGTGCCTCAGCTTTCAGTAAGAAGCCAGTCTAACAAACAGAGCAGTCTAGAACCATGCTAGCTGAGTGTCATGTACTCACACAATCAAAGTTTTTTGAGATCATGTCGATGACATAAGCCTAAAGAATTTGGCCTGTAATCATATCTGAGCTGTTCATCATCATCATCATCATCATCATCATCATAAAAATAATTCACCATCACCATAATCATCATCAAAACAAAGAAGAGTGCTTATACCTGAGTTTTAAATTGTCTAACTGTCTAATAAAAATACATTGAGGTAACAACCAAATTTGTTGAATTAACAGACAAATCATTTTTTTCTAAGAACACACAGTGATCAAGATGATGATGATGATGATGATGATGATACTTTTTAAGTAGTCACAAATGTACATATAGCTGAGCTGTTTGTTTTCATAGCAGGATAATATTAAATAACAAATGCAAATGAGATAATGTAGAGATCAAGGACTCTTAAAATATTTGGTGTTAATATAACAATTTCTAATAACTTATAAAGGCTTTTATTATAAAGTAAAGGTCATTATTAATAAACGTAATATAACTGCTGGGTAAAAGAATAAGGAATAAGGCAGTTTATAAAGACTGACATAGTTTATATCACATTTGTATGTTTTATTTGATCACATATTCAATTAAATGAATCACAAAAAACTAGTTGGTTTTAGATAATCAGTGTCTCTCAGTGGAACATGCTTGAAAATTGCTAGAAATGCAATTTTCTTCTTCTTCTTCTTCTTCTTCTTCTTCTATTTTTTATTTTTTACTTCTACCAGAATTTAAATAGATGGAATTTTTTCCTTTTGGTTGAAGATGGGTGAAAAAGATACCAATTATAAAGCAGGAAGTCCTGTATTTTTAGTAAATATACAATACTGTCCCAAAAATAGGATTTAAAGCAAACTTTTTCTACATAAAAAGCTATAACAAGATCAGTACTTGGCATTTAAGGTTTGCTTTAAATATGCAGCAGTAGTGTCAGGTATATACGTCATACAGATTTATGGGAACACCCGTTAGGAAGATTTCTAAGCTGGAGAACCTTTTGTTTTGTTTTTGTGAATACAAAATTGATATTTGTATTTTTTTTAAACTGATGCAATAATTCTGAAGATATTAAACATCTAAAATTCATCCAAAGAATAAAAAAGATAACTAAAACTTTTACACAATGCTATATACAGGGTATAGTACAGTAGATAATATCTGGACTTGATCGTCTGGCTGCTACACAAATACATCCCAGTATCTATAATGTTTAGTATAGAACATGGCAGATTTAGAACATGAATTTTCTGAATCCTTGCTTTCAATGCTACGCAATGACGTACTTGTGGTTTTTATTTATTTTTTTTAACACATCATTTAAAACCTTCTGGACTGCTTTTCTCCACATGGCAAGCAGACTATAGATGTATTTCAAGTCCAGCTGTAGCTGTCTCTGTTAATCTCCGTCCTCAGTGGACCGAACCACCTGATTTAACAACATGGAACACCACTTGTTTTATCTTTACAATCATAGATCCTCAGCCCTTCTTGTTTATGGGAGATCTTTTGGGTATGTTTTCAATTGGATGTCTAATAGTTTCAAGTTGGGGGAAGAAAAACCCCTTCATTGTCACATAACTGCTGCTGAAAAACCTGCGTCCAATTTCCTAGTGTGCATCCCTCAGCACATTTACATTGCAAAGTACATTTGTAAATCTTTTATTTTATCCTTATTGCTTTTTAACAAAACTTGAAATGCATTTTGTTTTATTTAAACTTTTGTTTTAATGTCCTTTTTCCCCATAAAGGTGATTTTTATTTTAAATAAAAAATATTTAATATTTAAAAAAATATTTTGTTTTGTTATTTAAAACCTTCACACATCTCTTTGCATTTTTGACCGCTTTATTCTAAAAAAAGGAAAATCTGTAAATATTCACTTATTTGTGTTTTTGCTTTCCACTAGGCTGCTCATTTTTTGCTAGCAACCCCTTCCTATACAGACATATTTACCTGGCAGGGATGAGTGTAAATATCTCAGTATCTTAGTAACACAAACAGGTTCAAATCTTAAGTACAGGAGGCTTTGTATTTTACTCTGAATGGTCACTTGCATGTAGTTAACAGCTGATATATGAAGCGTACCATTGGTTTTTAAGACAAATGTGGTGAAATGACAGGAATTTATGAAATATATATTATTATAGACGCTCGTCCGAGCATAGCGACGTACGCCAATATGATATTGCAGACATTCGCTTACTCTTTAGACCCTGATAACATTTTGACCACACCCTATTTTCAACTAACAAACCAAGATTTTCTTTAAAAGCATAATTTTCATGAAATGTCTGTAATGTTTCTAATTAAAAAAAAACAAAAACATGATCGGTTAGAAAGTGCTAAACAATGCTGAAAAAAAGATTTTTAGGAAGGAAAGGAGCACAAAAAATGTTTTGGAGCAGAGAAATCGTCCAGAGAACAGAATAAAAGAATAGTTTGAGAAATAAATAAATAAATAATACAGAAGTTGGAATTTTGTGAATCATGAGCAAAGCAAAAGGTCGGGCCTGGCTGAGGCTGGCAAGTGTTTGGAATTTCCCTTGCGCTATCTAATCGCACAACTGACTCCCAAGGATTTAGAAAAACAGCAAACGCAAAACCAGAGACAGCAATATCGTGAAAAGCAGGAAAGATTTAACGAGGGAAACATTCGTAGAAATTAACGAGTTACAAGTTACGTAGATGGAAATGTTAAAAGATCATTGTGGGGCTTTTACTCAACACTGAAACTGACTGGCACATAAAATAAAGAGCCTGGATAGACAAATAGAAATGCATCAGCTATTACTTTATACATATGATCCATAGTCTGCGTCATTGTTTAGTTCTACTAATTATAGAAATCCGTCAGGAAAGCAAAGGGCCAATTATACCAAATTCATTTTTAATTTCTTTTAAAATACTGACTTATTTTTCCCTATAAATTTTATTTCTCATTTGAAATTAAAAACAAAAAAAATCAATTTCAGTAGAAAAAAAAAAGTCAATAATTGTAACATCAAACCGTAATACATGTAAATAAGTGCTATGACTAAAACAAAAACCCCTAAAAATATTCTTCAATACAAAAACAGATATTTTAAATATTTTTTGAACTGAGCATTAAAACATTAACTCAAGGTTTAAAGCAAACAGGAAGAGACACAGTATAGTGAAGAGCAGATAAAAGAAATGGAAAAAATGACACAGATTTCCTCTGAACCTGCTCAGTCAGGTACACTGTGGGCCTACAAGGTTAGAGCTACAATGTTCTGTCATTTCTCAACAGGTTTCTGTAGTGCTGCTTAGTGGCCAGATCAATTGTTTAACCCGCTGTATCGTACGTCTGTACTGAATAGAATATATTTAAAAGAAAATGAAAGGAATTTAACAGAGATTTAAAGGATGAACCTTCGTGTCTGTTCGAACTAAACCTATTAAAATATGAAAATAAACATTTTTTTTCTTCTTCCAATATTTATTATCGCACGTGGAAACAAAAACCTTTTCAGATATTTGTCAGTTGTTTTTAATGACTACAATGCAGCAACTTTTAGTATTATGAATTTGCCACTAGGTTACAGTATATAGCTACTAGTAAACTACTTATTCGTAAAAAAAAAAAAAAAAACCTCAACAAAAACCAGTGACGTCTCGGACGTTAATCCAAATAAAAAAAAATAATATGTTTTTTTTAATTCTTATTATGCAGCTTGAAATGTGTGTGTTTCAAATAGGCAAAGAAAAGATAAAAGAGACCTTAATAGAGACGTGTGAAGTAAATCTGGCCTGCAAAGTGGAGGAATATGCTGCTGTTAATAACAAGTGGCTCTGTGTGAAATTATTTGATGGTCAATTTGGACTCCAGTACTTACACTTAAAGGACTGATGGATGTTTTACTTTTGGTGCTCCCCAGCACTTGAATTTCAATGACCGGATTTTGACTTTGATGCTGGTGCCAGGTTTCTTTAACTATGTTAGTGAGGTGATGCCAAGAAGTTAAAACGACCCTTCAGTAAGAGGGCAGAAAGAGAGGGGTGAGGTAGTGGTGGTGGTGGTGGGGGGGATTAAAAAAAAAAAAAAAACTACATGATTGTCCTGCCTTTAGGAGTACAGGAGTAAAGCCTCCAGCACTGTGGGGGAGATGTACCCCGAAAAAAGCTCTGTCTTTCTCTCTCTCTTTCTCTCTCTCACACACACACACACACACACTGCACTGTACTGCATGCACAACTCGAACCCAGCCGAACAACTCGTACATTTATTCAAATAAAAATAGCAGATCGCCATATATGAAGAACTATATGTTTGCGCGCCAGGCCTTTCACCTCATACGAAGCGTTAAAGGTGGAACAGACACAAAAGACAAGTGCAGAATGCAGCCGCCGAAAATACAGTCTAGCTCCGAAAGCATGTTAATAGTGACTTACCAAGGCTCTGTTTTATTGTTTCCAAATCGTCTCTCTCTATACTCACTGTGCCTGCAGCATTTGGCAGGATGTTTTGAAGAGTCCAGTCCACTGTGGCCCACAAGCAACTCAAAACATGCAACTTTAAAAGAAGAAGAAAGAAAAAAAAACCCTGATAACGAAACGCAAAGAAAGACTAAAGAGAGCAATGCGGAATATGATTCAGACCCCCCGAAAAAATAAAACAATAAGGAAATTTTTGTATATATATATATATATATAAAAAAAAAAAAGTTTTCGGTATTTATAAAAGATTGATTTTCCTGATAGTAAAAGCATAAATACACCTAGAGGTTTTAATGCCTGTAAAACCTCTGAATCCACGAAATGGGTGCCTGCTTAACGACCAAATGACAGGCAACATCTGTTTGTAAGAAAGCCAAGATCGAGTCTTAAAAAAAAATTGGCTTGGTTCTCTTTCACTCTCTCTCTCTCTCTCTCTCTCTCGTGCGCTCTCTCTCCCACTCTCATTCGCTTTCACTCTCACTGCTGAATAAAACGAAGGAGAAAAGAAAGAGACTGTGGAAATCTGGCTCGGGAGGAAATAGTTGTGCAATAGTGCTGTCACCCCTTAACCTCGTCCCTTCTGCCCTTCTGCCTGCTCCCCTCTTCCAGCTGCTGCGGCGAGAGGCAGTCCAGGTAAAAACTTCTCTACCATCCTTCTGCTAGCCTCTCCCAGATCCTCTGCCCGACCAAACCCCCACCCTCTCACACACACACACACACACGCTTCTTGGAAGACTTCCCTACACCAAAAATAAATACTAATCTGCAGTTCTATTTGCCTCTTAAAATGCGCCCTCTGGCCTTTTGCCACCTTATGCTGACACACACATACCCCTCTATAGACAAACAAACAAACAAACAAACAAACAAACAAACAAACAAACAGCAAATTTCCAACCAATTCATTCATGTTTAGTTGTTTATGAACAAGCAAAAATTCATTTACTTATTTCCTGACTTATTTATTTTACAGAGCAGCCATTTTGGCAAGCACTACAACACAATTGCAGCAAAAACAACAAAACAAACATGGAGAGAACGGTAAATTTCGTGATGGTTTAGTTTGGTTTCTGAGCACAAAGTGAACGAGCAGATCCTCACGTGTCCCTGAAGCCCCGGGCTCTTGTTATTGCCCATTATCAAAGCATCAGCAGCGATCAGGTTTAGCGCATGGCAATGCAGACACCCATAAAACAGAGCCAGCACTTGAAATACATGCACGTGAATAAAGACAGCAGTGACCTAAGCTAGCGCCGGCTGAGACAGAGGAGAGAGCAGAGCTACTGTATGTGACTGTAGGTCAGTTTCACAAGCCAGACACATCTTCTCTCTGTTTAATTCCCATGCTGCCTGTTCTACTCGGCAAAGTGAGACTGACACCCTGACACCCAAATAATCCTAAACGCCCTGCGGCCAATGGCAATAGTTTCCCAGGGGATACCCAGCAACCAGGCAATGCGCGTTGCCTGTAAACAAAGCACATAGCATTCCTATAGTACTCGCAGACAGGAGGAGAAGGTGTGTATGTGTGTGTGTATACGTGTGTGTAGGGGGGGATTGTGGGGGGAGTGACTCCTGAGCGCTGTGATGTCTTTCTCCACTGTACAGCTGTGCTGGCGATCAACATACGCATTCATCTTACAGTACATTAAGATGGCACTGTGTCTCACCCCTATAAATTCCACGCCTCTCCCCTCTCCAGCTCTTTGCACTCTCTCTCTCTCTCCGACATTCCACTCACGCACAACTGCGGCAGCCCTCCACCAATCCCTCGCTTTAACCCCCACCTCAGCCAGATGGGCCACCAGTCTCCCCTAACACACTCTCTCTCTCTCTCTCTTCCCCTCTCCCTCTCTCTCTCCCTCTCTACCAACCTGCCAGACGGACTTAGCAGCAGCCTCACGCTGCATTCAAAACACCGTTTTATTCATGCAGACACGGAGACAGCGCTGCCCACAGCTGCCCTCGAGCCTTTCTTTTTCCGAAGAATACAATTACATTACGTTCTCCAAAAAACCCCAAAGCTTCTATTTCTAACACTTTGCACCTTTTTCGAGTGACCGATCCTAGAAACGGTCTCAAATATCCAGTGCTGAAAAATTAGACTGTTCAAATTTTACTGAAATCCATGTGCATACAATGATTTCAAAACGCAACTGAATTATCTTAGGTGAGGTGACACCTTCTGCCCAGTAGAGCTAATTCTTAATTACAGTCCATCTTGGGGGAAATGAAACGCTCCTCAGAGACACTTCTGTGTTTCCATTATAATGACGCCGTGTGAAAAAAAAACCCCAACACACTGGTGGACCAATTAGTGCATCATTTGTGTAGGAGCTGAGATAAAAATCTGAGTTCTACGTGGTTGCTTATATTTTTCTAGGCAAAGACGATATGGACCTTCGTATGAGAGGAGAGAGGATGCGCAGGATGAAGAGCCTCTTTGTTTCTGCCGCTACCCATAAATCATGGCCGCTCACACTGTCCACTCTGTTCCGAAGCTGCCGTGGCTGTCAGTGCGTCCTGCGTGCCACACGAGCAACGTGATTGGTTCTGAGTGGCTAAAAGGGCGGGCACTATACTGTAGGTCTGTTTGCTGTGCTTTTTCCCACATTGTCATGGGGTCATAGCTGCTTGTGTCCTCAGCTGACCTGTCGTTCTCTCTCTCTCTCTCTCTCTCTCTCTCTCTCTCTCTCTCTCTCACACACACACACACAGCCATGCCCAGCTGCTGCTTCTGACAACACACTCCCCCTGGCATACACATCCCAGACACAGTCAAGAAGAAAACAGCAAAGTCATTTTTAAAAAGTAATCAGCTATCAACAGACATCATTCTCATTAAATATGGAAATATTTTTCTCTTGGTTTCCAGATTCCTGGCAGAGAATATTTTCCTGATACAGTGTACCCTCATGTATTCTGACATATAAAGAATAGCCTCATTTCTTAAAAGAAAGTAATGCAGGCTTCATTTCAGCAGAAAGCCGATGAGGTAAATGCCCGTGATATCAGCGAGCGCAGCTGCAAAACCGAACCCGAAGCCACTGCGAGCAGTTGCAGCCACACCCAAATTCCGCTATTACCAATACAACAGTCTAGTTCGTTTGGGTAGGTCTTATGCGCATGTTTGAAATGACCTTCCAGATTTCTAGTTCATCAGCTGCAAAGTGTAACAAGATGTAAAAATGTGAGCCAAGGTCAGCCAAACGCGAGACGTAAGCCTTTTTTTTAATACTGATTTAAATCAATGTTACCAAAATGTCCATGTGACCAAATAGTGAGTACAAATTGTGATTTATCACCACTCTGATGTTTTATTCTTATAATTATTTTATTAAAGATTACACCAATCAGGCATAACATTATGACCACCTGCTTAATATCGTGTTGGTCCCCCTTTTGCTGCCGAAACAGCCCTGAGCCGTCATGCACTGTGTATTGTGACACCTTTCTATCAGAACCAGCATTAACTTCTTCAGCAATCTGAGTGACAGTAGGTCATCAGTTGGATCGGATCACACGGACCATCCTCCGCTCTCTTTGGCCGCCCATGACCATGACGCAGATTCACCACTGTTTCTTTCTTGGACCACTTTTGATAGATACTGACCACCGCAGAGCGGGAACACCACCACAAGAGCTGCAGTTTTGGAGATGCTCTGATCCAGTCTTCTAGCAAAATGCGAGTAAAATGCTAGTTGCGGCACTTGCTGATTTACGTTATTGCTATGGCAACCAGTCAAAGTAAAAAAATCTGTCCTTCACCATATATATATGTGAAAGTAGCTTAATACAGTACCGTTTCTATAGTAACTGCTCATATACAGCAACGTGTATGGTGGAATTCCGCAATCTAATGCTGATAATAATCAATTGAACCCAATAATTGTTGATATGTTGAATCTTTCTGGATGGGATCTTACAGTTTATCTCATTCTATACAACTGAGGGTTAATGGCCTTGCTCAGGGGTCCAGCAGTGGCAACTTGGTGGACCAGGGATTCAAACTCACAACCTTCCGATCAGTTGCCCAACACTAAGCTACCCCCTTCAATGTCTTTACTGTCAGTATGTTTTGTAAGGGGTCAGTATGTTTTCCTTCATGGGACAGTCTTCAGGATAGAAGAGTTTCCACTTCCTGCTTTTTCGGTAAAATAATAAACTGCAGATTTGTCTAATTAACTTCAGTATCTGTAACAGGAACTAACTTGTTTCACAGACCACAACATTCCTCAACATTCAATGTAACTAATGATAAATGGTTATGTTAAAGATTTAAAAGGGCAGTAACTGGCACTTCATGGTGGTATAAGAGGAGTAAAATTGGTCAGAAACAGAACAATGTTCTAGCTCCTTACCTACTTACATCATTTTGCTGTTTCTTGCTTATATCAATGCTTGATTCGGACTTGTCTATTACATCAAAGCCGTGTTCTTGACACAGTGAATCTTTTTTAGCTGCTATATTGTAATAATACAAGCAGTAATAACAGAAACTAGCTTGTCTTGAGGTCATCCCACAACATTTGACATAACTATAACCCGAACGAATGGTTTGTGGTTGTAATTGTTGTGGTATAAAACAATAAAACACTTCAGAACAACACGTAGGACTAGAGCTTGGACTTTTTCTTGACTTTTCTGCACAACATCGATACCTCCGGCAGATTTTTATGCAGCACATATTGCATATATTACACACATAGTCACAGTAGTTGCACTGTACTGAATCCTTATTCATATATACACCGATCAGGCATAACATTATGACCACCTGCCTAATATTGTGTTGGTCCCCCTGACCCGTCCTGCACTGTGTATTCTGACACCTTTCTATCAGAACCAGCATTAACTTCTTCAGCAATTTGAGCAACAGTAGCTCGTCTGTTGAATCGGATCACACGGTCCAGCCTTCTCTCCCCGCGTGCATCAATGAGCCTTGGCTGCACATGACCCTGTCCAGTGGTCTAGCCGTCACAATTTGGCCCTTCATCAAACTCGCTCAAATCCTTACGCTTGTCCATTTTTCCTGCTTCTAACACATTAACTTTGAGGACAAATTGTTGACTTGCTGCCTAATATATCCCACCCACTAACAGGTGCCATGATGAGGAGATCATCAGTCTTATTCACTTCACCTCTCACTGCTCAGAATGTTATGCCTGATTGGTGTATATATTTATATTTTCTCTATATATGTATTTTCCCCCTTTGCTAGTACAAAAAATTCTATTACTATTTTTTTATTGTAACTCATTACAAAATTTTCATTTAAATGAAACTACTGAAATGGTCTGGTAACTGAACCCTGATGGTGTATCATCCCTTGCTTATATACAGAATTATATCCTCATATACTGTATTATTTACATATAATATCCAAAGAAATTCATGAAAAACAGTATAGTACCATGTAACCATAGTGTCAGTGACAGAAAATGATTGCATATAAACCTACAGCATTTATTTTAAGCAGGACGTTGGCTTGCTTTAAGTGTTATGAAATCAGAACAGAGTAATCTGTACCAATCTGTACCAAGCGCTGTGCTGCTAAATCAATTTTAAAACCAAAATAAAAAAAAACACTTTGGTTCATTATAGCTACAAACAGACTGTTACATGTTGAACACCATAGCTTTTACAGCTTTAATAAAAAAGAAAAAAGGTTTTCCTTCCGAAAAGACGAGATAGTGTTTAGGACAATGCTTGAGATGAACTACACTGCATAATAATTCAGCAAACCTCGCACAATGGTGGCATTCACTTTGAAGATGAATCAAAGTGGATAAAAGGAGAGTGGCCCATCATCGGGCTATCTGATTGTGATCTTGACAAATGAAAAGGAGATCTAATTGCTGGCACAGTGATGGAAACGCAGATAGCCCTCGCGTTCCACAGGCACACAGCTAAAGACAAAAGCGTTTATGCCGAATGCCTTGTGTTGGAAAAGCCTTCAGAACATATTATAGACCCACATCGTATGCGCTGAACTGTGTTTTCCTCTGGAGCTGTGGCATTTCAACCCTCGCTCTCTCTTCTCTTCTCTTCTTTTCTTTCATCCAAATCACTGCATCTGTCTAGCACCCTCCATACCTTCTCCTTTGGTAGTGGCCTTTGCTATCCAACTACCACCCACTCTCTCCTTTTTCTCTCTCTCCCTCTCTCATCGTCTTTCTCCCTCCCAAGCTCCTGCTCTCCCTTTAATTTACCAGGGCTTCAGCGAAGGCGGGGCAGAGGGAACTCCATGGTAACCTGGCACCCAGCCATCTCATTACACTGCCAATTGATTCTGGCCTACCGCCACGCTGCTGTCCCCTGCCAGCCCACTTCCCATCATGCACCTGACATCCCCAGGCCTGTCTATAGAGCAGCAGAATTGGACTGTAAAAAAGAAATAAGTGAAAATGTTTACATGTTGTGTTAGGATTAATATTTTGTTAGGATTTGCAGGGAACTAAATTAACTTTTAATATAGAAAATTTGAAATATATATATGCAAACAAAACAATTATTGGCACCCCTGCAGTTAGTGTAAAGCTTCAGGAGATATACAGAGTGCTGAGAATTCTCCTCATTAGTGTCCTCTCTTGTGGACTCAGTCTGCAATGGTCATGTCATCAAAAGCTTGATCCTGTGGAGTTGTCTTAGTGCTAAATCAATAATGAACTCAGAACCTACACCGACCTATTAGTTCCTCAAGAGCTACTGGTTGCTGTAGTAGAAAGGACATTATCAACATTTACATTATTTACTGTCCAGTGTTTAACCCAAATGAGGATGAGGTTCCCTTCTGAGCCTGGTTCCTCTCAAGGTTTCTTCCTCGTATCATCTCAGGGAGTTTTTCCTCACCACCATCACCTCAAGCTTGCTCATTAGGGATAAAATAGCAACTTGACTTTAAACTTTATTATTATTTTCCTTATGTTTCTATACTTCTGTAAAGCTACTTTGAGAAAATGTCCATTGTTAAAAGCGCTATACAAATAAATTGAATTGGAAAAAAAAAGTAATTGTTTTTGGATCACTGTTTAACTGGAAAGTCCAACCACAACCCAGGTGCAGTAAGATTTCACATAAAAATATCCTGATACATCATAATAATGTGTATACTAACAAAGGTTGCCAGGTCCTCTCTCAGACCTTCTCTCATCACCACAGCGAGGATCAGCTTCTTTTCGGTAGAGCCATCCTTATTTTTTCTTTTTTAATCTTTCGTGTTTCATGCTTTATTGTCTTTTGTCTCTTCTGACAAGTGAATCTGGTTCCAGTAGCACTCTGAAGAAGAGTGAAGAAGAAGAGAAGTCCAGGCGCTTACATCTGTGGTTAGATGAAAGAAAATACCTTCTTCTGGCATGCCTTCCAAATAGGTTTGTTGGCATGTAGGTGGCATCTAATTGTAGATTTAGAGACTCGGTGACCCCAAAACACTACCATTTTCTACAAATCTCCAACTGTGATAAATGTTTGCCTCTCTACACACTCTCCTCACTGATGTGTGTGTGTGTCTGTGTGTGGCAAAATAATACAGGTGTGTCCTCTTTCAGACAGCCCCAATTGTTAGAAACTTTTTTTTAATTATTGTTCTGACAGCAGATATCATTTACAGGTGTGGGTCTGTTTGTTTTATATAGAGAAGTCTGTCTCGTTTAATTTGGGTATTAAATAATCTTACCTGTGCAACATTGTTTTAAAATAGATAGATAGATAGATAGACAGACAGACAGACAGACAGACAGACAGATAGATAGATAGATAGATAGATAGATAGATAGATAGATAGATAGATAGATAGATAGATAGATAGATAGATAGATAGATAGATAGATAAGAATAAATTGACTTTTATTAAATGTGAGATTAACTAGATAATTATCTACATTATTTTCCATTATTTTCTTACCAAAGGTGCCAATAATTCTGCCGCTGTCTGTATAAACAAATGATCTGAAACTACTACCAGCTAATAAAAGGTTATTGGCAGTGTGTGTTAATGTCCCTGCCAACATCAGGGCCCCTGAACAGCCGCACATGTCGAAAGGTACAGGGTTTGTTTGAGGACATGATAATTTCTATCACTCAATACTTAAGACAAGACATACTAAAGCATCCTGACTAGGAAGCATGCAAGGAATCTCAAGAGTTGACTGAGTGCCGGGATCAGCCTGAATACTAAGGCCAGATGTGAGGAGAGTTGCCTACCTGAATAGGAGAGGTCTGAAGATAAACATAACAAATACTCGAATGCTGTACAAATCATGGTTCCAGCAGCATTGCTGTTGGAAGTCCTGACGTTATTTATTATGCCACATGCCTTAATATCCATTACACTACTTACCAGACATGATTAAATCACAACAATAAGTCATTACAGTGACTGCATCATAAATATTCTGTGTAATGAGTACAGTCAGCCTTCATCATGTGGTTTGTGTACTGCATTAGGCACTGAGACACTGCAACTTAAAGGAAGATAACAAATAATGTTTTATGCAACATGAATGTACACCGATCAGGTATAACATTCTGAGCAGTGAAGTGAATAACACTGATTATCTCATCATCATGGCACCTGTTAGTGGGCACGTGAACATTTTGTCCTCAAAGTTGATGTGTTAGAAGCAGGAAAAATGGACAAGCGTAAGGATTTGAGAGAGTTTGACGAAGGACCAAATTGTGATGGCTAGACCACTGGATCAGAGCATCTCCAAAACTGCAGCTCTTGTGGAGTGTTCCCGGTCTGCAGTGGTCAGTATATAGTGATCCAAGGAAGGAACGGTGGTGAACTGGCGACAGGGTCATGGGCGGCCAAAGAGAGCAAAGGATGGTCTGTGTGATCCGATCCAACAGACGAGCTACTGTTGCTCAAATTGCTGAAGAAGTTAATGCTGGTTCTGATAGAAAGGTCATGGGCAGCCAAGGCTCATTGATGCATGTGGGGAGTGAAGGTTGGCCTGTGTGGTCTGATCCAACAGACAAGCTGTGCCTGTACACAGTGCCTGACGGGTCAGGGGGACCAACACAATATTAGTTACATAATGTTATGTCTAGTCGGTGTAACTGTGACTTGAATTGATGTGAGGAAAGATATCAGATATTGGTAACGTATGAGTCACAAATTGTTTATCCGTAAACCACAAAATCTGAGATCTGATACAGCTTATGGAACAATGCGACGAATGGAACATGGGAAAATTCTGAGACAGGAAACTCCTCCCAAAATGTAACATTGGTGTGCAGAATCACAGTTCGAAATGCTTTACTTATTAGAATTTTTCTTGAATGCGGTACATCAGTCAAGTCAGCAAAGCAATGCTGTAAAGAACAACAAGGCACATGTGTATTGAGCTAACACGACATGGGTTTTTCAGATAGCAGCAGGAATGCTGAGGACAAACATTTGTAATTCTAATCATTTAAGCCTCTAGCTACAATCAACTAATCTTGACATATTAATAAAATACCTTTACAGCATTTCTATTGAAAATGATTCAAATGAGATGCTAGTAAGAAGGGAAATTATATTTTATCGTATAAAACCAGATCTATGGTTTATTTTCTCCTCCTGCGGTAAACCTGTAGTACTTCATCATCCGCCGTCATTAGATAACCCTGAGCTCAGAGTGCAGCAAGCTGGCTATAAAACTGAAATGGGACTAACGCTCGGTTCTGATTGGTTAATCCTGTTTCTCAGCAGCTGGTAGCCAGTAAAACGTGATTCCTCAAACCACAGGGTGCGTTCATTTGCTCATCTGAGGTTAGGAGTGGTTAAATATGGAATTGTAAATATGAAGGCTCTATTGACCTTCTGTGAGCGCAAGTGGTGCATAAAATGTTTTGACATTCAATCACATTGTTTTGCTCGGTATCTGTGCTATTACGATGCTCAAAAAATGTGTACATAATGAGTTGCACTCTGTATGTGTGTTAAGTCAATTATCCACAATTAACCATTCGGAAAAGGAAAATATTTCACTCCCTTAGGTACGCCACTGACCCCAGTATTTTTTTTTATATTATACAACGTTCTGTTTTCTAAAAGTCATTCTCAGCCACAATGACCCATTTACAAAAAAAATAACAGAACAAATAAAGTCCAGTTTACACCAGATGTGGTAAACACTTCGGCAGCACCCCATGAGCACCACTCCGTGCGCTATACACATCCATGTTAATGAACCTTTCTTTGTCCTGCTTCCACCCACATGGGGAGAAAAACCACCTGCTCCTGAAACTTTTTTTCTTGAGTCCAATGCACACCACCTTGATCATTACCATCGAGACCCACTGGAGAAATCCTGATTGACAGCGTGTATGAATATCAATGCTCAAATGCTTAAAATCATCTGTCCAAGATAACAAAACTCAATTTTTTCAACGAGTGAGCAAAACAATCCTTTCTGCATGGGATATCCTGGTGTATAGACTATATACAGTCGAATACCTGCCCAGACACATCCATACAGGACAGATAGGTGTATCTAATAAACCAGCAGCTTGGTGTAAGTCATACTTCCCCTGGTTTTGCCACTGTTTTTCCTGCATCATTACAGACATGCATGGTAATTACTGTTGCCATGGTGAGCTGAGCTGCAGGGAAGATGTTGGCTAAGCTTACATATAAGCACATGTTTCCCATTTATCGCTCAGGGCCTGGAGGGAATGGTAATACCATTTGGAATTAAACTAAAAAGACTGAAAAATAGACTCACTCTCTCTCTCTCTCTCTCTCTCTCTCTCTCTCTTTCTCTCTCTCTCTCAGTTTATACAAATAATCTCCTTCAGTGTGACTAATGGATTTGATGAGATAAAAACAATATGGTGCAACAAACTGTAGATTATACCGAACAGGAGACAAAGAAATGCTAAGGGACAAAAAGATTAACTGACTTTTCTGTTATGGCTGTGGCTCTTTATCATGAAAGCGTACTGTAGTACTGTAAACCCAGACATTGTGAACAGGTAAGCAACATCTGGAGGGCTGCATTAATAAACAGCTTCAAAGTGTAATTCTGGTGAGACAGTTCCACGAGACAATGACATATAGGCATGAACTCAAATGCCCTGCTCTCTCTCGCTCTCCGCCTCTCGCTCAAGCCCCCCCAAACTGCTCTTTCTCTCTCTGCGCACTCTCAGTGTAGTGCGCCAGGGCCCTGCTGGGCTGGCTTTGTTTATTAATAGGGGCTAATACTCGACCCTGGTTCCTTCCCGTGGGGACAAGGCCTATGAATGCCCCCACTGTGCTCCCCTCTCTCCTTTGCTCTGTACCCTACTCATTCTCTCAGCGAATGCCAATGCTGTGAGGTAAGGAGCCTTTGTACCTCTCAAACCAGTATTCACACACTAATACACACACACACACACACATCCAGGAGCACACAATGGGCTACGACCTAGTGGATCTATTGTAGACCTGATCTCTCGCACACTCACAAATAAGCAAATGTAATAATCTCCCATGATTGATGTGCTGCCTTGATGTATGGTGAACAGTGTGTGAAAGCCAGACCGCATACATAGGCAGATTACATTGGGGAGAATGTACCCAGGTACTTTGTTACACGATGATAACACAAGAGAAAGAAGTTGGAGAAAACGGCGCATTGTGCAAACACCTGCATGCTTTCGCAAGGCCAACTCCCAAGAATATAGAAATCACACAAAAAAAGGTTCGAAGACAACTTTTTTGTGATCACATACAGTAAGAAATGGTGACACGCCCTTGACTGTCCGTGGCAGCGTTTCCAAATGCCTATATGTGTTTATGCATAATACAATACTGTCATACTCTAAATCTGCCTTCACACCAATAGCAATTTTTCGCTGCACAGCCCACAAATTCTCTACACTGTCCGCTAATAGGCTTTTTCTGTTTTTTTATCGGCAGTAATCTTTACTTTACTGCAGGTTGCCATGGTTTCACTAATCGTGGCTAATGCAATATCCACACGAGCAACAATATCTGCCCAAGCTAGAATGTATATATACATAACCACCCATTGGAGCAGTAATCAGATAAATGCAGTGCTTGACAACCGATTTAATGGGTTTAAAGTGTCTTGATGTGTTTAGTCAGCACAAATATGTAAAATGTAGACGTTGGGTTTTTTTTTTTTTCACTATTCAATTTAACACATCGAACCAAACAGTCTTATCACTGACTGTTCAGAAGCTGTGAGAAGAGGCAATTACATGAAACACTATGTACATGTACTCCGATCAGGCATAACATTATGACCACCTGCCTAATATTGCGTCGGTCCCCCTTTGGCTGCCAAAACAGCCCTGACCCATCATGCACTGTGTATTCTGACACCTTTCTATCATTAACTTCTTCAGCAATTTGAGCAACAGTAGGATCACGGGCCAGCCTTCACTCCCCACGTGCATCAATGAGCCTTGGCCGTCCATGACCCTGTCGCCGGTTCACCACTGTTCCTTTCTTGGACCACTTTTGATAGATACTGACCACTGCAGACCGGGAACACCCCACAAGAGCTGCAGTTTTGGAGATGCTCTGATCAAGTGGTCTAGCCATCACAATTTGTCAAACTCGCTGAAATCTTTACGCTTGCCCATTTCTCCTGCTTCTAACACATCAACTTTGAGGACAAAATGTTCACTTGCTGCCTAATATATCCCACCCACTAACAGGTGCCATGATGAGGAGATCATCAGTCTTATTCACTTTACCTCTCACTGCTCACAATGTTATGCCTGATCGGTGTAAATATATATGATAATTTCAGTGTCTCTGCATGTGTACCGCCTTCTCGAAATCACTTACTAGTCATAGGTTTAAGTTTAATTTACACAAAGTTTTAAATCATGTTCCCCTCCCCTACTTTGTGTTGCTCCACTTCCTGATTCTGTGCTTGTCTAGGGTTAGTGCTTGTCACTAGGATTGTCAGTTCAGCAACGGTACATAAAATGTGTCTAGAAATGCTTCATATTTTTAAAGCAAAGAAGGCCTTTGAGTCGTTTTTGCTCTAAACTTTCTTTTTTTTTTCCTCTGAGGAAGAAAATGCCTTCTTTTACATTCTAAAGCATTCTGACTGTGTATTCAGTCTAAATTATTTGACAATCCAAGGGCCTTTCCTAAAGGGAATGCAAGAATACCTTTCTTTTTAAGAGGAAGTGTTTCATAGAAGGAGACACTGGCTATATTCAGAATAAATTAATAGTATAACATTGAGTCCATGGTTTCTTTTTAAAGGTTGTTCTTTTAGAGCAGAGCTTCAAAAGTGAATGGAATAGTTCAATGAATACAGTAAAAAAAAAAAAGGTAACAGACAATAACAAATATCTTTCAACATTCTGTCACTCGACAGAATAAGGACCGTCTTTGGTGATTACTGTGTATGAGTTTCCCCATAAAACAAGGTCATACAACAGCTATATGATGACAGGGTTATAGTATATACTCGGAATACTTTTGTACACCAACAGCAAAAAATAATATAAATGAACAGCTAATATATAAGCCTTTTTCAAAGACATACAAATAGTGCTCATCAACTAAACTCTCACGAATTACTACGTTATAATTTTAATATATGATTAATAATTATATCTAATTGAGATAGAATCATGTCTAAAAAAAAAGCCTTTATATATATAAAATCCCCTTTATATCAGAACCAATAGCATCTTTACCTTTTGATAAGTATAGCTATTGAATGAATTTAAGAACCAACTATATCTATAACAAAAACAGTCCAAAGTAAAAGAAACGATCTGATCCTGGGTGAAGTGCAAATTAGAACGACGATGCGCTTGATGACATTGTTGACTGTTATGTACATGTGTTTGTTTTTATATTACTATTAAGACCGCAAAAACAATACGGAAGGATTCAGATTATGCAGAGGATGTGGATTTAAATGCTGCTTAAAACAGAGGCTGAATGATGTGCTGAATGACACTTGTGACTAAAACACTATTCATAAATGCTTTCAGCGTGAATTGGAGTCAAGTAGCTACAGCTGAGTTGTTTGTTTCCATTTGTTATGAATAAAATAGGTGTCAGCTGTATGTAGGAAATATTCAGAAATAAGCTGTAAGTAAAAATATTGCATTACTAGCAGAAACCACAATATGGAGCATCTTTGCGTTCATTTTTATCAATGTTTCTACTTGTAGGAAGCATTTTTCCGATGTTTCCTTCACCAGTTTAGGTTGTTCACCATGTGGTTCGCGAGATACCTTTAAAAGGCAGCGACAGGCATTCCTACCCTTTACATGTAATGGAATTGCCTCCAGCAGGGGTAAGCAATTTTCCATCGACTAGATATGTTGGCTATCAGTACGACTTTTCCCGTGTTGTGAAGTAAGCTAAACTCTATTGTCTATTTGAAAAAGGGAAGAAGCCACTCGATATGCCCCACCTTGACTTCCTGTTTCAATCAAAATGACGTCAACAGATGGAAAAATCCTGTGTGTTAAATAAAGCACTTGGCAATGACTCGAGAAAGGTGGAAGTTTTAATAGAATTGTAAAATGAAGAGTCCCATACAGAAGGAGGAGCCCAGTGTGAACTCTAGCTACTTATCCGACATCACTTGCCTTTCACTATCACTATCACTTAGAGCTAATATTCATTTATTTATAGTGAATACATTTATATTCAAATAATTCACCTCAGTTTGCGATTGTGTGGGAGGCCCTAATGACATATAGTACTGTGAAAAGTTTTAGGAACATGTAAAATAACAATGCTGTTGAGCAAAGATACCTTAATAAAATAATAGAATTAAACATTTCCACCCAGCAATCTGCACAGTAAAAAGTAATAAACTAAACAAAGTCAATATCTGGCTTGACAACTCTACACTTCTGCTTTTGCATTCTTTCATTCATTTTGCAAAAAAGAAATGCATTCTTTTCCCTTTTTTGTGACTTGAATGTCACATTACATACATTAAACAGTGGGAGTCAATAAGTAATGACACCCCGATTACATTCTGCCTACTAGAGATAAATTTCTTAAAATAAATTAGGGTAAATAAAAATTTTTATTTATCTGACTTACAGATAAACATCTAAACTTTCTTGTCTGCTCGTAAACTTTTCCTTTTTCCCTGGCAAAATAATAGACATCATTTCATTCTGCAGAAGGTCCAGACATGGAAGGTTTAGCACCATAGAATTAAGATCTATACTAAAGGCTTCGCACGACTAATTTGTGATGCCTTCACCATACAAGGTACTGATGGCTAAGAAAGTCTTTATCAGGGACAAATGGGAATTTTACTCCTAAGCATTGAGATCTTTAGGTTTGATCCCAAGTTCATTCACTGGTTAAGCTCTTATATGCTGACCCTAAAGCCAGAGTAGGCACAAATGATTTTATAAAGCCATCCTTCTTGGCCACAAATGAAGAATCTGTTCTCTTGAATTCATTAGTTCTCTCTACCAATGGTGGACACATTTTAGCAATTTTGGCCCTCAGATTTCCTAACTCCATCGTCTTTTTACTGTGTAGTGATAAAAGACATCTATAGCTGCTGTTATGGACAGAGACAATTTGATTGAGTTTTATTTTGAGTTGAGTAGCTTGATTGATTGAGGATGGAAAAATTCTTTTTTCCAGAGTTGAAGAAATCTTTTTTCTTCAACTCTCCTTATTTTCACAGGGCTGGAGTAGTGATCCAGGGCCAGATGGCTGTCCTGTAGCCCTGCACTCAATACCTTCCCTCTGATAGAACAAGCAGACCATTACTCTCTCCAAAAAGGGGTCTGAAAGAAAATACAGGAAGAAAAGCCTTGCCTTCCCAAATCTTTAATTACCCGACTGTCTGCTGCTGCTTTTCAATGCTCCTTTCTGAACAGGCCTGCCTTCTGAAGGGAGAGAGAGAGAGAGAGAGAGAGAGAGAGAGAGAGAAAAAAAGAAAACCCTTCGAGCCTCAGGAGGAGACCCTTTGCACGAGAAAGAGTAAGAGAACCTGAAGAAAAGGGGAAAAAAGGAGACAGAGAGGAAAGAACATAAAAGATATGCAAATGTGTGTGTCTAGGGCGACAGGCATTAACCACTGCTGGTGCTGTCTATTTTTATCTGTTGTCTCTTTGCAGTGAGAGTAAGGTGTGTGATGGCTTTCTTAAGCTTGCTTTTAAAGACCTCAGCAGACAGGCTGAACAAGCTCTTCTTCCAGAAATATGTCACTTAATAGAGTCGCAAAAAATAGACAAAAAATAGAAGCACACTAAAGCGGAGTGCATTGTACAAATAAGATGCCAGGAGTGTGACATTTTTTTTTAGAAAGGGTGCACAGATGACCGAAAATGACTCAGACAAGTGAGGACGTAGCGAAACCCGACCCAGATAGATTGGCCTGTTACACAGATTTCAGTGTATCTCCACACTGTAAGTAATATTCCACCATATGGCATTGTATTATCATTTCAGAGCACGGATAAAAGTGGAGGGGAAGGTAATAGGTGGATGGGGCGAGCAGCCAGGTTTTGGAAAGTGTCTGAAACTATAGCATACTGGTTTCTGTCTTCATGTACCCTGTAATAAAGACTCCAAACAATGTGAATAATGATATGGATCCAGCAGTGGGACATGCAGGCATTGCATAACTGATGCTGGGAAACTGATATCAGATAGCACAAGTGTAAGAACCTCGCATTCGTTGTCTGTCAGGTGTGATAAGACCGCTCGCAGAAGCATGTAGACAGGAAAGTGCTAAACTGTCTTCCGCTCATGGAATGCCAGAGGAAATAGAAGGAACAGGAGTGGAGCAAAGTTTGTTATTGTTTTTGGTGAATGAGCCATGGCTTGGGAAACAGCAGGCTTGCCGCAAAACCATGGTGCTCCTTCTCACCGCTTAACATATGGCATTCAAAATGAACAGAGCTCAAACAAACAAACGTGGGAACATGGATTAGGAGGCTGTGTGAGCTATAGCATTGTCATGCGAAGCAGTGAATCATCCTATAGCACCCCCTGGCTATTGCCAAACGATGTTTCGCTTGGTGAGTGCATTCTGACAATTAAACAATGGTGTGTTGAGCTTAATCGCTTTTTTGATGATTCCTAATGTTACTTTTTGTTAACTTTAGTGCCAACAACAAACATATACAGCAAATTATTTCTACTAAAGCTTCAAATTGAGATTACAGATGAGGCTCGAAACTCAAAATAATACATACTCACACTGTTGCAAAGATTATAGACAGCATATGCTACATGGTTCTTTGGGAACATCTCCTATTGGCTTTTAAAACTCAGTCAAGCACTTTAAAGATGACGTACATTAAAACATTAAAAGTGTGATGGAAATTTGAGGAAGAACGCATTATATTTGCATACAGAGTAAAACTTTACTACTGGTCCATTCTGCTCCATTCTACTTTTGTGCCTCCTTTTTGTAATAAACAATGCAAAATGAAAAAAAAAAGGCTTTCATTTGACTCAATCTCAATTAATCGGTTCTAAATTTTATTAGGTGCACCTACATATCGGGACATTCATGCAAAAATTCAGTCAATCACATGGCATGAAAAAACTAAAAACATCCAGCAAGTGGCAGTTCTGCTGGTGGAAACATGGCCAGATAGGTAGGATTTGGTCATTCAAATGATCACTCTGTACAACCGTGGTAAGCAGAAAAGCATCTCAGAACATATAACACGTCAAACCTTGAGACACAGCAGGAGCCCACTCCCAGCCAAGTACAGGAATCTGTACAGGCTCAATGGCTAAAGATTGTAAAAAGACAAGGTGATGAACATGCATGATTTTATGTATTGCACTGCTTATTGGCTGATAATTGCATTAATGAACAAAACATATACGTGTTTCTATTAAATTGGCCAATGAGTCCAATGCGTGTTGCTTTTGTGCTTATTCTGGTTTGGGCCTTGTCCCAATCTAAACACTACCTGATACACTTGTGCAAGTATAAATCAGTCTCAAAGGACACACTCAACAGTGGTAGAATTTGTTTAAGCCTGGTTATATTAAACTCTTTTCTAAATAGGACCTGCAGTTAATTTGGTGTACTCAGGGGGCAATGAGTTGCAAGCTTAGGAACTCCAGGAACTTTGCTGCTACATTTGAATATGTCCTGTTTCTCTGGGATGCAAACATGATCTGGGCCACCTCAAAGCCCACAGAGGTATTTTTGTTGTAGGTCCGAGGCTGAGGAAATATAGTTTATGTGTGGTGTGGAACACAAATAAACTATAGGACCAAACATAGCTAGCACATGACTGACAGAACAGTAAATTAGGAATTTTTTAAAATACTTTTTAAGGACTTGAGTTGCTCCAGTGTTTAATGATGGAAAGTTTGAATCTCAAACGCCTCAAAATTCCCTGTCACAAGATTCTCCGTTTGTAAAGGTTCCGGAAAGAGACAGTAAGTGTGCTATATTAATGTGCTGGCGTATGCTAGCTGTGGATAGATGGAGTCTGCTCACCGTTAAAAAAACTGTGCTTTCAAAATTGTAGTTTAAATCTTTTAAAATAAAAAAGTGAGCATTCAGGCTGAGCAAACAGGCTATTCACTCTCAGTTTTTCCCAACTCCACATATTTCATGTTAGCATATATTTCTTTTAAAGCAAATCAATTAAGGCACCTGTTTGTTCATATCAGATGTAATTTTAAATTATAGACATCATTCTTTATTCACTATATCAGAATTCCATTAGGTCAGAAGTTTACATACATCAAGTTGACAGTCTATTTAAACAACTTAATTAAACTAATTAATGTAATGACTTAAAAAGATTTTTATTGGCCAATTGTCAAAAGGACATACCTTTAGAGCAATTGCCTTTTTTTCTCTTGAGACTATGAAAAAATCAAGCTACTCAACCAAAAAGCAAATTGTGGACCTACACAAGTCCAGTTTCCAAACTGAAAGTATTGAAGCATCTGTACAAATATAAAAATCCTGAGATCACCCAGACACTGCACCATTCAGGAAAGAGGTGCAAGAAATAAACAAACATTTGCCCTATAGGTTCAACTGAACCCCAAGACCCCAAGTGAAGGAGCTTTAGGAATCAGATATCAAAGAATGTACATCTACCATTAAGAGATGGTAAAAGGCTCTTTGGCAGGGAAGAAGACCCTACTCTAAAACCAACAAAAAAAAGGCCTGTCTGAAGTTTCCAGGCAACCATCAGCCTTTTGGAGGAGTGTTCTCTGGTCAGGTTAAACAAAACTTGAACTGTTTGGCCATAATGATCAGCTCTATGTTTGCAGGGAAAAGCATTGAGGCTTTTAATCCAAAGAAAACCTTTTCAGCTGTGAAGCATGGGGGTGGTAGCATCATGTTGTGGGAAAAGAGTTGATGCTCTTCATAAAATAGATGACATGGAAGGAGGTTTACATAGGAATACTAAAGCACACACCAGAAGACATCAGACAGAACGTTGGTCAAAACTGGGTCTTCCAGCGGAACAATGATCTTAAGCATAACTCCAAAGATGGCTTATTCACAACACGTGAAAGTGTTTGAGTGGCCTTAACTTGGATTCCACAGAAAACCTGTGGTCTGAACTGAAAAGGTGTTTCTCACATACCTGACTGAATTACAGCAGTTATGTCAGGAGGGATGAGCAAAGATTCCAGCAAAGTCTTCTGAGATGCTTGTGGAAGGCTAAACCAAGAGTTTGGACCTACTGAAAATCTATATTATATTGGTTTAGTAAATAAATGCTGAAGAAGCCTTTATTATCACCACACATACATTACAGCACAGTGGAATCCTTTTCTTCTAGTATCCCAGCTAAGGAAGTTGGGGTCAGAGCGCAGGCGCAGCTAGGATACAGCACCCCTGGAGTGGTGCTCAATTGCCCAATAGTGGCAGCTTGGCAGTGCTGGGATATGAACCCTGACCTTCTGATCAACAGCCCAGAGCCTTAATCACTTGAGCTACCACTGCCCCAAAACAGCTCTGTATCTAAACTACTATTTTAATATGAGCTCTTATGGCAAAAACGCAGATTCCCTAATTGACTTGACACAGGAAATGTGAAGAGTTGTAAAAAAACTGGGTTGAATGTTAGAATATCTTAAGCCTAGTGTATGTAAACACCTATGTGGCCTCGGGTGTAGGCGTATAAATGACTAGGTCTGAGGACAGAACATATAGTACAGATTCTTGACTATTTCTGGAAAATGTAGTAAAATATATAATATTTATATATTATTTTATAAAATATATAAAATATACTTCAAACACAACAGAGAAGCAAACCGGTGACCACTGACCTCTTTGCTGCCCCTCTCACCTGCATGTAATAAACTGTTGAAAGTCACCATGTGGAAACCCAAAGAGCTTTCAAAAGAAATCTGATTTCTGAAACATTATCATCCACATAAGTCACTTCACTGGTATATTCTGGTCATACTGTACAGAAACAGTCTGTTACTATACTATTAACACACTCAGGCAGGAAAACGTATTAAAAGTACTAGTTTCATAGTTGCACAAGTTGTCAAGATTTAGATTGAATATTTAGGCTGTTAGACATCCATAGGGACAAGCTGTTACATGAATATGTTGCATGAACGAAGCCCTTCATGACAGCAATCCATAATTGCAGCATATGCATTTCACTGCTGAGGGAAAGCAAAAACAGTATTTTGCATACATATATAGGTAGATAGATAGATAGATAGATAGACAGACAGACAGACAGACAGACAGACAGATAGATACACTATATTGCCAAAAGTATTCGCTCACCCATCCAAATAATCAGAATCAGGTGTTCCAATCACTTCCATGGCCACAGGTGTATAAAATCAAGCACCTAGGCATGCAGACTGTTTTTACAAACATTTGTGAAAGAATGGGTCGCTCTCAGGAGCTCAGTGAATTCCAGCGTGGAACTGTGATAGGATGCCACCTGTGCAACAAATCCAGTCGTGAAATTTCCTCGCTCCTAAATATTCCACAGTCAACTGTCAGCTGTATTATAAGAACGTGGAAGTGTTTGGGAACGACAGCAACTCAGCAACGAAGTGGTAGGCCACGTAAACTGACGGAGCGGGGTCAGCGGATGCTGAGGCGCATAGTGCGAAGAGGTCGCCAACTTTCTGCAGAGTCAATCGCTACAGACCTCCAAACTTCATGTGGCCTTCAGATTAGCTCAAGAACAGTGCGCAGAGAGGTTCATGGAATGGGTTTCCATGGCCGAGCAGCTGCATCCAAGCCATACATCACCAAGTGCAATGCAAAGCGTCGGATGCAGTGGTGTAAAGCACGCCGCCACTGGACTCTAGAGCAGTGGAGACGCGTTCTCTGGAGTGACGAATCGCGCTTCTCCATCTGGCAATCTGATGGACGAGTCTGGGTTTGGCGGTTGCCAGGAGAACGGTACTTGTCTGACTGCATTGTGCCAAGTGTAAAGTTTGGTGGAGGGGGGATTATGGTGTGGGGTTGTTTTTCAGGAGCTGGGCTTGGCCCCTTAGTTCCAGTGAAAGGAACTCTGAATGCTTCAGCATACCAAGACATTTTGGAAAATTCCATGCTCCCAACGTTGTGGGAACAGTTTGGAGCTGGACCCTTCCTCTTCCAACATGACTGTGCACCAGTGCACAAAGCAAGGTCCATAAAGACATGGATGACAGAGTCTGGTGTGGAGGAACTTGACTGGCCTGCACAGAGTCCTGACCTCAACCCGATAGAACACCTTTGGGATGAATTAGAGCGGAGACTGAGAGCCAGGCCTTCTCGTCCAACATCAGTGTGTGACCTCACAAATGCGCTTCTGGAAGAATGGTCAAAAATTCCCATAAACCCACTCCTAAACCTTGTGGACAGCCTTCCCAGAAGAGTTGAAGCTGTTATAGCTGCAAAGGGTGGACCGACGTCATATTGAACCCTATGGATTAGGAATGGGATGTCACTTAAGTTCATATGCGAGTCAAGGCAGGTGAGCGAATACTTTTGGCAATATAGTGTAGATAGATAGATAGATAGATAGATAGATAGATAGATAGATAGATAGATAGATAGATAGATACTAGGTAGGTACTAATAAATACTACAAAAATACTAAAAATTTTAAGGTAATAAAGACAATAAGGTAATGTGCAAAATCCGGGAAGGCAAAACTGAATGTAAATCATTGTATATCATATTCTCTTGAAATATTCTACATGAGCCTAGGACTCTGCCTTATTAGACATTAGCAAAGACTCAGTGCTGTTATTTTCCCTACGAGAGGCATCACCATATCCTGAATTATGCTACACATTAGCATAGCATGAACAATGAACAGCTTTTCCTTTGGTGGTGTTTGTATATATGGAATAACAGCACTGATGGTGTAAGACATGTAAAGCTGACAGACTGGACAGAGATAGACTGTTGTAGCAACATGCCATGAAAGAAGCTGTGCCAAGACACTGAATACTAAATAAAGAAGAAGAAGAAGAAGAAGAAGAAGAAGAAGAAGAATCAGATAAAGCACAGTGGATAGAATGAGCAAAATGTGCACTTACAGGAGACAGAGAACACAGAAAATGAGAACGAACAAGTGTGAAAGAAAGGCTAAAACAATGATCAACTTCATATGGAGAAGACATCTTTCAACTTGCTCTGTTTCAGTGCCAGAGTAGCCGGCCCACAAAGACAGCCATTGTGTTTCACGGCTACGGACCTCAGCTAGAGTTCAGGCTGTCCTGGACCTGCCCAGACCTGCTTCAACTCCCTAAGCACCACAGCTCCATGACCACTTTCATTCCTACCCCCACCCACACACCACCCACCCACCTGATATTGTCTGAGCTGAGGTTCATCAGGCTTTTACCACTGGGCTTTGCGGTATCCACGGAACCGAGTTCCGACGCTGCGACGCTGCCAGAATTCTTATGTTTCACGCAGAGGCGCTTGCACAGGCTAGCTTAAATTTCAGTGGCTTTTACACGCATGAGCAAGGACACTGATGAACGACAAAGGTACATGAATACAGCCACAGAACACACACACATGCGTAAGGACACAAATGTGGATTCGTGATCATGGAACTCAAGATATAACGGAAAATCCTTGAAAAGAAGTGCAGGTCACATCCTGAGAGGTTCCAGGAGATTTAGAGCTTATGTTGCTTTGCCTGGCTCCATGGAGAAGTTGAGGGTTAGCCAAGGACTAATTGAATTGATAAAATCAAAGAGTGAAATCTCTAAACTGGAGATTTTGAGAGAAAGAGAGTAATGGAAAGACTCATCTGAGTGCCCGCATTAAATAACTTGAGGACAAGAAAAAATTTCTGAACTAACACCGAACACCAAGTAGTCAACTTAAGATGATTTGTATCGATTCGTAAAGCTATCGTATGTTCGTTAATGCCGATAGCAACGGCGCATCGTGTCTATGAGTGGACATACATTTGCTAACAAACAGACAGGACTACAAAGAGACACCTGTTTTAGCCGGCGGTGGATGCCAAACTCTCTCTTCCTATTTTTACATTAGTGGGCTATGACAGATTATCAGATTCCCAAGAGCAACTGACCCTCATCCAGCACTCCTTCCCTTCCATACTGGACCTATTGACCCCACTGACATACACACACACTCACACATATGGTCATTTCACAAACGCTATTAATGTAACGTGGTCTCATCAGTCCAGGGTGTCCTTTCTCAGTTTATAATAATCTTGTTTATTATTAGACTGAATGTCTGATGAGGTCAGCACAGGCCTGTTGCAATATTCTTTCCTTCCTTCCTGCCATCTCTCTCTATCTTGTTTTTTTGTCTATTCTCCATCTCTTGTTCCTTACCCTATCCCTTACGTGTGATGGTCTGGAAAAACCCGTCTGATGTCACCGTGGCTGAATTCTGGCAAACTGTGAAACTAATGTACTGGCAAACTAATGTACTTTGACACCTCAAATTTAAGAAGTCACAAATCCATTTCACTCAAACGATGTGGAAAAATCTATTATTTCATTTTTAAAATCATGCTTTGGCTATTTCCTGCAAAGATCATATTGGGAAATTAGCCAGTTGAACAAACAATGGTAAAAACTGTCAGACTGTCCGAAGATATCTAAATCCTTGCTAGATAAGGTTGATTTCCTGACACACACACACACCGACCATGCATAACATTATGACCACTTGCCTAATATTGTGTTGGTCCCCCTTTTGCTGCCAAAACAGCCGTAACCCTTGAATGCACTGTGTATTCTAACACCTTTCTATCAGAACCAGCATTAACTTCTTCAGCAATTTGAGCAACAGTAGCTCGTCTGTTTGATCGGATCACACGGACCAGCCTTCACTCCCCACGTGCATCAATGAGCCTTGGCCGTCCATGACCCTGTCGCCGGTTCACCACTGTTCCTTCCTTGGACCACTTTTGATAGATACTGACCACTGCAGACCGGGAACACCCCACAAGAGCTGCAGTTTTGGAGATGCTCTGATCCAGTGGTCTAGCCATCACAATTTGGCCCTTTTGGTCAAACTCACTCAAATCCTTACGCTTGTCCATTTTTCCTGCTTCTAACACATCAACTTTGAGGACAAAATGTTGACTTGCTGCCTAATATATCCCACCCACTAACAGGTGCCATGATGAGGAGATCATCAGTCTTATTCACTTCACCTGCCACTACACAGAATGATATACCTGATAGCTGTATATACACAAGCAAATTTAAGACAACAATAAAAAAAAACCAAGTGTTTTGCATATGTTTTTATTGCCTGTCCTATCGACTGCCGTAAGAATCCATTATTAATGACTTTTATGGAATATTTTCCCACGTTTCCTCAGATAAGAGAATTGTGTCAAAATAAGTGATATAGTAGAACCTTTAGGATCTCTGCTGGCTCACACTACTGCTCTGAACTACACACTAATGCCCGTGGCACGAAGGTGGTACTTATCCAGCCACAACTCACTCACCGCTGCTTAGCTCTATCAGCTGTTCAGTTCTGAAAAGCATTTCTTTAAGCTAGCAGCAGTGTTCTGTCTTATAGAGCTGGCCACACAATTAGGATCATTCACCAAGACTGCCAAAACCTTCTGTGAAAGAGTTTGTGTGCAAGCTTATTAGTTATTAGCTGCCAGACAGTGATTTAACTTCCTGTTTGGTGAAACTTAAGGGACTCATTAAAGTCACTGGAAATAATTGCCCCATTTCCAAAAACATCCCTTTTCACAATGCAGGTATTTCTTACTTCTACGGTGAGTTGACATGTTCCTGCATTTTGAATGAGCTATTCTTAGATTCGTTGGAATAAATACTGTAAGGCATGAGGGTTTTCATGCCAAATCGATAGACATGTCTGTTTAGTGTGCTCTGTTACAGCATGCATCCTGTGGAACATTTGGTAAAGTAGCTCCATCTGGGATGAACTCAATAACCTCTGCCATTCGCCCCTTCTCTCCCTCTGTCTCGCTGATACTTTCTGCATTTTCCTCCCGTCTTAGTGATTTTTCATCAGCCCATATTATCATGCTCTTCTCATTTCCTGTCTGAGCCCAACACAATTAAAACCTGCTACTTTCTTTTTTTTCTAATTGTTCATAAGAGGTTTGGGTTGCAGACCTAAAAAAAACAAAAAGAAACAAAGCTTAGTCATTGTCATATGTTACAGTATTACACTGTAAACAAAGCCAGGACCGGCGTCTTCCTCTGGGAATAAACCACATCTAAGCATGAAGGTTCAAAAGATCGACCAGAACTATTTAATAATAAGGACAGAATGCCAGTGGGAAAGAACCAGGAGGAAAGTTTTGCTTTGCGCATTTTAAAATATCTGAGTTGATCAATTTTTAAGCTGAATTTACAGCACATAGACCAATTTTGCTGTCACAGATGTCAATAAACAATTCTCTGGTCATGAGGAACACAATGTGACGTTCTCACCAGCGACTGATTTTGTAACAATGCGACTGAAGACACTCGATGACAAAGTTCAATCGCAGTGACCTTTTTTACCTCAAGTTCCCTTGTTTCTGTTTCCAGAACCACTGACAGATGAAGTGAATGACATTGATTATCTCATTACTGTGGCACCTGTCATGGGGTGGGATGTGTTAGTCAGCCAGTGAACAGTTAGTTCTCGAAGCAGTTCAGGGTCGTGTAAGGATCACAAAGACTTTGACAAGAGCCAAATTGTGATAGATAGACGACTTCTCCAACACAGCAGGTCTTGAGGTGCGATCCTGGTATGCAGTGGTTAGTACTTACCAAAATTGGTCCAAAGAAGGACAACCAGTGGACCGGCATCGGTATCATGGGCACTCAAGGCTCAGTGATGTGTGTGCGGAGTGAAGGCTAGCCTGTCCATCCCATAAAAGTTACTGAAATAGTTAGAGTATGGTGGCCTGGTGAAGTCCATACCTTGACAGGTCAGAGCTGTTTTAGTGGTACAGAACCACCTACACAATAATAGGCATGTGGTTATAATGTTATAGCTGATCTGTGTATTTTATATATACAGATATACAGTTCATCATAGCTTGCTATTGTGTTTTAGGGCTACGCATAAGAAACCTGACCAGAGGGACATCAATGAGCCTTGGGCACCCATTTCCACCCGTATCTCTTTCGGGATTTTCCCACAGCACAAAACGGTTAGATTTTACACAAAATGGTGCAACCCCCCCAAAAAAAACAAAACAAAAAACATCCATACTGCCTCTTGCTGAGAATGATCAGACTGGTTCAAGTTAACAAGGAAGCTAGAGTAATTCAAACGACAGCTGAAAATCAGAAAAGGCGTAATATGTCATGTTTTAGCAGATGGACTGCAAAACTGAGTGAAGAACAGGCTAAAGTGCGCACTGGAAACTGGACAACTGAAGATTGAAAAACGTCCATTCTTACAATTGACTGTCTACGTTCGAACTTGTCCACAATTATTATAACAAAATGATCTGCCAAACAGTTTGACAGTCAACTGCTAGACAAGTGCATAGAAATAGCCTCTTTATCAAAATTCAAGATATTTTTCTCACTACGATTAGCTCCAGGGTTTCTTTTATTAGCCCCTAATTCTCCATTAAACTTAGTGACTTTTATCAGTAAATAGGTTTAATTGCAAGAATGTGTTGTGACCGACAGCACGGTAAGAAGAGGGCTATTACAGGCAGAGTTCCCTTCTCTTACATGCTCACAGCGGGAATGGAAATCAAGTGGTAGAGTGCTGTTTCGGATTAAACACTAGAAAGAGAACTTGCAGAAACGCACACTTCCCATAGTTTAAAGCACATAAAAAGGAGCAATTAATGGCTGCTCTGGGAAATTAAGTGGGGAATTAAGACATAAATAGAAAATGACATGCTGGAAATTACCCAAGTTGTCCATAAATGACTGTCTAATTCAAAGGACTGGGCTATGTGTCTAGGTGTGTGTGTGTGTGTGTGTGTGTGTGTGTTATATGCAAATGTAGTATTAATAGATGAGGAAAGACAACATTTAGTGTGCGCATCCCTCTAGAAAAATAGCCAGGGGCAAGAAACAACTGACAATTGTACAAAATCCTTGCCTTCAGATGTAACCATTTAAACGAAATTAATTCAGTATGTGTGTGGCCTTAATACATATCTGGATATGAAATAATGAGGTTTGTTTTAGGGCAAAGCTCTAAAATAATAGGCCTGTACCTCGTTATAATAGTGGTTTGCCTCAAAACACCACAAACAGCCCAAGGAGAAGGCAGTTACATTCCTTCCTCAGCAATCTGGTATTACAGTAGAGTAAATCTGAAATAGAAATAAAAACCCCTTTTAAAGGACGCATGTCTGCTTCCAGCATCAATTCCTTTTCCTTTTGTCATTTTATTACTATTACTTCATTAGCGTGATGTGATTTTTACACAGGATCTTTTTTTCTTTCACAAGACAAAGTGTCAGCCAAGTGGTATTTCTAACAAATTATTGTACGTGTTTAAGTGTTAAAAAAAAGAAGAAGAAGAAGAAAAAAAAGGAGGGAGGTGGTTTGTTGAAGAGAGTGCATAGCGTTCATCCTGTGCAGCGGGGCCGTGGTGTACCGGGAATGGCCACTGCAGTGTTCATTCACTGTCTCTGCTTCCTCTGTGCAGTAATCAGGCAGCCATTAGAGATGGCAGCAAAAGCCATCTTTTTTCCTGTGTCCTTAGATGAACTAGTATCCAATTTGCCTCTCTCTCTCTCTCTCTCTCTCTCTCTCACTCGCTTGCTCTAAAAATCCATTTTCTTACAAGCGCCTCTGCTTTCTCTCGTTCTCAATTCAATTCAACAATGCTTTATTGGAATAAATGCTGCAAGTTACATTCTGGTCACACCAGTTAATATAACCATACAGATGAGAATAAACACTTGACATTATAATTGTTTTATTTTAAGTGGGTCTTTGAGGCATTGCTTCACTGGCTGCCCTAGATAAGTATATGTCGTGGAAAGATCTTGCAAACCAGAATGCACTGAAATTGCATTGCGTTTGTTTTTAAGTGCAATTCTATTAAATATACTATCTATCTATCTATCTATCTATCTATCTATCTATCTATCTATCTATCTATCTATCTATCTATCTATCTATCTATCTATCTATCTATCTATCTGTCTATCTGTCTGTCTGTCTGTCTGTCTGTCTGTCTGCATGAATGTAATATGGAGTTGGCCTGCCCTTTACAGCTAAAACAGCTTCAACTCTTCTGGGAAGGCTTTCCACAAGGTTTAGGAGTATGTTTATGGGAATTTTTGACCATTCCTCTAGAAGTGCATTTGTGAGGTTAGGCACATGAGATGAGAAGGCCTGGCTCGCAGTCTCCACTCTAATTCATCCCAAAGGTGTTCTATCAGGTTGAGGTCAGGACTCTATGCAGGCCAGTCAAGTTCCTCCACACCAAACTCGGACCTTGCATTGTGGACTGGTGCACAGTCATGTTGGAACAGGAAGGGGTCATCCCCAAACTGTTCCCACAAAGTTGGGAGCATGAATTTGTCCAAAATGTCTTGGTATGCTGAAGCATTAAGAGTTCCTCTCACTGGAACTAATTCAATGATTTGAAGGGGTGTCCCAAAACCTTTGGAAATATAGAGATCGATCTATCTATCTATCTATCTATCTATCTATCTATCTATCTATCTATCTATCTATCTATCTATATGACAGCATGTTGTCTTCATACTCATTAGAGTTTCATGTTGCTGGACTGGATGGTCAGGGATTTATAATGAAATGAATTGATGTTGCTAGTTTGCTCGTGATTGCAGAGTTGCTTAAATATTTTATTTGAAATGTGCACAGAAGAAATAGATCTCGATTACTATACAGTGCTCTGATTCTCTTGCTTTGTTCTCTTCTTGAGAACTCTTTTTCTGGTGCATTACAGTATATGTGGTATGTACTATACCGCATTGCCTCATTCATGACCCTCTTAAATATTCGCAAGAATTTGTTTGCATACACCTTCGAACCATCTCTGTCCATGCCTGAATCGCTCCTGTTCTCTGCCTCCCCTCACTCTCTGCCACTTTCATCCCTCTTTTACTTTCTCCCTTCCGCCTCTTATCCCCCCTCTCAGGCTGATGGAAGAGGGTGGGGTCAATCTGCACTGGTTGCCATGACACCAGACAGCCCTTGCTTGGTGAAGGCACGTAGTTTCCTCTGTTCTATTTCCCCAGAGCTTTCCACGGGGGAGAGTGTGTGTCTGTGTGTGACAGCGTTGGGCGAGAAAAAAGACGGAGACAACAAGTGTGTGCATCACATGTCAGTTATGTCAAATTACAGATCGCTCGAATTCGAAGTCTCTACAGGTAGCGTGTAATAAGGTGATGAGACATCTCTTAAAGATCTAGCCTTTCAACTCTTTAACATGCCAGAAATATAGCGAGATATCATTTGATTTAGAGTACGTCTGAAAATATTTTACATTCTGACCAGTACACACTCTTGCGATTGCGCCATAAAGAAGCAGACTCTCTCTCTGTGCTATCTATCCCAAAGCAGGAGCGCTGGTGAATAATTTAGCAGTTGATATTTGCAGCCATCTGTTTCTCTTTTCCTCACCATCAGTCTTACTCGCAATGTTCTTTTAGTCTGTGCTGTGTCACCAAACAAGAAGTGCTGCAAAGGAGGGGGGGGGGGTCTGAGTTGAGGGGTGGTGGAGGAGGGGGCGGTCTACTCACACCACTGACCAGGACTGGCTCCATTACCGCACAGATCGTCTGTGTCTCTGAGGTGCTCATCATGGAGAATTCATTAATCATTCATGAATCATTTCACACCTGTAATTCACCAAGGGTATTTAAGGTTTACTCTTAATTAGCATATATTTAATTAATCTGTGCCTTTACGCCTTTTGATTAAACATCGGGACGCTTTTACATGTACTTGCATCACTATGAGCTTTTTCCGTTCTCAACTGCATTCTGTAATAAATATAAAACAAAAGCAACATTTCAAAAGCTTACATTATTGGGAAAGGACTTCCTGCTGTGTCATATCTATTGTATGGTAAAGAGGTGTGTAATTGGCATTTCATATGACTGGTATGCATTAACTAGTTAAGTCTTTACACTAGCGACCAGTGTCCAATAGAGGGAGACACAGAGCCCACTGCCTGGGCCATAATCTTGTGGTTTTATTTAACAACATTTAATGAAAACACTCAAGACCGGCCAACTATTTGATTAGAGCAGAAAATAATATTTTGCCCAGAAAGCTATAATTATACCATATAGAAGACCAGAACAAACAAATCAACTTTATATTAAAGTGTACAGTCAGTGTTTGGAAATCATTGGAAAGGCTCCTAAATGATCAAAATGATGAGACTGCCCAGGGTTCTGGCCTTTGGTCAAACAGTGTCCCCTTTCTCCCAAAATTACAGCTTACACAGATCAAGCTCTTGGTGGATGGCCAGCACAAGCGGCGTCTTTGTTCAGGTGAAATTCCTCTGTACTATCTGCACCCCCTCCGAAGTCTGTGGCTGCTTTAATTAGGGCTCCTGAAGCGGGCATTGAACCTCCCCCCGCTTCCACTACTCCTCTATACTAGCCCTGACTTATTCCCACACAGAAGCAACTGGAACAGCAAGACAATAAGAGCTCCTAGGTATATCCACAGCCTCTCCCTTTCACTCTCTTGCAGTGTAATGGGTTCAGGAATGCATCACTGAAGAAGCACTGAAATACGCTTCCAGGCTGGTTACACTGCGCAGCTGTGCCTCTGATTGCAAATGCAGGTTTATGAAAGTACGACACGAGATAGCTGGTGGAAAATTGGGCCATCTCTGAGTTCAGGTGTGTGTGTGTGTGTGAGGTGAAAGACGATGTCGTGTTATCCCCAAAGACACCAACAGCAGCTCCTGTCCTCCAGAAAGAGCAGGTTCGAGAGACTAGGGAGCTGGGTGTATGAGTGTGACTCTTCTGTGAACGCTAAAAATGGCAGAGCTCAGACTGGCGCGGGAGGGAGGAGGTCAAACATTCATTTTACACTGCCTTTACACACACTGACAGATGCTGTCTGCTTTGATCTATCTTTAGCTGATCCACACCTATCTGTGGGCCACTGTCCGGAAAGCTACTTAGAGATTCAGGCTGTTCTAGGGCCCTAAGTGTGCGCATACTGTATGCAATCAGTCCAGAAAGACTGGGGGAAGGGTGGACTACATTCAGCACAACTGACTAATTGCACGGCATTATGGGAAACGCAGATGTAATGCATTTATAGTATTCTTGTTAAAGCCAATGCGACGGTGTCAGAAGAGGACGCGCCTGGTGGTGAATGAGTAGACAGAGTGAAAACGAGAGAGAGAGAGAGAGAGAGAGAGAGAGAGAGAGTGAAGCCCGAACTGACAGACAGACGTAGCCCGAGAGGAGCACAATGGCGGCGGTGGCAGCAGCAGGAGCAGGAAGAAATGTGCCAGAGCAGAGCTGGATGCGCGCTCTCTCTTCCCGAACACAGCGCGGCCAAGCTGAACCGAGTGAACTACAGCCGAGTGCTTGCCGTGAGGTCAGAGAGTCCAACATTCCTCTGGAGCTGTGTGTTTACACTGCTCGGAGAAAGGGGGAGTCAGCAAGGGGGTGCATGAGGGCCTTACAGGAAGGGAAACAAATCAGCTCCAAGCCGCACTACACAAACCATGTGCGGTCTGGAGGCCTGCTACGGCGCAGCTAGACCTCAGCACTGCCTGCTCACATATGAAAACCTGGTTAGGAAAGCAGATACAGAATATACCAGACAAACGGTCAACAATCCAATCCGCCTCTTTCAGGATTGGGCTGGCATTTCATTTATATTAGCGTTATAAATTCGTTAACAGCTCCAGAGAAGAGAGCATGAGTAGTACGTAATCTGATGTTCACTTTATTTCCCCGAGGAGAACTGGAAGTTCAGCTTATATTAAAAGATTAGAAGGTGCTCTGACTCACTGTATGTGTTTCTCAGGAAAGAACAATTACTCATCCTTTCTATTGTACAGATTCCAATCAATAGTTTAAAACAGACTCCAAACGAGAGATCCAGGTTCATATATTAAATGTGAAAAATGTAAAAAGAAAACAATGAAAATAATAAACAAATAATGTTAGTTAAATTCAAAGTTAAATCTTCTTTTTAAAATAAAAAAGGCCATAATGTAGAATTGTATTTTATGTCTATTATAGTCAGTAAACTGTCTTTTTTATTTTTATTTATTTATTTTATTTCTTTTTTTTTTTTTTATTATGAATTATGATATCGGTTGTGAAAAATGTCTTCCATGCTATGAAAAAGATTTCTTCCCTGCAAAGGAAAGGCATCAAATTGTATATTTTATAACGCTCCATTGTGTCTATGTATGTTTATGATTCATTTACACTTTAAGGGTGAATTGTATAGTGTTTTAAATACAGACAGAAAATGAATCCTGTAGAAATATTGTTTCAATTTCGAGAAAAATGCAAATGATTACAACGACTTCTAACCATGAGCGTATGACAGAAATTCTGCACTGAGAAAAATATATTAAAAGCATCAGTGCCTTAAAATATGTGTTGTTTTTTTAAATAATACACACAAACGTGTAACACATGTATCATACACAATACAGAGGAGCAGAGGCATAACACCGAAGCCGACGGAACGAACTTCCGAGCAAAGACGTACAGTTTCCTCCCCCTTCTGTTCGAAAAAGAGAACTACACAATTACCTACAGCACCAAAGACAACATAGAAGAAGTATCTTAGTTTTGTGATGCGGAAAAAAATTGATCTAAACCACAACAACATTGGATAATATATTTGAATACTGTCCATTAAACAACAGTAGTTCTAATATTCAGAACTATTTATATATATATATATATATATATATATATATATATATATATATATATATATGGATTTGAAGATTCCAGTTAATGATCTACACTTTAGGGACACACTGAAAGTGCATGTTGTATTATTTATTCATTGATCCACTGAATAAAAGATATATATGGTTTATTAACACTAATAAACACCAAAACTAAACAAATCTCACTCAGTCGTGATCAGTACTCTGACATCTACTCATGAAAGCCGAAGAAATTGTAAGTCAAATAAACACTAAAGGTACGTCACACGACTTGTGAAATCCCTGTGCGGTGTTGTTCATTAAGAGCAGTAAGGCAGAAATAATCTAACGACAGCCTATAAAGTGTTAATCCAATTAACACTCTTCACACACATTCCAGCCAGCTTTTCTTTTTTTTTTTCGGAAGAAGTCAGTGAGTTCAGCTCAGCTGCATAAACCTGGAGTTGTGTGTCACTATGTCCCTGAAGGTGCTCGAGTGTCATACTCAGAAGTCCAGACATGGACAGGAAATGAGGGGGTGGAAGAGAAGGAAGTCCTCTCAGCCTTTAAAATGTTGTACAGGATTTCTCTTACATTCTGTTTTTTTTTTTTTTTCCTGGGCATTTTACCAGCGTTAGATAGAATGACCTGGCAAGTGGTCAACTAGTTGCATGGTTACAATAATGTAAAGCTTTCCATTTTAGTTTTACGTCTTTTATACTGTTGTGTAAAAGATACAATTCCTAATGCTTAATATTAAAGCCATGCTTTATTTTAATGTTCATTGATATCTAGGTTTATTATGTTTAAGAGATGGAATAGTCAGCATTGCTGGCAAGTTTTTAATCTTCTAAAAAACTCCGTCAATCATTTTAATAGTCACAGTGAAACCCTCTGTTATTATTTGCTACTTGTCATGTATAGCTCATCTTAGAGTGTTTTATAAAATTCTATACAGTCTAAGCAATTTTAATGGCACTATCATACCAAGGTGCTTTACACTTGTGGCAAACTACAGAAGTTTTCTCGAATTCACAAATTCAAATGAGTTCCATTGGCAGTAAACACATCTGACTTAATCAGCCTGATTGAAATATTAAGCTATGCTAATATTTTCTGCTCTATTTTGATGCAAAAGAGAGAACCGTGTCATGCTTTTCAGATTAAAATGGTGTATCGATGCGAGGGGAAATTGCTAATAAAAAAAGGCACTTACAAATGAGATGTGTTAAAACCCAGCACTAACACGCCCGAAGCCCAGAAGCTGAATGAACTCATTGAGTGGAGTGCAGAGAGAGATGTAACTGATGGATGGGATAACGGAGGACAAAAAGCAGAGTGCGGAGGGAGCTCTGGAGGAGAGACACCTCAGCGGGACAGCAGCTCTCTCTCTCCGCCTTGTCCACCTCTGTGCTGTGCTCAGCGGTTCCTCGGAGGCCTGGGCTGGCAGGCTTTTCCCTGCATATTGACAGACTGCTTTAACACAATAGCTAGCCATGGCTTTGAAAATTGATGTCCTCCTCCCTCTGCACCCCTGCTCCGAGCCCAACGCCTGGAACCTCGGTTCCCTCACCATGACACCCGCATTCAGCCAAGCAGACAGACGGAGTAAACGTGGACAAAGGCAAGTGTGGAGGGAGAGCGCGAGAAAAGAAGAAAAGGGGGCAAGTGATGGCGAAAAAAGAAGATGAATGGAAAATGGGGGGCGAGATCGACCGACCACGCTCACCTTTTGTCCCGTCTCTCAATTTTTCTTTTTGTCTCATTTTAACATTTTTTTCCCCTTCTCTCTTTTGTAGTAATCCATGAAGTTTTACCGAGAGAGAGAGAGAGAGAGAGAGAGAGAGAGAGAAAGAGAGCGTTCTTAAAAGACAGAAAAAAGCTAGGCGGCAGCTCCAGACAGGGAGAAACCTACATTGCTTGTTACCGCTCTTTCTCTGGGTTCTTCTCTTTCTAAGTTTCCTGCCGTGCTCCAGCTTGGTCAGGTCCGGACTCGCTGTGTGCTGTCAGAGAGAAGCAGGTTGGTGCAGAGGCAGCTGCTGGGGGTTTTTGGTTGTTGTCTCTACTGGGCTTTATGAATCCCTCCTGCTTCTGTACACAGTTGCAGCACAATGACTTTCTAACTCCCCCCACCCTTCATCCTCATCAGCACCTGCAAGTGGAAAAGTAAGTATAAGAAGTGGCAACGACTCTGTGTGTGTGTGTGTGTGTGTGTGTGTGTGTGTGCGCGTGTCTGTGTGTGTGTGTATGCGCGTGTCTGTGTGCGTGTGTGTGATGGGGGTGTCATTCAGGCATGTACTTCATACTTTTGAGTCCTTTAATAAGTGTGTACATACTCATTATTTATTTTCTCGTACTCATACACCTCCTTCAGACTGTGTGCGCTAGCAACATCACTACAACACCAATTAAAAAAGAAAATATGTTGTGCAGACATTTTAGCTCATTAAGAATCCCATCCATTCAGCCTTGTCAGAGAAATAGCAACTAGGAGAAAAAGAAGAAGAAACTTGGACTCACTTCTCTCGTCTCTTCGTTCTGAAATTCAGTCACCGGTAACAGCGCATTAGTGTTAGTGACACACACACATATATAGTGTGCCGAAAGATAAAGGAGGAATGGAGAGCTGCCGGGGTTTTTTTAACGGCTGAGGTGAGACAGGAAGCCAAGAGGAAACACACTTGCATAACATACGTCAGGACAGAAATTTAAGAAAAGCACAATAAGTAAAAGAAAGACAATACACCAAGAGCTGGTTTGTTCGCAGAACTGCCTTATGTAAAAGCTGCTGAACTACATGAGTACAAAAATACTCTGCAGTTTTTCTGTAAACATATCATTATCAAATGGTAGTTGTGCTAATTATTTGGGTTTAAGAAGGATTAGTGGTTTCTATAACAAAACAAAAAAAAAAGTGCAGAACCAGCAGCATGCTTTCATTTTTTATTCTACCAAATGAAAACGACAGGAAATGTTGTGAAGTAAAATTATAAATTGTGTGGCCACAGAAAGTGAAAAGAAAGGTATCTGGAGATGTAAATTTAGGTCTCTATAAACACATTATAACTTATATGTTAACACAGAGTAGGACCATTAATTCAAAAATCCCATAATATTTATTAAACGCTAATTCACGTACATTACAGAAGCAATTCCTTTAATGCTAATGTTACATTCAAATTCATATAATGACCATAAGCCGAAACCACAAATCCGTTAAGGTCATTAACAAATTAAACAAAATTTTAAATGACATTTTTACCTGATTTGGTACCCATTAGCTATATTAAATAGCCATTTGAATAGGAACACCTGTACCTTGCACATTTAGCCTATTATCTAATCAATCAATCATGGGATAGCAGTGCAATGCAAAATTAGATAAAGGTCAACAGTCGAAAAGTTGGTGCCAAATGGGTTGGTTTAAGAGCTTTAAGTGAAATAGCTGATCTGGGATTTTTACAAAAAAAAAACAGCCTTTACAAAGAATGGTGTGAAAAACAAAAAACAGCCAGTAAGCAGCAGATCTGTAGGTAAAAACCGCCGCGTTGATGAGAGAAATCAGAGGAAAATCGCCAAAGTGGATCAAATAACCAGCTTGGTGAGCAGAAAATCATCAAACCTCAAGGCAGAAAAGCTACAACAGAAGAAGACCATGTTAGGTTCCAATCCTATTAGCCAAGAAATGGAATCTGAGGAATTTGGACAGTTGAAAACTGTTTCCCAATCTTCACTGTCCAGTTTTGGTCATGCTAAACCCACAGGTTCATGTTCTTGGCTAGAACCTGATATGAGCTTTTGAGTCTGCTTTTGTAGGTCATCCATCTCAAGGTTTGACATGCAGTTGTCCATGGGTCATGTTATGGCCATTGCAATGTTCTGTTATGTTCATTGCAACCTATAATTATTAATGGGATATTTGTATTCGTGTAAAGAAATAAAACTTTCTAACATGGCCATCATTTGGGTCTGCAGTTTCAGTAAATAAACCAGAACATCTTCCTAAAATCTGTTTGTGTATATATATATATATATATATATATATATATATATATATATATATATATCGCCACGCATCATATCGCAGGAACATAAAACAAACTAGTGGCTGTTTAGAAGCAAGTGTTTTGTTTTTTTTCCAAGTCCAAGTCTGTCCTTGACCAATGGTGTCAAAATACCTGCAGTGATTAGCATGGTGACAATAGCCTGCCGGTGCGAGGTGACCAAAGCAGCTTGAACATAACATTCTTTATCTAGCAGAAGCAATTACTAAGGCTTCTCTGACTGCTGTCCATGTGTAATGTGTGAAGCGGCGTTTGCAGCAGTGCTGGGGCAGGATTACATTTAGGGTCTGATGCTTTTCTCCAGCAGTGGAGGGAATGAGTAATAAGAATGTCTGAAACTGTGGCAGGCTGTCTGCTGCACGGTGTGTGCAAGCATCAATCACACACTAGGGCCTCTACTCTGTTCACACACACACACACACACACATACACAAATCCCATACGGTTAGTTAGGCATCTGTCACCCCACTTTCATATTACGACAAGCAAAAATATAATCGTGACACCACATGCCCACAGCCCACTTCCCTACTTTAATGTAAATATAAATCTCATTAGGTTAACATTGCAAAATGTTAATCATCTGTTAGCTATCTATGCTTTTAATTGCTGCAGGTTAGTCGTCCATATTCTTACCCATCAAAAAAAAAACGGGAGGGAAGAAATCAATACATATATATATATTTACTGAACCTAATGAAAACCTTATTTCTACATAAATACACACATAAACACTGTTTTAGTGTAGCTACCTGGCAAATAAGAATCACAACAGTTATGTAGGTCAGTCAAGTGACTTAATTAAAGAACCAAAAAAGTGGGGCAGCAGTAGAGAGCAAGAGGAATTGGCGAGACACAGATAGAGCCACAGAGTAACAGCTGGGCTCTTAACTTAACCCTCGAATGCTCCAAGGTCACACAAGCAGCTGACCCTGTGCCCTGACCCTGAACTTCCTTTCGTGTCTGGGAAGGGATGTAGGCATATGCAAAGTAAGCAATTGCTATTTACAATGGCCACGTAAAAAAGTCAACTCCTTCTTTCCTTCTAAAAGAATATATGTTAAGATAAGACTGTTTTTGAAATGTTCACAAAGACCAAAAAGACTTTCAAACTACCCATGGAGCAAATTTTAGTTAAACTACATCGATTTTGATTGGCAGAGAGATCTACATATCTACATATGCAAATGCTAATAATAAATGGATTAAAAACATGCACTACATAAATTTGAAACATGTACAATAATCGAAATGATGGTTAGATAATGAGATATTTATTAAACATAGGCATGTTAGTGCTTTGTAACTCTCATTAATCCTCAGTAGAGAAGACTTACAGTAGTGCTTAAGATTTCTGTACCATGACAAGCTGCACACATGGCAGGTGATGGAACCGCTGTTTATACACCAATCAGCCATAACATTAAAACCACTGACAGGTGAAGTGAATAACATTGACTATCTCATTACAGTGGCACTTGTCAAGCGGTGGGATATATTAGGCAGTTCTCAAAGTTGATGTGTCGGAAGCAGGAAAAATAGGCAAGTGTAAGGATCTGAATGACGTAGACAAGAGCTAAAGTGTGATGACTTGAAAACTGGGTCAGAGAATCTCTAAAACAGCAGATCTTAGTGCGGTATGTAGTGGTTAGTATACACTGATCAGCCATAACATTATGACCACTGACAGGTGATGTGAATAAGACTGATTATCTCCTCATCATGGCGCCTGTTAGTGGGTGGGATATATTAGGCAAGTGAACATTTTGTCCTCAAAGTTGATGTGTTAGAAGCAGGAAAAATGGGCAAGTGTAAGGATTTGAGCGAGTTTGACGAAGGGCCAAATTGTGATGGCTAGACCACTGGATCAGAGCATCTACAAAACTGCAGCTCTTGTTGAGGTGTTCCTGGTCTGCAACGGTCAGTATCTATCAAAAGTGGTCCAAGGAAGGAACAGTGGTGAACCGGCAACAGAGTCATGGGCGGCCAAGGCTGGCCCGTGTGATCCGATCCAACAGACGAGCTACTGTTGCTCAAATTGCTGAAGAAGTTAATGCTGGTTCTGATAGAAAAGTGGCAGCAAAAGGGGGACCAACACAATATTAGGCAGGTGGTCATAATGTTATGCCTGATTGGTGTAGCAACAGTGGCTCAAGGAAGGACTACTGGTGAACCAGCAACAGGGTCCTGGGCACAGGATCCAAGGATCACTGATGTGTTTGAAGAGTGAAGGCTAGCTTGTTTTGTTTGATCCCACAGAAGAGCTACTGTAAAAGTTCATGCTGTCTATAATAGAACATACTGTATCGGAACACACAGCTTGCTGCTTATGGTGCTGTCTAGCCGCAAACCGTCAGAGGGCCCTTACTGACCACTTTCCACTGCGGAAAACATCTACAATGCACATGTGCACATTAGAATTGGACCAGCAATGGAAGAAGGTGGTTGGATCCAATGAAATTTTTTACACCATGTGGACAGCTGGGTGTGTATCCGTTACTTACCTGGGGAAGAGATGATACCTTGATGCACTATGGAAAGAAGGCAAGCCAGTGGAAGAGAATGTGATGCACTGGGTAATGCTCTGCTCTGCATCATATACACACCAATTATCATGAACCATTTCCTAATTTATGTAAGTGTTGCAACAGCAGACCAATTAAAGAAAAGCGTTCAGCAGACTGCAGTCCAAGATCCGAGGAAGATGTAAATAAGGAGAGGAAACAATAAGGAGAGAAAATATTTCAGTGAGTTACAGCTGCTTGTATACAACGTTTATGAAAATGAAGCTGAATGAAATAAAATAAAATAAAACGTGACTATTAAAATTTTAAATGAAATAAAATGAACGATTAACACATTTTCACTGATGGTCCAAAAGGTTTGCCTTTTGCAACCAGGTTTTCCAACCTTTAGATCATGTCTATTTATAACTAGGTTTTAATTCATTTTAGAAAAAAAAAAGATCAGATATAATTCTCAAGATTTGACTAAATATAGATGTGGCGATTTTCACAGTCATATAAATAATTGCTCTGGATCGACACAAGAAAAAACAATAACAAAAGATTTATCTCTAGCTCACATTGCCGATTTCCACTTAGTCTCTTAGTTAGTCTCTTTTTGAACAGGAAGTGACAAGGCCAGAGCAGCCTTTTAGTTGAAGCTTCACTTTCACTGCCCGCTCGACATCTGGGAATGTTCCACTGTACCCTAGCACCAGACAGGACTCGCTTTACACCTGGTTTCCGGTGCTAATCTCTAGATGACAGATGATTGCAGTAAAACAGCCCCATGTAAGCTCTCCCCAGAGCCTGGGAGAGAGAGAGAGAGAGAGTTGCTGCAGTCTCCTCTGCTAGGGCAGCTTTTTTTCATCCTTGGACAATTTGCCAAGCAAATGATGAACCTTAATCTGAAGCAGTGCCAAAAAGTACACACAAGAGGGAGGATATAGGAAACAATGACTGTAGCCAACAGACAAACTTCAGAGGAGCTGATACCTGTGTCCTTGGTGATCAGAGAACATCTGCATGCACATGCCCCCACATAAGCACAGGGGTCCGTGGTGCACAAAGACACCTGATCCAGAAAACAGGAGGAGCCCAGGCTTTGGTAAATATCATGCTGTTGATTCAGCTTTTGGAGTTCATCACTCTGGGCAAGACAAAGCAGCATGGGGTGTTGAGCTCATCCCAACCTCTATGTACATCTATTAACACAGCACCAATATGAAATATAATGCTATACGGCATTCCATATATTTTATCTAGTTCCGCATACATTTTTCAGCCTATGACTTTTCTAGTTTAGATTTGTTTAATACCAAAGGTAAAATTAACACAAGCTGACTGTCTGAAAAACTCAATTTTTTTAATGCTAAATTAATTTTGCTTGCTGTGTTCACACAAGATGAATCATTTTTTTGAGGGGGAATCGACTCTGTAGATCTGGGTTTGAGTTTTGAATGCTTGACACAAATAGTACAGTAGTACCCCGTTTATCGCGGGGGTTACGGTCCAAAACCACCTCCGATAAATGAAAATACACAGATGCCACCCCCAAATGCTTTATTATTATTATTATTATTGTTGTTGTTGTTGTTTAAGCCGTAAATTACCCTCCCACACTCTTAAAACACACACAGAGAACATTTGCAAGCATATAGCGTGATGAATTTGGGGTAAATTCACAGAAATATCACATTTATAGTGAGTACTGTATGTACAGCAATGCAATGTACATTACTGTATAGTAGCGTAGCCTATGCTTAATTTTTCAGTACAGTAATTAAAGTATTTACGAAACCTATAAGAATACGCAAAATTTTTCTGTTCTAAAGTACGTACAGTACAGGTATTAATTCTGATGAGCCCTTCAACACCATACATACAGTATGAGAGAGAGAGAGAGAGAGAGAGAGAGAGAGAGAGAGAGTGAGTACTACCCACCACCCACTAGGGAACCACCTGGTAACTCGTTAGTCAATTTCAACCGGCCCGAGCCGCTATACAAAGTATGCTTCCCTTTCCCCAACTGCACGCATAGCCATCAGCCAATCACAACCGTGATTAAATGAATAGGGCATTCCGATTGGCCAACAGGGTTGTCAGATTGGCTTGAAGATTTCCAGCCCAACCACAGCTTAAAACCCGCCCATTTCAAAAAATACCAGCCCAAAATAACTAATACAATAACAAACAGTTATAACAGTTAATAACTTTGTGATATCGGCTTAACGAGTAGAACGATTACAACAACCCGCTAATCAAGACTGAAGTCTGACTGGACAGGACTCTCCTGAACCTTATTGGCTAAACTGAACCATATAATTAAAACGTCAACATTACACATTACACTTTACTGTAAAGTTCGTTTGAATTATTGAATGAAAATTAATAAAATATCTATTAATAAAATGTTTATAGTCAAAAATAAAAACCCGCCAGTTGCATCAAAAACCTGCCCAGATTTTATCAACCCGCCCAATGCATTTTTCCCGTTGAGAGGTGACCAAAAGAATCCCAAATGGGCGGAAACCCGTCCAATCTGGCAACACTGTTGGCCAGACGTTCAGCCATACTGTATTTAGATTATCAGCATTCCCGCACCGCGCTTTCCTAAACAACGCTACGTGTTCTTTGTCTCTTGAGTACATACGTTATACGTTATACGTTGTTTTATATATTATTAACATTTTACTTCATTTTAATTAATGTTTATATTTTGTAATTGATAAGTATATATATATTTTTTTTATCAATAAATTACCTTATTTCAACCTAAAAAACAAGTCATTATAAGGTTTGCGGATACCGCGATATACCGGGAAAATCCGCGATATAAATTAGTTATGTTCCAAATAAAAATCAGCGATATACCGGGACCGCGATATATGAACCTCGAAATAGAGGGGGATTACTGTATTTAATATATGTATGTATATATATATATATATATATATATATATATATATATATATATATATATATATACACACACACAATATTTGGCCAAAAGTTTGTGGGCACCCATATGTGGTTCTTCCCCAAGTAAGATTTCCCTGCACTGGAAGTAAGAAGCCCAAACCTGCTCTATATGACAAAGGTCCTGGGAACAAATCAAGGTCCATGAGGACATGGTTAGCCAAGGTTGTCATAGAAGAAGTGACCTCAACTACACTAAACACTGTGGGGGAAATTGGAACACTGACTGCAACCCAGGTCTCTTTACCTGACATCATTAATGCACTAGTGGCTGAACAGTAAAGCAAATCTTACCAGAAAGAACGGATGCTATTATAGCGGCAAAGATGTACTGGTTTGGTGTCCATAAGCTTTTGATGGATAGATTAATAAATCTAGCCATGCATGAGTATTAAAGATAGGTATGGTTCAACCTGGTACCATTTGCACTTTCTCACATTCCACAAATAAATGAAATAGAAATATTATTTCTATGACAACAGAAGTTATGTCATAAGAGCACTGTAATGTAAAGAGTTTCCATACTTTAGACAAGGTTTTGTTGCCATTTCCATCAAATGCATTTTTAGCCTGAGTGAGATGACATCCATAACACAATCCAACTAATTCATCATGAATTATTATCGATAATTGCTTTATTATTAGAATTTTGTCAGTTGGTTGTTGCATATTACATCTAAGATCACAACAGTGATTGCATTCTATAATTCTTTAAATCATAACCTTAGCTACAGATGCATGTGAAGGCCAGGTGAAAATTTAACACACGTCAAATGAAGCTGCAAATGAGGAATGGTCTAAACCAGACCTCCAGAAAGGTTGAGTGTGGGAAGCCTCTGACGACTGACGTATAAATATTCTTGGTGATTTACTGTCCATGGCTTCATATGCAGGAGCAATTATCTTGATCCTCCTCACTGTCACAAAGCTGACCAGAGTATGTCATAGAACACTCAAGTTCATGCAGAGCTCTAATAAGGCAGGGGAGGAACGCAGGGTGATGAGGAGGAGAATAAAGAAAGGCATGCCGATAGCCCAAGCCTTAAAGCACTGGCATCACTTATATTGATCAAATAAGCAGAAAGTTGTTTGGGAATACACACAGCTACAGAGAAAAAGAGAGCGATAAAGTTGGGAAAAGTAGAGAGGGGAATGAATAGGTTGGCAAAAGAAAGAATACCTTCACATAGACTAAAAATAATTACCTGTCATATAAGCAAGAGAATGTGGAGCAGCTGGTTTAGCTCAGTGAAATATAACAGCCTGGAAAAATAATATCACCCTCTTTACATCTCCTGCTCTTCCTTCACACACCTTGTCTAATGGAATAACAGTAACACCAAACCCTATGAGACCGACAACGACCCTTCAACATATCATTTATTCACTGAGTCATTTATTCATCATCGGTATTTGATTTATCCTGGTCAGGATTACAGTGGATCTGGAGCCTATTCCTGGAAGCAGGAATACACCCTGGATGGACACTAGTCCATCACAGGGCACCATGCAATCACCCACCCACCCACCCACACACACACACACACACACACACACATCCTAACAATCTAGAGTAGCCAATATAGCTTCTAGCATGTTTTTAAGAGGAAACCATAAAGAAACTCAGATGAAGCAGACAGGATCAAAGCAGGGACCCTGAAGTCCCATGAGAAAACAAAGCTACCCAGATATACATGCCATATAGGCAAGCGTTATATGTATGGTGTAACACTGTGGTGGACCAGGGCCAGGATGAGGAATGCATCCACGTGCAGCTGAGGTGTGGTATGGCATGGTGTTGAGAGCAGCTGTGGAGAGGCCCAGCCTTGGGGAGGACTGCAGTCATTCCTCAGCTCCCTCCGAGACACATTCAGCCATCACACCCCATGACAAAACAAACAAGATCTGTGATGACTGGAGCATGGCCAGCTTTCTGCGGCTAGTGGAAGAAAAAGAATAAATAAATGGTCCTCCATCAGAGACAAGAATCCTGCCCAGAAGCTATTAGTGTTCCGAGAGCTATATACCCCCACTGCCGTCACCCAAACCCCTGTTTGTTCCATACAGTGTGCAAACAAATTAAATTACTCTCAGATGGAGAAATTGTGGCTTTTTGACCCATCCCACCATATGGAGAGAAATATGGGGGGGCTATATTTGTCCTCTGACCAAAGACACAGTATGTGCTCCTATATAAAGACTATGATATTTCTCCCATGGGTGTAAGCGAGTCACTACAGTTCGCCATCCAAACTCTGTCCAGGCAGAGAAGAGACCTATTAAAGACTTGTCATGTGTGTCACATCTCTCTATGAATCTGTGGGTGGGAATTCAGTTGGGAATGATTTTAGTCTTAGTTGTGACTACAAATGATGGCATTACAGCTGCAGTAGTTTACAATTTGCAGCAGAAGTGCCTAAAGGCTATAAATAGGGCCACTGACAAAGGCTAGGCAAGTGAATCTTATTTCTGTGTTTTGTAAGATAACTGGCTATAAATTGCCGTTATTACTGTTTTGCTATTGCCATTTTGACAAATGCTTCCCTACACTACGAGTTTGCACACAAGCTCTCAATGAAGCTGAATATTTGTGTCAGATTATAATCATTGTGTGGCAGTCTGGGAAAACCCATCAGAGATGCTGTAACTGAATTCAGCCAAAATAGAGGATTTTGGAGAAAATTTTAATCCTTTATCAAGATGCTACAGAATTGTTTTTTTGCCATTTAATATTTTAACTTTCTGAAAAGATTTTTCTTTGGGAAAGGAATTAGTTTAACTTGCAAAGATTTTGTCGGGAAATCAGTTTAAAAATCATGGTGGTAAAAACAGTCAGTCTGTAATGATACTGTATCTATAATCCTGGCAGCTAAATATAATTTACTTACACTGAGAGTGTAATGCTATGATCAGGTTGGTGTTCAGCTACCTGCTGTAGCAAAATGGTTGTAATCAGTTCAGCTTGCTATAAAAACTCAAAATGTCTGAGAAGGAATTAAATCTTTAAATGTAATTTTCAAAATTAGACTTTAAAATATTACATTTACTTCAGAATACATTTCACATATAGCCTATGTCCTCTTCTGAAGCAACTTACATTTATCCCTTGCTCATGGGCTTTGGTAATCTGGTGGTCCAAGGATTTGAAACCACAACCTTCCACTCAGTCATCCAACAACTTTTTATAGGGCCCAAAGTTTGTGGACACCTCACCATCACATCCATTTGCGCTTGTTGTACATCCTATTCCAGATTTAGTCCACCTTAGTTGTTATAATAACCTCCACTTTTTTGGGAAGGCTTTCCACTGGATTTTGGAACATGACTGAGGATCAGCCACAGGTGTATGAGTGAGATCCGTCACCATTTTTGGGCGAGGAGGCCTGGGGTACAGTCTGCGTTCCAATTCACCCTAAAGGATGTCCAGGACAGGGCTTTTTGCAAGCCATTCCAAGTCTAAACCATGTCTTTGTGGAGCTCGTATCGTGCATAGCTATAATGTCATGAAGGGAATTTGTAATATTAGAGCATACAAAGAAATCCTGTACAATTTTGTGCTTCTAACTTTGTGGAAATGGTTTGGAGAAGCTCTACATATGGCTGTGATGTTCATAAAACCTTTGGCCACATTGCGCATATTGTAAAAAATGTCAATATTTAAGAATGTTAAGCATTTTTTTAGGCTTTCTCCACACATTTGATTAAATATGAGTTAAACTTATTTTTAGTAGAGAGGAATTTACAGTGTTTTTGGCTTCAAAACACTGGAAACTTCAAGTCTTACTATAAATTACTATTACATTGGAAACTTTGTCTTACTATAAATAGCTACAGTGAAACTCATTAAAGTTAAATGAATAAGAAATACAGAATAAGGAACGAAAGTCAGTAATGAGTCCAAGGAATTTAGTGGGTTAAAATGTATTTTTAGAATGTTTACATCTTCATATCCCTTTGGATTTATACACCTATTACTACATAGAGAATCTCTCTCTCTCTCTCTCTCTCTCTCTCTCTGAAGATGTAAAATGCATGTACTGTATATACAAGTCTGAATCGCTGGACTTTTTAAACAACAACATTTAAACATTTTCTCTATCCTTCTTGAATGAATTCCACTCCAATTAAGAAAACACTGGAAGAAACATCACACACCTGTGGTTTCAGGCTTCTAGGCAATTTATCTGTGTTATGCTAACATGGCTAACACTTTACATTCAGGGCTTAATGCCAGGTCTTAAGACTGGAAACTGATATCTGAGGAGGGACTTCCCACAGCATTCCAGGGTTCTGGAGGTGATGATTAAGATGGCATAAACAGTGTTCTCTCTTCCGTTCCATAGGCCAACAGTTCAGTCTGGGTTTGGAAAGTTTTTCTTAAATGACTTCATTTTTTTAAAACCTTCATACAAATACAGCAACCACCAAGAGGGAATAAGGAAAATAAGCTTTATACACACTATATTACAGGGGCAATCTGCACAGGTTCAAGGCAGAGAGTAAATGGAATATTCTTCAGTATATATCCACTTCTTTCATCATGAAGCTCAAGTGACCAGAAGCTAAACTCCGCTGTTAACCTTTACTTGTAATTTATATACTGCAATCACAGGAGAAAGGAATAATAAACATGTGCACATGCTGTGCAATTATGATACATTTCCTCTGAATTATCCATAATTGTATTCAGTATTGGTAGAGATCTAAACACACCGCTGCATTTACAGCTGAAGCGATGAAGTATGGCTAAAATTATCGACACATGTTTTACCTGCAAACAGAAACATTTCCTGTAGAGATGCCAATTGATTGAAATGATATCACCTGAAAAAAATGTTTTAACTGTATAAACGTTAGACATTTACACAGAAATCACATTAGTGTCCATAGCACAGGTACCAGGATCGGGTAAACAAGCAGAGAAACAAACAAAAAAAAATGCTAAAAACTAACAGAATAGAAATAGCCTTTATTTGTCACATATACATTACAGCACAGAAAAATATCCCATCCTGGGAGGTTGGGGTCAGAGCCTCTGGAAGAGAGAGGGTTATAGGCCTTGCTAAAGGGCCCAGCAGTGGCAACTTGGTGGTGCTAGGGCTTGAACCCCCAAGCTTCCAGTCAACGACCCAGAGCCTTAACCACCGTTAACCACCAGAGCCATCAACGCCCCTGTAAATATTTAGTGTAAATGTTTAAGCTTAATGAGCGCTCTGATTTGTTATTGGTGGTGTTGGCTTTTCAGAAGCATTAACATGCAGGTATTCGGACCGACTAAGCAAAATAAAGTGAAAACTTTCCCAGTAGTGCAATGCTCAGTGTCCTCACTGAGAGAAAACAAAGACTCTATCCAGAATGAAATCATATCTTTTACATGCGATGAGAGAACACCACAGCTCATAACCAAAATGTAGGCCAAACAACATGCTGACATTTTGCTAAAAATGCAAATTAGAAGAGAGAAAAATGAATATTCTTCTTACACAGAGAATTCACACAGGCTTTCTTTTCCCTGAGTGTGTAGCTATTAATGCACTTAACTAGCGAGCTCATCTTTTGTTATTATAGTATTTTAACTATTACTTTTTAGCCTAGTCAATTAAATTTCCAGGCAACAAAAACAAGGAACTGGGCCAGACTTTGTAGGCTGTTACTCACCTGGTGGACTAGATAATGAAAAGTATTCACATATGCCACATATTCCTCTCTCTCTCTCTCTCTCTCTCTAACTAAAGGTGCACTGTCAATTAATTTCTCCCCCATGAGTTAAAGATCTCCCTATGAGGAGTGCAAGAAAAAGTTGTAAGGTAAAGCACTTTAAATTGGGTGAGACTGTTTATTAAGAGGAGGCGTTTAGAAGATGCCATGAGTTGCATTGACTGTTGAGGAAGGAACGGGCCTGTATTAAGATGAAAGACGGACTAAGCAATGCCTCATTTGGCTGCTCCCTCAGGAGGGCAGGGAATGCCACAGTGGGCATCTCACATTTATCCAGCATCAGCAGCTGCGTGTCCTCCCTACACCCCTCTCATCCCCTCCCTGCTGGGGCATTCAGCAGATCTTAATTTCACTTCTGGCTTCGGTGCTACAGCCTGGGCTCCAGCCACACAAAGGCCAAGGTTTCAAGTTGAACGTGAGAACCACCTCATCTCCTGACCCCCATCTACATATGAATAACCATAAAGAAATGATGGTGCTGAAAGAGGGGTGAGTGCAAATGAGAGAATGATAGAACACAGAGCAAAGCGTGCCTGCCATTTTCGAATCACAGACAGGATTCCCCCCCCCTCCTTTTTTAGATTGAAGTTTGCTCAGAGAAGAAATGAGCTGTGGAATTATTCATAGAAAAACATTGCTAAAGTTTAGTTGCATTCAAGATTTTCATACATAATGACTGAAGAGAGCTTAATTTGTCACTGACCGAGCAAGATATTTGATATTTTTGAAATCTTTTAAAAACCTTGCTTCAAAAACAAAACATCAAAAAATGAATTACAAGATGCTCTATTTGAGCTACAAGATGCTTTATGAGCTACAAATCATTGCCAGGACAAAACAGTCATTTAGATCTTGGCTCCAGTCCATCTTGAAGGACACTGCCTGTTTCTTGGCCAAAAGCTTGCCTTCCATTAGATCATTTATTGCCCCAGAAGCTAATCTGTAGGTAGAACTTAGATTGACCCCATTCATCAGGGGTCCATGTGCAGGGCTTCTGGTCTGTTGCTGGGGCTTGAGACAGAGAGGAAAAGTAATGAAAAACACTTGAACTGACCTGACTTGTTTCTCTCTGTGCAGTTACAAATGGGCCCCCGATTGTGTTGCTCAGCTCCAGCTGTGAACAGAGACACAATGCTAGTCATTAATGCAGAACAAACGTGACAGCATGTGTAACAAATTAACCTGGAAGTCACATGACACTGGAATGACACAATAAATATATACAAAGCTAATGAATATGTCGTGCTGATTGTTTGTTGCATCTGATTGGTCAGATTGTGGTCATTAACTTTCTATACCGGCAGATCAGACAACAGTGTCAGCTACGAGGCTAATCACAGGTGTATATTACGGAGCTGCAAGATTTTTTACACGATTCTTGCTAAAATCCATTACAAAATTTTGTTCTGTTTATTTTATTTGCATTTAATAAATACGTCCAGTTCAGGATTCATAACATCAGCTCATAGAGCAATATAAAATGATCATAATTGTTCTTCCATATGGCCATATTAATAGGAACACCTGTATACTGCAGTACAAAATCGTTCAAATACAGACTAATGCTTCAGTTCATGCTCACATCAAAACACTGACTTTGTGGCATTGAATACGTTTTCTTTTTCCTCTTTCTGATATTTTAACCTGTAGGATTTGGTGCACTGCACTGCTGCTACATGATTGGTTGTTTGGATGAATGAGCAAGTGAACAGTACTAGATATTAGATACACATACATATCTAAAACAAACTTCTTGACATGGGTTCTGAGATATTATTTGATTACGGTATTTTTAATAGGACATGTATACCCTTACACTTTGTTGGTAAAAGTGCTAAAGACAAGAAGGATGACAAAAATGTGTGCTTCATTAGAAACCATGGCCACAATGTGGAAAGCATCTCAGAGGCATTTTAGTCCGCAGGCTCATCATACAGATGTTTAAATAATCACAGAATGAGAGATGCACGCTGAATACATTGGCATAGGAGACAATATTATGATTGCGGTTTCCTGTAAATTACTTCCTGATGCAATAATCTGATATTAATTTATATCTATCCAGATCATGGTAGAGATATGAAAACTTTAAAACATGTGACATAAATTAGAAATGAATAAGAAAATCCTAGAGGAATCCAGAGGCTCATTAAATGATGGAAGTAAATGTGAACTAAATGACAGGGCGATTAAACGATGCACTTTTATAAGACATTTGCAATAAACAATGCAAAATATAACACTTCATTTCTGGCATTTGGCAGACACCCTTATCCAGAGTGACTTACAATTTATCTCATTTTATGCAACTGAGCAATTGAGGGCTAAGGGCCTTGCTCGGGGCAGCTTGGTGATCAGTAGTCCAACATTTTTTAAGCTATTCGTGGAAGACTTGAAGTTCATGTAGGTATGCAGAAGAGGGCATATAGCACTTTCCTCTATATGTGATTAGCTGACCCTGAGACAGAGCATGAGCAGCAGTTCAAAAATTATTTAGAAGGCTTCACATGTTAGCTTTTTATTAGCTGTGGTATTACAGGGGGAAAAAGTATGTCATGTTCTTCAATCAGGGCTTAGGGCTTAACAGGTTTGCTTTGCGCCTCTGAAGTTGGGGGATCAATTCCCACTCTTGTCCTTCCTGTTCTCCCCATGCCTCGAGGATTCCTCCGGGTACTCTGGTTTCCTCCCTCAGTCTAAAGACATATGTGGTAAGCTGACTGACATCTCTAAATTGTTAATAGTGTGTAAATTCGTGTGTGAGTGTGTGTGTGTGATAGTTCGATGCCAAGCATTGCCACCTGATCCAGGATCCCCCCCTCTATCTTGAGCAGCACCTCTCCTTCGATAGACTCCAGGTTCCACACAACCCCAGTACAGAAAATAGACAGATGGATGGATGGATCGATGTTCTTTAATAAATGAAATGGTAAACTGGCAAAATGCTATGGTTTAAGAGAAATAAAACACTTAGGGATGTGCTTTTATAAGAAAATAATCAATGGGATGGTAACATGAATCCGCTTCAATGCAGGCTGTAATACAGCAACCTGCCATTGATTTTTTTCTCTCTCTTATAACTGCACTCAATGTTGTGTTTTACTCCTTCCATAATGTCCTGCCATCTTAAACAAACAGTTTTCTTATAAATATACTCTAGGTCACATTCAAAAATAGTTTATATTTGAAAGTAAGGAAGGTTGTAGAATGTCGTATACAGTTAAAGCCTGCATGAGTGTTTATGTGAATTCAGGTAACATGACAACCAAAACTAGTAAGTGGAGATATATAGGGTGTGATATATTTTTTCATTGTTAGTCTTTTAGGATCTAGCAGCAAAAACAGCATCAATCTGCAGCCTGACAGGTTATTATTGTCCTCTCCTGCTATTACCCTCTCCTGTTTTTCCTCCAGCTTGTCAGCCCAGAATTACAGTAGGGTGCACTCCCTTATACTACAGTGATGAATGGCTGATGTTATCTGAGACTGAGAAAAACCTAACCCTAGGCTCCTATAGGCAGGGAGCATCACTGTAAAGATCTAAAACAAACCTATGTGATCGTATGTGTCTGTAGTAAGCACACTGAAAATGAAATCTGTAACAGCAGCATGGTGATGAACTAGTAGTCCCAGGAAAGCTATATATAGAGCATCGTTAAACGGATTTAAGGATCCTCCTTTCTGTCTGTATCCCTTTATCGCTCTCTCTCTCTCTCTCTCTCTCTCTCTCTCTCTCGGCAGTGCATTATTATGGCCCAGAGCAGCCTCCTCTGTCATTATTGCCCTGCACAGCTTTTATCATCCCTATAAATCTATTCCAGCAGTGCTTGCCTATAAAGAGGCAACCAGTGAATATCAGCTGTTCACTTCACCCCACAGAGAGAAAGCAATGGTAGTTAAAGGCACTCTTATATAGACTATTAGCAATGTCAACCATTTGTCTCGAATGAAACCTGGTGGGAATGATTACTGCAGCTCCCATCACATTTAACTATTCATCAAGATATAATTGAAAGGCAACTAAATGCCCACTGAGCACAGTCTGTTCAACAGGGCAGCAAGGTGAAACTTAATTAGATGTTTTCCAAGATGCTATTTTAAACATGAGACATGTCAAAGTTTAAGCGAGCTAATGGATCCAGCCTCCAGATGCTCTGTGCAACGAATTTTGACTTCTACTCAGCTTTTACAGATTTATACTCCAATTTCTCTGCATAGATTTTTAAAACAGAATTTAGTGAATAACTCAAAAGTGTGATTATTAACTTTAGAGATAAAAATCTTTGGATTAATCTAACAAGCTATAATTACTGGTCGTGAAGGACGTATGTAATATAAGATAGTAAAAGGTAGCAAAATCAGATCTGTGAATTGCTTCTCAACTTCATGCAGTTGTATACACACAGAACAATAGCAGTGTTTCCGCTTGCATTCGTTTTTATTAACCATTTTACCATTTAGCTTTTAAATCCATCATTGCGACAGACGGAAGCAGTGAAGGAACAAAGAGGTCAAAACAAATATTGCTTTTTAGCGAGATTACATCATTTTACTAGTGTGAGAAAGGAAGCTCCTTACCATGCCTAATACCAGTCACATAGGAAAGGCTTACCTTCCTACAGGGCTCTGTGCCCTCACATTGTATGCTTTTAGCGTAATAACTTAACTATATCACTCTATATTCAAAACACATGGCTGACATCAGTGAGATGATGGTTGATGCTCGTGAGATAGAGCAACAGAGGTCCGATCCTCCATAGTTTGGACTAAAAGCTGAAAAACTGACTCTGTACACTGTCTACTGGGAAAATTATGATCTTATGTTGTTTTCTGAAGCCAGCAACCAAAGCAGTAATAGTCTGAAATAACATTACAAAACATACACTGATCAGGCATAACATTATGACCACCTGCCTAATATTGTGCTAGTCCCAGTTTTGGACTCAACTATATCCCTGAAGGTGTGCTGTAGTGTCTGGACCCAAGATGTTAGCAGCAGATCCTTTAAGTCCTGTAAGTAGCATAGGTGGGGCTTCCGAGGAAAGGACTAAAATGATACTTTTGATTGATACTGACCACTGCAGACCAGGAACACCCCACAAGAGCTGCAGTTTTGGAGATGCTCTGATCCAGTCATCTAGCCATCACAATTTGTCCCTTGTCAAACTCACTCAAATCCTTATGCTTGGCCATTTTTCCTGCTTCTAACACATCAACTTTGAGGACAAAATGTTCACTTGCTGCCTAATATATCCCACCCACTAACAGGTGCCATGATGAGGAGATCATCAGTCTTATTCACTTCACCTGTCAGTGGTCATAATGTCTCATTGGTGTATATATAGCTGAATAGACTAGTTTATGTTAGCCCTATGTGTACATTGATGTCAAGGACAAACACTGTATCATCTCTTAATTGTCCTCTTAAATCTTTGCCTTAATTCTCAGAATTCCCTGTGATCTCATTACATATATTTTATAAGTGGACAAGATGCTGTTCCTGATAGATCAGGGTGCACCATAAAAAACAATGCAAGGATTCTAGACACTAGATAAAGTAAAATGTAAGACATATGTCAGACAAGTGCTCTGTATACAACTCCAACCACTGAATAGAAGCCAGTAAACTGTCAAATAAACAGAACAAATAAATAAGTACCCTGCTGTAAGCAATCACAGTGAGACTAGTGAGGCTTCACAATGGTCCCTGATCACAAATCTACTCCCTGATGCTTTGTGTTTCTCTTAGGGTTGCAGGACAAAACAAACTATGAGATTAATACCTCCAATCCAGCAATTCTGAAGACGGTTGCTTCATTCTGCAGACGCCTGTATTAGTTTCTATGGGGCAGCTGATTGCTCTTTGCCCCAGGACACAATGCAAAATTGTGCTTGTCTCTGACACTCAGAGAAGGGGAGCACGAGAAGTGACAATTTTGTGGCTTTTAGAAAATAGGGCTGCATACAGTGTGATGTATGCTCTATCAACAGGGGGTAAGGACTGTGGTGTAAAACCAAAAGAAACTGACCTCCCCAAATCCACAGTGCCTATTATCTATTCAGGGTTTTCCAGAGCGTATACACAGAGCTCCTATACATTACTGTAATTTCAGAATAACCCATGCAGCTGGTTAGTGATGCTTTCTGACATCTCAATAGACAGACTCATTAATTCACTGCTGATCTTTTCATTTGGGAGATCATTCACCAAAGATGGAGAAAATTTCTGGAGTGTTCTCACACCTACCAGACTCCATCCATCAGGCCATAATGGATACAACACCAGGACATCAGTTTTACTAGCCTTAAAGCAGGTACTATTTATGTCATTAATTTATGACAATGAATTAGTTTATATTGTGACCAGTAACATAGTCCAATCCATGTCCTATAAGATTTTTCATCAAGCTAAATGCTTTTTAATTCATTTATTTATTATATCTTATTTGAATATTTATAAACAAGAAAAAACATTTAAACATTTATAACTGAACTGGCCTGTTTAGCAGAATCTTGTTGCTTGATGTCCTCACAGCGGTATCTGTCTATCTGAAACTCCTTACTGCAAGAAGGTCATCTGACCCATTCAAACCTTATTTACCATGGAGAATGAGACACTCCAGATCCCATGAATATCACCAGACAACAAAGCTAACCACTTGTGAATGTCAGAAATGCCTAGAAAATGGTCTCAGCTTCTTCTATGAATGTGAAATCGCCTTCTGGATCACATCCAGTTCTCAAGACACCTTACTGTCTAATGTTTGATTGTCTAGAGCTAGGTCACACTGACCTCCACTGTCAAGAAGTGCTTGGAGCAGCTAGTTAAAACCCATGGAACTGCATACTGCCTCTCCAAATCTATTGAGGATGCCACTGCCCTAAAAAAAATACCCAAATAGGTGTGCATCAGTGTGCTTCTTCAGGGCAATGGCATTCTCAGTTGACTTGCCGGAGTGGTATAAAGGTCCATGGTAGCAGGTCTCTGGTTGTTCATCACTGGTCTTGTCAAACAAACCATGAAGCTTAAAGAACTGAAGTTGAGGATCATGGATTACAGAAGTCCTGATAGACAGATCTCATCTGGTCAGAATCTGTAACGTGACCTCTTCCATAGTGACTCTGGGGCCCAAACAGTTGGCTTGATCTACACCATATTAACACAGACGGCCCCCACAGGTCTGTACTCAGCCCCCTTTTGTACTCTCTGTTCACCTGTGACTGTGCTGTTCAATACAGCTCCCATGTCATTGTTACTTTTAATGATGATCCAACTATCAATTCAGCAAAATAAAGTACATGATAATAGACTACAGAATGTTCCATGGCAAAGTGCATGCCTCCATCAGCAGGGCTGTCATCAAGCTGCTCAGTATACATACCACAAATGACCTAATCTGGTCCCTCTAAAGCTAAACTATGACTATTTGCCTACCAGAGAGAATTACCTCATGAAGTATAACCTTAACATCCACACCAATTTCTAACCCTATACCACTGACAACATCCTGCACAGGTGTATTGTTTTGTTTATGGCAGTTGATATGTCGATACACCCACAAAAGTAATGCTCTTCAAACATTGTTGAGAATAATGACGCAGCTGATTACTAGGCATACAAGACAGCTACTGGAAAATAGTGCCTGGAAGATCCTTGAGGCTTGGCTAGCCAGCTAGTTTCTTAATGTAGATTTTAGGAAGCTACTTAGGGATCTTTATGTTGGCCAAATAGCAAGCAAGACATTTTGTTTTTTTGGTGACACCCCTAATATTTCATACATACATATATACATAAATATATACCTACACTATATTGGCAAAAGTTTTGGGACACCCCACCAAATCATTGAATTCAGGGGTTGGGCTCGACCCCTTAGTTCCAGTGAAAGGAACTCTTAATGCTTCAGCATACCAAGACATTTTGGACAATTTCATGCCTTGTGGGAACAGTTTGGGGATGACCCCTTCCTGCTCCAACATGACTGTGCACCAGTGCACACAGCAAGGTCTTGACTGGCCTTGAGTCATGACCTCAACCCCATAGAACACCTTTGGAATGAATTAGAGTGGAGACTGCGAGCCAGGACTTCTCATCCGACATCAGTGCCTGACCTCACAAATGCACTTCTAGAGGAATGGTCAAAAATTCCCATAAACACACTCCTAAACCTTCTGGAAAGCCTTCACAGAAGAGTTGAAGCTGTTATAGCTGTAAAGGGCGGGACAACTCCATATAACATTAATGTGCATTTAAAGGCAAATGTCCCAAAACATTTGGCAATATAGTGTATGTATATATTTACGTGTACATGTATGTATGGGAGTATTAGGGTTGTTACCAAAAAATCTAAAAGTCTTGCTTACTATTTGGCAAACATAAGGATAGATGTCACACAAGCCTAAAGTTAATATCTTCACTTTAGACAACCTTTTTACTGCTTAGAATTTGATCAGGAGCAAGGGGATCAGCTTCTGGGCACTGTGAATATTTGGTGATGCCATTTGGCATGTTCAACACTCCCTTCATACTCCAGGCATTTGTTAATTATGTCCTCTGGGGCAAGTTTGTCATAGCCAACATGGAAGTTATGAAAGATCATATTCAGCATGCTAGATTGCTCATTAAAGCTGCAAAGTGTGAATTTCAAATTCCCAAAATGTCTGTCATGGGGTCATTAGTAGTAAAGAGAAGGTTATCATGGATGGCACAAAGTTGGAGAAGCTACACGACAAAACATTAGGGACCTCTAGAAGTTTTTAAGATTCATCCATACAGGATACATACAAAGATATTCTAGATAATTATGTCCTACTGACTGTGCCAACATCTGGCAACACACATACAGTTGGGTATATAACGGGTCTAAAATTACACAATCAAGATGTGACTGAAGTGTAGACTCCCCACATAAATTCATTAAATATTGCATTAAATATTTAGGAATTACATCCATTTATTACATACTCCCAAATAACGTTACATAAACCTAACTTTTACATAACGCACCAATTCAGCTGAAGAGGCAGCCTGAAGCAGGAAAGTGAAGTTCCAGACTGAGGTCCAAGTAGATATTTATATTAAAATAAAAAAGCTAACACTTCAGCTATATTGGTTATCAGCTCTGTTAGCTATTCTAATATTAAAAATTGAGAAACAGCAAACAGCTAGGTAACATGAGCTAATTAGCTAGTCTGTTATTATGAAAACTATTTAGCTATATTAATTTTAATTCACTTCATAACTCAGTTAAAATCAACAGTTTAAATTGGTTCAGTGTTGCAGACTTCGTCTTGGGAAGTGGTAGCTCAGTGGTTAAGGAGTTGCACCACTAATTGGAAGGCTGTGAGTTCAAATCTGATGACCATCTAGCTGCTTCAGCAAGGCCCTTAATCCTCAGCTGCTCAGGTGCATAAATGAGATCATTTTAAGTCGCTGTGGATAAGGGTGTCTGCCAAGTAAATGTAATTCTTTTTTCATTTAATGCAAATGAGTAAGATGATTAGTAGCTGTCATAGTGTCAGACTGATCCTGTAACAATCTATGTTGGAAGTAGCGGCTGACATTGCTCAATTAGCTGAAAACAATAGGCTGATTAAAGAAGACAGCAGATTAAAATATTCTCTTCAAATATGCACATGCATATGTGATTTCCATGCACTTTTTCGAAGTCTGACAATGTTTTTTAGGTGATTCTTGTTCATATAGTTCTGGATTAACTTTCACATAAATGGTGCTAAAATAACACATGACGAGTTGTTGTTGTATTGTTTGCCTAGTACGCTAATTATTGCAGTCAGGCCCACTTGACATAGGACTAAGTATATTGTATAATTTTCCCTAACATTAATTTGACACCCCTGACTTTAGCACAATAATGTCATGGCAGCATTGTACTGCTTCATTTTCATAGCCTTTGTTTTTGTGTGTTCTCTTTAAGAGACACCAATCTCCACTTGTATCCATTTCTGCTACCAATCAAGAGGATTTCCTAGAAAAGAACTGCCTGATGAGGAAACTAAAGAATGGGTCAGCAACACATTGAAATGTTTCAAAGCCATGAGCTCCCTGAGATAATCCTTGGATGATGAGGCTTCCAACCAGGCTGGACATATCATCCACCCTCCCTAATTACTTGTTTGTTTAGGACCCCCTCAGTTCTGCATGCCACGCTTTAGGATAGTCACGTGTTGAAGAGTAGGTTCTGTTATGGTAGTGCCAAATGGAGTACAGAACAACACTTCCCAGCAGTCCCAGTGCATCACATGATCAAGTCACATGCTTCACTGATCACCTGTACCTGTTTCACACCGATCAGGCATAACATTCTGAGCAGTGCCAGGTGAAGTGAATAAGACTGATTATCTCCTCATCATGGCACCTGTTAGTGGGTGGGATATATTAGGCAGCAAGGCAACATTTTGTCCTCAAAATTGATGTGTTAGAAAAATGAGCCAAATGGTGATGGCTACACAACTGGATTAGAGCATCTCCAAAACTGCAGCTCTTGTGGGGTGTTCCCGGTCTGCAGTGGTCAGTATCTATCAAAAGTGGTCCAGGAAGGAACAGTGGTGAACCAGAGACAGGGTCATGGGCGGCCAAGGCTCACTGATGCACGTGGGGAGTGAAGGCTGGCCCATGTGATCCGATCCAACAGACGAGCTACTGTTGCTTAGATTGCTGAAGAATGCTGGTTCTGATAGAAAGGTGTCAGAATACACAGTGCATTGCAGTTTCTTGTGTATGGGGCTGCATAGCCATAGTCCAGTCAGGGTGCCCATGCTGACCCTCATGCACCACCGAAAGCGCCAACAATAGAAACGTGAGCATCAGAACTGGATGGAGCAATGGAAGAAGTTAGCCTGCTCTGATGAATCACGTTTTCTTTTACGTGGATCACATGGATAGCCGGGTGTGTGTGTCGCTTACCTGGGGAACACATGGCGCTAGGATGCACTATGTGAAGAAGGCAAGCCGGTGGAGGCAGTGTAATGCTTTGGCCAATGTTCTGCTGGGAATCCTTGGGTCCTGCCATCCATGTGGATGTTACTTTGAGACGTACCACCTACCTAAGCATTGTTGCAGACCATGTACACCCTTTCATGGAAACGGTATTCCCTGATTGCTGTGGCCTCTTTCAGCAGGGTAATGTGCCGATCCACAAAGCAAAAATGGTTCAGGAATGGTTTGATGAGCATAACAATGAGTTTGAGGTGTTGACTTGGCCTCCAAATTCCCCAGATCTCAATCCAATCGAGCATCTGTTGGATGTGCCGGACAAACAAGTCCGATTCCTGGAGGCCCCACCTCACAAATTACAGGACTTAAAGGATCTGCTGCTAACATCTTGGTGCCAGATCCCACAGCACACCTTCAGGGATGTAGTGGAGTCCATGCCTTCGATGGGTCAGTGTTGTTTTAGCAGCAAAAGGGGGGACGAACACAAGATTAGGCAGGTGGTCATAATGTTATGTCTGATCAGTGTTTGTCATTTAACTTATGAGTTCATGTACTTGCAATGGCTGCATGATGTCTAGATGTCATCAAATGCTGGGTTTCCTCCATTAATATGCTTTGCCAGGCCTTTCACAGCATCCACCTTCAGTTGCTGCCAGTTTGTGGATCTTTCTGCCTTCAGTTTTGTTGTTAGTAAGTTGATTTTAGGCGACTGACTTGGCCATTTAAGGACATTCCACGTCTCTGCCTTAAGGAGCTTTTGGGTTGCTTTTGCGGTATTTTTTGAGTCTTTACCCATCTATACTATGAAGCACCATAATATCGGTTTTGTAGCATTTGACTGAATCTGGGCAGAAAGTATAGTTCTATACATGGCATCCTGCTACTTCTATCAGCAGTCACATCATCAGTAAACACCAGTGACCCAGTTCCACTGACAGCTATACATTCACTGCCTCCACCATGTTTGACAGATGATGCGATAAGTTTGGATCATGAGCCTTTCCTTTCCTCATCCGTACTCTTCTCTTCTCATCATGTTAATCTTGGTTTCATCAGTCCAAAGAGTCTTGTTCCAGAACTGGCTAGGCTTTTTTCAAGCAAAATCTAATCTGGTCTTTCATTACTTGAGTGTTACCAGTGGTTTGCGTCTTGTGGTAAACCCTCTGTATTTACATTCATGAAGGCATGTCTTGATTCTAGACTTTGATAAAGATATGCCTACCTCCCTGAGAGTGTTCCTGACTTGATTAGATGTTCTGAAGGAGGGTTTCTTCACCAAGAAATGAATTCTGCAATCATCCACTTTAGTCTTCTGTGGTCTTCCATGCCTGTTGGAGTTGCTGAGCTCGACAGCACATTCCTTCTTTTTAAGATAGACCATATAGTCGATATGGCCACTCCTAAAGTTCTCCAGCTATCTCTTTGATAGGTCTGTTTATTTTTTTCAGCCTTGGTCTCCTTCACTTGCATCAACACCTCTTTGCACCACACATTAAGAGGTCCCATAAACAGCTATCAAATGCTGATTCAACACTTGGAATCAACTCCAGATCTTTTATCTCCTTTATATGTAAGTAAATAATGGCTACATCTGACTATAGAACTGTTTATCAGTTAATTTCCTAATTACTTTTGAGTCTGTGAAAATAGAGGGACTATGTTTCTTAAACGGTTAATGAAAATTTTTTTTGTTAAATCCGTTGACATAAAAATTGCAAGTCTAAATATCAAACACATCTTGATTACTGTGGTGATATTCAGACACCAAATCACAAAAATTGTGTCGCTGTCCAAATACTTACGGACCCAATTGTATATGGAATCCAATTTTAATGAAATTCTCCAGACTAAAACAATTGTTCGGCCACTAAAGGATGAGTTACTCAGCTAATTCAAACTATACTTCATACTATACTAATATTCGTAGTACAAAGTGCACAGACTGAATCCTTATTCAGCTACTAAAGTTAAAAGGCCATCAAAATATTGTTCTATGGGTCATCTTAGGCCGCAGCAAATTCTGAAAGCCTGGCTTACAGCTTCATTTATCTTTGAGGAACAGGCACCAAATGATCTAATCACCATAAGGTAAAGAACAAGGGTTTGTCATGAAGTTGTAGAGTGGCTGTGTGTAAAATCTCTATAATCCTGATCTAATAAACAATAACTCTGTAACACTGACGCTGTGACGTCACATACGGAAAAAATCATTTCTTCTGTGCAACAGTTCTACAAATAACTATAGCTATTTTACAAATAATAATAAATCACACTGAAATAATTACTTTAGAGATATTTCACATTAACATCTAAAAGCAAGTGTGTCACACCCACACAGCTACAGTCAAGTGAAATATCTATTAGTTGTATCACAGATCACAGCTCTTCACACAGAAAGATCTGAGAACATCTAAAAAAAAAACAAACATCTGAAGCACTGAACCTTATTCTGGTGTAAATGTTCCTAGCATGTTCATGAGTACACCCATCTCACTGCACAATGGGTTAATCTACCCATTTTTGCTAACACACACACTGCAGTCTCTACAAAGTTCATGATTCAGGTCAAATACTAAAACAAGAAGTTTCCTTTAACACTCCCCCCACCCAAAATACTGACCAAAATGGGTTTGTTTTTCTCTCGCCTTCCTCCTCATATTTCATACCTTCTGGTTTGAAGTTTCTCTCTCCCAAGTCTCAGAGGCAGATGCAGTAGAAGGGAGAGAAACCTCTTCAGACACTTGTTTTGTATTTCCTTTTTTTTTTTTCATTTCTTTGTCCCTTTTCAGATGAATCCACTGTCCATCCCTCTTCCCACTCAGCAGGATGTAAAAAAAGATGAGGCACACACTGAGAGAGAGCTAGACAGTGGAGTGCTACAAAAGAAAATATCTACTTCACCTCCCTATTTAGAGGCTGGGTTTCAGGGGAGCCAAGCAAGCCTGAGCAAGCATGTTCTGAAGTAAAAGACACACTTTTATACACATAGGACTTCCTATTTTTCAGTCTCTGGGTCCCACCTCCTCTCTGCCTCTGTCCCTCCCTGCATCTCTCCTATACCCCCCTCTCCCTTTAAACAGGCTTCACATGCTTAATAGGATTCAGCAAAACAGCTTGGTGTAAAATGCAGCCTGAATAACGGGTGGATAAAAATGATACACTGATTAGTCATTCAATATATGTATATAGTCAATTCATGTGGTCTAGTGAGAGATTAAAACAGACTCTGGCTTTACCACAGCCTCCGATGCATTCTCCCTGCACAGCTGACGAAGGAATTTTGACCAAAACGTTTTATTGCACTGGAATATTTAGGTAATATACAAAACATTACATACTACTGCTAGTTTTATTACTGAAGTACATTGCAGTTATTCTTTGTCATTCTTTGTCTCGGTAATGGACATGTTAATAAAAAAACATTTATAACAAGATCGAAACGTTCGCCTCACACCTCCAGCGTCCTGGGTTCGAATCTCGCTCCCGCTCACTGTGTGTGTGGAGTTTGCATGTTCTCCCCGTGCTTGGTGGGTTTCCTCCAGGTGCTCCAGTCCAAAGATTGGAGGCTCTAAATTGCCCGTAATGTGTGATTGTGTGTGTGTGTGTGTGTGTGTGCTCTGTGATGGGTTGGCATTCCGTCCAGGGTGTATCCTGCCTTGATGCCCGATGACGCCTGAGCACAGGCTCCCCGAGGATAGATCGGATAAGCGGTACAGACAATAAAATGAAATGAAATGAAACAAGATCGAAATGATAGAAATATTCTTAAAAGTAAATGTGCATTTAACATCCGGGGTCATATCCCTGAATTGTAAAATCAAGCCAGGAACCCAGTGACTTCACTAAACTATTGCAATCATCATTTGTGGTGCTTTTCCAGGCTTGTTCTGCAGCTTCTTTTTGGCTGTTGTTTATTTCGAGGGGTTTCTCCTTCTTCAGAAGGTTAAATGATGCTCAGCTGGGTTAAAGGTTTGATGATTGACAATCTAAAACCTTCCACTTTTCCCTATTGTTGTGTCTTAGGTCAACAGTTTGAAAGCATTTCTCTGTACACTAGCAGACAGAATGTTTCTGTAGAATTCATCCTGCTGCTACCATCATGAGTTACATCATCAATAAAGATTTAGTGAGTCAGTTCCAGAAGCATCCATGCAAAGCCCAAGCCATGACATGACCTACACCTGACTTCACCGATGAGCTTCTAGGTCTTCTAGGTCATCTCTGTATTAATTCCAGCCTCTGCTTCCTTTTCACTGCTGATAAGTGGTTTGTATCATGTTCTACGACCTCATTATTGTGGCTTCTTCAACGGTTTGAAGTCTTCTTCATTATGATACCTTCATCCCTGCCCTGTGGAGGTTGTTGATGATGTCACTGACTTTTTCTTCACAGTTTTCAACTGCTGTTGTTTTCCTTGACTGACCTGTTAGATGTCTGTTTGTTAGTCCACCAGTGGTTTCTTTCTTTTCTGTTTATTGCATATGCTATGCTCAATTCTTCTATAATGCTCTGATTGATTTCTGTCTTTTCTTGGCTGCAGAATGGCTTACTTTTCTCCAATAAACAGCTCTTTAGTCTTTATGTTGGTTTATTCTATTTGTTGCCACCTGAGGTTGTTTGTTTCTAGAAGACGGTGAGGCAATTGCCCTGATTAATAAAAACATGCTGTACTTTCTTTTTAGCTAAAACCTCAAGTTCAAATCACTCATTCATCTTTAGTATCTACTGATACCTGATAGACCACTGATAGACTGGTCAGAGTAATCCATTAAAGTGGATCTGGAGTCTATCCACTGAAACTAAGGACCCTGAGGTGTCAAAACTACCTGCTGCTAGTCTAAATATTATAACAACTGCCTCTTGCTTTCATGTTACACTTCATTGCAATTAACATAAAAACACAATTTGTATTTTCTGTCCATTTAGAGCATGCAGGCAAATTTTGGCTTCAAAGAGAGTCTGAAACTATTTCTTGACAGCATTAATCTAAACCTGGCGACCTGAAATGTATAAATGACATGCGGGTAATTACAATAATCGTAAGTGTCTGACTGGTAAACACATCTGCAAAACATAAGCTTGAGTATAGATAGAACATAAACTATACAGACACCCTTCTCCAAACCATAAAGTGACAAGTGGTGCAACTAAGGAGCCCAAACATTTTCCAGCGTTACAATGCCTCAGTGTGAGGTCCATACAGACATGGTTTGCCAAGGATGGAGTGGAGGAACTCGAGAGTCCTGCACAGAGCTCTAATCTCAACCACACAACAACAACACCTTTACTCACTAATGCTCTTGTGGCTGAATTCCCACAACCAAGCATTCTCAGAAGATGGAGTTCATTAAATCAGCACATATGAACATGATGGTTGTGCGTCCACAAACTTCTGATCATCTAGTGTAACTTTTGAGTCTAAGTTACAGACTTAACTATATCTGTTGTGCTACAGTATAAACCCTTCCACTGAAGCTGCACTTTTTTTTTTTTTACTCATTTTATACTATTCCAGAGCCAAAATAGAATAAAAGTCAAAAAAGTTCTATCTACTCTATCTAACTGGATTTTTAATATATGGCAAATATTTGAGTTTTATCAGCATCCCCTCATTCATTTCTGATGAACACCTTTGGGATGAATTAGAGCGGAGACTGCGAGCCAGACCTTCTTGTCCAACATCAGTGCCTGACCTCACAAATAGTCTTCTAGAGGAATGGTCAAAAATTCTCATAAACACACTCCTAAACCTTGTGGAAAGTCTTCCCAGAAGAGTTGAAGCTGTTATAGCTGCAAAGGGCGGGACAACTCCATATTACATTCATGTGCATGTAAAGGCAGATGTCCCAAAACTTTTGGAAATATAGTGTACTTATAGTATTTTTATACCATGAGGATTACACAGTCACTCTGTGACTGACTGGCTAAAGTTTTAAAACATTATTTACACTTACACTGGAAAAAACTCTCTCAGCTTTGCATATAAGAACTTACTAAAAGAAAGAAAGAAATGAAAACATAAAATGTATTACATAAGCCAACCTTTGCATCTAATACATTCGCATGTTATTGAACATTATTTTCTCCCACTAGCTTCACATCTGACCACCTGCTCCACGCAGAGCTAATTATTTTAGACAAATGCCTACTTTCTGCATTTTTTCTCTGGTGCTTGTTTTCTAAATTGTGTGATGAGAACGCTGCATGGAAACCCTACCTTCTGTATTTTAAAAGATTTCATATAAAATCTTCGAAGCAATGTGCAAGTAAACCTGTTAGTGGGTGGGATATATTAGGCAGCAAGTGAACATTTTGTCCTCAAAGTTGATGCGTTAGAAGCAGGAAAAATGGACAAGTGTAAGGATTTGTGCGAGTTTGACGAAGGGCCAAATTGTGACGGCTAGACCACTGGATCAGAGCATCTCCAAAACTGCAGCTCTTGTGGGGTGTTCCCGGTCTGCAGTGGTCAGTATCTATCAAAAGTGGTCCAAGGAAGGAACAGTGGTGAACGGGAGACAGGGTCATGAGTGGCCAAGGCTTATTGATGCACGTGGGGAGCGAAGGCTGGCCCGTGTGATCCGATCCAACAGACGAGCTACTGTTGATCAAATTGCTGAAGAAGTTAATGCTGGTTCTGACAGGCCAGGGCTGTTTTGGAAGTAGAAGAGAAACCAGCACAATATTAGGCAGTGGTCATAACGTTATGCCTGATCGGTGTATTTATGTAATATATTGAGTTTTGTCCTGCACACTAATGGACTCTTTTTACTGTCACATCAAAACAAGTTGACATCATTTTCTAGAAGCGTGTGTTCTTTTAGCCTGCCAATTTCATCACTTCCTTTCTCTATCCCTCTCTCTGACCTTAGTTTGTCACTTCACAGCTGCTCATTACTCACACCAGTGTCGATGTACACACAATAATCGGCTCTTATTAATCAACCTGGGTCTCTTTATGTGCCGGACCACTTGAAGGGTAAGTGCTTGAAGTGCTTGCACGGTAATTCATATTTTAAATTCTAAATCTACTTCATATTAAAACTAGAAATTTTTGACCACATTTTTTACACACAGTTATAAAAAGGAAATAATTTAATAATCACACTATATGGTTATCACACTAATCTAATATCGTCTCAGGGAGTTTTTCCTTGCCATCATCGCCTCTAGCTTGCTCATTAAGGATAAATTGATAAATGTATAATTTATGTCCTGAATTTATATATATATATATCTGTAAAGTCTCTTGTAGTCCACTGTTAAAAAAGCTATCCAAATAAAATTTTAAGCAATATATATATATAGCAAAACTATATATAGAAACATCAGACCCTATTTTACTATTATTACTTATTTCTATAACATAAATCCAAGTTCAGTTCTTTAAAAACCTGTTTTTTTATTCAAGCATATTATAATTACTGGTTATTTATGAAAGGTATATACATTTTTACTTTTCAGTGGAATATGCATGAATGTAAGTGGTTAAGCTGGACACCATTGCTGTCGGTTCCCTCTGTCTGACTGCAGGAAAGAGGAATTAAAAAGTGGAGGGCTTTGCTTCGCCGGCAGATCTGTCAGAAAGGTCAAAGGCCACAGGCAACAAAGGCAGATGAGAGCACTTGCACTGAAGTGAAGGTGGTGCGCAGACTGCACCAGAACAATGCGGCCTATAGAGGTGAGGAAGGGGGTGGAGGCTTGTCAACAAGGTGACCAAAATAAAAGCACTAAACTCAAGACACTTCAAAGCCTGAACATAAAGCCTATTAAAAGTTTTAAGAGACCCTAGCATGTAAGCAGCCAGTGCCCTAAGCCCTCAGCCCTATTAGTCACTTTTAATGTCTACTCTAAGCAGTCAAACAGGCGGGATTGTCTCTATACAAAAAACTACACGCCGAACAAAGCTGGGAAATTTACTGCTTTACAAAGGTTAGGTTCCACAACATTCAGTGACCTAAGAACCTCATTAAAAATATATACATTCAGGGCTAAAATGAAGTTGTTGTTATTTGGCACATTGAAATGCAAAACTTAAACTTCCGTTACTAATTATTAATTTAAAAACATTTCTTATTTCACATATTGTCTCACAATATGTTATTAACAACGTATTATTTGGAAGAAAATAAAGTGCACTGAACACTCTATTTTAATCACGAACATGCAATTTGTAATGAGATGCTTGGCTCGGTGAATGTTGTAGAACTAGACCCTGTGTAAAACTGTTAAATTCCTGGCTTTGAAAATTCTGCATTTGAATGTGCCAACTAACAATAACTTCAGTTTGTGAAAGCCCAGGAAAACCTTTCACGTGGTAAAAATAGTGAAATAACCTGCTGTATAGATAAAAAGGCCATTGAATTTACTTAATTCAAATTATCTCTGCGTAAACTCAATCACCTGAGCTGAGAATCAGTCCCGCAATACTCATGTTATACTTCAGCCACAATTCTACTACACTTTTTAATTTCCCAAATTTAATATTATAGTTATCTTTCCCATCAGCGCCAACAGCCTTGTAAGATTTCAACTGTTTTACGTTAACGCCTAAATGTGAACTGATCACGCTCGCTCTACATCATTCGATCTACTCATTAGAAAGTTTAGTATAAGCAATGAAATCATGTTATGTTGAGACACATAATACACAGATTACTTAAACTCTGACCAAATATTTCTCAATTTTTAGAAATCAGGATTTTAAAATTGGGTTACCACCAAAACTGGAATTCTACTGAAAGAAACCAGATCCACTTTTATAAATACTGTCGAATTTTAAAAGAATATAAAGTTAACAGTAGGAAATTTGTTATTACTTTGATGATCATCATCTATATCTGATACCTTATCAAAGTCACCTGCAGTATTTAAATACAAGCCTAGTAATCTCTTATCTGACTCAACTGACCAGATGTCTGGTTATTAGTACACCAGTTGTGGTTGTTGTTTTTTTGTTCTATTTTGGGACAGTACAAATTGTCGTATCGGCTCAGCCTCTTTTCTCAGCTTTAAAATGACTTACTTTACTCCAATAGGCAGCTCTCTGGTCTTCATGTTGGTTTATCTTTTTTTCAACAACAGTTGCAGTTTTCATAGGTAAAATAACTCAAACCGAGAGACATTCGGAGCTATTAATTGTTTAAACTATCAATCTAACAGGACCCACCTGAGCAGGAAAAAACCCCTGCCAGTTACATGTTCCAATATTTGTGGTCACTCTTCCATGTTCTATGCTGTGTAACTCAACTCGATGTAAATAACAGGAAATGAAAGCTGATCTATCATCTCATTTTTATCTTTTGATCTCAATCCCAAATGCCTTCTGTGTAAAGGAAAGAAATAATTGGCTTTGCTGTTTTAATACTTCCAGTGTGGACTGTATTACAAATGAACGAGCGATCAATTTCAATTCCATTTCATTATGTTTTATCCGGCAGTGACCATGCAGTGTGAAAAGTAATGAGGAGCAGATCTGGGCAATAAATGCACAGCAGGTAAATATTGTATATGTGGCGCTCTTACTTACACTATATACACCGATCAGGCATAACATTGTGAGCAGTGCTAGGTGAAGTGAATAACACTGATTATCTCTTCATCATGGCACCTGTTAGTGGGTGGGATATATTAGGCATTGAAGTTGATGTGTTAGAAGCAGGAAAAATGGGCAAGCGTAAGGATTTGACGAAGGGCCAAATCGTGATGGCTAGACCACTGGATCAGAGCATCTCCAAAATTGCAGCTCTTGTGGGGTGTTCCCGGTCTGCAGTGGTCAGTATCTGTCAAAAGTGGTCCAAGGAAGGAACAGTGGTCGTGGGTGGCCAAGGCTCACTGATACATGTGAGGTGCGAAGGCTGGACCGTGTGGTACGACACGCTTTTACTTGCCGCCACCAGATCTGCTGATTTGTGACAATATCAACTGTTAAAAGCGCTGTACAAATTGAGTAGTTTGTCTACATTTTGAATTTTGTTCAAAATGAGACTTTGATATATATATAACATATATATATATATATGTATAACCTTATAGGAATAATAGTTAGAGATACATGAAGGACAAGTTGCTGTCTGTGACTAATATGAACAATCCTGCCAGAAATGTGAAATACATCATAACAAGTTTACTGTGTCTGAAATAAAATGAGTTTTATATTATTATATTATATTATTATATACTATATTATATATTATATTATATATTGTCCACAGTTACTCACTATGGTGCCCCAGGTATAGATTAGGTTTAATTTACTTATAAATGAACTAATTTACTTAAATATGAAAACATTTTGAGTCCCATTAATACCTTCGATTTGTAAAATGTGCCTAAAATTTTTTATCTAAGGTGGTATTATTTCATATGTTAATCAGTCAGCCAATCAGAACACAGATTATTTACATTAAGAAGTTGGTCGTGTAAGAATTAATTTTATTTCTTGTACATGAATTCATACAGAAAGGCTTAATGAAAGTATGTAATGCAAGTAACGTGTCCATTAATTGACTCAAAAAATATAACATTTGTTAGTTAGAGAAGTGAATAATGAAGAACTCCAGTGTTAGAGAGATGGCAGCATTGCAGCACTGAACAATAAATAAATAAATAAATAAAACTGAAAAATGCAATATAACATTGTAAACTAAACGTAACCTCAAAACAGCTCCTTCAAAATGTACACAGATTAAACGTAACAATCATGCGTATCTGATCAGTATTATTCGCTCCATGCTCTTTGTCGCATTTATTCACTGACTCCAGAGTGAAAAATTTGCTTCACAAAAATCAGATCACTAAACCGAGGAATAGCAAATTGCAAGGAACCATATGCTGTTGCTCTGTCTGTGTGCAAGAACACAAAGTGATCCAGCACCGCTGCCGTAAATCTTTACTGCCTCCTACTGGCACTGACTGGAACAAGCGTTTAAAGCTTTGTAGATTACTAGCAAAATCTGGGTTTGCTGGTACTGCTTGGGTCAGTGCACGTTAACAATTTGCCATGTAAAACAATACATAATCTGTTAAAGGAATTCAGAGTAACTAGGAAGCTGTGGGTTGTGATAATTAACCAAAATGTGTTTTTTTCCACACCCAGGCATATGCAGATTAGACCAATGCTCTAACGTAAAAGTATACAAAAATATTACACAGGTTATCAATCATTCATTTCTCAATTAATTTACTAGTCATAGGAGATCACAGTGTGAAAACGATTCAAAACGTTTTAAATCGCTCACCTGTTCACGTTGTGAATGTCAGCGACAGCCTCCACAAAGTTCCACTTGAGCGAGCGAAGCAAATGAGTTCCATTACAGCATTGACAGCCATAACGTGTGATAAACAAACATGAAAACAGGCTGCATAACTAACCTTTAAAGTCAGATAAAAAAATGCAATTTGATAAAGAACCTTTCTAGCCAGTAAGAGCCACAGGATATCTTCTTCACCGCAACCTAGCGCTTCAGAGTCTTTTCACTCGTTGCTCTGAAAGGACTTATATATGTCCAGTCTTTAGGAGGGCATTTTCTCCTCCACATTCTCCCTTTTCTTTGACTGGAGCTGAAATCAATGGTCACGCAATTAAGGGCCATGGATCTGTCAAGCAAAGTGCATGGGGTGGAAGGTATTAAACAAATACCCAATAAGAGGTTCAATAACAGCAATAACCATGTTGAGTGGTGACTACAGAACTATCAAAACCAGACTAGACATTTATGTGTCAGGTGGTTTATTTCTGTTGAGAAGCAATTTCCAGTATTGGCAAAGGCCATCAATGATCTGTCTGGCGGTTGCGTATTGACTCTGTACCGGGGGTAGCCGAGTCAAGCACATGAAAGTTATAGTCCCTTTCAAACAGTTTAAAGATAGGAACACGTGCTTAGAATGGGAAAAAGGAGTCTCTAGAGGCTCCATCACTGATAATTAGCAATCAATCACAAATTAGTTTAAAAGCTTGAAAAGAACACTGAGAGCATTATTAGATTGCAGGAATTTGGAGGTCTCGGATAATGCCTTGAATTTTTAGAGGACTGAATGACCCCGGCAATTTATCGGCCACCAATCACTGCCATGAATCAAAGCTAAATCCGACTGCCCATACACTGAAATACTACAGGTGTCAGATGAGAACTATAGGGAGAAAAGGGCTGTTAACATCTTGTGTAATTAGTCTGTGAGGATTTTTACTAAAGTGCCTCAGGTTCATTACAGTGAGATTAAAGATCCTTCAAATCTTTACAACCGTAGGGCATAGCGTATATTACGTACAGCTCAGAGAATAAAATCAGTCCTCAGATCCCTGTATTCTTTTATTAAGATTATAATGCATCACTGTCTGAAAATACTCTCACTGGCCACTTTAATAGGAACACCTATACCCATGTTTATGCATGAATTATCTAATCGGGTTGTTATGTGGCAGCAGTGCACTGTATGAAACATGCTTTTATTTACTATGGGTTATTTATCACAGCTGGTATAATTGGCAAAAATAATATTAGTGATTACTGTAATCTTAATTGGAAAGCCACTGGTTAATTCAGGCATTTAATTTGAGAACTCTATGCCAAACATGAAATAAGATCGTTTTGCATTTTAACAGAGCTTGAAAAATTTTCATTGGAATTGAAAAATTCCAGCCAAGAGTAGCAGAGCTGGTCATCCTTTTCCTCTTATATAACTCCACAATCTCAAAGCATAGCCTAGAACAGAACCAACTAAATCTGGTTGTGGCATCCAGTTACATTCATATGCATTAAGTCCCAGTGCTGTTCCTGGGATGTATTTATTGTACATTTATTAATTAAACAATACATAAATATTTTCCAAAGCCACCATACTGGTCCTGGGACACATTTAAATTGAGCTGTATGTTTAAATGTATTTAAAGCAATGTATAATTGAGTAACACCATGACGTAGACTAATTGAAAATAATTCTAAGCTTTTTATTCATTTATTTATTTAGTTAATAGCCTAGCTCAAAAGGCCCAGCAGTGCCTCCACTTTCTGCAGAGTCTGAAAAGAGCCAGACTTGCCCCCTCCCATCCTCAACACCTTCTACACAAGGACAATAGAGATCAAGCTGATTAGCTGTCTCACTGTGTGGTACAGGAAGTGCACAGGGTCTGACCACAAGACCCAACAGAGGATTGTGAGAGCAGCTGAAAAGATCATCAAGGTCTCTCTACCCACCATGGACGCCTCAACCAACAACCGCTGTATCCACAAAGCCACCAGCGTTGCAGATGGCCCATCCCACCCCTTTTCATGGACTCTTCACCCTCCTGTCATCTTCCAGACGGTAAAGAATCATCTGCGACACCAGCAGTTTCCTCCCTAAGGCAGTCTGATTACTCTTTACACACCCTGCTGCCTCCCAGTGCTCACTTGCGCTAGCCAAACACCTAACCCAGTATGACTCAATACTTGTTGTTGTTGTTGTTCTACATCGACTGCTCCCTGTTTGTGGTCACTACAACGGACCATCCGATGCGCACTCTTCCTGATGCAACCCTCCCATTTTATTCTGGCTTGGAACTAGCACTGATAGTTAACCCCTCAGTGGCTGGGTTTATTGCTGCTGGGCCACCATTGACCCCAGTTTGACTTAATACATTACTGCTACATGCCTATTGCTGCTACAGTTTACATTAATGGCACATGTTCAGGATTTTTAGTGTCCTGTGTATTTATTGTTTTGTTGTGTGTATCTATTTTCCTGCACTTGTCTCAATGTATGTAGTCTTGAATACTGTATGTGTTGCACTGTCATCCTATAGAAACATTTCATTCCACTGTATGCAAACTATTTAGAAGAATGACAATAAAAACCCCACTTGACTTGATTTCATACAGTGCAAATGATTTCTGTTTAATTTTACTCAAGTTAGCAAACTACTGCTAAAATCTGTTGTATATTTACAGACATAACATAATTCCAAGCGTTTAATTCATCTGTTTGTTTGCCTTCCAACAGGCATTAACCATTAACCATTTGTTTATCTTTTACAACGATGTTCTGACCGAATTAGCTAAATCTGAGGCTGTTATTTTTTTAATTGATGAACACTAAGTGCACATGACCAACAGAATTAAACACCTCAGTGACTCTAAGTGCCCTTGCGGTGTTTAAATCCCTCTATAATTTTCCAATTAGTTTTATTTCCATCATTCCAGACAGCTACATGAACGCAGAATAATGATTTCCTGTCCAAGCCAAAATATTCTGCACACACTGCCTCACAGAATTAATATTTGCCCCCTAGCGATTTAGACGCCTGCACCAGGTTCTTAATTAGGTCAAGTCTTAAAAATAAATGCTCAGAAAATATCAGTAGTATCTTCAAATTCTCCAGTTCATATTTTTTAATAACTGCTTTGCCCTCGGCATATGAAAGTTCACTGTGCTAGGTGCAAACGTTTGTTTGAAATCCTTAAAAGAGCGTCTCGCTCTTGAGCGCAGGATTATGTTTGTTTGCAAAGACATCCTATACAATCTAGCTTGTTGTGTCAAAAGACTGACACTTAATTTGTTCTATATAACTCTTTCTGGGATTTATAATGACACAAGTTTTGCGTGATTAGTGGTTTCACAGTGGGGGGCATGTGCAAAGGACTATTTCTCTTCGTACATTTGAAGAGTTCAGCGTAAGAAACGCTTCTCAGCATGTTTTAACCCTGCTATTATCCTTGGGGTCAATTTGACCCCATTCGATGTTTAATGTCTCTAGTTATATGTTTGACTTTTTTTTTTGCTTCATAATTTAATGTGGACAACCAGGTAAACATAAAATTATCATGAAAATACACCGATCAGTTATAACATTATGAGCACTGAGAGGTGAAGTGAATAAGACTGATGATCTCCTCATCATGGCACCTGTTAGTGGGTGGGATATATTAGGCAGCAAGTGAACATTTTGTTCTCAAAGTTGATGTGTTAGACGCAGGAAAAATGGACAAGCGTAAAACACATAAAATGCATTCATCTGGTTGTTTTGGATAATATTGAGGTCACTATAACAATCAATTTTATAATCTTCAAGAACATCCATCTGCTTTAGAGCCCTAACTTAACATATGCATATGAGTGGAGGAAAAAACCTCATTTCACAGAGACCCTAACGAACAGATATGTCACTATCCTTGATAACAGAAACAGATATGTCATAAATAACATCTGTACTTAGAAATAAAATAAAAGCATTAAAAACAATAAAAAAAATGTGGGACAATCTTAATGTGGGACACCTTTGTGGGCTTTGTTGGAGATTTTGTGGGTTGCCAAATGTAATTTTATGGTGCAAATTCTATAGTTTGACACATTGAAAGTTTCTGCTTATGCTGTGATTTTTACTTTATAAATAATAGTTATAATATTTATATTTGTAATATACACTCACTGTCCACTTTAATAGAAACTCCTGTACACCTGCTCATGTATGCAATTATGATAATTCAATCATGTGGCAGCAACACGATGCATAAAATCATGCAGATACAAGTCAAGTGCTTCATTTACTGTTCATAGTAAACATCAGAATGAGGAAAAACGTGATCTCTGGGACTTGGCACGGTTGTTGGTGCCAGATGGGCTGGTTTAAGTATTTTAGAAATTGCTGATCTCCTGGGATTTTCACACACAACTGTCTCTAATATTTTCACAGATTAGTGTGAATTGTGTGAAGGACAGTTTCGTAGGTGTAAACACCTTGCTGATAAGAGAGGTCAAAGGAAAACGGCCAGATTGGTTTAAACTGCGAGGAAGGGTATAGTAACTGATATAATCACTTAAAGAATATTACAGTATGGAACCTAATGTGAAGAAGTAAGACTTTTGCCTACTTAATTGTTGTACACTGATCAGTTATAACATTGTGAGCAGTGACCGGTGAAGTGAATAAGACTGATGATCTCCTCATCATGGCACCTGTTAGTGGGTGGGATATATTAGGCAGCAAGTCAACATTTTGTCCTCAAAGTTGATGTGTTAGAAGCAGGACCGTTTTGGCAAAAAAAAAAAAAGGGGACCAACACAACATTAGGCAGGTGGTCATAATGGTATGCCTGATCTATGATTATTCATTGAGGCACCAAAATAATAATCTCCAATCCTGATATAGGATACTTATCAGCCTTTTGGATTTTGCATGCAGACCAAACAAAACCTTTGCATTAAAAATGTGCTCTTCTTCCAACCAAAACATGCCAATACATTATTCCCTCCATTAAAGAAAGACAACAGCAGCCCTTTCTCCCTGTAATTACCCAACACTTAAATAGCAGGATCTCAGAATATTTTTTTTTTACATTTAAATGATTGCTCGGGTGCTTGTTAGTGAAGTGTCTTTATTTACTTACAGAACTTAAGTAAATCACAAAGCAGTGCCTTAATACAATGTTATAATTTGATCAAGTTAATATGCATAGCATTATTATCAAAAGTGCTAAAAGAGTTGCAGAAATTATTCTGCCAATCATGTTCATTGAAAGGTCAAGTAACAATTTTACACAAGACTCAAGACGTTTTATGCTTCTGTCCCCAAACTCATTTGTGTAGAAAGTCTGGGTGAATTATACCATTTGTGCCATCGATCTTACCTATTAAGAGTAATTACCAATGCCCTGAGAATACCCTGCATCCAAAATAACCATACCACATATTTAAATAAATACATCCATCAGTTTATTGTCCCTATTCCACGTGTAAACGTAAAATTTGATGTTAATGTCCCAGAGGTTAATCACATAAGCACAAAAATGTTGATTAGAGTTCTAGTGCAGCTAAGACAGCAGAATGCACAGCCCTCCAGAGTGGTTAGCACACAGGTCAGGGAATGTCATTCCTGCTGTAGAGTCTCTCTCCAGCTGAAACTGTGATTGGGTCCATGTGTGAGAGGGGGGATAGGTGGATCTACCAGCTGCCACACACCAGTGTCTTGCTCTTCACATGAACATAAACCCAGATAAGGGATCTGGGAGGAGAAATGAACACATTGCATCATTTCGGCAGGACAGAACACAGCAAACTGGAAAAGATGTCTATTAAAAGCCAGACTGGTCATGAACAAATCAGCTGGCGTATCCCAAACTAAAAAAAAACACGCAAGATATAGCATAAGAGTCTAACCAAGTGTTTACTGTGGAATACTCTGAGCATCTTTGATGCATCATACACCATGGGCTATTTTCCAAAATGAAATGTCTGTAGAGAGGTTACATTTAAAAAGGTCATCAACAGGTAGGGATAATATTCTGAAAGGAAGGGGGGGAGTGAGGGAAGGTGTGAGGGAGGAAGGAAGGAAGGAAGGAAGGCAGGAAGGAAAAAAATAAAGGAAGGACGAAATGAAGGAAAAAATGAAGAAAGGAAAAAAATGAAGGAAGGAAGGAAGGAAGGAAGGAAAAAATGAAAAATGAAGGAAGGGAAAAATGAAGGAAGGGAAAAAGTTTAAATTAAGGAAGCAAAGAAAGAAGGACAGATAGATAGATAGAAAGAAAGAAAGAAAGAAAGAAAGAAAGAAAGAAAGAAAGAAAGAAAGAAAGAAAGAAAGAAAGAAAGAAAGAAAGAAAGAAAGAAAGAAAGAAAGAAAGAAAGAAACACACCTTCCTGACAACTTGGACAAACTCTTTGGCATTTTGTGGGGTGAGGCCCCGGAGCTGGCGTGTGCAGCCCTCTAGAGATGAAGCGTGGCCCACGATGAGAATGTTTCCTATCAACAAAAACACAAGCACACTGAGCACCTAGATATACCACAACCATACAATGATTAAGGAAACACACTTACTCAGCACTCACCCTTATTTTTGCAGGCTGTCAGTATGTCTTTGGTCACTCGGTAGCTGCGGCTCATGTAGGTGTCATAAGACTCAGACACATTTATTTTAGTGATGGGTATATGAGGTCTGTGAATATAAAATCATTTGTTTGATTCGTCTGGTATTAGCATGGTATGTAGATATAAAATACTAAATATTCAGATGATTTGTCTGTACTTGTATGTTGTGTCAACACTGAGATTGGCTGCAGCAAGGCCTACAGGAGATATCCATGCAGGCAAAGAATTTCCAGAGACCCATTTAGTCCATTCAAACAACCCCGGCTCCACTCGCATCTTCAACTTCCCTTCCTGCTTCATACCTGGACATGGAAAGGCAGAAAGAGGGCAAAAACAAAAAGAGGGTAAAAATATTTTCTTTGTATAGTCAACCCTTGAATTGAGGTATTGATTACACTCAATGCCATCAATAACTATATTTTAAAAGTGTTCACATATTTTACAAACAAAAAAACCCCCCATAAAATAAGGTATATTGTATATTAATTTGATCATGGGATTGTCTCACATTAGGTCAACATTTTAAAATATAACCTATAGCGCCACCTTGAGGAACAATATTAGTTTTGAGTTTATCTTCTAGGTGGACTGATTAGATCAAGTCAAGTCAAGTCAAAGAAGCTTTATTGTCACTTCAACCATATATAGCAGATGCAGTACACAGTGAAGTGAAACAACGTTCCTCCTAGACCAGAGGTGCTACACAGAACACAGACAAAGTACAGTGACGCAGACAAACATAGAGCTATAACATAGAGATAAAAAATTAAACTATAATTTAAAAATTAATATTAAACTAAAAAAAATTAAACTATACTTAAGGTGCAATCTTTAAGACATACAACAGAAGTGCACAGGAAGACAAGACAAGACAAGACAAACAACATATAGGCCGACTTTGTGCAAAGACCAAGACAATGTTAGACAATGAAAGAACAGCGTATACAGTGATCGCAGTTATTGCAATTATTAAAGTGACACATGTAACAAGACTAATATAAATATGAATGTAAAGTGAAATGTAAAGTGGCATGTGCGTGCAAACTGGATATCCATGGTTTGTTACTTGCATTCACTAACACTATGGTTTTACATTTTTTTAAAAATTTTTCTTCCATTTTATTTCCAGGTAATTACACATCAGCATCAGGTTACACTACAGTAGGTGGGTTGGTTCTAGGTGTGTATGTGAATGCATGTGTGCATAGTGCACTTTAATGTACTGGTGTCCCATCCAGGGTGTACTGTACTCTCAGTTCATGCCCAGTATCTCTTGATAGTCTCCTGATCCATGTGACCCTTACAGTGGCCGAAAAGTGCAAAAAAAAAAAAAAAACATATCCAAAAACACAAGGAGAATTCAGACAAAGTGGAAAAGGTAGGTATAGTTTGAGAATGCAATTCTTCCCTCTAATTGGACGAGACATATGTCACACAGGAAGTAGGAAATTGTGCATCTAACATTATTTCTTGTACATGTGTGGAGTTCTGCCTTCACTTTAAACCATTTTTTATTCGATTGTGCAACTTTAAATCATTTAGAGAAAATAACAAACATATATATTTATATTTATCAAAAAGTGGAATTCATTCAGTGCTACTGTGAGGAAGGAGGTTCATATGGCGTGATTTTGGATATACTGATAGCGTATCACGGAGTAAAGATTAGTTTGTGATCTCTAAAAACACACCAGGTATGTATGGAAGACCAAACTATTCCAGATTAAAGGATGTAAGGAGCGCTATAAGAGCAGAGCTGTGTTCATACACACACCAATCCACTTTCTACTGCTGCAGCTACTGCTGGACTTCCTGTAGATCCTGAGTGGCAGATGTCTCGTCCAATCAGAGGGAAGAATTCCGTTCACAAACTATCCCTATCTTTTCCATGTTGTCTGAATTTATTTCTGTACTTTTTTATTATTTATAAATATTTCAGCGGCATTTCAAATGAGTTACAGCTTAATTTTTTGGGAGATATTCAAGTTACAGTTACAGAAGTCAATACTGTTGGTAATAAAAGCATGGGTCCATTTCTCTAAGCCTTGTTGGGATATATATTATCGAATCTAGCTGTGTTTTAAGACACTAGATTTGTTAAAAATCTTTTAAAACACAGAAATTTTGAGCTAGGTCTGTGGTTTTCAGGGACTATTTGGACTAACTGTTCCTATTTTTTGCCAAATAAAATATTCAGTGTATTTGGAAGCCGAGAGGAACAATTTTTTATTCATCTAATTCTTTGTTTTTTTAATCATGGATGAGACACACAGATTTTTACAGATGAGATGAGTGGACCATAATCATTTGACAAGATATCAGATATACATACCATACATATGGTTAGTCATTTTGTTATTATGTAGGATTATGTCCAAATGGGAGCTTATAAATTATTGGATAAATGGAGCTGATGACCCTGACCTTCAAAATACCACTGAAAAACCTCCACAACATTTCAACTTGGCTAAAAATATTCTGTATTCTACAGAACCAAAAGCTTTATTATGACAAATTAACACCAGAACTGATGATTGAAACATGCCATAATACCCATATGTACACTGATCAGCCATAACATTATGACCACCTGCCTAATATTGTGTTGGTCCCTCTTTTCGCTGCCAAAACAGCCCTGACCCTTCGAAGCATTGACTCCACTAGATCCCTGAAGGTGTGCTGTGGCATCTGGCACCAAGATGTTAGCAGCAGATCCTTTAAGTCCTGTAATTTGCGAAGTGGCCACTGCAGACCGGGAACACCCCACAGGGGCTGCAGTTTTGGAGATGCTCTGATCCAGTGGTCTAGCCATCACAATCTGATCCTTGTCAAACTCACTCAAATCCTTACGCTTGTCCATTTTTCCTGCTTCTAACACATCAACTTTGAGGACAAAATGTTCACCTGCTGCCTAATATATCCCACCCACTAACAGGTGCCATGATGAGGAGATCATCAGTCTTATTCACTTCACCTCTCACTGCTCACAATGTTACGCCTGATCGGTATACACTTCTATATAAACAAATTGCAAATTAATATACATTTAGTAGGTAAAAATAGACTGTGATTTTTTTTTTATACATCACTGTAGTGGGTAGTAATATTTAATGAAGTTAAGTTACCTTTGAGAATCTCGTGAGTTGTCTGGACACAGCGGAGGCTGGGTGAGCAGTACACAAAATCAATAGCAGTATTATTCTCCAGTAACGCCTCACCTGCAACACAAATTCAAACAATGAAAGCTTCTCTGAAAAAAATAAATAAACATATACAAATAAAAATCTGTAGAGGAAAAAGTTTTCACATACCCACAGTCCTTGCTTGTATTGCTCCAAACACTGTAATAGGAGCGTCCATGTCATAATCTCGGTTTCCACCCCAAGCAGGCAGGAAAGGAGGCATATTCAGGTTACTTCGCACATATCTGCCTGCAGAAAGACCAAATTAGACTGAAGTCATGTGTATGTGTGAGTGAGAGACTGTTCCACTACCTTTGGCATCTGAGCACTGTGCGAGCCAGTGTTTCCCGAACACCACATCCATCCTCTCTCCATGACGACATACAAACAGGGTTCTTTTAGGGGACTGAGGGTGACTGTTAACTCTGAGTACCTGTACCAACACAATGTATTTTGCAGTCAAAATGTGAGCACGGCAGGGTGCATAAAAAAAAAAAGTGATTCAGGTCAACTTTTTTCCACCCTGACTGTGAAATTACAACACACACCGATCAGGTATAACATTCTGTGCAGTGCCAGGTGAAGTGAATAAGACTGATGATCTCCTCATCATGGCACCTGTTAGTGGGTGGGATATATTAAGCAGCAAGTAAACATTTTGTCCTTTGATGTGTTAGAAGCAGGAAAAATGGACAAGCGTAAGGATTTGAGCGAGTTTGACGAAGGGCCAAATTGTGATGGCTAGACCACTGGATCAGAGCATCTCCAAAACTGCAGCTCTTGTGGAATGTTCCCGGTCTGCAGTGGTCAGTATCTATCAAAAGTCCTGTAATTATTCTTTAAGGATCTGCTGCTAACATCTTGGCGCCAGATACCACAGCACACCTTCAGGGATCTAGTGGAGTCCGTGCCTCGATGGGTCAGGGCTGTTTTGACAGCAAAAGGGGGAATAACACAATATTAGGAAGGTGGTCATAATGTTATGCCTGATCGGTGTATATAACTAGGTTATTGTAAGTTTTTTTACTTTTATAAAAGGTTTCTGATTGTTTGTCGATTATTTTTCCTATGTAGTAATTTTACGTTGAGGGTGGAAAAGGTTCTGACATGATTTATCTTGGTTTCAAATTTTTACATCACAAAAACCTGCCATTTTAACAGGGCTCTGTAGACCTTATTTATTTCACTGTATATGTGTGTATAGAATACAATGCATTAAACATCGTAATTCTTATGTTATCTGATAATAAGTGATTTTAATGGTACCTGCATAGGTTGGCAGACCACATTCATAATAGATGAGTCTCCAGCTTTTGAGTTATCTAGGCACTGAATGCTGAGCAGACCATCCAGTGTTCTGCTCTCTTTGTTGCTTTTTTCCGAAGGCAAGGCACTGAAGAACGAATGCGACCTGTGTGTAATGAAAAAGAGTAACCTGACCTCGAGACAGCTGACAGCTTCTGATATGATATAAAACTTTCAGCAACACGGGGTCAATAAGAAGGTTGATTTAGTGTCTCTGTAGAATTTCTGTGCATATTTTCCCTCATATCTACATGAGATGTGTCCGGTTTCTGCCCAAGATGGACTGGCTGGAATGGTGCTGAGGTGTGGATGTGAACGTGTGTGAATGAATATCAAATTCTAATTTTATTGGTCACCTACACAGTACAACATATAGAGAAATACTTTCTGTCTCTGACATAAATTGTAGGATAATAATAATAATAATAATAATAATAATAATAATAATAAGAAGAAGAATATGGACAATAGAAAATAGAAATAGAATTATATATGGAAAAATCATATAGTATGTGTGTTTGTGTGTGTGTATCTTTCCCGATATAGTGTACCTTTTGCTGTGTAGAATTGTTTGTACAGAGAAAATTCATACAGAATTGTGTGTGTGTGTCTTTCCCCATACAGTGTATCTTTTCATGTGTACAATTATTTGTTGAGAGAAAATTCATATAGAATATGTGTGTGTGTGTGTGTGTTTGTGTGTGTGTCTGTGTTTGTGTCCTTCCCTATATAGTGTATCTTTTCCTGTGTAGTATTATTTGTAGAGGCAAAATTCATATAGAATCTGTGTGTGTGTGTGAATTGATGTGCCTCTCATGAAAGCCTCTCCAGATCGATTGTTACTCTAATTCGGATAGAGTGTTTACAGAAAATAAACAAATGAATGAATGAATAAACAAATTTCTTTTCTAAGTGAAATCATATTACCCGTTACTAAGTAAACAGAGATTGTGGGTGTCAAACATGCTCACCCATGGAAAACCCAAGTGTCACACTCGTCAGCACGATTAATGTAATTTTCAGGAAGCAGCCCAGAAAGCCCAGTGCTCAGAGAGGTGCCATACAGCCATCCCTCACTGGTGCTCATATGCTCCACCGGAGAGGTGAAAATAAAGTCCCCTGGTATCAGTTCCAGTTCATCTTCATTCTGAGGAACGTAAGGGTACATCACTTTCAGAGTCTGGAAACAAAGAGAGAAGAACGTTTAGACATGAATTGTGTAGACTTAATCTAGGTCAAATAAACCCAGAATGATTCGAAGAGAATTACTCTCCGTAAAATACCTCATGATTTGCAAATCTGATGTCCCGAGAGAACAGAACAGCAAGCCAATCACAACTGAGCTTGACTTCAATTCCTCTCGCCAATTTCTCCAAGGAAGCCAAATGGCTGCTTGGAAAGTTGTAGGCTAGAGTCACATGCAGCTGCTTCTTATGTGGCTCCACTTGTACTTCTGTGAGATGATGAGAAGTTTCCATTAGCTCACATCCTTTCAAACTCATTTCCTTTCCAATGTAGTGAAGCTGCACAGTGATCATTCAAATCAGTGAACAATTCATTATTATGTCATTTATCAAGTTGGGAATTTTTAGGTAGAAGTCATTGGATTTAGAGTAGTATTAATTGGACTGTCCTTCTTTAGGGACTGCTAAGAAGAGAGAAGGGTAAAAAAAAAAAAATCACTTTTTCTAATGTCTCTGAATAAAACTAGAAGTTTTGAATGAGGTTGCCAAATACTAAACTAAAATATATTTAATACATTCAATTCAATTCAATTTTATTTATATAGCAATTTTAACAATGGACATTGTCTCAAAGCAGCTTTACAGAACATAAGAAATATAGTACAAAAAGTTCAAGATTAATATTAGACTTATATTAAAATTAATTTGTATTAATCCCTAATCCCTAGTGAGCAAGCCTGAGGCAACTGTGGCCAGAAGAAACTCTCTTAGATGGTAAGAGGAAGAAACCTCGAGAGGAACCAGACTCAAAAGGGAACCTCATCCACCATGTCATTTGGGTGACAGGTGTGAGTGTGATTATAAATTATTATAAACAACAAAGAGTGTGATTATAAATGATTATAAACACCAGAGAGTGTCATTATAAATGATTATAAACCACAGAGAGTGTGATTATAAATGATTATAAACCACAGAGAGTGTGATTATAAATGATTATAAACACCAGAGAGAGTCATTATAAATGATTATAAACACCAGAGAGTGTGATTATAAATTATTATAAACACCAGAGAGTGTCATTATAAATGATTATAAACACCAGAGAGTGTGATTATAAATGATTATAAACGCCAGAGAGTGTGATTATAAATTCTTATAAACACCAAAGAGTGTGATTATAAATTATTATAAACACCAGAGAGTGTGATTATAAATGATTATAAAGACCAGAGAGTGTGATTATAAATGATTATAAACACCAGAGAGTGTCATTATAAATGATTATAAACCCCAGAGAGTGTGATTATAAATGATTATAAACACCAGAGAGTGTCATTATAAATGATTATAAACCCCAGAGAGTGTGATTATAAATGATTATAAACACCAGAGAGTGTCATTATAAATGATTATAAACCCCAGAGAGTGTGATTATAAATGATTATAAACCCCAGAGAATGTGATTATAAATGATTATAAACACCAGAGTGTCATTATAAATGATTATAAACCCCAGAGAGTGTGATTATAAATGATTATAAACACCAGAGAGTGTGATTATAAATTATTATAAACACCAGAGTGTGTGATTAAGAAAAATGTCCTTTCTAGGGTCATATACAGCCAGTTTCTCTTTACACCCTACGTTGTACCTGCTTTAGCTGCAGCTTCTGCGGCAAAGTCAAAAGCAAATTTCTTCAGGGTCTCAGCCACCTGCTCCTCAACGAAGAGGCCTATAAAATTGGAAGAGGTGTAGAGCTCTAAGGGCAATGGGCTAGGGAAGCGGCCTCTCCACTGGTTAACTGTAGACTGCAAAGCCCCACACAGAGCTTCCACCTTACTGTCTGCACACTGGGCAAGAGAGAAATATCAGAAATATGATAACGTTATGAGCATACAACCCATGATAATGGGGTACTACTCAAACTAACACCATCAGTAGTTTGAGTAGAACCAAAATATTGCTACAGATATGTTACCCTAGCAAAACCGGTTAATAGTAATGTTACGTTTTGGTATAATAGTACGAATAAGCAAATTATATGGGAAAGATCTCCTCAAACCTATAGTTGATATTCAGTTATCTGTTATACACCGATCAGCCATAACATTAAAACCACCTGCCTAATTACATGTAGGTCCCTCTTGTGCCACCAAAACAGCACTGGACTGGACTCCACAAGACCTCTGAAGGTTTTTTGTGGTATCTGGCACTAAGAACTTAGCAGCAGATCCTTTAAGTCCTGTAAGTTATAAGGTGGGGCCTCCGTGGATTGAACTTATTCAAGAGTTATTCAGTTGTTATACACTTCACGTCTCAGCGGTTTTAATGTTATGACTGATCATTCTTCTTGCAGAATAGTGGCCAGGTCACTACGTGATGCTGGTGGAGGAAAACGTTTCCTGACTCGCTCCTCCAAAACACCCCAAAGTGGCTCAATAATATTTAGATCTGGTGACTGTGCAGGCCATGGGAGATGTTCAACTTCACTTTCATGTTCATCAAACCATTTTGTCACCAGTCTTGCTGTGTGTATTGGTGCATTATCATCCTGATACATGGCACCGCCTTCAGGATACAATGTTTGAACCATTGGGTGCACATGGTCCTCCAGAATGGTTCAGTATTCCTTGGCAGTGACGCGCCCATCTAGCACAAGTATTGGGCCTAGGGAATGCCATGATACTGCAGCCCAAACCATCACTGATCCACCCCCATGCTTCACTCTGGGCATGCAACAGTCTGGGTGGTACGCTTCTTTGGGGCTTCTCCACACCGTAACTCTCCCGGATGTGGGAAAGACAGTGAAGGTGAACTCATCAGAGAACAATACATGTTTCACATTGTCCACAGCCCAAGATTTTCGCTGCTGGCACCACTGAAACCGACGTTTGGCATTGGCACGAGTGACCAAAGGGTTGGCTATAGCAGCCCGGCCATGTACATTGACCCTGTGGAGCTCCCGACGGACAGTTTTGGTGGAAACAGGAGAGTTGAGGTGCACATTTAATTCTGCAGTGAGTTGGGCAGCTGTGGTTTTATGTTTTTTGGATACAATCCGGGTTAGCACCCGGACATCCCTTTCAGACAGCTTCCTCTTGCGTCCACAATTACTCCTGTTGGATGTGGTTCGTCCTTCTTGGTGGTATGCTGACATTACCCTGGATACCGTAGCTCTTGATACATCACAAAGACTTGCTGTCTTAGTCACAGATGCGCCAGCGAGACGTGCACCAGCAATTTGTTCTCTTTTGAACTCAAATATGTCACCCATAATGTTGGTCACACTAAATTGGTCAGTGTTTCAGTTTCATTGTCCAACCCCTGTATATATATATATATATATATATATATATATATATATATATATATATATATATATATATATATATATATATATAAGTCAGCATTCTGAAACCAGAGAACATATAATGGACCTCAACATACATGACATAGGCTGATAACCTAAGCTGCAGTATAAACTGGAGATCAGCTGTCATCGTTACACACTGAACCACAATGCTAGCCTATATACATACAGCAAACGGAAAAAGCTCACCATGAAGAACTGACAGAGAGTGATGTGAGGAAATATGTTGTGGGCTTTGTTTTTGCCGCAGGTGAGGCGTGACTGCTGCCAGAAATGAGACAGCTGGTTTTGAAGTGGGCCACTAGGCCGTAGGTACAGTACATACTCTCTGGGTAAGGGGTCATCTAGAAAAGGGTCATCTACATGGGAGAAAAGCCTGCAGAGGGAAGATTAAAATAACATAACAGTATCATTAGACTATATCAAGTAAATGATGGTTATGTTACTATAAATATTCATTCATTCAAATTCATTCACTCATATTCACTATACAGTCAAACACTTATTCATTCCTATTGTCACTTTAGATCTACTGGCATTCTGGGAGAATCCAGAGAATCTAGAGGAAACTTACACAGACATGGCGAGAATTTATTGTCATCATGTCAATTTCTTTACATAAATCCCAATAAACTGCAATATTGGAAGACTACACCTCTAAAACATCTCCGTCCATCATTCAGAGTGAATAAAAGTGGGCACTGCTGCTTTTAATTGGCTCCAAACGTGTCTACAACTTCTAACAACTATAGAAGAACAATAGCTCTTTATAAGAACAGCATCGGAAGGCATCAGATCACAAAATCATAGCTTTTGACCTACGAATGATCCTGAAAAAATGTTCAGTAATTTTGTTTCAATTCAAGAATGTTATGCCTGATCGGTGTATATAATAATTGTTTTTTTTTTGTTTAAATAATATTTATGCATTCAAAGGCAAAACTCAACATTCACATTCACATGTGTATTTTACTTTTAGTCCTATTGTAAAGCATCAAAAGGCACATTTTCCTAAGATTTTTTGTATTAAATGTCAGAAATGCACTAGACTGAACAAGAATAATGTTGGGCTGTGATCCTCTAGGAACGGTATGACGTGACACACGGTATTGCCAGTGGGAGGCAGCAGAACACAGTAGGAAGGATCCAATTTGAGGGCGGTATGTATTTTGTATGATTGCTTACAGCAGTAAGGAAATGAAAAAGGGGTCTTACCAGTCACATGCAAGTTGTACATTCCTGCCTCCTGTAGAAACCAGCGCCTTTAACCTGCAATCAACATGGAGAGATAGCAGCACACATTAAATGGGCATCATTCTTTCATTCTAAGAGAATGGTGTGAAATAGCCTGATGTGTTTTGTTTTTGTTTTGCTATGTTTGTGGCCACCATATTGATTTTCCACATCTATTATCTGTCACGTCGCATTAATTCTAACCCCACACATCAAATGAGCAGCGTAAACAGAACAGACATGAAGTATATTGATGTTTCTTTGGCATATTGTAACACTGTCTCTTTTTCTTCTTGCACATGGCTTATCATGGGAGGGGTTCATGCTCGAGCTGACTAAAACTGTGTAGGCGGACATGAAGCTACAGAGCCAAGAAGTGATACTCTGTGTTCCATGATGTGACTCACAATCACAAAGACATGACATACAAGCGCTTGTATACAGTGTTTTAACTTAATGTGACCAAATTGAGAACATTAGATAGAGAGGGCTGTAGGATGAATAAAACAGCGCTCTGATGTTTTCGCATCAGTGTGTGGAAACAGTTAAGCTATGTGGGAGAGAAGATGAGTATACTGTTCCCTTGCATTGTAAGATAAAATGCAAAAGATCTTCTTTGGTCACTTACTAGCATGTGATATGATAGCAGATCAAATTCTAGAGTGAGAAAAGTCTAAAATTAGAAAAAAGCATAACACCAATAGAAGGTATTTTATTTGAACTGCATTTTATAATAATAAAATATACTATTCCATACCACACGGAAAAATAAAGCAGTCAACTTAAACTGAACCGACAGCGTCCGAGCTTTATTCTTTAGATCAACTGAAAAACAAGCCCTATATTCATACCACTCTTTCCACTACGACGTCTGACTGAACTGCCTCGGTTTCAACAGGGACTTGTATCATGGTGGATGTTGTATATCTAGGATAATTAATGCTGTCTGACCTGATGCATAATGAGATAATTAGCAAAGAATGATTTGAATCATGAGAAAGTGTGTCATATCCAGCGTCCTAGTAAAATAACAAGGAAATGAGCTTTACAGCGTATTAATAGCTGAACTTTTTTACGTCTTTTGCAGGACACTTTTGTAGTGGTATTAACATTTAACTGACAATGTTGAAGCATTTGTTAACATGAACAAACTTAATACATGAACTGTAGAGAAGCATAAAAAAGTGTTTATCCCATTCATAAGTACAATTACACTGAGATAACTTAATCAGCATGTTCGCACTAGTGAACTTTCCCAAGAAAATTTCCCAACTTTTGAGATCAGAGTTCAGTAAGTTATCCATATTCACAAGCATCATTTTTGCTAATTATGCTATTAGAGCTCAGTTTAACATTTATTAATGCTAACTATTACAGATTAAGGAAGCTTAATGAAAAAGCTCATGTATATACATATTATAGTCTATCTCTAATAATGCTTGTGGTAAGCTTCAACAATACTAAATGTGGTTGTTACTTCCTTTCCAGACTATATATTATTAGTATGTTAAAGTAACCCATTGCATGAGTGTGATATGATTTCATGCATCCATATAGACTCTCATAGTGGCTTTACTGACTGTTGAAGTGAAACCCCACAGTTTGCCATGGCTTCCCTTTCAAGTCTTGTTGCTGCTGAAACCAAGCCTAACCCTACAGGGTTCAATTCTTCAGCAATAACCCACCTTTTGTTTTCTTCAAGCCTAACCGCTTTTAACCTAGTACAGACAGTGTTCCAAGATAGTGTACATGCTACGCTGAAAGCCGGTGGTGTAATGTGAATGATAAAACAGTGGGTTGCTACTTTTCATATGGCTAATTTAAGAAATGCAAGCAAAACAGCTGTGAGTCAACTATTCCTTAAATCACATGTAGATGTGACAAGCAAAAAGGTAAAAAAAATTTTACACAAAAATTGTGTAAAATATGCAAAAAGGGGGGACATTTCATTTCATTAAGCATGGAAAAGTTCAATTAAAGCACAAGGATAATTACATAATTACAACACAGGAACATCAGTAATTTCTCATCTGCCTCTAGACCACAGCGGTAAGCTAACCATAATGCAATGACGAAAAAGGCCACACTTCCTGATTACTCTGAGAACTCTCTTGGCCTGTTTGGGCTAAACACAGAAACATGAAATCAGATATAAAGTAGATGAAACTACAGTTAGCAGTGTATAAAGGGACATACTCAACCTCTAACCAGTGGTGGAAAAATAATCTAATAATTCACGTGAATAAAAGTAAAATGAATGATTTGAACAACTAACCAAGAAAGGTAGTATTATCTGGCTAGCCAAATAAGGGTTTTACTATCTTGTAAGGTTCCTTAGCTAGCTAGAGCTAGCTGGCTCATTTTACATCATACATGTTTCTATAGCTACACAGTTAGCTATCTAGCAAGGATGCAACTAATACATCGTTGTAAGATTTGCCTAAAGGCTGTAGAAGCATTTATAGATATTTAACACAACATAACCAAGAAAAACTACCGAAGTGGCATCTTCAGAGCTTTCAAACTGTATAGCATCAGAGATCTGGCTAGTAGTCTGGCTCACTCAGCTAGCTAATGCAAGACAGATTATCTGTCTCCACTGCATCAGGCATTGCTGCTGCTGGCTAAAAACATTTAGCTGTGTAGACTTTGCATAGAAAACTGCTTCTAATTATTTAAATTGAACTAATATTAGAAGAATCACTTTCTTACAGTCTTTATGGGTCTATAACTATAACTGCATTGTTCACTTACAGATACGTGTAACCAAATTTAATGTTTTAAGGAAATGTTAAAAGAGTAAAAGGAAAAAGTATTATGATTTATTTCTACTCGAATGAAATTCCCATATGAGCAACCTAGCAAACTGTACACTGTTGAACTAAATACTAAATTTGCACACAATTTCTGAAATATAATGAGAAATCAATTTTAGGCAAGAGTCATAGATCAGCTGTTCTATAATAAAGAGTGTGAAATATTCTAAAAGGATATGAAAGGGGTCTTCTGCAGTGATCTAGCACTCGAATGAGGGCTGTTCGTCAAACAGTTTCCACTCGCGATGAACAGAGTAACCACAAATGGGGGGGGGGGGTGTTATAATTTTCCGTTCATATAACAAATCAAAAAAGGCTGTGATCAGCGAATGTCCTCGTGAAAACTTCCGTTTCTGTCTACCAATATGGAATAAAAAACATAACAGTGTACCGAGTTACGTGTTCACACAGGAACGTTACATCTGAAAGTCTATCAACTCTAACGAAGATTTAGAATTGAGATTTTTGTGAAATTAATTAGTCGTTTGTAAATACAAATAAAACTTAATTTAATTGAATTTTTTTTTTTTTTAAAAACCTAGGTTAAGGAATCATGCAAGAGATCCATTCAGTCACCTAGAGTTAAAATCTTTGTTAGAATTTTTTATTAAAATTGCCAAGGTTTTACTCCAGTGTCAGACACTAAGGGTTTGAGGTGTAGACACACAAAGTCTTTTGGAAAATCTGGTATTTTGAAGCATTTGCCAGAAAATAAATGTAACTTGAGAGTTTGGGTTAAGCAAACAATCAAATCTCCCAAAAATAAAGACTCCTGCTAACTTTTTTTTTTATTATTATTATTAAGTATGTAACTTTGTAAGAAGGGGCAGGAAAAAGCAATCAAAGCTTCTCTCTTCGTGGAAATGGTTTATTTATTTATTTTCATTTATATGTTTGTCAGCAATTTGAATTATTTACTTAAATTAATGGGATATTAGGTGGCAAATGGCAAATCTAGCAGGGTTTAGAGGTCTCTTTTACATAATTTTGTTTGCAAATATTATTGAAGCTAACATTTAATCAAAAGTTAGACACATTATTGCCTTTGGAAGTTTTACACAAAAAAACACAAGGTGCTGTATTGAAGTGTTTTGTAATGGATTACACTGAATGTTATAGAAATTAAATTATTTTTAGCAGGATTTTTTTTTCCATTTTTTTTTTATTTTATTAACAATTTTCTATTATTATTATTATTATTATTATTATTATTATTATTATTATTATTATTACATTAGTAATGGGTATGGAAAAAACTTCTTCCGTTCGTCCGTATGTATACGTTAAAACACCGTCTATACGATTTGCTAGTCATCTAAATTAGCTGCCTACCTTCCTGCTAACAAAATATAAACATAGGAGCGTCAGTTTTCAGTCTGTTGAAGGTATTGCAGATTAGTATTTGACATAAACTTATTCAGTGTGTACAATCATTTTGGAAATCGTGTTAAAACATTCATTTGCATTTACCAAATTAATCACAAAACTTGCCCAGAACTATGTATTAGATAGACACCCGATTAGCTTTGAACAGCTAAGGCAGCATAGTACACTATTAGGGGCCATCAACACCAAAAAACTTTGCATCTATAAGCATTGCTTTATATGCTTATAGATGATATTTGTATTAATTGCACATAATGTGATCGAAAAGAGCGTCTATCCTCATTAGAACCTGGCTGAACAGATGGTTTGACATAATTTGTCTCCATATGCAAGCCTTGTGAATACTGTGCTCTACAGATGGAGAACATGAACATAATTTCGATCCTCCTGTGAACCATAAAGCACACGATTAAATGACTCCAATTGCACTCTGCATCTGTAGCAACAAAGTGTTTTTTAAGCGTTTTTAAATTAAACAAGGTGACGTTTGATTCATATTTAACTAATATCTGCTGGAACAATGCCTAACTCACAGTTTGTTGGATATATATATTATATATATATATATATTCCAGTGTGTAGTTAGAGCTTGCTGACCTTCACTCTACGTTTACGTTTATGTCTTTCCGCCTCCACGCAGCTGTCCATATAGACACTACCACACCTTCTCCCTGCTGCTCTTCAGAAGGGAAATCTCTCGGCATCAGGCCCGGCATCCTTATGCTTCCTGTTTAAAGCGATGCTTTTTGATAAATGAAAGAGCAGTTCTATTCATAACCATCCCACATTCACACTACGCTAGGATCATATATTCTTTCTTCATATATGTTCTTCTGATGTTCATGAAGAGAGACGGAATACAAAAAGGGTAATGATCTTCTGTCCTCTAACAGATCGAATCAAAGTCCATCGCAGTGATCTTCTCAGCATTCAGAAATTCACAGACACTAACCACACTGGGGTACGTTGCAAGTTTAAGACACTTTTCACATGCAAAGTGTGAACAAATCTACCCTCTGCACTAATTATACTTGGCCATCAGCCCCAGCTATGGATTTAAAAACAAATAGCAAGCTTCCTTTTTATTCCATTTCTGGACACAGAATGTATTATGCTGGAGGCGCTGTGGCAGTACATTTCCATCAAAAGCAAACAAAAGCCAAACTGTGCCAATGGGGCTTTCCTTCATGACTGTTATAAGAGCTTATTGTAAGGTTGTACTGGCAGATTTTAGCATAAAATTTCATTTGAGTACATGTTTGATTCATACTAAAACCGTGGGGCAGGGGGGTTACAAAAAAAATCAACCGTTTTATTTGAAACAATACACAGTTGTTTAGAAGCGCATCATGATCATTTTAACTAAAATATGTAAAGTAGCTTTTCTAAATTCAGCATGAGTGGGCAACATGTATACTGAGTTCCTTTAGTTTGGCAGATCGAATCAAATCATATCTGCTCACAGAAATATTTCTTAGAATAGTATATGGAATCTGCCAAGGACGATGGCAAAAGGTCTAAAAGTAAAAATAAAAAATAAAAAAAATAAAAAAGGAGGAGAAAAAGAAGAAATAGAAGAAGATGTCTTGCTGTGTTCAGAAGCTCTGCTTATGATAGTAATATGATAAACTGTCTTCCAACTGTCCAGCAGGACAATACTACTAGTCTTTCCATTTAAAAAATGGTCATGTTCTTGATTGTAGCACCAAACACAAATCTAATATATATTCTCCATCATCCTGCATGCATCTCCCAGAGCTTGAGTGTGAGGCAATGCAGCAGCAGGTTGGAAGGACACTCACTTTTGGACACACGCTCTTTATTTGGCAAGGGCATAGCAGACACAGATGGTGGACTCACAACTGAGAGGATACCCACACAAACTCTTCTCTACAGTAATGGTGGTGAAGCAAACTGCAAGAAAAAAAGGCAGCCTTTACCAGAGCTTGTCAGTGTATTTCAGTGGGGGTTTTTTTTCACCATTACTAAAATTGTCTTTTGGTGTCAGAGTGTAGCGCTGTATCGGATTCTGTTATTCTGAGAACTTGAGTTTGCATGTGAAGGAACAGCAGCAATGGGGCTAGTGCAAACATGTTTCCATTGGCTCGAGTATAGCCCATGAAACAACAGCTGCTATGTCTGCCAAACATGAGCTCGAATCAGGGATTGACAAGAAGCACACAGCTGTCCATCCAAAAACATGAACCACAACACCTGCAAGCACAACTGTGACTGCTGCCCAGCCTACAGCTGGTCTCAACCAAGAAGTCTTCCAAAGGACAACGTGTACACCATTTGTTTCCAAAGAAAGGACACTAAAATAGTCAGACATGGAGAAACACATCAATAATATGCTCACTTAATTAAATAAAAGCGAACTGAGCAAGTTGTGTATCGGTACGTGTATCATGTTTCACGATGAAAACCAACAGCAGCCTCCAAACTAAACCATAATGACACTGCATGAACTCAGTGTCACACTGCTTGGAGAAAATGACACATCTGTTAGCCCTTGAGGCACAATATCTGCTGTGATATCTCCTAAATCTAAATAAAAATGAAACTATCTAAAGATAATGAAATGTTGGAGAACACCAGATGGAATAAAATGCTTTGATGTAATTCTACATTCATTCAGTATTTTGATAGGTTCTACTGCCCTAATCTTTGGTCATTTTAAAAGTCAGGTTCTATTTTAGAAAGCTAAGAAGCCTTGACTATACAAGAAACCCCTGAAGGATTGTACAACTGAAAGGAAATTAACTAAAGGAGTGTTCTTTTTGCTCAAAGCAAAGGCTCAGAGATTATAGGGAGGCTCTCTGTTCATAAAATAAAGAGGTCACAACCGCCTTTAAAACCAGCTGCAATGCTTTACGCTCCCTCCTTTGGCAAATACTCTTGTGTCAAACGAAGATTGAAAGACAGCACATCGTGACTTGAAGTTGTCATTGGGTGATGAGCACAGATGCTATCTGCCCTTATGTTTCCATTCTACATTTAGTTATTAAGCATGCGATGACATTTCTGAATGTCTCTCATCAGACTCTTAGTTTGTGTCTTATTGGAACAAGTTCTGAAAGTCTTTTAAACAAATATGGGACATTCCTTTTTCATTTGGGAGATCAATAAAATGGGCCAACGCTTTAAAAACGAGATGATGAAAAGGGGTATTAATAAATGGCTGCGTTAAAGCTCAAAGGAAAACTCCACCCTGAAATATTTAGTCGGTTTACATTGATATATTTGTGATTGTGATGTAAGTGGTTCTCAAACTAGGGGTTTTGACTCCATGTGTGGACACATGATTGATAAATGCGGCCATTTACCCTAACCTGTGATTTAGTGGTTGCCTGCCATTCTGATCTCATAGGTGGGCATTGTAGTGGTAAGGAAAAAATTTGAACATAATGGTTAGGTTTCACAAAAACAAAAAGTGCAAGATGTTCTTCTCTTCACCATATCCGAGCAATGTTAAATGCCATATTAATGGGAAATCCAGTAGAGCAGAGAATCAGTGGAGACAGACTGTAAGTCTGGACTAACATTTCCACAACTGCGCAGAGTTACAGCAGACATTCACCTCAGCTAGGTCGAGAAGACAAATATGATGGACTTAATGGTTTTATTAGCATGAAAGTTGAAGTTCTGAAACTTTGTTTGCTTAAGTAGAGTATACAAAAATGAGACGCTAAAACATCAGGGCTGCTGTTGTGATGGTTTAAAAAAAGAGTTAAAATTTTTAAGGGTCTTAAGGGTTGTTAATTAGACTGTCAGGGTTCAAGTCCCAGCACTGCCAATTAGCTGCTGTTTTTGGGCCCTTGAACAAGACCCTTAACTTTCTCTGGTTGGCCTTGCACTGACCCCAACTTCCTAACAAGCTGGGGTTATATAAAGAAAAGCATTTCACTGCACTGTAATGTATATGTGACAAATAAAAGCATCTTTTTTTAGCAAGTAAAAGATAAAACAAGGGGTAAATCCCACTCTGAAAATGCATTGTTGGTGATGTTAATAAAACCTTGTCGAAAGAAGTTTAAACTTTGAATTAAAGAAGTTCATTTTGAATTTCAATATGAAATAAATTTTAGAAGCCATGTTATGTGAAGATATAGTGTGCTAACATTAACATGTAATAAGCTTAACGTAGAGGGGCATGGTGGCATGGCAGTTAACACATTTGTTTCACACCTACAGGGTTGAGGGTTTTGAGGGTTCGATTCTCACCTACACCAAGTGTGTGCATGTTCTTACCATGCCTCAGGGGTTTCCTCTACTGTCCGAAGACGTGCATGTCTTGTGTGCAATTGTGCTTTATGATAGAATGGCATTCTGTCTACGGTGTACCCTGTAGTTGCCCCAAGTTTCCTGGGATAGGCTACAGGTTCTGCCTCAGCAGGATAAATGGTGTAGAGAATGAATGGATGGATGGAATGGAAGATTAGGGTGGCTTTTTTCCTTTAATCTACAGGCTGCAAACACAATGGACCTATTCCCAGAACAATCAGGAAACATTCATTTTCTTCAGCAAAAAAAATCACTTTTTCTTTTTCTTATCTGTTTCCTGATATTTTAGGGATCAGAGGAACTTTAAGTAGGTACAATTTACAGGGCCAATGCTATAAAAACTCTGAGGTAATGCTTACTCTCTGCAATGCAAGAATTTACAGTAAAGTGAGTCAGAATTCATGACATGTCCTGAAAGCAAGAGTTGACTTGGGTCTTGAAATAACAAAGAACAAAACAGAAAGGGCCGAGATATGTCTAAATTAGCTACTGCAGTGACCACAGCAAGATGCTATTCATTTTACAAGTGAAATTCACTTTAGAACTAAAACTCCTTCTAAGCTGAATTTGGAGTAGTAAAGTGGGTGGAGTCAGACCTGATGTGTGAGATCCACACATGATGTCTTTCCATTGTTCTGAGACTAAACCGCTTGTATTTCCTCCCTTTACTTTTTTTCCTACAGCAGTCTGGTCGGCTTATGAATCATGTACCACAGAAGTACAATGCTTAACTCGCAACTTAAACACTCAAATAGTTTAATCATTTCTAGTTCATTTAGCTAAACTTTCACTTTTTCAGGTAAAGCAGGAGGTTTCTGCCCATGAAACAGACCACTAGCAAATCACTCTTGAAAAAATACCCGCTCTGCTAATGCACTGCTAACTAGCCAAAGAGTAGAAATGTGGCAAGCTGGGAGCATAAATTAATGAAAACATTACAAAATGATTTCTAGCATAGTTTATTAAATTTGTTTATATGTGATTGTAATGAAAGCTGTCACTTTGCTGAGAGCTGTATAGCGGTCACACTACCTAATAAAAACATGTTACTGAACAAAGGAACATGGCTAAGATTTCATACGGTGAAAGTATTTTCTAACATTTTAATAGAGTTTTCCTTGTCAGGGCTTTCCTGTCTTTCAGAAGTGAAGCTGTTGGTGCATCTGTTTACAGATGCTGTAACGTAAGTGAAAAGAGGAACAAACTCGTTTCACTGACGTTTCTCAACATTAAATGTGACCACAAACAGGTAACAGTACAATGTGTCTCTCTTTACTGAATAAAAAATTGTAATCATTTGAAAATTGCTGTACAGTAAGAAAAATAAAATATTACAGGAGGTGCTGTTATGGAGGAAAAAAAAAAACTTTGAGGGGGAAATGCATCATACCACCCCGTCGCTGATTAATTAATTTCCTATTACAACACGTCCCTTCACGTATATACATAATATATTCTCTGTCATATTCTCTCATGTAAGTGGGCTTGTAGTTCTGACATATGGACATTTTCAAATGTGCAAAAGCAGATGACTAGCTGTGCAAAACTGAAATAGAGGGAGTTTCTGATCCTTTACAGTGCCAATAAAACAAGAAATGAGATTTGGGTCAGACTCAGTCACTTACCACACTTTAGTTTTTATTTTTCACAACAATAACCAAATCCAGCTGATTGCATAAGTAAAAAAAACAACCTTCTAACAACGAATAACATCCACAAACATTGTGTGCTAGTCTATACCATGGAGTTTTAGAACTTCTAAAGTGTATGCCAATAAAACGAGAAATGGGACCTGGATTAGAGTCAACCACCCACTGCACTTTTGCTTTTCCATAACAACAACCAAAACAAGTGTGGAACAGAAGATCGCATCTTACGGAGTGGAAATACCTTGCATATTGTCAACATTTAGTTAGTATTTCCTTTTATAAAAGTACAAGAAAGCAAATCTAAGCCTATTTATTGACATTTATTAATTATAAATAATAATAATAATTTCAAGATATAATTTCAAGGTATGAAATAGTCTTGTTCTATTAGTAGATTATACTAGTTTTAGCATTTATTTGTAGAAAGATGCAAAATTACACCAATCAGACATAACATTATGACCACCTGCCTAATAATGTGTTGGTCCCCCTTTTGTTGCCAAACAGACTTGACCCGTCATGCACTGTGTATTCTGACACCTTTCTGTCAGAACCAGCATTACCTTCTTCAGCAATTTGAGCAACAGTAGCTCGTCTGTTGGATTGGATCACACGGACCAGCCTTCACTCCCCACGTGCATCAATGTCGCTGGTGCGCCACTGTTCCTTCCTGGGACCACTTTTGATAGATACTGACCACTGCAGACCAGGAACACCTCACAAGAGCTGGAGTTTTGGAGATGCTTCGATCCAGTGGTCTAGCCATCACAATTTGGCCCTTGTCAAACTCGCTCACATCCTTACGCTTGTCCATTTTTCCTGCTTCTAACACATCAACTTTTAGGAGAAAATGTTAACTTGCTGCCTAATATATCCCACCCACTAACAGGTGCCATGATGAGGAGATAATTAGTCGTATTCACATCACCTGGCACTGCTCACAATGTTATAACTGATCGGCCTATCTCCCAGTAGATTAAGATAAGCTTGAAATGTCTAGAAATAGGTTTAATCATTTTAGATTTGGTTTACTACAATCTTATACCTCAGAAAGTGGAATGAACCTTTTTTTATTAGCTTTTTAGAGCTTTTGTTTCCTGAAAAATCCACTCAGCATGCACTTCATGAGTAACAGCTTTACATCTGCACTTTTATGCAATTACTCAGTCAGCCTATCATGTGGCAGCAGCTCAGTGCATCATGTACAGCAAATACAGATGAAGAGCTTCAGTTGATGTCCACGTCAAACTTCCGAATGGGGAAGAATACGATCTCAGTGATTTTGACCATGGCATGATTGCTGGCTGGTTTGTGAATTTTTTTAGAAACTGCTGAGCTGATTTTACACACAATAGACTATAGAGTTTAATCAGAATGGTGCAAAATGAAACAAACAAATAAAAACATACATTGAGGAGTAGATCTGTGGATGGAAAGGAGAATGGCTAGACTGGCTCAAGCTGACAGGAAGGCAACGGTAACTTAAATAACCGCTCTGTACAATGGTAGTGAACAGAAAAGTATCTCAGAACATACCATTTAGGTGGATGGAATGCAAGAGCAAAAGACCACATTGTGCCCTACGCTTCTCAACCAAGAACAGCAATTTGAGGCGCATGGATTCACCAAACTTCACTTAATGATTTCGTTCATTAACTTGTTAAATAGTTAAAAGCCTGGCCGATGTTCTAAACTTGAATGGCGAACATTACCTGAACCTCTTTTCTTTTCTACTACTACTTCTTCTACTACCTACTACTTTTCATCGTACTGTGGACACGTGTCTGACTGACGGGATAAGCTGCAAGAGAGTGCACGTGCCTAATAAAATGGACAGTGATTGTAGAAGTTTAAGTGTCATATAAACCTTACAAGCAGACTAACCGAAACTAAAGTAGAAACAAATTAAAAAACAGTGTATTTTTTAAAACAACGAAGTTGTTCTCAAAATCTCTAAGCTCACCTGCATTCATCACATCTTACATGTTCATTGACAACAGGAATTTCCTCCAAACTGTTGATTTTTGTTGGATTATTGATGTATCTTATTCTGGAATATGGCATAAAATATTTTTTACTAACAATACATGTTTTTTCCCCTCTCTCTTGAATAGAAACACTATATTCCGACAAACCTTTCCATAAATGTCTTTTCTTCATAGTGTCTTCACAATTAAATTAAAGACCATATTATTATTATTATTATTATTATTATTGTTATTATTGTTATTACTGGTTTTATGAAGAGTGCAGATTTTTTGGAAGACGTCTTATTGGTGTTAATAAATGTAAAGTTACAAAAAAAAAAAGAGATAATAATAAAGTTCCAGTACAAATAAAATTACTTAGAATAGAAGAATATCAGCAAATGTGTGCCTTAAACTGGAAGATTGGTTGCAACATATACATATTAGTTATAGTCTTATAAATGACCTGTATGGTCTTTAATCTCTAAAGTCATTATTCAGCAGCCATGAAAAGTTAAAGTTGATGAAATGCATAAAGATAAAAGCACTGACACAGATAGGAGAACCCCATAAAGCAGGTATAATGTATAGATATTCGTGTAGCGGACCGTTAGAGTACAGTCACGCACTTACGCTCTGTTGTGAGGGAAGCCCATCGATAACAGCACGTCCAAATGCGAGCCGTGTTTCACAGCGTTGTGTCGGTTTGGCCGAAGTCTGCGTGGAATAATTTTGGAATAAATGTCTTCTTTCGATGCCATGCTTTAAAATGACAAGTTCACTTTACGGTCGTGGGGAATGAAACGGCAGAGACCAGCTACAGAGAGTTCCGTCTGACCATGTTGGTTGCCCTCGTCCCCCGCTACTGTGAGGCGCAGCACGTCCAGGCGCTTTTACTGTAATAAACACACCATTACACACAGCTTCAACAAGCTGAACACCTCCTACTGCTCTACTACCACCACACGGTGGCGTACTAAATGGACGGCATCCAGTACAGAAGTGTGCACCATGGCAGGCACATTTTCACCTTGAGAAGAAGAGTGGAAACTTATGTGATTTGATTCAAAATTTTATTTCAGTGTACAAAATTCAGATTTCTGGATCACTGACTGCAATTTGCCCATCCATGTTCACTAAAAATGGCAATAACAGTACAGAAGTCTTTTACTATTATATTATATTATTTATTTATTTGAGGTGGCAGGGACAACAGGGAAATTCTGAACTAATGTTTCTTGATCATCACTTAAATTTCCTTTCCTGAAGATCTTGCTAAATGACAGATAGTGTTAGCTGCCTTTTGTATATTAGCTAAATATGATCAATATATCATTTAATCTGGAGTACAGTACGGTACAGAATCAGAATAAACACATGGTCAAAAGTAATACACAGCAAATAACAGCCTTGACATCAATTCTGACTTGAAAGCATCTTCTTTTTCTTATTATTATTTATCGTGTTATGCTGTAGTCCATCAAATTATGGTACTGGATCAAGCTTCACTTGCTGTTCATATAAAGTCTGCACTTCCAACCATAATGTTTCATAATATATATATTTGGTGGGTTTTTTTTTTTTTTTTCAAACACTACTATTTACATACAGAATACATTACACTCTTTCAACATTTCGGGTTATGAGCCTGAGGTCATTATTGTACTGAGACACAGGGACAGGAAGGGTGTACAATGCTGGCATTGATAGCACTTTAAATAGACAATTGTTTGTGCTGTGTGAATAACACAGCAACAGGAGCTCAATGACTCTTATATGTGGCCAGGGTTTACACTGTCCACATGCCCCAGTCGACACTTCAGCCTGTAATGATAACCTCTTGTACATTATCTCTTAAGCTTGTCACAGAAATGCAATCTGATTTGTGATATGTTGTCTTATTACAAATAATTACTTCTACACCACACATTAAGATGGACTGTAAGGCACAACCAGGCAGAAAACATAGCCAGCCTCCTGGAATGCACTCTTCATCTCCACCTAATGGTACAACAAGCAAACAATCATTATTATTGTCGATGAAATATCTCACTTACTAGCTGTTTTAAAAAGAAATATCTTATTTGTTATCTTTACTACACATATACACCGATCAGGCATAACATTATGACCACCTGCCTGATTTTGTGTTGGTCCCCGTTTTCGTCAAACTTGCTCGAATCCTTACGCTTGCCCATTTTTCCTGCTTCTAACACAGCAACTTTGAGGACAAAATGTTCACTTGCTGCCTAATATATCCCACCCACTAACAGGTGCCATGATGAGGAGATCATCAGTTGTATTCACTTCACCTCTCACTGCTCAGAACAGTAGGTCTGATCGGTGTATAGCTGTATTTAAATAAATATGGTATACAAAAAAAATATAAAAATTTACCAGTCGTTCAGAATCCATACACAGGCCTACCACAGCACCTCCGCTGCCAGGTAATTTCACAGCAGAGCCAAACTGTATGTACATACAAAAGACAAGTAAACTTCCATATCAGCGTTCATCTTCAATAAAGATGGCTGTCTTTTCAGTTTGGATTGGTTGCCTGCTTTTAGCCCAAATATAGATGACATATGGACATAACTTTTTTCCTGTTAAATTAGACTCTTTGCACAAGAATATCCATGCTTGTTTATTTAGCCAAAGATTTTATCCTAAGTTAGTAACTAAAATTCAAATGTTCATCAGTTAAACTAAAAAGATAGATAAATACATAAAATAAAGGGGATTGACTGAGAGGGTATGTCAATTTTAAGAAGGTACGCAAGACAAACAAGACAAGTGAAACAGGTTATATTATTTTATTATTTGTCGAACTTTTGCAAGTATATAGTAATAACAGGTAATTGGAGAAGACCCTGGACCACCCTGTGATGTGTCCACTCAGAGAGGGGCTCTGAGTTCTGACAACAGGAAGCTATGGGGCAGATGAGGGATAACGGTCTTGCTCAACAACATAACATTTGCATGGTTGGTAGTGCTGGAGTTTAAATTTCTAAATAGCCCAAAGCCTCAACTACAGTGTCATGACCATCCTGGTTTCCAAGGAGGCTGGAACAATTATCTGCACCAATTTATTTCCTTGACTAGCACTGTAAGAGGCAAGGCATGGTGATGCCTGTGGTTTAGTACAAAAGAACAAAAAACATCAAGGCTAATTTTAAACCAAAAGCATTACCCATGCAGTTTCCTATTCTAAGTAGTGTAGCTTTTTAAACCATATGGAAATGCCACTGCAGGAATGAAGCACACACCCTGTTTTTCCTGCTTGTTGTATGGTTCAAGAAATGGCGTTCCTGCAATGTTTTCGACTTGAGAAAAACAAAACATTGTAGACACGTTCTAGTTTGTCATTCCTACCCTCTCTTTTTCATTATTGTCTTCTATGTTGTTTACTTTGCTGGAGAGACGCCATTGCCATTTATTATGTAATCTGACACGCCCACACAGGGAGCTGGAGTTTTCTAGTATTTAGCTAGAATTTAATTTCAGTAAGGTCTTGGTTCACATTACACATATATGGAATCATTAAAAAGATTAAAATTATAGTGGGTTTAGAGACAAAATCTATATCCTCGTCATGATTTACCTGTCTTGCCATTTGTACCATCTGAAGATTTCCTGAGCCTAAACAGGCGTCAGTGTAAATAGACCTTTAGAAAAAAAAAAGATTGCTTTACTTCGTAGTTCAGAATGAACCTCACACTATATCATGTGTAAGAATGGTTAGATGTAAGTGTTGAGGATCTTACCGTCTCAGTTCAAAGTTTTCATCCATAAGCTGGGCCAGTCTGGGCCAGTCCTTAGATTCAAAGGCTTGCCTGCATGAGGAAAAAAAGGCATCCTGCTACAAAAGTAGTTTGTTCCCACACTAATAATCAATAAATTCTTTCTTCATTTTCAGTAATCACCATATTCTGATCTGTGGCTTATTCCAGAAACACTGGGTGCAAGGCAGGGATATACCCTGGATGGGACGTCTGTCTATCTCAAGGCATTATTTAGGGCTGTCACTAACAACACATCAGCTAAATAACAGCAAGGTGGATGTGAAATGGATTTTGGGTGAGAATTTAGGAAGATAAATGCATATATCTAATATATCTAAAAGAAAAATTTTATTTAAAGCAGATAAACCATATTGCCAAAAGACAAATAAAACAAAAGTGTGTTCATTTTCGGGCCAGCCAGGGAGAGGATATGATGACTAAGGAGAGATATGCTGAGAAATTTATTGTGTTATTAATTAGAGAGAATAAAAATTAAAGTATAATTTTAAATAGCCTATATGACCAAAACTTTGTGGACACTTTTGCAGTAACTGACCTCACTAACACTCTTCTAGCTGAATGGGCAAATTCCCACAATTCAAAATCTAGAGAAAGCCTTCCCAGAAGACTGGAGATTAATATAACAGCAAAGGGAAAATTAAATATTTAAAAACTGCATATAGGTGTTTTAAACCTATAAGTGCCCAAAAATGTTTGGTCAAATAGTATATCTAACTGTACACCGATCAGGCATAACATTATGACCACCTGTGTTGGTCCCCATTTTAACAGCCCTGACCAGTTGAGGTATAGACTCCACTAGATCCCTGAAGGTGTGCTGTGGTATTTGGTACCAAGATGTTAGCAACAGATCCTTTAAGTCCTGTAGGTTGGCCTCCATGGGTCCCACCTCACAACTTACAGGACTTAAATGATACTTTTGATAGATACTGACCACTGCAGACCAGGAACAACCCACAAAAGCTGCAGCTGCTACCTAATATATCCCACCCACTTACAGGTGCCATGATGAGGAGATAATCAGTCTTATTCACTTCACCTCTCACTGCTCAGATCGTTACGCCTAATCGGTGTATAACTGTAGCTATACTATTGAGTTATACCGTACTTGCTATATACACTTATTTTACATATTCAATTGTCGTTCTTTTTGCCGCTCAAATCCAAACACCATTAAATGGAGGATTGTTTTGTCTTGTTTTGTGTCTTCAATCCTAGCCATTTAAGCTACAAAACTATGCTCATACTAATGTAATCTTTCATTTTTGTAGTAAAATAAAGTGCAATGGAAGCTTTATAGCCATTTACATGTAAGTTATGTTTCACTCTTTAGTTTATTTGTTATGCGCACAGCCCATATTCAATCATACACACCTAGGATCAGAGAATCTACGTATCTCTTAGAGGTGGGAGGAAACAAGAAAACACAGAAAAAAACACACTCACAAGGTTTGTTTCATGGCAACGTGATATCAGAGTGGGATGATTAACAATATCTAAACAAATGGTCTAAATGTGCAGTGACTGAACAAACCTGGCCTGGTCTGTGAGCTTAGCAAAGTGTTTCATGGCTTCTACCACTTCAGGTTCACCTAGTCAAAGCCAAGAGGGACATATAGAGATGAGCAGGAGAGCTATGTTAATATCAGAAGAGTTTGTGTTCTCTCTGTGTACTTACCCTTCAGCCAGCGCTCTCTAACATTGCTGTGAATACGGCCAGAGTCACTCGGATCCCCTAAGTAAGCTAACCAAAACGTGGGAAGACTGCTCATATCCATAGAGATGTACTCTCCTGAACAAATATACAGATATGATCAAGCTCCAGATGTGTGGAGGCTTAGACTGAGTATAACACACACAGCATTTCATTATGTGATTATGTGTGTAACATAGTTAACGGCGTGTTTCTCTCATTTATTTAACTTGGTTCTAATAACTTGAATTTTTATTATATGTTGTTCTAATCGCATAATAAAGAAAGAAAATAAATAAATTGTGAACTGACTTTCAAGTCAGATGAAAATTCAGTCAGTGACATCGAAAATTCATGACGTTATGCTGAAAATCTTAAGAAACAATGAGTGGCTGCTTCGAGAAATGAAACAAGGAAAAATTCTAATTTAATTAATAGTGTTTGTGTTTTTTTGTATTTCCTAATTCCATATATATATATATATATATATATATATATATCTTTGTCAATGTATTCATTAACATAACTAATAACATTAATTAATTCATCATTTAGTAGTGGCCATGGTGGATCCAGAGTTTATATTAAAGGGAAAGGTGTGAACAAAACCTGGATGGGACGAGTGTCTAGTGCGGTGTCATGTGAACATATATTCACATTTAAGGGAAAATTAGCATAGCCAATCCAGCTACTGCATCCTGTCATGTATAAAAACACAATTCCAGATTATATATTGCTAAAAATATTCTACTCTCCAAAGTGATATCTGAACTAAATCATTAAAATAAATTCATTACTAAGCTGTAAATAGAAATACATGGTCAGAATCAGTACCATAACCTTGCTTGTCCATTATCTGCTTGTTAAAGTCCATGTACACCAAACCCTCATACACCTGCAAGAGCATCACGATACAACAACATAAGAAAAACAGATAACACTAAAGAATTTACTGAGTGATGCAAGACTAACCTGTACCACTCTGTCCTGCAACCCAGCCGTGATGAAGAGCTCGTCCGTCTCCACGTTCAGGATAAAGTTGGCTCGGATTGGTTTAGGAAGATCCTAACAACAAAGGCTCCAAAATTACTGTATGAACTTAAGATTAAAGATTTATATGCGGAAAAAATGGTACACTTACGTCTTCAGTGAGGTTGTAAAATTTTATCAGGCACTTCAAGGTAGCAGATACAATTGCACTTCACATAAAACACAACCAGTAAGAAAATTATGGGCTGTAAATGTGAGTATTAATGTACAAGCTGCATGCTAAATTTTATTCATCAATGTAAAAACAACTGAAAAAAAAAAAACTTCAAATATTATCCCAATATCTTGTTATATTCTTGGTGAAGAATACCTACCTACTTCCAGCTAGGCCCTGGAAATGACCAGAAAGATGCATGGCATATGAATTTCAGCTTTAAAGCAATACACTGAAAGATCTGTAGAGAGCAATGCAGGTCAAATTTGAACTCACCACCTGCCGTGGAATGTTGGTGTCATACTTTAGAGTGAAATTTTGCTTGGTAAGGCCAATGCTGTCCAGATAAAAAGGAGATCAAGATATCAGTTAATAAAGATGTTCTTTGGGTTACTTGATAAAACATTTCTGGCAATTTTAGCTCATTTTTTATATAACTGAGCAATTTAGGGTTGAGGGCCTTGCTCAAAGGTCCAGAGATGGCATCTTGGTGGACCTGAGATTCAAACAGTTGGGATTCACAACCTTCCGATCAGTAGTCCAACCCCCGTACCCACTAAGCGCAACATCAAACCAAGAAATTCTACTACAATTAGATCTTAAGTTCATTTTATATATAAACCATGAGCCAACCTTTTTAAATGAGATCAAAATAGCATTTGAACACTTGCACAATTCCAGCACACTAACATTCCTATTTGGAACATGATTATAAACATGTTAGAACAGCTAATTTACTACACGTTTGCCATAAATTGCCTTGGGACCAGTAGGTTAAAAATTCACTAATTGAAAGGTACTCCATGTACAATAACCCAGCAAAGTAAAAATTTGCTGGGTTCCTGTACATGTATGAAATAAAACAGCAGACACACTTGCAAAAGTTAAAACAAGAAAAGTGGACATTGAAGAGAATGGCCAGGAGATGAGTATGACATACTCTATATTGCCAAAAGTTTTGGGACATCTGCCTTTACATGCACATGAAAGTAATATGAAGTTGGACCGGTCTTTGCAGCTATAACAGCTTCAACTCTTCTGGGAAGACTTTCCACAAGGGTTAGGAGTGTGTTTATGGGAATTTTGATCATTCCTCTAGAAGCGGCATTCCTCTAGAATTTTTGAGGTCAGGCACTGATGCTGGACGAAAAAAGGCATGGCTCACAGTCTCCTCTCTAATTCATCCCAAAGGTGTTCTATGGGGATGAGGTCAGGACTCTGTGCAGGCCAGTCAAGTTCCTCCACACCAAACTCACTCATCCATGTCTTTATGGACCGTGCTTTGTGCACTGGTGTGCAGTCATGTTGGAACAGGAAGGGGTCATCCCCAAACTGTTCCCACAAAGTTGGGAGCATGAAATTGTCGAAAATGTCTTGGTATGCTCCTATGTTCCTTTCACTGGAACTAAGGGGTCAACCCCTGAAAAACATCACCTGAACTCAATGATTTGGAGGTCTGTCCCCAAAGCATTTGCAAATATAGTGTAGAAGAGCCCATTTTAGGTTAGAAGAACTTGTGTGAAGAACCACTCTTATCTTCTGTATGAACAACCATCTGTATTGCTGACTTGGTTTACACAACCATACTGAACTAAAATTTGGAACATATTTTAAAAGAATATAGACAGTACTAGTACAAGTATTGAAGTAATAGGCTGACTAACTGTAATAACAAAAGAGCAGTGGCATCAGGAGATGGATGTATAGTGGATTGTTTTGTTTTGGCTTTGATAATAGACTCTAAGATAACTGGACGTGTTGTGGACACTTTGTTCCAGAAGTTCAAGAAGAATGCTGTAGGATGTGAACACACAACGTCAGCTAAAGTGGGTAGTCTGATAAGACATAGCATTAAACAAACACAAGCATGAAGAAGCAGTGTAAAGTGTGTTGGAAAAATGAAGTAAGTTCAGTAAAAAAAAAGGTTTGAGCAACAGCACATTTAGAAAGGACAAAAAAAACAGGCGAGAAAAACCAGCAGCAAGCATTTGGAATCAATAAGGAACACCAAATTCCAGTAACTACATTCGCAGTCCATTCGATACAGGATCAATGAGCCTGGTCTGGTGCTCTTTTACTTCTAACAGAGTCAGTGAGATTGTGTTCATTTATGTTTCATGCATTCTGTATGCAAACTTGCAGAAGATTGCAAACAAATTGTTTAAATGTCTATAATGGATCTTTCAGCACGATAACACTCTGAAACACACCAGCTGCCTTTTCAAAGAATGCTTTGCCGAAAAAGAAAATAGAATGGTCTTTTCACATCCCAGACTCCCCAGGGAATCCAGTGAAGAGGGAAATAAGAGGTCATCGATGTTCTAATGTGTATGAATTGAAGTCTTTACTGCCTGATACTTAGAAAACAATTTTGTTACAGAAAGTGGTCATTTCTATACCCAGTCAAGGTCAGTTTTGCCAAGGAAAGGACTGTTTGTAAATGTGTGGTTTAAAATAATTGCATGGTTTTTAACTATGGGTAAAATATCCTTCGGAGAGTCTGAAAAAGTCTAAAACATTTCGATATGTGTGACATGAAGTCTTACCCTTGATTTGAGCAGAACTGATAAAACTTCTTACAGGTAGCCTGTAACAGCCTTAGACCTCCCAAATACCTGGTGAGAGGAAAACATGAGCCAGTGTTGTTCCACAATCGTGTCATACAGGATATATCGTCTGCACACATAGCAAACAGAAACGGGAAGTATTACTGGAAAAAAAAAAGAACAAACCCTTCTTTGTGACTGATGCGAAACAGATCCTGTAGGCTGCCGAACTCTGTGGGATCATTCAGTGGATGAGGAAGGAGGACCTAAAAAACCCCAAACATGTTAAAGGAAATTAGACCAAGTCTACTTAGGATTTGTAAGGTTTTCTGTTTATATCTACCAGAGACTGGCTTTCTATTAGTGTCACTTCGGCCCAGAAATTAGAGATGGTCATGGCGATGGTTTTGCCATTGAAGCCGTCAGAGGGATTTCCCATCAGCCCTACCCTGTGGGGGGGCAAACAGTGATAAAGCAGGACTCAAAAGATTAAAGCTAGACCATATTCATGATGGTTAGACTATATTGTGTCTGTGTGTGTGTTATCACCAACCTGGCATAAGAGCGGAATGTAATGGGTTTGGCTGGAAGCTCTTGCTGTTTAGTTGTGTAGTGTGCGAGCCATTTTGTGTAGTCAGACAGACCCTGTAACGTAAGACATAAAACTAATTATCTTTACCTAACCAGATCAATCTGATTATTATGGCAAGTATTAGCACTAATACACATGTTTTATTTTGCAAAATGCACCTAACAAACTGAAAAAAATGCCAAGGCTATACATTTTAATCAGAATCTCACCACTTGTCCAATTAACTGGAAGCCTGTTGGTAGCTTCATTCCATACACAGGCAATTGTTCTTCATTTATAAGCCATTCCTAGGAAAGAGTACATGAATAGACCAAGCAATGTTAGCTGAAAATAATTCCATAAATGAAAATTTGGTGTAGTACTTCAATGTTTGGAAAAGCACTTGGTTGTTGTTGTTGCAGTTTTTTTATTTTTATTTTTTGAAGCAATGCACTGACCCACAACCTGCCGAACGTCCTGTATTCAACATCCGGCTGCTTGAGCAGGAAGTCTGAGAGGTAAGATAGCGTCTCTTTTCGGAGGCAGTAGAAGACCACGCTGGCCAGGCGAGATGTTGTGACGCCCTCTTCTGGCTTCTCAAGGAAACGCTGGATCCTATAAAGCAACAAGCGAAATATAATGTACACGATGTGCATATCCAGGCACATAAAGAATCTCCTACACTGGAATTATTTAATGCATATTTAATAAATTTGGTTAATTCGCAAAAATGAGTTTTAGTCATAAATTTACAAAAGGTTACCTATAATAATATATTTCATATTTCACTACAAGGCCAGAAAAACAGTTATCTGAGGAATGCTGTGAACAAAAATGTATAGTGATACTATATTTTTTTAAACATTGCATGGTTTTGGAGCAATCCTTACCTATGAGAATCTGGACATACTTCTACAATGCCTCTGGTGTAACATTTCTCCCCTTCTTCAAGCTCATAATATATAGCCAACTCTCCAGACTGAAAAATGAAAACACGAGTTTGATTAACTGAGCCATTCAGTTGCAAAACACTTTCAACATATTGTTTTAATACATTAAAGAGCTAAAAGTTAATGCAGGTAAAACTGCAGCAAAAAGCAATGAGTTAACAACATTATAATTCATTTATTAAAATATCGGTTTCAAATTGGTCACCATATCATATTGATATTAATAGTTTTTTCATTTTACTACATTGCTGATGCACATACTTTGCCTAAGCAGCAGTTGTTCTTACCTTAGACCTAAAAAAACGAATAACTTGAGCAATGTCAAAGTTCTGATCAGAACAAAGCATGTCTCCTGCAATCTACAGACACAAAACCGCATCATTAAAAGCACAACATGCCTAGCAACAATAAGGGGAAATACTAAATGCTGTAAAGGTAAATGTAAATCGAGTCCATGCCGTACCACCATGATGTCGTCTTGAAGATGGCGGCTTCGGATGGCCAGCTCCAAGTCAGCGACGGCCCCGAGCCGATCCTCCAAAGTGGTGCTACCATCATTCACCACATTCTCCACTGGGAAATCATTGGCAGTTGCCCAACGCTCATAATGTTTGTACCTTCAATGTTTTCAAGAGTCTTTTGTAAAAGCTACCTCAATATTACAACATTTAATACAAGGACTATGATAAAAATGTACTTACTTGTCTGCATTTGTGACTAAATAGACTTCACTGAAGAGTTGCCGCCTATAAAAGACAAGATAGATGAAATGGCCGCCTGAAATGCATCCATTCAAAATAATAACAATTACATTCAAGCAAGCTTACGTGTTGACTGTTTCCCACCAGAAATCTAGAATTTTCTTCCCCCCAACACCAGGCAGCAATGCTTTTGGCACCCCGGCAAGATGTGCGTACAAGCCTGTGACATCATTCTGCCATAAAGAGAAAAACGGTAAACAGGATCATAAACTTCCTATTGACTCAGGGCTCAACACATTTTCAGCTTCGCAGATGAATGAGGCAGATTAATCAAATCAACATAATAGGACACTTCAGAAACAGAATTTTTTGCAGGGTCATCTGAGGTGTTTTTTATTTTTTGCTGTTGAATAACAAATACACTGATAGAGCTGATGAAATCACATCAAATTTCAGTAGTAATATAAATACCCCAAGGCAGCAGATTTACTGACTTTGTGGTTGATAAACGCTTCCTGATCCTCTCGGTTCTCCAGATTTCTGTATTCTGCATCATTTGCGCCTATTGCACGATTAAAATCTAAAATCATGATCTAAAAATTCAGTCTAAAAGTGATTCAAATGAGGAGGCTAAGATCAAGTTCTATGGCCAAAAATCCCTACAGTGGTTCAGAGGCTATCCAGCATCATCGCCATCTCACAGTTCCAGGATTCTTGGTTTGATTCATGAGCTTGGGTTAGCGTCTGAGAAGAGTTTGTCACATGTTGTCCATTTGGTGAATTCTGGGTTGTCCAGAACATCTTTAAAGAACATCTGTGCACAAAACATAGACTGATGCATTTCCAGCTTGTGCCTAGTGTTCCCAGGATAGGCTCCAGATACACCAAGAGCCTGACCAAGATAAAGTGTTTACTGAAGAGTAATGAATATTCAACAGTATTTAAAGCACAGCCTGATTTAGATATATACCACAGTCATGTGAAACAAAGCAAGCAAAGTGGACAAATTTACAAGAATGAGAGTGAGGAGCTTTCCATGAGTGTATAATCAAGATGTGGACAGGTCTAACAAAACTGGACTAACTGGATCAGCCATGACATTCTGAGCAGTGAGAGGTGAAGTGAATAAGACTGATTATCTCCTCATCATGGCACCTGTTAGTGGGTGGGATATATTAGGCAGCAAGTGAACATTTTGTCCTCAAAGATGATGTGTTAGAAGCAGAAATGGACAAGCGTAAGGATTTAAGCGAGTTTGACAAGGGCCAAAATGTTATGGCTCGACCACTGGATCAGAAAACTCTTGTAGCTCTTGTGGGGTGTTCCCGGTCTGCGGTATCTATCAAAAGTATCCTTTAAGTCCTGTAAGTCATTTTAAAGAATCTTCTGCTAACATCTTGGTGCCAGATACCACGGCGCACCTTCAGGGATCTAGTGGTCAGTATCTATCAAAAGTATCCTTTAAGTCCTGTAGGTTGCAAGGTGGGGCCCATAGAGGCCACTTAAAGGATCTGCTGCTAACATCTTGGTGCCAGACACCACAGCACACATTCAGGGATCTATTGAAGTCCATGCCTCGACGGGTCAGGACTGTTTTGACAGCAAAAGGGGGACCAACACAATATTGTTATGCCTGGTTGGTGCACATTTCTTAATCAGTAACACTTTGTCCAAAGTCCAGAATTCCCTCCTCCCTCATTCCCTTGTAAAGCAAATGGCCTCCCATGGGACGTGTTCAGTAGGTTTACATGGACGCAAATATTCCTACGTAATCAGCATTAAAACGTGTAACAATGTGCGTGTGTGTGTGTGTGTGTGGAACGCATTCAAACTCTTACGTCAGAATACGCCTGATTTTCCACGTCATCAGTTCCGAAAGTTAACTGTTACTTTACGGTTAATGTGAACAGATAAAACATCAACATGATAAAGACTGTAGTTCTGTACCTTAATCTGCGTCTCTAAAAGAGTACCATGACCTGCAACGAGTAAAATGCAAATCATTGTAAAGCCTGCTATTTTCTGTGTGCAAGAGAGTTTGCAAGATGTTCAGAGTACATAGTTCAGTTACAACCCGGAAGTGGGCGTGTCATTACGTGTCTTAAAGCTCCAGCGTCCCTAAAAATATTTTCCTGACTACAACCACAGTGATCCTCAAGCAGATGATCTAGGTTTGTTTATTTATTTGATTGTTTGTGCTTTGTTACAGTTATGGAAATCACATACAAAATTGTTATATTCCTTATAGATACCAGCTGTGGAAATAAGCATGGTCCCAGGTCCTGTATTAATGCGTGTAATACACTGTTATAGACATGTAAACAGTCTCAGATAACCATTAAGGCGATATTGTACCTGATGTTAAATGCAAATAATCCAGTTTGAAATTATTTATACAATTGCATGACATTAAACTTCAAACTCAATTAAACTCAATTTCACAGACAACCTGTTGACATAATCCTACAAAATGACTCAAATATTAGACATACTATTAGATGTATTATTTTTTGGCTGTTTATTAAAAGACATCAAGCTTTTCATTTCTTGAATTTACACAGAAATAGCATTTTATGTCAAAGTTAATTAAACCCATTCAATTATACACCGCTCAGCCATAACATTATGACCACCGGCCTAATATCAGTGTCGGTCCCCCTTTTTGCTGCCAAAACAGCCCTGATTCTTCGAGGTATGGACTCCACTAGATCCCTGAAGGTGTGCTGTGGTATCCGGTGCCAAGAGGTCCTGTAAGTTGTGAGGTGGGACCTCCATGGGCTTAAAGGATACTTTTGATAGATACTGACCACGCAGACCAGGAAAACCCCACAAGAGCTGCAGTTTTGGAGATGCTCTGATCCAGTCATCATGGTTGATATCAAACAACCAATTAAATCTATGTGTGTATGTATGTATATATAGCTAAAAGACAACACACCTCACATTCATATTCAAGCAATATGCTTTAATATCAAAACAGGTAATTGTAAGCTGGAATGTTATCATTTTCATCTCTCCATTTGGATACTAAAATAACCCCCTCAAAAAGTATAATCTGACAATTTTTTGGGGGGGAAGATACAAAAATGATACCAATGAGAAAATATTTTCCACTCAATCAATACATATCAGAGGACTTCTACTGTTTTTGGTATTAAATCAGGTTGAAGAAAACAGACATTGTGAATGCTTATGCCTAGTATTAATGTATGATTTAAGTGCTTAGATTTAACTTTCTTAACATCTTACAAATTTGGGCTGTTTTATTAGATTTCACTCGAATCAAGATTTGCACTTTGAAATTTAGAGCAAACAGCGAACATATTTTTCCCAGCACAATTCGGCTGAACAGATTCAGACCTCAAATGACTTGAAACTCAAGGCTCGTCTTACGCCTCCGTTATCATGTCAGTGTTTTTGTCAAGAGTGTTGAAGACCTTTAAACATACCCTGCAGCTCTTTAGATCCGGTAGCAGCTATCAGCACAAAAGAAAACATTTCGATCAGATGCAGTCACAGATTTATGTGACTGATGTATTACTGTGAAAAACAGATGTGGAAATGTAATGCGGAAAGAGAATTACTTTAAAAAGCAGACAGAAAACTATTTTGTCCTGGATGAGGGGTTATATGCTTTGATAAATAAAATGGCAAAAAAAAGAAAGGAAAGAAAAAAAATGAACTGCCATCCTAATTGTAGAACACAGTGAAAAGTTATTCATATTTCATACACACACACACACACACACCCCCAACATCGGTTCATTATGAATGAGCACAGAATCAAAAAACTAACTTCCTGTTCTTGTTTCACTGATTTTCGATGTTTTAAATACAATATTTAACAGACTCTGTAAGGTTACAAAATATATTATACTGGGACAAACTTTCAAGTTCCTCCTCTAATTTATTTCAGGGGTCATGAAGGTCCAGATTGAGGTGAGATGAGACCATGTGGCGCGATGATATCGGTGTCCTCGGCTTCAGGTCACAAAGCTCAAGGTCCGTTGGTAATTCGTGTTAGGATGTGATTCGTTTACCTCTTAGATTCATTTTATATAAACATATATAACTTCCTTTGCCATACAAACAAATACACAAATGCTGCACGCCACTGGGAGAGACCTGGACACTGGTTGTACTGTGTCCAAACTGTTACACAGGTAGGCAGGCAGGCTAGAAACATTTCATTTAAAAGTCTTTAGAGTATCTCATACTTGTCGACAACAAAGGAAGTCTCGGTGGAGAATTTCACCGGGCTGTCTCCATCTACCTGGGTCACTTTGGCCACCTGTAGTAACAGGAAAGATATTCGTTTTTTATGTTCGTCATAATTGTCACAATAACACAATAAACACTGCAGCTCACCTGAATGCTGGAATAGGTGCGTTTAGACACGAATGAGACATTCACTGGGAAGAAGTCGTTTGGCCTCCCGGCTATGCTGAACTCCAAACTTCCGCTCTTGTTGTTTTCATCGATGACGGGCAGGCACCATTCAAGAATGTTTTTCCTGCTGTCATGGCGATACTCACCATCAAGATCTCCAACAACAGGGGCACCTACTCCTGACCTGCAAATTTGAGATGAACGGTGTAAGGAACGAAAAAATAAATAATGACAGAACATACTGTTAGAGTAAAATAATTCACAATAAGGTGGTGAGATGTGGCCTGACACACCTGATATTTTCATCACATCACATTTATTAATCTTACACCACTGTGCTTGGGCAACACTAACATTTTTTAAATAAAGTATGAACCCACATACATCTTATCCATTTATAGTTAAAATTAAGTTTAAATTAAAATTGAGCATTCAATAGCAGCGTGACATCAGGCACAACATTATGACCACCTGCCTAATATTGTGTTGGTCTCCCTTTTGCTGCCAAAACAGCCCTGACCTGTCATGCACTGTGTATTCTGACACCTTTCTATCAGAACCAGCATTAACTTCTTCAGCAATTTGAGCAACAGTAGCTTGTCTGTTGGATCAGATCACACGGGCCAGCCTTCGCTCCCCACGTGCATCAATGAGCCTTGGCCGCCCATGACCCTGTCGCCGGTTCACCACTGTTCCTTCCTTGGACCACTTTTGATAGATACTGACCACTGCAGACCGGGAACACCCCACAAGAGCTGCAGTTTTGGAGATGCTCTGATCCAGTGGTCTAGCCATCACAATTTGGCCCTTGTCAACAACTAAGTGTAACATACTCAGAGAAATGTGCATACATGAGCTCACAGATCCCCACGATTGGCTAGTATTGTAGTGACTGACAAAGAGAAAGTGTACGCCATCCCTCTGGATGTGCTTTAACTGAACTTACGGCACAGGGATGGTGATGACTACATCATTGAGTTCAAGGCCCTCCTCCTGGAGCTCATATTCAATGTTGACGTCGCAGTTGCTACCACTTTCTGAAGGCCAGCAGTTGACTACAGATTAAAAAAAAGTTCAGCATTAATAAACAAATAGTGAACATACATTTCTGACACACATCTAAAGATAAATTATTCATTTAAACTTCAACATGTATTAAGTGAAGAGGAACATACTGGTTAAAGGGATGAGGGACTCGTCTGTGGTCTGTAGCCTCCACTTCAGCACACCCACATCATTGTTCAGGGGAAAAGACTTTTCTGGGTTTTTCAGTCCAATCAAAGACTCCGCAGTGAACAGCTTCTTATCTACATTAGGATGGGTCTGGGGAAAAAACGAATGCCTTTAACGGCAAAATACACAACACCTGCCATAGTGAAACACCAAAATGCACAAATACCTGCAGTTGCACTCCTTTCTTGTCGTTGTTGTTAATCTGCAAGCGGATGCGGCCGTATTTATCGTCCGAGACTCTCAGCGTGATTATACCCAAGATCTCCATGTTCTGCAGCCCACCATCCCGTCCACAAGTCAGAGATATCTTCTCCTCTATCTTCAGATGTACACTAATGTACAGGAGTAAAACATGAGCCTCACTCTACTCTCCAAAGACTTTCAATCTACTATATGCTTAATAAGCATACAGAATTATTGTAAGAATATGAAATATACCTTTCTGTGTTCACTGGAGGCTGAAGGACTTTAGATACTTCTGAAGCTTTCTTTCCTGCACTGGGCAAGATAATATTTTCCCCCTCCGACTTGAGTTTGTCTACAAAGTTGTCGAGCTCCTTTCCTTTGGCACCCAGCTTCAGCGCTTTACTGGGACCACTAGGCCTAGATATGACACAACCTCACATTAATTCTGATCATAAAAGTAAGTAATGCGTAAAAGACAAAAATGTGCTCTTACGTATTCAAGTCCTTTGCCTATAAATATGCAGTACACACACCTGACTGATACAGGAACCGATTTAGGCTTCTCTGGTTCCATCACCGAGTCTGTGATGATGGTAGCAGTGCTGCTCATTCCTGAACTTCCAAAGCCTCCGAAACCTGGTGCCTTTTTACCGGCACGCTCTGCATCCCGTCTCGCCTGCTGCAGCTCTTTAGCCTTCCGCCTCATCTCTGCGTTTGCTTCTCGTTCTTGGGTCTGGTGTTTAAAAAAAAAAAAAAAAATCATTAACAGATATGGACAAAAAAAACAGTAGCCCATTTCCCCAGGAAGTAAACAGATTTCACATGAGAGTTTTATATTCCTAGTACTACACTACCTGCTGCACTACATACACCAAACATGTTGAGAGTTGGCTGAAGGTAGGTTTTTTATTTATTCTTTTTAAACTTGGCGGTCTGCAACAATGCTTAGGTAGGTGGTACGTGTCAAAGTAACATCCACATGGATGGCAGGACCCAAGGTTTCCCAGGAGAACATTGCCTAAAGCATGACACTGCCTCCGCCGGCTCGCCTTTTACCCATAGTGCATCCTGGTGCTATGTGTTCCCCAGGTAAGAGACGCACATAAACCCGGCCATCCACGTGATATAAAAGAAAACGTGATTCATCAGACCAGGCCACCTTCTTCCATTGCTCTGTGGTCCAGTTCTGACTCTTGCATACACATTGTTAGTGCTTTCAGTGGTGCACAGGGTTCAGCATGGGCACCCTGACTGGTCTGCGACTATGCAGCCCCATACGCAACAAACTGTGATGCACTGTGTATTCTGACACCTTTCTATCAGAACCAGCATTAACTTCTTCAGCAATTTGAGCAACAGTAGCTCGTCTGTTGGATCGGATCACACGGGCCGGCCTTCTCTCCCCACGTGCATCAATGAGCCTTGGCCGCCCATGACCCTGTCACCGGTTCATCACTGTTCCTTCATTGGACCACTTTTGATAGATACTGACCACTGCAGACCGGGAACAACCCACAAGAGCTGCAGTTTTGGAGATGCTCTGATCCAGTGTTCTAGCCATAACAATTTGGTCCTTGTCAAATTCACTCAAATCCTTACGCTTGCCCATTTTTCCTGCTTCTAACACATCAACTTTGAGGACAAAATGTTGACTTGCTGCCTAATATATTCCACCGACACTGTCTGTGTTAATGTACCTAATTAGCTAACTAGTTCCCTAATACGCATCTACATTATGCTAGTTATTCTAGCCAAGTGAATTAAGTTGAAAATAAATAAATAAAAGTTTGGGACTATGTAGCACCCTTGTTAAAGAGAATATATTGAAAATGACAGTATTTATCCTAATTCTCAGCCACCTCACCTCTCTGACTGCACGGAAGACCTTCTCCTCGTGCGAGTCCATTTCAGTGAAGGTTCGGATCTGGGCCAGGTTAACATTTTCCCTGTAGCCCAAAGCAACAATTTCATCAAAAGCGAATATGAGATCAAAGCAGTGTTCGGAGATCTCGCTCTCCTCCAGTACACGGCAGTATTCGGGGATCTGAAAACAATCACAGGCATTTATATAAACCACGGCAATCTCGTAACTGAATGGAATACCACGAAGGGTAATGCAAAGGGGTGGGGGTGATCATTTCATACCACACGAGAGAAGAGCCGCAGCGTCTCCAGGTCCTCCAGGATGTTGCTGTTCTTTGTGGTGACGAGAACCATATAGAGTTTCTCTAATGGCTGGTAGACATAGCGCACGCTGTCTGTCTCTACAAAAGTGTGCTGCTTTCCGGTGCTCATCAGTTTAGGAAAAGCAGCCAGGAGACCCTCGATGCGAGTGCGGGTCATCTCCACAAACTGCCGAGACACTATGGCTTTTCCTGACTTGGTGCATACTGCAGCTGCCAAGAGCACCTAATAAAGGAGGAAAAAAAAACATTACAAACACAAGTTCTTCAGTCCTAATGCTCAGATCTCATTCTTATAACTTTTTTATTTAGTGTCTTTATTTAACAACGATTGAGGAACAATTCCCTGTGACACAAGACTTCATATTTCTTTCATAAAAGATGTCTCAGGTGAGTTCAAGCAGTGTAGAGCATGTAAAAAATAAAATAACACTATAATAATAATAATAAAAAAAAATTCCCAACACAGAATAAAGATGAGCTTCCGCCACCCAAAATATGAATACATAAACATTCAACCATCGATTACATCGTAACAGAGCCAGGACTTTAAAATTTATTTTAATACCTTGATCTTAATTAAAAAAAAAAAAAAAAAAAAAAAATTATATATGTATGTATGTATATATATATATATATATATGTGTGTGTGTGGTCAACAATTATCATTTTTATTTTATTTTTAAGACATATTAAAGTTTTCTGAAATTCTAATGTATAAGAACAGACATATTAATGTTTAAATTATTTATTTATTTACTTAATTATATATATATACATATATATATATATATATATATATATATATATATATATATATAATATTTATTGAAAATTATTATTATGAACTACTTTTATAGAAAATTAATCAACACCTTCTGACCAATCAGATCTAAGTATTCAACAGTACCCTGGTAATAAATAGATAAATAGATAGATAGATAGATAGATAGATAGATAGATAGATAGATAGATAGATAGATCAACCTTTTAAGTAAAAATATGAAACGTATGTCTTTATATGTACCTGAGAATGTTTAATCATCCCTGAACTTTATCTGAATGTATACGCTGATCAGCCATAACATTATGACCACCTGCCTAATATTGTGTTGGTCCCCCTTTCGCTGCCAAACCAGCCCTGACCCATCAAGGCCTGGACTCTGAAGGTGTGCTGTGTGGTATCTGGCATGGTAGATGTTCTGCTGGGAAACCTTGAGTCCTGCCATCCATGTGGATGTTACTTTGACACGTACCACCTACCTAAGCATTGTTGCAGACCATGTACACCCTTTCATAGAAACGGTATTCCCTGATGGCTGTGGCCTCTTTCAGCAGGATAATGCACCGTGCCACAAAGCAGAAATGCTTCAGGAATGGTTTGATGACCACAACAACCAGTTTGATGTGTTGACTTGACCTCTAAATTCCCCAGATCTCAATCTAACCCAGCATCTGTGGGATGTGCCGGACAAACAAGTCCCATCCATGGAGGCCCCACCTCGCAACTTACAGGACTCAAAGGATCTTGGTGCCAGATACCACAGCACACCTTCAGGGATCTAGTGGAGTCCATACCTCGAGGGCGAAACACAATATTAGGCAGGTGGTCATAATGTTATGGCTGTTCGGTGTATCTCTGTGTGCCATTTACAAAGCCCATCACTATTCACTCCAGGTGACTCACTTACTTCCGTCAATCTTCAAGCACAGAAGGTCATACCTTTTAATAATAACCTGGTTAAAATAATGATAACTGTTTAATCTACATATTTATTTCTACCTAGCATACAACGTTAGCTAAAGCAGCTAGCTACAAGCAGCTAGCTAACATTACCCATGATTATCAACACCCATGACTAGCTCGCTATGACATCCGAGATATATAATGTAGTTAATATGAAATATTTGTTTATAAAAAGCTCTGAAATGCTCGCGCTGTACTGTCAGACTGAAGAGTTGCGCAGTCTGCTGTCACTAGTTAACTTAGCACTGTTAGCAGGAAGCTAGCTCACTAACTCTGTTCCGCTTTAGAACAAGACATACAGTTACCACGTACCATTTTGGATCTGTCTTAAGGTGCTTAATTCCACAGCCAAGAAACTCAATCGCTTCCGAAGAAACACCAATAAACGCCTGATTAGATCGACAAGGTCTTTGTTTATTTTCTTGTGAGGCTCACGCAACCAGACCTGCAGCGGTACAGCAAAGCAGAGCCACGTCTCCAACCGGAAAAAGTTCCATTCTGAAACAGGTTTCTGAGAGGCGCTGGAGCTGCAACAGCGCCCCCGTGTGGACAGGAGACGCAATTCCTACAGGGATTTAACTTCAAACATATTAAATAATGAATTAATTAATAATGGTTAATTTACTAATCATTAAAAATGAAGTTGATTATTATCCTAAAAAAATACAATTTAATAAAATAATTTTTATTCATTTTCCTTTCCATTCTTAAGCGCTGGTGCTGCAAGAGAAGAGAGTGTGGTGGTGCAAGAACAGAGAAGAGAATGTCCTGAAGTGTTTTATACCAGAACTATAATTTAAAAATGAATTTGATTATTATCCTTAAAAAATAGAATGTCTTAAAGTTTTTCATGGCTCTTATACCAGAACTATAATTTGTATTTATTTTTCTGTCTCCTTTCTGAAGCGCTGGAGCTGCAACAAAACTTTAACACAATTCCTACAGGGATTTATCATTTTAAACTAATTAAATAATTAATTAATAATGATTACTTTATTAATTATTGAAATTATTGAATGAATTATCCTAAAAAAAAATATGTCCTGCAGTGTTTTATGGCTCATATACCAGGATTATAATTTTTATTTATTTTTCTGTCTCCATTCTGATGCGCTGGAGCTGCAACAGCGCCCCGTGTGGACAGAAAACACAATTCCTACAGGGATTTATAATTTAAAATAATGTATGCGTAATGTATACTATTAAAAAGACAAACGAATTAAATAATTTATTTGTAATGAAAAATTTATTCATCATTGTAAATTAAGTTGATTATCATACCAAAAAAAGAGAGAATGCCCTCAAGTGTTTTATGGCTCTTATACCAGAACTATCACTTTTAGTTATTTTTCTGTTTCCATTCTGAAGCGCTGGAACGGAACTGAAACAGCGCCCTCGTGTGGACAGGAAACGCAGGAAACTACAGGGATTTAGGAAAAACTGAAGAATTTGAGTAACAAAGCTAAAAACCAAAGGATAAAATATTATTAGGTCCCTTTTTGCTAATTGCTATTTGCAGCCAGCTTTTTGTTGCATGTTTTGTCTAATTTGTTTTCTATTGTTTTCTAACTTTGATGGTGCTGAATTTCTGTTTAAGAAATTATCTTTGTCTTGACTCACAGTGAGAGTGACATTTTGGCATTTAAGCTGTGAAAATTATGAAAAAAATGTGTTGGAGAAAATATTATAATACTCGAAATATTAAGATAATTTAATTTAATTTAAATTAAATTAATTTGTTAAATATCACAGATTCAACATAGCTTATTAATGTGATCTGAACAAACCACTGAAATTGAAGCCTTGAGTTAAGTATTGTGTTAATGTAGGCGAATCACAGAAGAGATTTCAAAGGCATGTCAGTGTACAATTCAATCAAACTCTGCCATTTTCCAATTCCATTCATTTAATAAGAGACATGCAATGGTTAGCTACGTCCACTGTTACTATGACCACTTAGTTTTAATCTGTGACATCCAGTGGAAAAGAAAGCATAAAAGATATTACACATAACAGTAGAAACAAATCTCTGATAAACTTGCTTGCTTCAGCAGACCAAACTTATAAAGCACATGAATATCCTAATGACTAACCTAGCTAAATTGTTTTTGAGAGTTATGCCTTTAGCTCTCAGAACTGACCTTACTTTAACTGGTTTAGTCTTAGAGCGCAGTATATAACACTGTTATTGACTGACATAGAAAGAAACAAAGCCTTCACTTTGCTTTGAACACTGTAATAATTGACACTAAACCACATTAAGGAATTTCCCCCTGGGATTAATAAAGTTCTTTGAATCTTGAATCTTGGGTCCAAAGCACCCTGGCCAGCACCATTCAATGCTTTTGCCTTGCACATTTTGTTTATTCAAAAATAAAGGGAAAGTTACAGCACACTTTGGTTTCAAACTCCTTTCCGGTGAAAGTAAAGGTCAGTTCACTTGGAATTGTGGATGTATGTTTTTATAGGCTCTAGCCTCACAAGTATTGAAAGATCAGAGAGGTTTATACTAAGATGAGATGAGAGTCTTTACTAGGGAGCACAGATACTCAGAATACCATCAGATAACAGACAGGAAGTGAAAGCTCTAGGGTCCACTCCTGGCGCTTTATACATCCTGAATAACTCTCTTTACACATATCCATGCTCGTCCTGTGAAGAAATGTGTACAAACCCACTGATCAGACATAACATTATGACCACCTGCTTAATATTGTGTTGGTCCCCCTTTTGCTTCCAAAACAGCCCTGACCCGTCAAGGCACGGACTCCACTAGATCCCTGAAGGTGTGCTGTGGTATCTGGCACCAAGATGTTAGCAGCAGATCCTTTAAGTTCTGTAAGTTGCGAGGTGGGGCCTCCATACTTACAGGACTTAAAGGATACTTTTGATAGATACAGACTGCTGCAGACCGGGAACACCCCACAAGAGCTGCAGTTTTGGAGATGCTCTGATCCAGTGGTCTAGCCATCACAATTTGGCCCTTATCAAACTCACTCAAATCCTTGCTTCAACTCCTGCTTCTAACACATCAACTTGGAGGACAAAGTGTTCACTTGCTGCCTAATATATCCCACCATCTTAAATGATGCCAGAAATAATGATTGTGGGAAAAACAGTTTGGAATTGTCCCACTGATCCCAAATGTGCTGATCAAATATCTGCAATCAGAAGAATGCTAGGAAAAAGGACCGGCGAACCTAAGGGCTCTGAATTAGTATGTCCATTATCTTATCTAAGTGGTCTTGTTGACTTTAAGCCTACAGATAGACAGCTTTTGCCCTTCGCCACAGCCCATAATTATGCAATGATTTTCAAGTACACCAGCTACATACCCACACCCTGGTCTTTATCCAATGATCAGATAAAGTATTTGAGTGTATTTGAATATCGCTGACGCTGAATATCAGCCCACATACACTCAACAAACTTTGTCCGAATGGTTTTGAACGAAAATTGGCCGGAGCCCCAGTGGAGACTTGTGCCAAGGGGATTTTGGACGGAACAAGGCCAGAAGCAGGCTGCTTTCATCCAGTCTCAGTCAAATGTAAACTGAAAGATTATAGGATGCCTCACAAAAATACGTGGGAATGCAGAACTAAGCAGAATGATTGATCTATTTGACTCAACCAGGATGAATAAAAATCCTTTGAGTCTGGCAACAAACAGAGCCACTCCTCTACACTTTTAACCTCAGTATGTCAAAAACATAATTCTTTGTCATATCAGGTATAAAAAGGCTTGAAATAGAGATATTGCAATGCATACATATGTTACACCTTGCATGGCCTCCTGGTTTCCATGGAAACAATCCTGAGAGTGTGTAATGTGGTATGAATAAAATGAACTAGGAAAGGAAAGTAATGCACTCTAAAGAGAAGAGATAATACACCTTGTTTGTTGCTGAGGAAAATCTATTTAGGAATCTCATTCAGGACAACTGATTCTGAAACATTCAAAATGTCAAATCATAAAATATTTATACTGGGAACATTGGGTATATGAGGCAGTTTTTGAGTAGCAAATCCACCCAGCAGAGCTGATAGGAAACTGGAGAACCCAGATAAAACCCATATAGATACAAGAACACATACTAAAGCACCACACTAACAGCAACCTGGTCTCAAGATTGAACCCCGGACTCTAGAGATATGGCCTGCGAACTACATAGATAAGATATATATATATATCTTTTTGTATATCTGACCTTATGAGAGGAGTGTTATTTTTGACTCCTATTTTATCTTCAATGTTTGTCAGATTTGGGGGGATTTTTACAGTATGAAAACACACATTTAAGATGATATGTTGATAAATACGCTAGCTGAACCTTTGGTGCTAACCAGCAAGACAACAAAAGCTATGGCAGTAGCTGCACAAGCCAAGCTAATACTTTAAGTGAACTTTGTCATAAAGGGTAATGTGTACACAAACATAGTTAACAAACTCATTTGGTTAGTTTTTGTGCCTTGGATTTTCCATTTAATAATATGTTTTTTTAATATTATTATTATATTTTCAGATTCTAGGATGTTATGCTTATCCTGGGGGTAGTGGTGATTGAAGTGGTTAAGGCCCTAAGTTGTTAATCTGAGGAATTGGGGTTCAAGCCCCAGCACCACTAAACTCCACTGTTGGGCAACTGAGCAAGGCCCTTAACCCTCCCTACTCCAGGGGCGCTGTATCAGAGCTTCCCCTGTGCTCTGACCCCAACTTCCTCAGCTGGGATATGCGAAGAAAAGAACTCCACTGTGCTGTAATGTATGTGTGTGATGACAATAATGCCTTCAGTTTTTCTTCTTCTAGTTACAACTATCATTGTAAAGTCTTGATGAACTTTCATTAAGTCGAAGCCAAATCATCATGTTTTCTGGATTGATCTCTCAACTTTTTTGGATTTTCCTTGGCCAATCATCTGCTCTTATACTGATCTCTTCCTTTCTCTAATTTTACGTTGTGTGTCGAGTGAAAGTTGAAATGCAGAGAGAGGTAAATTAAAAACAAAATGTAGCAAACAATTTGACTTCCTGAGACTCCTGTAATATATTATCCACTATATTGCAGTAGTAACCATTTGATAGGTGACACAGTATTATGCACAATTATATGTAATTAAGTGGGGCCCAAATCACTGGTATTCATACATCTAAATAAAGATTTACAACATATAGAGCAGCAAGGTTATGATATATTCTGTAGGTTATACTAATGTGCTCTACATAAAACATTACATTAACAGTCATTCATTCAGAATAATGGTGGATCAGGATTTTATTCTTGGAACACTGGATGGGACACCAGTCCATGGCAGGGCACCATGTACACAATTATTTACATCTAGGAGCAGTGTATGGTAGCAAATATGGTAGCAAAGTGTTTGGTAGGTGGCAGGAAAACTTAGGATACCCCAGAGGAAAACCCCAAAAAAAAACACAGGGAGAACATATAAAGCTTCACACAGAGATTAACCAAAACTGGGGATATTGGACAATGTCATGCTTATCCATAAACACATGGATGAGCGAGTATGGTGTGAAGGAACTTGACTGGCCTGCACTGAGTGAATGAATTAAAGTGGAGACTGTGAGCCAGACCTTCTCGTCCAACATCAGTGCCTGACCTCACAAATGCGCTTTTAGAGGAATGGTCAAAAAAAATCCCATAAACACACTCCTAAACCTTGTGGAAATCCTTCCCAGAAGAGTTGAAGCTGTTATAGCTGCAAAAGGCGGGCCAACTCCATATTACAGTCATGTGCATGTAAAGGCAGACGTCCCAGTTTTGGCATGGGTCTCAGTCTCCACTCTAATTCATCCCAAAGGTGTTCTATCGAGCTGAGGTCAGGCCAGTCCAGGTCCTCCACACCAAACTCGCTCACCCATGTCTTTATGGACCTTGCTTTGTGCACTGATGGGCAGTCATGTTGGAATCATCCCAAACTATTCCCACAAAGTCAGGAGCATGAAATTGTCCAAAATGTCTTGGTATGCTGAAGCATTAAGAGTTCCTTTCACTGGAACTAAGGGGCCGAGCCCAACCCCTGAAAAACAGCACCTGAATTCAATGATTTGGAGGGGTGTCCCAAAACTTTTGGCACTATATCGAGAATATTTGACAATAGGAAAATATACATAAATTGACTTATTAAATATTAGAAAGTAAATTGTTACCTACATAGCATTAGTATTTCAGTATATAATACTATTATTAATTATTAATTATTATTAATATTATTATACTTCTATCAGGATGCCACACTTATGGTAATGTACACACAGGCATATAAAGACATACACTATATTGCCAAAAGTATTTGCTCACCCATCCAAATAATCAGAATCAGGTGTTCCAATCACTTCCATGGCCACAGGTGTATAAAATCAAGCACCTAGGCATGCAGACTGTCTTTACAAACATTTGTGAAAGAATGGGTCGCTCTCAGGAGCTCAGTGAATTCCAGCGTGGAACTGTGATAGGATGCCACCTGTGCAATATGCATTATAAGAACGTGGAAGTGTTTGGGAATGACAGCAACTCAGCCACGAAGTGGTAGGCCACGTAAACTGACAGAGCGGGGTCAGAGGATGCTGAGGCGCATAGTGCGAAGAGGTCGCCAACTTGGCCCCTTACTTCCAGTGAACTTGACCCCTTACTTCCAGTGAAAGGAACTCTGAATGCTTCAGCATACCAAGACATTTTGGACAATTCCATGCTCCCAACTTTGTGGGAACAGTTTGGAGCTGGCCCCTTCCTCTTCCAACATGACTGTGCACCAGTGCACAAAGCAAGGTCCATAAAGACATGGATGACAGAGTCTGGTGTGGATGAACTTGACTGGCCTGCACAGAGTCCTGACCTCAACCTGATAGAACACCTTTGGGATGAATTAGAGTGGAGACTGAGAGCCAGGCCTTCTCGTCCAACATCAGTGTGTGACCTCACAAATGCGCTTCTGGAAGAATGGTCAAAAATTCCCATAAACACACTCCTAAACCTTGTGGACAGCCTTCCCAGAAGAGTTGAAGCTGTTATAGCTGCAAAGGGTGGACTGATGTCATATTGAACCCTATGGATTAGGAATGGGATGTCACTTAAGTTCATATGCGAGTCAAGGCAGGTGAGCGAATACTTTTGGCAATATAGTGTATAATCATGTCGGGGATTTCCTGAGGAATAGTGTTCATTTAAAGAAAAATAATTTTGCTTTTGAATAATGCTGCATTCTCTACACTACTGAGGCCTCACAGCTTTTAAGAGCCCTAGATTCCACACTGAGCTCAGATTTCTGTCTGTTTTGTTCTTGGCATGTCTGTGTGAGTTATCCTGTTACTTTCCATATTCTAGAAATATGCTGTTAGGTAGACCAGCTACTTTAAATAGCCTGTAGGTGTGAATTAGTGTATGAGTGAGTGTGAGTGTGTGTGTGTGTGTGTTTGTATCTGACTAACAGGGTGTATTCTTGCCTTCTGGTCAGGCTTCTGAGTCACTGTGAAAGTGTTTTCATTGTTCTTTATCAGGATAACAACAAAATTAATACAGATTCTTTATATGTTCAGTTTATTACTTCATGCTAAAATTCAAGTAATGGATTATCCATGTGTAGGAGTAAAAAAAAGAAATACTGAATGTTGATCAGAATTACATAATAGGACGTAACTAATAAATAATAGAGAATGTTAATTATTTGACATTGTTGAACAAATTTGACTGATATTCTTGACATGTATAACTTTTAGAAGTTTAGGACTATTATAATTTGCATTTTTTAAAGGTTAGAAATTTAATAATTTGGGATTTTGTATACTAGTTTGTAATATATGAGAGATATGCTGCGCTGAAAATGGCAAGTAGTCCTGTGAGCAACAGAAGTCAGGATAATGGTGTATTTTAACTTACAGTAATGGTTTTGAGTAATCTGAGATGATTTCATAAAAACAGCCATTAAATGATTATCCAATTGTGTTGGTGTGTATTTCCTAAAAAATTTCAGCTTTATTGCATATGATGTATTATTGAAAGTGATAATTCATAAAATAAAATGATTATTGCTGAGCAACAAGGATATGCAGTTTTAGGTTTTGCATGTAATTCGAAATGAAAATTTATAACTCCTTGTACTGTTATAGAGATCGTATTGAATCACTCAGCTTTTCTGCATAGAGGAGGATTTTGTGACCACAGACCCAGTGGCCAGCCCCATGGAGGGGGCTGCTTGGTATGTGAGGGAGGGGTGAGAAGGAGGAGATGATGGTGAAGGGGGAGGGTAAACACACCAGGCTGAGCCATCTGAACAGAAACAGGAACAAGAGCGTGAGACATGAAAACGTGAAACTGATCCTTCGTAGTAATTGCACAGAACACCGAGCCTGCAATGAAGAGCAGAGGAGATATGCATTTTTGAAGAACGTGCCTGAAGAAACATGCAAAATTCCACGGCCAGGAGATATGGCATACAATCCTGTTCCTCTTTTCTTTCTTGTTATGGCTCAGAACTGAAAACAAGAATACCTCATGCTTCATATACCAGAGACTTACACACATGTTGGTCACTTTATTTCATTCTAAAGAGGATTTAGTTGACTGAGGCGTCCTATTCTGAAGGATTTACCAAAACAAGCAGAGATCTGGATTGTCCTCGTGTCTGAGGGCAGCCTCCCATCACTGGACCAGACTGCTCAGTGGAGGCTGCTTTTGTTTTGTTACTGACTAAATGTGCCCACCCTTCTGACGGGGGCTCCTTCATTTGGTTATGGTCTTGTCTCAGTCTATCATATACCACACCTTGGGAAGAAACAGCATGGATGGTTAGGAGAACAGCTCAAGCATGGGAGCTAAACCGATGAAATGGTATGAAAGAAATTCTATACATTAAGTTCTTGGCTGCTTTAGTTTCTTTTTCTTGCTCTTACACCCCAATCTCCCTGTCAGATAATACTAAAAACTGTCTCTATTATTATTATTATTATTATTATTATTATTATTATTATTATTATTATTATTATTATTAGAGGTGGCACCGATCCGAATCAGAGGATTGGATTTGGTCCAATACCAGCAAAAGATAGTGGCTCAAATATAGTATGTGAATGAAAAACAATGAATTTAATTACATCCTGTGACAAATGGAAACAAAATTGAATTGTTTCTTACAGTGGATAATCTGGTTGCATCACTTTCCATGTGTGTCTGAGCTGTGGGTGTTGGTGCTGAAATAAAACTGCCTGGCAACCATAAACCATTGTATCTTGAATAGTCGGTCGTTTTCATCCATCTGAGTCATGCGTAGAATTTTGACGATGACCTCATTAAATGTTTCATGTATGGATGCATGTTGACTCCATAGATCAGACTAATTCAAATATAGAATTAATATTTATTGAATTAATATTACTAAAACATTTTATTCAAATTAGTCTGTAATTTGACTGTCAGGTCTTATTAACCCATGCTGAATTTTCTGTTATGTCAGTCTACAAATCTGTGTTCCTTAGCAACTGTTACTGTAACTGTGAAAAGAATAGAGGACTGTGAAATGAAACTAAGATTTTGTAGAAGTGTCTTTGAGGTAGAAAACGATTAATCAGTTTATTATGCCAACAACGGTTCAAGAATTGTAGATCAAATGTTGTCCTTTAAAACTTAAAGCTGCCTGAGGTAGCATATAATTAACCTTTATTTACATGTATACATAACAGACTGGAGATTCAGTAATATGAGCCAAATTAATCTCATTGTAGTAGTTTGAATGGGGTTCCCCATTTCACTTCTACTGAAATTTTGTAAATATACATTACTGTGAAATATTTCAGCATCTTATGCCAGTAGTTCCCCTAGAATGGGAGTGGAATTTAAGCTCTGTATTATATCCGACTCCTCACGTAAAGTAGTAGTTACTTAGTCTCCTGAATAAAGCACTCTTTTGAGTAGGCATGCTTCAACTGCCTAAGCTAAATACACCGATCAGATCATAACATTGTGAGCAGTGAGAGGTGAAGTGAATAAGACTGATGATCTCCTCATCATGGCACCTGTTAGTGGGTGGGATATATTAGACAGCAAGTGAACATTTTGTCCTCAAAGTTGATGTGTTAGAAGCAGGAAAAATGGACAAGTGTAAGGATTTGAGCGAGTTTGACGAAGAGCCAAATTGTGATGGCTAGACCACTGGATCAGAGCATCTCCAAAGCTGCAGTTCTTGTGGGGTGTTCCCTTTCTGCAGTGGTCAGTATCTATTAAAAGAGGTCCAAGGAAGGAACAGTGGTGAACCAGTGACAGGGTCATGGGTGGCCAGGGCTCATTGATGCATGTGGGGAGTGAAGGCTTACCGTGTGATCAGATCCAACAGATGAGCTACTGTTGCTCAAATTGCCTAGGAAGTTAATGCTGGTTCTGATAGAAAGGTGTCAGAATACACAGTGCATGACAGGTCAGGGCTGTTTTGGCAGAAAAAGGGGTACCAACATAATATTAGGCAGGTGGTCATAATGTTATGCCTGATCAGTGTATGTTCTAACATTATGTTCTTCTAATAAATCATTTAGAAATTCTCTTGCTGCTTGCTTTACCTCTACAGTCTCAGCTCATCCAGCCCTACACACACCCCTAAAGAGGAGTACATCACTGGCCAGTCTGAAGAAGTGGGTGAGATTTTAGGAAACCACACAGAGCAACCACAAAGTCTGAATGGTAAGATGATAATCTGTACAGATCAAAAATCACCATTCTTCTGCTTCTGCATCATCCACCATTCCCTTTGCTCTCATTATAGCAGATGCAGTGAAGCTGTCATCCAATGAGCCAACTCCAGGACCAGAGAACACTGGAACAGGAGATGGGAGCTCCTGGGAGGAGCAGCTTTATATCCAGCAGGAGCAGCTGGAGAAGGAGATGCAGGAGACTAGGAAGATGGTGACAAGGCTACAAGTCAGTTTCTTTTGTACTTATACATATAAAATACACTATATGGCCAAAAATATGTGAACACCTGACTATCACTCCTGTATGTGAACCTTTCCGAAACATGTTCCAGTATGGCAATGCTTCTGTGCACAAAGTGAGGTTTATAAAGATAGAGGGTCATGGGCGGCCAAGGCTCATTGATGCACATGGGGAGCGAAGGATGGCCTGTGTGATCCGATCTAAAAGATGAGCTACCGTTGCTCAAGTTGCTGAAGAAGTTAATGCTGGTTCTGATAGAAAGGTGTCAGAATACACAGTGCATGACAGGTCACTGCTGTTTTGGCAGCAAAAGTAGGACCAACACAATGTTATGCCTGGTCAGTATATTGTGTATCCATTGCCATATTGTTACATTACCTTACTTAAATTCACTCGTATGCTTTTTTCACTTTATCATTTTAAAAAAAAAAATTTCATACTGAATATAATCTATGTTCCACAGTGGGAAATAAGGACCAGTGGATTACCGCTGAGTTTCAGATTCCTGTCGAAAAAGCATTCAAAGTCATATCCTGTTTATGACCCTGTTTGTGATTTGAAGAATCTGCAGAAAAGAGATAAAAGCAGACAGACAAACTATGAAATGTAGATGTTTTTTTATTTTATTTTATTGAAGCTTAATACATACAGAATTTATCTCTTCAGGTTTCTCTTCTTCAGCCTTCTTTCTTCAAGCACCTGTGCAAAAAAAGTCACATAGAGGCAACAACTTTCCTTAGCGTCACACATCACTGACATTGTCCTATCCATGTAGCATCTACATTTATCCACAATAAGTTCCCTAAAGGTCCTGAACGTGCAGAGATTTAAAAAAAATAATAATTAAAAATTAAAAACCACAAGAATTTACACCACTAACCTTTGCATGTATATTACTTCACGCAGGCTTTGCTGCTTCACGGGTCACTTCCTGAAGATGAGCAAACAATTTCTCTGTTTGGAGACAGTGCAATCAATGCCGAGCAGCAGCTGGTAATTTACTTGCATATATAATGGCCTGATTGTTCTGAGGTAGAGAAATACTTTATTGACTTCATGTAACTGCAGACAGATTATAATTACAGTTTAATCTTTTTGCTGTCTTTTACAGATATTAATACGCACTCGCCTCGATCAGAGCATGGAAGAGTCCCTGGATCTGAAGGTGAGTATTCAATAGTATATAAATACCTCAGCTATATATTCAAAGAAGGCTTATTTAGGCTTATTTACTTATTACTATTTAATATGTTTAATCATTTGTTTTCCAGAGGGAATTGCTGAGGTACAAGCAGGAAGCACGTAATCTTCAGGCAGTTAAGGTAAACCAGAGCAATTTAGACCTAATAACTGTAGACTGACTATCTATAAATGCTCAAAGGTTATTAGATTTTTCAACCTATTTTCTATTAACTGCACCTGTATGGTATATGTGGTTACCACAGAGAAGATTTTCAAAACATTTCCATGTCAAATTATTTCCTTTTCTTTTTCTTTATTTTCAATTACTTTTCCATTCTTAATCTTTTGAGACTTGATGATGTGGTTGCACCATATTAATGATAATAGTTATGTTAAATAAATACATATTTAAAAATGCTGTTTCTTACTATTCTGAGTTGTTAATTGCATAATAGTGCATGAGGAACTGACATGTAACAATGTGGAGCACCTCATGTGAAAGCCCCTGTGAATAAGTTCTTACTATAGAAACTATGACATTAGAATGGACATATTAATATGTCCCTGTAATTTGTTTACCTTTTATAGAATATTTAAACCACTGACTCATCAAATTCGATGGCGCTGTGGTAGACATTTATTCTCTGTCCAAATAATTGATCTTTCCAGCTTTTTCTAAGAATTCTTTTCTGTGGTCGTCACACACATGCTCAGCATTTAGCAGCTGGACATAAGACTGATAAATATGCTAATACAATGTCAATGTCAGTTGTCACTTTATTGAGTTAGTCAGAAATATACTGACCGTTTGAGATGGCTCAAATGTTCCTCCACAATTTCAAACTGCAGAAAGTTCGGAGGCCTTAATCTTCTGTCTCTTTCCTCTATCTGCCACTCCAGGATGCCTTGCAATACCGTATGTCAATACAGGAAGACTCAGTACTACAGCTTAAACAGGAACTACTCCGATCCAGCATGGACAAGGAGGACCTAGAAGGGCAGAATGTGAGTAACTTTAAAGTACCATTTGCTGTAGCAAGATGCTCGATATGGTATCATGCAAATATGGGCATATAGATGTGTACTATGATGAACTATTTATATAAACAGCCTGTGCTTCCAGATGGAACTGCAAAGGAAGCTGAGTGATAGAGACAGATTGCTGAGTGAATACAAAGTAGGTGATATTCCTCTTTGCTCAAAGAATTTTATCGCTTCAGACGAAACACTGATTTGATTAAGTGAGGCTTCTTTGAGACTGATTAAAACGTTTCTTTCGCCTGCAGAAAGAACTTGCACAGAAAGACAGACAACTTCAGCAGCATCAGCCTAAACTGGAAGAGTCGGCGTGTACACTGAATGAGACTAACCACCACAGGGTAAATTACCGAGCTAATATCAAATACAGAGCTCCTTATTTTATTACATTATTTTGCAATCGAACTTGACTGAAGTCTTTTGAAGAACAGTAGAATGATTCAACACAGGTCTTTTTTTCTCAGTGTCTAATTCAATGCTTTATTGATTAGATGTCTAGTTGTGAGAACAACGGCTACAGCCATATGATGGAATCATTGCCTTCATCATTTCAGCATGGAGTAGTAAGTCAGGATATATATGGAGAGTTTAACCATAACTGTAAGAGGATGTTTGAGATTTTGCCCAGGGTAGAATATTTGCCCATGGTATTTGTGTGTATATGTGCCAGGGTGATGAGCTGCAGCTGGTGCGGGATGCTCTGCGCAGTCTGAGGAACAGTTTCAGTGGTCATGATCCTCAACATCATACACTGGACTCTCTGGAGCAGGGGGTGTCCAGTCTGATAGACCGTGTCTATTCCACTGACTCTAAGAGGAGGCAGGACAGGAAGGCAAGCATCTAGTTCCTGCATTTTTTCAATTGCATTGATTTCTAATATATATATATATATATATATATATATATATATATATATAAAATTTTGTTTTTTCTAAAAAAAACAGGGTTTGAACAAATCACCAGGAAGAAGAGCCAATCATACTGATCGAGAGTCGTGGCCTCCTAGTTCAAGTGAGACACTTTTGACACAAAAATTAAAATTTATTTAAGAATTAAAAGACAATAGGGAATGCTCGTTTTAGTGTAAAGCAGCCAGATACACACTCTCTGAAATGTTTGATTCATTTTTATTCACCACAGCAAATTGCCAGCACTAACAATTTTTAAACATTTATTAAAGAATGAAATATCAAATTTTGTGTATGTTTATAAGTATATTTAATGACATGACAGTAGATAAAAACAGTCAGAACCTCAAAAGCCTCTTTTTCTTCCTAGATGAAAAATGCAGTCATGTTTAAGATACAAATAAACATCTCTTCACAGGAAACCTCACCTTATCAACAGTTTAGGTTTTTCAGTATGCTTACATAGAGTATCCACCCTAGAGGTGTCCATTATAGTGTCCACTACATAAATGATTGTGTATTATAATGAGCATGTTAATATAAACCTACACATTAATATAGACCAAACAACTGCTGTTGTAGAAAATTAAAAAATAATCAGATTAACTAAAATCAGATGAATCTTCTGACCAATCAGAACTGAGCATTCAACAGCACTGTGGTATAAAACTCCATTGTAAATGAATTCTTCTCCTTTTTTTCAGAAATACCCCACTCTCTCAGTAGTCCTGTGCTCAGCACCTCAACCTCAACCAAAGTACTTTACTTCACAGATCGCTCTCTTACACCCTTCCTAGTAAACATCCCTAAAAGGTATCAAAGTCAGACATACACCAATCAGGCATAACATTCTGATCAGTGAGAGGTGAAGTAAATAACACTGATGATCTCCTCATCATGGCACCTGTTAGTGGGTGGGATATATTAGGCAGCAAGTCAACATTTTGTCCTCAAAGTTGATGTGTTAGAAGCAGGAAAAATGGACAAGAGTAAGAATTTGAGCGAGTTTGACAAGGGCCAAATTGTGATGGCTAGACCACTGGATCAGAGCATCTCCAAAACTGCAGCTCTTGTGGGGTGTTCCCGGTCTGCAGTGGTCAGTATCTATCAAAAGTATCCTTTAAGTCCTGTAAATATCTTTTACGTTCTGTAAGTTGATCTGCTGCTAACATCTTGGCCAGATACCACAGCACACCTTCAGGGATCTAGTGGAGTCCGTGCCTCGATGGGTCAGGACTGTTTTGGCAGCAAAAGGGGGACCAACACAATATTAGGCCAATATTGGTCAAAATGTTATGTCTGATCAGTGTGTGTTATTCAACATCCTTAGTTCTCAGAATTTGTGCAACATTTAAATAAATTGTCTATTTTCAGACTAGGGGAGGTCACACTTCAGGATTTTAAAGCTGCTGTTGGAAGATACAGCAATTTCAGATATCACTTCAAGTCTCTGGACCCTGAATTTGGAACAGTGAAAGAGGAGGCAAGTTCAGCTTAAGAATCAGTGTTTTTAAAAATCTCAATTATGACATTAATGTTGAGCATAATGAAGCCTGTTTGCATTGTGTTAATCAGGTGTTCCAGGACGACGCTATAATACCTGGATGGGAAGGGAAAATTGTTGCATGGGTGGAAGAAGATCATAGCGAAAGCAGGTAACTGAAGACAGAAGACCTGTGAACTATAACCTGACCAATGTGTTCATTTTATACATGTTTATACCTCAGATCTACACAAATCTGCACCATGTCATCCCATATAATGCAATGGTCCATTTTTGTGTGACACCCGATTGTTAAAACAACTGTTTACAAAATCATTCTTGACCTTGCTTTTAAAGTAACAACTGATATTTTTGGAAGACGGCTTTATATAGATACTAGATGACTGTATAGTAGCTGCCAAACTATTTGCCAAATGAACATACTAAGCATTAAGCCTAAGTATTCACCCCCCTACTCCCCTACACCCAAGCCTGAAATCTAACCAGCCGATGTGTCCACTCTCAGTGCCCATTCCAAGCCTAGATAAAATGAAAGGGTTTGTCAGAAGCAGCTAAAACAACAACAAGAACACAAAGATCATTACAGTGGAGTGAATGGAAAAATCGATACAGTTTTATAAATTATTAACAAATACAAGAATATAAAAAGCTGTGATTGCACAAGTATCAACCACTGGTGAGAAAGTAAATTAGTTCTACCAGCTGTCTTAGTTTAATGGAGCCCACAGATTTCCCCCCTCACTTTATTAAGGGTTATTTTATGTAGCTATATGACATATAATAATCCCACTTAAGTCTATTTGAATTCCAGGATTGTAAACATTAAAAAATGTGGTTAAGTGGTTAAGGCTCTGGGTTGTTGATTGGAAGGCCTAGCTCTGCCAAGCTGCCACTGTTGGGCAACTGAGCAAGGCCCTTAAGCCTCTCTGCTCCAGGAGTGCTGCATCATAGCTGCCCCTGCACTCTAACCCTAACTTTCTCAGCTGGGATTTGTGAAGAAAAGAGTTCCACTGTATGTGTGGCGATGATAATAATAATAAAGCCTTCATAAATGTTGCGGGGGGGTGGGGGGTTTGTGTGAATACTTTATCAAGCTACTGATTCATCATATGTGTTTCATATAAGTCACAGCTTCCACTGGCATGCTGGAATATCTTGCTGAAGCCATTAATTCACACAACTAATTCCTGCTGTTTGGCTTTAATTTTTTTTATTTTAATTTTTTTTTTTTTTTTTTTTTTTTTAGATTTCTTGTTATTCTATTATTTGGTGATTCTGAAATGTGAACCTAAAAGTAAGAAAGATGGGACCAAAAAACAACAACAACAACAATAATAATCATTTTAATACGAAATGTCTTTTTAAAAATCATTTTCTCTGTAGTGTGCATGTCTGTCCAGTGTCCAATCAAACCTCCAACATTTGTTAACCTCCACCATGTTATTAAAGATGCATTTCCTGTACACCTTCTGAGTTCTTTCAACTTCTTCAACATCAAACTTCTTCAAATCCTTTGCATTTTACGTTCTGCAAAACTTGCAAAATGGACATAACATAAAGTACTTACACAGATTATTAAAATCATGGAACTGAAAAGGAGTGGCTGGTGTAAATGGTGATTTGTCGTATAGCTCCTTGTTAAATTCACAGCACCGCTGCCATAACAGTCAGTATGTGTTTCTTCTTGTTGAATGTTGCATGGCACGTTTCCTCTTTCACTCGTTCAGGGAACCGAAGATGAAGGAAATACATCTTCTCCACTTCTAGCAGTATGTCATCCTAAATAGAAGTTTATAGTTGCTTTTAATGTTATGGAATGTCTAGGAATCAATTTAGATTCTGTTATCATTTACATTCTAACAGCTGTTGCTCCTTCAGTAATTGAATTTGTTTAATTTAACTTTACAGTTCTAATCATAAACGTATTCAAGCAATTAGAGCTGCTTTAGATAAAGCCACCTAACAAATACACAGGAAATGTAAACCAAGTGTGACTAACCTGGCTGATGCTGAGCTGGCACTGGGAGACAGAGCTTATTCCGGGTAGTTCTACACGCAGCTTTATCTTCCTGCTCACTGAACACACCATCATTTGATGTTTTGGCTGCTGAGGCTGCACAAATTCAGTGCTGGAGATCACCTCGATCAAACCTCCCCGGACCTTGTCTTTGTCCTCCTGCCCCAGATTGAGCTGAATGCTGGACTCTTCTTTTATTTCTCCCATTCGTAGTGAGCAGATTTGTTGAAGCAATGACTCGGCTATGGAAAGAAATTTGTAGAACTAAAATAAGTCAACAAAGTCATAGGCTTCAAAATCACTGGGGAAGTACTTAGTGACTAAAATTTGTGATCAAAGTGATCAAAGTAGAATCGAATATAAAGGCTTCCTTATAGATCTGGAAACAAGTTGAAACCATTACATTTTTTGGTACCTATTTGTCATTTACCTGGTTTAGTTTCAGGATTATTCTGATTTAGTGTCCTGGTCTGACGTAATGACATTAGCCGGTGTTTCATATCCTGTACAGTGCCCTTTAGTTTGGCCTGCATGATAGTGAAGTGTTGGGACAGGCTCAGTTTATAATGTTTCTGGATAAAGTTTAGAGCCAGGAGGCGTATCTGCTCCTTTTCGTCTGGGTTTTTCTCTGCTCTGTTCAGAACCTCTGGGTTGAAGGCCACCTCCACTATCCGGTAGTTCTCTGTGAAGCAAACAGGATAAGATCATTAACTGCTAATAAAATAAAATCAACCCCAAGAAGTGGGATGCAAATGCTTTTTTTTCCCGCTTTTATTTATCCCCTATAAATGTAGCTAATTCATATTAACTTTTGTCTGCTTTGAACTAAGTCCATCATATGTTGCTATACACCTATCAGACATAACATTCTGAGCAGTGAGAGGTGACATGAATAACACTGATGTTATGATCATTTTGTTCATAAAAGTTGATGTGTTAGAAGCAGGAAAAATGGACAAGCGTAAGGATTTGAGCGAGTTTGACAAGGGCCAAATTGTGATGGCTAGACCACTGGATCAGAGCATCTCCAAAACTGCAGCTCTTGTGGGGTGTTCCCAGTCTGCAGTGGTCAGTATCTATCAAAGGTATCATTTAAGTCCTGTAAGTTGATCTGCTGCCAACATCTCTTGGGGCCAGATACCACAGCACACCTTCAGGGATCTAGTGGAGTCCATGCCTCGACAGGTCAGGATTAATTAGAATTGCTTCATTGATCACAGGTATATAATAATTCCTTAAGATATTTATCTCTCCTGTGCTATACATATTATTTTGGAGAGATGTAAATTGTTTGCCCAGCAGGGAGATCACATCCTACACTGTTAAAAATTGAAATATGCATGAAATTTATTTTTACGTATGTAAGATATAAACAGGGTGGGAGAACAGGTAGTACCTTCGCGTTCAGAAATGGTCTCCAGTTTTCCACCACACACAGGAACAGGGTCAGTTGGAGAGGCCGGTTCAGGCACGCGCTTCCATCCACACACGTTCACATACAGTGTCCCATCATGCGGCTTCGGGAAAGCATCACACACACTTTAGATACTTGACCACTGTAGAAGTTTTTTTTACCTGCTATACCATATAGAGATGTTTACCTGTACAGATGTGCGGAGGCAGCTGTTCGGCTCGGGGGGTGAAAAATATTCGGCACTGTTTCGCATCTGGCGCTCGATAAAAGTCTTGTACTCATCAGGATTACTCTGGACCATATCATCCAGCATGGACCAGAACTGGTTCACATGGTTTAGAGCAGTGTTCGGACGTGCGGACATGTCCATGCCTTAACACGTTATATTTAGTTAACTTGTGCTTAACAAAACCCAGTAAACGACTAGATATCTAGTTAGTTAACGCCGCGTTAATTATCTGCTTTGGTCGCAAATGTTTCACTTCAGTAGAACTAAACTATCGAACAAATTAGACGCAACACACAACCTTAGTTAGTATCATCCGTTTCCATAGAGACGAGTCCCAAACTACCAGCTAAATCCCAAATGGATCCCTACTTACTATACTGGTGCACTTTGTAGGTTACACCCTCTGTAGGGCACTATTTTCCAAGCAATTTGAAAGTCAGACAATTTTCACTGACGTCCAATAGATGGCGCTTGTTAGCAGCAAAACATACACCAGGCTGCCAAAAGTTTTGGGACAATTAGGTATTAGGCATGTGTAACAGGTTTCCTAATATAATTGACTATGAACGTAATTTTGGGTTGATTTCCATTAACTCAAATGAGGGTGAGTGAATTTAGAAAATGAAGTATAGTCACCCGATATAGGACCACAGAGACATTTTAGTTTTACTTTTAAAACTCTGTTACGATGTCCACAAATGCTGATGTCCACAAATGCTCTTTGCGGTTTAGGGCCTGCTAAATTAAAGAAGCAAATAAATAAAACAATTAAATACAAATGTCTTACATACACAATGCAGTGTTTATTATAAAAAAAAATCTTAATATTCTACACTAAAAAACAATCCATATTTAGAAGTTATAAACAGGCCAAGGTCAAATACAAAAATCAAAACCAGCAAGAATACTCAAAATTTGGCAAGGGTCAGAAACACAACAAGGACGAGGTAGAAAATAGCTCTGGACTTATATCACTACCAGTGAGGAAGGAGCTTTAAATACACTGTGAAGAGAAAATGGCTATATGACAAGAAGTTTAGAATTTGTAGGAGAGGGCCCTCTGGTGGTGTGGCTGTGAATTGTTCCTGATAGATATAACATTGTAATGGTGGAAATATTGGAAAAAAATAACATTGCTCCAAAATAAAATAAGATAAAATAGATAAATAATAAAATTATTTTATAATTAATAAATAGTAAAATATCTTCAGTATGCAACTTGGGTGATTATGTTCTTTTACAGCCAGTTTCTTAGGAAGTCTGTATAGAGGTGGGGAAAAAAGGCATAATTTTAATAATAATAATAATAATAATAATAATAATAATAATAATAATAATAATAATAATAATAATCAATACTTCTATCTGATGTTAATACTGTTCACAAAGTTGACCAGTAACCAGCCTTTTTGTACATTACTGCAACATACCTCTATTGTGTCATAAATCCAGCCTAAAAACTCAGCCACCTTTGTGTATACACCTGGATGATTAGGCTCTGCACAGCCTGTTCCCCAACTAACAACTCCAACCAGCCTCCAAACATTATCATCCTGGCAAACCAGTGGGCCTCCACTGTCTCCCTGTGAGAAAAAAGACAATTATTACCATCTTCCTTTTTTCAAAGAAGTGTTAGGAGGAAGTCTGTTCTGATCAAAACTTTACCTGACAGGCATCGATATTACCCTCTGTGTGGCCGGCACAGAGCATCCGTGGCGTGATCTCTCCGTTATACATACACGAGCTATTGCACTTCTTTGTGCTTATCAAGGGCACTTGAGCTTCTTTCAGTGTATCAGGAATATGAACTGTGCAGAGCAAAATAAACTGATATTTGTTTATTTGCATCAATCAACCTGCCTCCATGTGCATTTATAAGACTTTTACTACTAGAACAATGTTACATTAGATTTTTAGGTATTTCTTCCACTAAATATTCCATTAAATTTCTATTTATTTCATTAATTCATGTATACTATATAGAGCATGTGTACTCTTACCCTCATCAGGCTGTGTGTATCCCCAACCAGAAATCCAACACAGTGTTCCTCCTGGAAGTTCATGGTTATACTGGGGTAGGCACACTGGCCTTATGGTGTCTGTAAATAATTAAATATGCAAAATATTCCATTATATTCTTTTAGATGAAAGATAAAATGACTACATTTACAGCCCTCTCCAGAATTATTGCCACCATTTATACAACTAAATACATAAATTAATAAAGAGAACGAACAATTATAAGAGCTTAAACATATAGAATGCTGAATATGGTTATTTTTCCACAATAATTTATTTCCGACAAAACACTGGTTTCAAAATAGTCAATAACTAGTATTTGGTGAAGCCTTCTCTTATTTCATTGGGTTGCCAGTGTGATGCAGTTATTTTAAACAAGGCATATGCTACCAAATATTAAATGTTAAAACTAATCTGTTCCAATACTTTTGTGTGGACCACACTAAAAATGTGTGGTCTGAAAACAAAAGGTTCCATTTTTCTTTGCCTTTACCTATTCAATGTCTAATTGTTAGTACATTATCTCTTTCTTTTATTTTTCAGGACATTCTAAATTCTTGTATTCTCAATGCTTGTGTGATTTTACCCTCTTTTCTAGGCTTCATAGTGTTGGTTTATCCTTTCAAACAACAAATATCTTCACTGGTGAAACCCGGGGCTTAAACCAAATAGTAGGCAGAAATAAATTGATAAGTAGAGATAAAACAACAAAACAAAATGTACATATTTGGATAGTTTACTGTATCATCTATCTGACAATAAAGTATAGTGAACATTTATTGTGCACAAATAGCACTGTGTTCTTGAAGGGTGCTGATACTTCTGGAGTTTCTATGGATATTGTACTACTTTTCAGTGTGCTATCATTAGGGCTGCAACTAACAAGTATATTGATTATGATTAATCGATAGATCTTTTGTTGATTGATTTAATCATTGATTTGTTTTTTACAATATATTAAAATATTGAAAATTGTGATTATGGTTTGTTTTCATTTAAAACAAGACGAAATCAATATAGGAACTGACAAAAAATGAACAATCATTTGAGCCCATGTATTTTATAACCTACTGAGTTGACATGGACTCCATGTTTTGATGAAATAACGATAGATAAATAGGTAGGAAAGCATGATTCATGCAGATAGATTGTACTTTCTACATTATCTCACAATGACCACAAACAAATAAATAAAAATTTTTAATATTGCTCACATAAAAACACATACCAACAATTTGGCGTAATAGCACTATTCCCATCCAATGTTTTTACAGTATAATGAAGTGATGTAGGACATGGTAACATCCTTCATATCACAATCCAACTAATGAACAATGAAACCTGTATAATAAATTTGTCAAATAGTAGTTGCAGCCCTAGCGAAATAAAAACTGCATCATAGGGACTACTCATGTGAACGACCGCCACCTGAAAAATTCAAAGGATTCCTCAACTTCATCAAAGCAATATCACTGTCATGACTCCTGTGATTGTAATTCTTATTGTAGATGATTTTTTCCACACTGTAGCCCATATACTGAGCCAACTTAGCTGCATTACGAGTGACAATTCCCGCGTAAACCACCCAACTGGAAACCTGATGCAGTCTGTGGCGTAAAATGAGAAACATAATCAGAATGCACATTAACAAGTTCAGGCAGGATTTAATTTGATTGAATTGCTAACGTAGTGGTTCTTGAGGCATCTTACGTGGACACACAGTGAGCAGCTGTAATGATCCACTGGCTTGTTATTATGGATCCTCCACAGGTATGACGATCTATGTAGTAGAGACTCACTTGCCATGGCCATCTGCCTAGCGTGGCATCTACACCACCAATTATCCTGGGTACCTTTGCCCTGGTGCCACAATCTACTTGGAGTAAACAAACCAGGCTGAATTTCAGCTCAACATTTCGGTTGCTTTATCAGAATCTCTCATATGCTTCTTCCGGATGTAGATCATTTTAAATGAGGTATTACCAAAACATTTCAAAGCTATAATTTTCCCTGTGCTGCAGCTTCCCCTAAAAGAAAAATGCAAACAAACAATTATTAATATTTTAAGTCTAGGAGCGGTTTCTTTCATAATGTCTACGGCAATAATAAGTACCTGTATTGCCATAAATGTTCCAATTTGCTTCGATGTTCTGAGGTGATTTGAACAAATCCATCTGTGTAGCTTTGCCCAATGTCCGTCAGATTCACACCTTTGTGTTTGGTTAATCTATAAACAGTGATCAATTAGGTCAACAACAGGATTTATAGAAGTAATTAAAAATATCATCAGTTTTCAAGTTCTCGATGTAATAAAATCAGATGTGTTCATTTGGTTGGCCCCCTAAATTTCATCTTATAATGCTACTAGTTTTTAGAACTGCATTTTATTTTTTCTTTATTCTCTTCCTTATTTATTTATTCTCTTCCTTACATTGTTCTGTGTTTGGGCATTTGGTATTAGTTTCTATATTTTATTCTTTTTGACTGACAGTTTAATCCTATAAAGAGATTTTACAAGACTCCATTTGTCCTTCTAGTGTGTGAGTTGGAAAGTAATTTTAGAGTTCACTGGGCTTTGAGACAGGCAAGGTTTCCACGTTTTACATAATCTTTGCCACATTACACTAGAGGCCAAAAAAGTACAAGGCACTTTTCTGCCATACCCACATGTAACAATGCTGTGGTCTTATTGTCATTTCTGCACAGGTTTGCTTCCTAGGTTCAACAATATGGCCACCTAGGACTCCATTTCCAATTAGCCATCACCATTGCATCATACGCACACCTTTGGTTATTTCTACCCTGTTGTTTCTACTCTTGTATAAATCTCTTCTTTGTTTCACAGCTGTAATACTGTAATAAGTCATTCCTTCATGCACTTTCATCTTGTCTTACCCAAACCAAAGTAACAACAAAGTGTTGTTCCTCACCTGCTGCCTTGCCTTTTTTCCTGCATGTCTTGGTAAATTCTTAATAAATAGAACTGTAAAAGTCCATAGAAAGCAGACACAGCTGTCTAACAAATAAAAGTTGCTGATAGCTAGAAGTGTGTGTGTGTGTATGTGTGTGTGTGTGTGATGGAGCTGTCAGCTTTCCCCACCTCAGATGACCGAGCTGTCGGCACACAAGAGTGCCTAATGAAGTGTTCCAGCGCTCGTAGCACACAGGCAGCCACGTTTGCAGTTTCTCCAGCTGGATCTCTAGTAAAGAGTTCTCAGCACTGATTCTGTAAAACACTGAGCCCTTTTCAGTCAAAACCCCTCTAAGCACTGGCCAACAATGGAGATCATACACAAAAGTTGGCCACAAAAAGTTCATTGGTGTCAATTTGGTTCAAAGATTGGGACTAGGATGAGGGAAACTTGTGTGATTAAATATTGTTAAATATTTATTAATATGTGGTAATGAGGAATCACACAATAGAAATAGATTTTTTTGTTACATTTCTAGCAATAACACACTTACAAGGTGCATTAATTCAATTCAATGTATTTGTATAGCGCTTTTAACAATGGACATTGTCTCAAAGCAGCTTTACAGAAGTATAGAAACAGAGAAAAAAACTTATAAAGTTTAAAGTTAAGATACTATTTTATCCCTAAAGAGAAGCCTGAGGTGACGGTGGTGAGGAAAAACTCCCTGGGATGATAAGAGGAAGAAACCTTGAGAGGAAGCAAGCTCAGAAGGGAACCTTTGGGTGACACTGGACAGTAAATAATGTAAATGTTGATAATGTCCTTTCTATACAACAGCAACCAACAGCTCTTGGGGAACTAACAGGTGAGTGTAGTTTCTGAGTCCATTATAGACACTAATTCCCTGCTGTCGCAAGCTGACAGATGTAAAGGCAGTTCTGTGACAGTGTGATAGTCACATTATTTTCATATTACAGCACAGTCTGGCATGTGTTCTTCAGCTTATACCCAACGATTAAACTATTTAATTTATAAATGAACAAAACAGTTAGCATTTAATGGTTTATAGTTATATTGTGGAACACTCAAGAGACAAGCTAGCTAAACATACCTTTCCTGGGGTCAGTCACAGTGCTGTCATCTGATATATTACAGAACGAAGTCTCCTTGGTGTCCTCTAACACTGTAGGACTATTTGAGATAGGCTTTAAAAGCAATTTGACTACACAGAAATAGACAAATAAAATACGGTAAATGTCCAGGTTGGAATCATATATTCACAAGGTTAATGTTAAAAGCAAGAGAAGTCTTACCTATAAACCAAACGCTTATAGTAACACCTCCGAGTAGTCCTAGAGCACAAAGAGCTGCCAAAACTCGAATCGCTTTTTGAATAGAAACTTTTGTAAATAAAACCAAATCAAAAAATTTCCTGAAGATGAGAATGGGAACACCCAAATGTACATAATATACAGTATCACTGGCCAATTTATGTACACTTGTTATATGCCATGTATATATAAAATGGTATTCTATAACAGCATTTCACAATAAAATAATCATAATTACGTGATCAGAATATGTATGTTAGCTATATGTAATGAAGTCACCTGGGTGTGAAGATTGTAGCTCGCTGACCCAGGAGCTGCACCTGTCTACATTTCTGCTCATCCTCTCAGCCTGGAAAGGATGTGTGACCACCACAGGGTTCTCAATGACCTCCACAGCACTTTCTCCAAGACTCTTCTGGGCAGTGACCTTATAATGCAATGTTTCTAATTAATAAAATATTATTGGAATTCTTGTTCTGCTCTGCCCAATCCCAATTTCTCACTCGCTAGGCAAAGTGTGATCTTTGTCTATGACAGCAGCAATCTTTTTACATCATTAGTGTTATGAAGGTTTGCTAATGTTACACATGTTTCTGTATGTCCTTGTATTAATATGTTGAGATTCAAGTTTGCTAGAACTATAGATATTGAAAGAAGCTTATAAACAAGTACATGTCTACAGTATATTTAAAACAATAATATATACAGTATATATAATAAATGCAAAAATAAATAATATTAATAATAAAATTAAATAATAAAAACAATAATACAGTATATAATAAATGCAGGCAATTAGGCAAAAAAATAAAACTTTTTTTGAATTTTCAAGCAATTTAAGTATATGTACATACTACGTATAACTATAAATAAACATCAGGACCATTTTAAAAGGATAAGCATGAGCTCTCACCATGTTTTTTCCTTGGTTTTGTTGTGTAAGTACCAAGCGTGGTTCTAGCAGGTCCTGCTCTTCTTCACCTTTGCATTTACATCACTGCCACATTCTCCTGCTGCCTGGTGCATGGCCATTTAGGAGAATGCAACTCAGGATTTTGGTTTTAAAAAGAAATAATGAGGTCAGCAGTGGAGCAAAGAATGAGCCTGTTGTTTAATGTAGGGGTCATATGGCCCTAGTCTGAACGGATGAATAACTTCTTTGTATTGCAAAACATCTCCAAAGATATTTCCTTGTCACTGACATGATGGAGTTTGGTTAGTAACACTCCCTAGTACTTGTGCCAACAGTGTTCACTTTAAAGTAGCAGTGATTATCTGATGATTCACAGCTTTTAATTACAAAATGTTGAAAAGCTGAGGGAAGGGGTTCGATTTCAACACATACGCACAGTAGGCTCTTTACAATTCAGCAGCGCACACCTGCTTTTGCAACTGAATACACTATACACATTATTACGCAATGATTGGACAAGGAAAACCTTTTTAATAAAATTTTATTTGAATCTTGAATGTCCACTGGTGACAAATTTAATTTTCCACATATTTATTACATTAAGATGACAAAAAAATCATAAATGTATGCAAACACACAATATAAACCTTAAAAATTCTGTAATACATTTTTTTTTAAATATATTTTTGTAATGCAATAATATTTTGTCATTTAATCTATTTTTGTAATACATTTACTTTATATATTTAAAAGCATATTGGTATATAAAAATTTAATTTCCAGTGCCTTACAGTGCATTAGTATGTAACACCTTGAATACCATGTCTAGAAGTATTCATGGTACATATTCATATATTTTGTAGCGTTTGTTGAGAGTGAATTATATCTCATGAATCAGTAAATACACTATATTGCCAAAAGTATTTGCTCACCTGCCTTGACTCGCATATGAACTTAAGTGACATCCCATTACTAATCCATAGGGTTCAATATGACATCGGTCCACCCTTTGCAGCTATAACAGCTTCAACTCTTCTGGGAAGGCTGTCCACAAGGTTTAGGAGTGTGTTTATGGGAATTTTTGACCATTCTTCCAGAAGCGCATTTGTGAGGTCACACACTGATGTTGGACGAGAAGGCCTGGCTCTCAGTCTCCGCTCTAATTCATCCCAAAGGTGTTCTATCGGGTTGAGGTCAGGACTCTGTGCAGGCCAGTCATGTTCATCCACACCAGACTCTGTCATCCATGTCTTTATGGACCTTGCTTTGTGCACTGGTGCACAGTCATGTTGGAAGAGGAAGGGGTCATCCCCAAACTGTTCACACAAAGTTGGGAGCATGGAATTGTCCAAAATGTCTTGGTATGCTGAAGCATTCAGAGTTCCTTTCACTGGAACTAAGGGGCCAAGCCCAGCTCCTGAAAAACAACCCCACACCATAATCCCCCCTCCACCAAACTTTACACTTGGCACAATGCAGTCAGACAAGTACCGTTCTCCTGGCAACCGCCAAACCCAGACTCGTCCATCAGATTGCCAGTTGGAGAAGCGCGATTCGTCACTCCAGAGAACGCGTCTCCACTGCTCTAGAGTCCAGTGGCGGTGTGCTTTACACCACTGCATCCGACACTTTGCATTGCACTTGGTGATGTATGGCTTGGATGCAGCTGCTCGGCCATGGAAACCCATTCCATGAAGCTCTCTGCGCACTGTTCTTGAGCTAATCTGAAGGCCACATGAAGTTTGGAGGTCTGTAGCGATTGACTCTGCAGAAAGTTGGAGACCTCTTCGCACTATGCGCCTCAGCATCCGCTGACCCCGCTCCATCAGTTTACGTGGCCTACCACTTCGTGGCTGAGTTGCTGTCGTTCCCAAACACTTCCACGTTCTTATAATACAGCTGACAGTTGACTGTGGAATATTTAAGAGCGAGGAAATTTCATGACTGGATTTGTTGCACAGGTGGCATCCTATCACAGTTCCTGAGAGCGACCCATTCTTTCACAAATGTTTGTAAAAACAGTCTGCATGCCTAGGTGCTTGATTTTATACACCTGTGGCCATGGAAGTGATTGAAACACCTGATTCTGATTATTTGGATGGGTGAGCGAAAACTTTTGGCAATATAGTGTATGTACACTATGTTGCCAAAAGATTTGGGACACCCATCCAAATGATTGAATTAAGGTGTTGTTTTTCAGGGGTTGGGCTTGGCCCTTTAGTTCCAGTGAAAGGAACTTACCAAGGCAGGCATACCAAGACATTTTGGACAATTTCATGCCTTTGTGGGAACAGTTTGGGGATGACCCCTTCCTGTTCCGATATGACTGCACACCAGTGCACAAAACAAGGTCCATAAAGACATGGATGAGTGAGTTTGGTGTGGAGTAACTTGACTGGCTTGCACAGAGTCCTGACCTCAACCTGATAGAACACCTTTGGGATGAATTAGAGCGGAGACTGTGAACCGGGCCATGAACATCAGTGCATGACCTCACAAACGTACTTCTAGAGGAATGGTCAAAGAATGGCGGGCCAACTCCATATTAAATTCATGTGTATGTAAAGGCAGACGTTCCAGTTTTGGCCTGGCTCACAGCATTCTGTCCTGCACTGGGAGTCCAGATTGGTCCCAGTGACCTGTCTGGCTCTCTTTATCAGTTTGATCAGTCTACTAGCATCTCCTGTGTGGCATGTCCTAGCATCTGATGCCATTGCCCCAGTGTACTGCTGCACAAACACCTAAACTGAGGTCTTAGGTAGATAGTGACTCAGAAGGTCTATATGCATCATCTTGAGCTAAGAGGCATTATCACTGTCATGCTTTTTGCTCTGGTGAATGTGTGAACCCTGTGACAGTTCGTGTATGACTCGACAGTCTGGACTTTTCTAGAGAAATTTCTTATTTTACACTTAACATTACAGCCTGCTTACTTAACACAGTAGCATTAATCCAGGCTCACACAGGTTCCCACTGCAGTATGAAAGTTCAGCACCAGTGAACTACAGTACTCTGTGTGCAGAATAGAAAGCAGATTGCAGATGTCTGTGTGCTTCTTTTTCCAAAGCAACCTTGGATATGAGAAAGAGCATGGTGTAAATAAAACTTGTGTTGGTCACCCTTTTGCTTTTGGACTCCACTAGATCCCTGAAGGTGTGCTGTGGAATCTGGCACCAAGATGTTAGCAGCAGATCCTTTAAGTCCTGTAAGTTGCGAGGTGGGGCCTCCATGGGGACTTAAAGATACTGACCACTGCATTACCAGTAACTCTGTTTTATGTTGGGCCCCAACACTGGTGATTAAATCATTATTTTTTTCCATAATATACACAGCATTACCTCTGTATACAATACAATTCATAATTTACTCTATTGCTGAACTATTCTTTCTTTGCGTAAATCTCTTCTTTCCCATCCATTTACTTTGTGTCATGGGGAATAAATAAATCTGAGATCTGAGCTAAACTTTTCAGGCTTTAGGTACAAAAGTTTATACATGTGAAAGATCTACTACAGTCTTGTTCAAATCACATAGGTAATTAAATGCGTTCCTCATATTTTGCTGAGTGAATGCTTCTATGTAAACAATGTAATGGCTTATTAGTCACCAAATATATCTTATGTTTAAATAATTAATGACCATATTAAATACTTTCCAGAAATTAATGAGCCACACTGGGTTTCTAGTTGCTCTATGGGTAAACTGTTAAATTCACATGGGTGGGCTAATCACAGGAGTGTAGGTAAAACTACAAAACATTTATGATGCAATTTCAGATGTGTACCAACAAAGAAACATCATACCAATATCTGCTTGTTTTAAAAGGCCAGATTATTTATTATGGCACCTATTTTTGTCATTCAGATACATTCCATAGTCTAATTTGGTCAAGCTGTGCATAAACATTTTAATGTCGTGTATTTTTTCATGTGTTATATATTTAATCATTTACTGTAGTTCCTTGAATGTGTTACAAACGGTGGGGTGAGGATTACCAGGATGTTGTATGAGAGCATATAGTGAAGTTTGCATGTGGAGTCACATTGAGCCAACGTTAACTCATAGCATGTTGTCAGAAGTTAGTAGGGTATTCACTTGAAGTCACCTGAGCTGAAGCAGTCTGCAAAATAGCCAGCTACCGATATGTGATGTCAGATGAAGTAGCAAGGCCAGTAAAGAGGAAATAATTTAGCAAAATTTAGCAAAATTCAGGAAAATTAACCTCTAGCCACTGGAACCAGTGTGTGGGATACCAACACTCATGCACCTATACAGTTTATTGGCAATATAGAACACAATTGGAAATAAAACACAGAGGGAATGATGAGAGGGAAGCATTTCTTTTTGTGTATGTGATTAGTGAGAAAACCTTGGAAATGCATCTATGGTCAAAGGTCAAGGTCTTATAGTCCATAGGTCTTATAGTTTGTTTGTTTTTGAAATTAAGTAATCATTAAGAAAGTAATTAGCAGCCAGGTATTACTCAGGAAGACAGCTAAAAAAAATCAAGATGTGTGACAACCTCTATGAAAGCAGAACTTTGGTCCACACACTTAGATCACTTTGGTGTGTTTCTACATACTGCCAAGAAGAAAGGAAATCAGCTATTAAGAGAAGCAATTGTTGCTGCTCATTGGACTGAAAAGGGTTGGTAGGACATCTCCAAACTGTTTTAAATTCACCATTCTACAGTGAGGAAGATGTAATAGTGTTTACAAATGGAGATCCTTCAAGACAGACACTTTCCCATTATCCCACGACTGGGACATAATGCACAATCGACTCCACTGTCAACAACCAGAGTGTCAACATCCGAGTTCAGCAAAGCAAACACTTTAGATCTGTTCCTTTACCGATGAAAATACTATTCATAAAAGGTTTGACTAAAAATAAGTTTTCAGCTTAACACTAATTGAAAGTCTGTTCCATAACCGTAAGAGAAAGCTCCATTCCATACTGTAACCTTCACTATTTGAGGTACCAAGAAATACCTCACCTGCACCTTTTGACTGAAGTCTGGCAGATGATAAAAGACCAAAAGATGAGTGCTTTATAGATAACAGTATTTCATAATCATTGCAGAGACAGTGAAGTGTGGATAGGGGTGATGTGGTCCTATCTTCTGGTTCTAGTAATGAATCTAGCTGCTACATTCTGGACTAACTGGAGCTTGTTAATGTACTTACTGGAACATCCAAAAAATAAAATAAACTCTAAACTCTACTCATTTCTGCATCATGTGGTGACATTATTTTTCTAATGTAAGATGGCTATATGCATGCCTTTGCGACATGTTGACATCTCCACAAGCAGGACCAGATTATATGGGCTTTTTATCAGTAGCAGTTATATAATTCCACTATTCAATTTTATTGGATATTAGACAGCAGCTCAACCCTCTTATATATTCTTTCATGCTGTGTGTAATGCATAGTTAATATTATTTAAAGAATGCCAGGCACAAGAGCATGCTATAATTTGTTGTGAAAATGATCATTTTCATTGTTTTCACCTATATCAAGTTAACGATTGCAGCCAGAGCTGCTTCCTCTAAAATTTTCCTTGTTTTAAGACATTATGCCTTGTGGTACTGCCATCTTTTCTCAATCAAACAAGTGCAAATGAACAAAAAAGATAAAAACAACACTGGGCAAACATAATATCATGTAATCTTAGATGCCAGTGCTAAAATCCTTATTTGATTTAATATTTGAACACTTCCATGTTAATTCATCATTACTACAAATTGTAGAAAAGCTCTATAAAGTGTATCCTCAAAGCACACCACCACCAAGCTATCGACTAAGGCCTTTATCCCTCAAATACTCAAAATCGTATCTTGTCACCAGTGTAAGTGGCTTTGGAAAAAGTGTCAGGTAATGAGAAAAAAATTGGTATATGAAATGTATTGGTTATTGTATACAGTATATATGAGATATAAAATGAATTGTTATGAAATTATTAGATTAACACCATGTGTGTTTGATTTTTGTGTACATTGTATTGAGATATACTATATTTTCTGGGATATAGTGAAAGTGATAAGCTTTTGCCAATATTTGAAATATATAAAATGAAAAAAAATTCTTTCTTCTTTCGCTCCTAGAAGCCAAACACAGAGAGAATAAGGAGGAGCCATTTGGGCCATCAAACAGGACAAAACATAGACCTGGACAATTCTATTGATTTCTCTTGACTATTCCCCACTTGCTACCTCTACCAGACTTTTTTTGCACAGCATATAATACACTAATGAACACATCAACACTTTATTCATAATAGTCATACTGTTCTACCACCAATCTGCAATTTTGCAAGTCTCTGCCTGATATCTGTCCGATTTGCCCACAACTATTAAAATGGAACTGAAACAGAACTCATGTTCAACCATTTATTCCAGTACTTTGGCTTACCAGAGGACATGATGCCGAGGCACACAAATCACATGATATGTATGTAAATACTTTACCTGATAGAGTCTCATGTCAGGATATCATCCCCCAAATGAATGGACAAATCCATTTTGTAGTGCAATGGATCAAGTATGTCACCTAGAATTACTACCTCACTAACATCACTGATTGTTCAAGATTCTTTATTTTATTACATATACATATGTTGCTCTTATTAAGAGCAACTTACAAATTATCTAATTCTTTATGCAACTGAGGTTTAAGGGCCTTGCACAAGGACTCAACAGTGGCAGCTCAGTAGTCCAATACATTAACCAATAAGCTTCCCCAGTGCTTGGGTTCCTCTATAATTACATTCACGGCATCTGCCCTTATTCAGAGCGACTTAAATTTCTCATTTTCTCACTTCAAATCTCATTTTATTCAACAGAGGGTTAAGGGCCTTGCTCAATGGTTCAACAGTGAGCACTTGATGGATTGGGGAATTGAATTCACAACCTACTGACCTTAACCACAGTGTAACCACTGAGATACCACATCTTTTTGATTGCACATCTGATTGCACAAACATGAACTTAATCACCTTAATATCTGTATTAAAGCATAGACAATATGGTACAGTTATTTGTCCATAAATTATATACAAAAATTCAAGAATACACACCAAACAGACTGTTGAATTGATAATATACAGTAATGACACCCAATCTTCTAACCCATCAAATGATAAAACATACAGTTTGTACACACTGTCAGGCAATTTATTTTCATTATACAGTAAGAGTGAAATGATATTTGATATTAAACATGCAAACCATAACACATTTCCACCATAAGAATTTATCAAAATGTCTTTAAGACAATACAAAATATATCTTTAGATAAAGGATATCCCATTTTTTTTGCTATATAATGCAACCAAGAATTTTCTTTTTATCAGCATCATTATTAAGGCATCAGCACACTAGGTAAAAATCACAAACAATAATCACTTATTTATGTCCAGTGTTGATCTTATTTTCGTTTTTCTGATTTCGAGCAATCTTGAGAATGGGCAGTCAGTGCCGCACATAGCATAATGTCTTAAAACATGAAAAAATCTTTCATCTCTGAGACCATAAATCAATGGACTAAGACAACGTGGTGCAATCATAAAAACAATGAACATGGAATATTTGATATTCATAAGCATCTTTGCTTCAACTTTCCAGAAAGCCATTTCAATATATGGGTTCAAAAACTGCACGATGCACAGAAACAACTGAAATGCATGAAGCAGCACAGTTCTGAGACTCTTACTGGTTGATTTCCTTTTTTCACATGAAGCAGCTCTGGCTGCAATCATGATCTTGATGTAGGTGAAGACAATGATAATGATCAAAAAAAGGAAAAGGATAATAAAAATGATAGCACGCCCATGTGCCTGCCATGCTTCCCCTAGCATTATCTCCGCAGTACACACTGTATAGGAGTACTGAGCAGCTCTTGGGATTATTGCCCAATATCCTATAAAATTGAACAGTGGAATTATAGAACTGATACCCCATATAATAAAAAGCCCATATAATCTGGTCCTGCTTGTGGAGATGTCACCATGTCTCAAAGGCATGCATATAGCCACATAGCGCTCCAGACACATAGCCACTAAAGTCAACGGTGTACAGCAGGCAAGAAAAGTCAAAACCGTACAAATGATACTACAAGGAATTATATGCATGGTATACTGAAAGTACGTTCCAACCGAAAGCAAGTCAGTTAACAGCATAAGAGCCGAGTCCACAAATAAGGTTTGTGCAAACAAAATGTACCGAGTTTCATCCCTAAAAAACTCCTTTTTCAGAAATGTGAATATCATCAAGCAGTTTATACAAAGGAAAACCCCAACCAGGACCTGCAACAACAAGATTTTCTCATTCAGGGGCCTTGAAAAATTAAGTAACAAATTATTGCTTGAGTTGCTGTATGCTCCTGCACTCTGCATGTCTGTAAAATAAACAACTATGAGGTAAAGATACAACAGTACAAATACACTTGTGTGTCTGGGGAGGACATACACAGGCATAAAGTATTCCAGTGTGTAAAAAGCAACATGTTCATGTCTAATGCCTTTCAGGTATTTATACTGTTCTAGTGATGGGGCGAAACAAAAACAATGGATGTAAAAGATGTAATCGTGATGAGAGAGCAACCGACGTTGGTGCTGATAGCATTAATATTTAATGATTTTGTTTATGCTGAACTTTTAATTGAAAGTCTGTTCCATAACCGTAAGAGAAAGCTCTGTTCCATACTGTAACCTTCACTATTTGAGGTACCAAGAAATAGCCTGCACCTTTTGATTGAAGTCTGGCAGATGATAAAAGACCAAAAGATGAGTGCTTTATAGATAACAGTATTTCATAATCATTGCAGAGACAGTGAAGTGTGGATAGGGGTGATGTGGTCCTATCTTCTGGTTCTAGTAATGAATCTAGCTGCTACATTCTGGACTAAATGGAGCTTGTTAATGTACTTACTGGAACATCCAGACTTAAAATAAACTCTAACTCTAAACTCTACTCATTTCTGCATCATGTGGTGACATTATTTTTCTTATTTTAGCAATATTTCTGAGATGAAAGAAGGCTATCTTGGTAATATTCAAATTAGTAATAGTTAGTAATAGACAGGCTGGTCCCTTAACTTTAATAACTGACTATCAGTTCTCATTTATCAGACTATAAGTGACGTTTATTAGACCTAAGGCTTTATTTTTATTTGTATTTTTATTTCATTTTTCAAAGCCATTGAATGAGAAGAGTTTGTTGATACAGGACCTGTTTGTTTTTTTTCTTTGTAAACTGCTTGATATTCACATTTCTTAAAAAGGAGGGAAGAAAACTGATAGAAACCTGCTGCTTTAATATTGCTAAGTGACTTGCTTTCAGTTGGGACTTATTTCTAGTACCCTGTGAACATGGGTATTTGATCTCCCAGTTTTCTAATTCAGAATTATTTCACCTGTTGTACAGCACTGATGATGGTGGCTAATGTGTCTAATGTAAGATGGCTATATGCATGCCTTTGCGACATGTTGACATCTCCACAAGCAGGACCAGATTATATGGGCTTTTTATCAGTAGCAGTTATATAATTCCACTATTCAATTTTATTGGATATTAGACAGCAGCTCAACCCTCTCATATATTCTTTCATGCTGTGTGTAATGCATAGTTAATATTATTTAAAGAATGCCAGGCACAAGAGCATGCTATAATTTGTTGTGAAAATGATCATTTTCATTGTTTTCACCTATATCAAGTTAACGATTGCAGCCAGAGCTGCTTCCTCTAAAATTTTCCTTGTTTTACTGCCATCTTTTCTCAATCAAACAAGTGCAAATGAACAAAAAAAGATAAAAACAACCCTGGGCAACATAATATCATGTAATCTTAGATGCCAGTGCTAAAATCCTTATTTGATTTAATATTTGAACACTTCCATGTTAATTCATCATTACTACAAATTGTAGAAAGGCTCTATAAAGTGTATCTTCAAAGCACACCACCAACAAGCTATCGACTAAGGCCTTTATCCCTCAAATATTCAATCATATCTTGTCGCCACATCAACACTTTATTCATAATAGTCTATCCTACCACCAATCTGCAATTTTGCAAGTCTCTGCCAGATATCTGTCCAATTTGCCCACAACTATTAAAATGGAACTGAAACAAAACTTATGTTCAAACATTTATTCCAGTACTTTGGCTTACCAGAGGACATGATGCCGAGGCACACAAATCACATGATATGTATGTAAATACTTGAGACTGGCCATTAGTCTCATGTCACTATATCATCGCCCAAATGAATGGACAAATCCATTTTGTAGTGCAATGGATCAAGTATGTCACCTAGAATTACTACCTCACTAACATCACTGATTGTTCAAGATTCTTTATTTTATTACATATACATATGCATAACTTACAAATTACCTAATTCTTTATGCAACTGAGCAACTGAGTCTTAAGGGCCTTGCACAAGGACTCAACAATGCCATCTCAGTAGTCCAATACATTAACCAATAAGCTTCCCCAGTGCTTGGGCTCCTCTATAATTACATTTACGGCATCTGCCCTTATTCAGAGCGACTTAAATTTCATCTCATTTTATTCACCAGAGGGTTAAGGGCCTTGCTCAACGGTTCAACAGTGAGCACTTGGTGGATTGGGGAATTTAACTCACAACCTACTGACCTTAACCACAGTGTAACCACTGAGATACCACATCTTTTTGATTGCACACACATGAACTGCATGAAAAGTGTGATTTTTGTCACACATAGGGAATGTGCAGGCAGCACAGATAATTGTCGGGAACTGCCAAAAATTGACGTGGAATAGGCTTGGCAGTTGACCCCCATGTTCCTATCACCTTGGCCTGGGTTTAGCTTTTATATGTAAATGACTACAGTGAGCTACTGTATACAAATGCAAACCAGGGTAGTGTGGAGAGGGGGGACTCACTGATTGAGAGTGGGCTTATTACCCAAATGTATTTTAATTATAGACTTTTAAATTGTTGCTTGAATTTTAAATTGAGATTTGTCTTACATCGTGTCCTAACTACACGCGACGTGATGCTGCGACACGTGATAAAATGTATCTTTTACATGTTAATCAGTTTTTGTCCTGACCAGCCTAACTAGTTTTAGAAACTGTTTCTATTTCTGCGACGTCGCGGCTGACAGCTCCTGTACAGAGATCTCATACAATGAAAGTTCTGCGCATTATTAATATTAATCATCAAACATGGATTAGGAGAGACTGATTATAGATGTTTAATAGCAGAAATATATATCCCTCAAGTTTTATAAGGAAAGCCATAAGAAGTGGAGAGGTGTATCTCTCTATGCATGTTCGCTCTTGTATGTAAGTATGTGTGTGCGGACTGTGATCTCTTCAGCTGTGGTACGAGAAAGCACACAGAGAAAAACTGTTATGATTGGCTGTGTTTTGTGATTGATCGCTGGAGTCATATCACGTCGCATCTAGTTACGATACGGTCTTAGGGAGGCAAGACTAATTACCTTTTGTACCACTAAAAGACACAAATATTAATAATAATAGACAAATAAGTGTGTGTGTGTGTGTGTGTGTGTGTTATATATATAAAGCATTGAAAACGTGGATTTTCTTCATTTTGGTATGGTTTTATATCAATCAATCAATCAAATCTTTATTACAGATTCAAGGTCCAATAATTTAAAAAAGCAGAAAAGAAAACACAAAACACATACAAGGGAACAAAACAAAACAAACAAACAAATAAACAAAAAAAACATTTAAATCAATGCATTAAATAAATACAATGGTGCCAGTGAATCCACAACTTGGACTGATAACAAGTGGTACTAAACTTTATATTTGATAGGCCCATGATAATCTCATTCTCAGAAGCATTGAGCCGGCAGATAAATTTATACATTAGATTATGTAACATGGCTTTACATGTGTTAACTCCCACACTCACAAACATTTCACTTGCACTATGCCATCTAGGTTTCCTTAATAAAATTCTCAATGCATCATTATAAGCTACTTGTAGCCTCTGTAAGCTAGACATTCGATAATTTGTCCACAATTGTGCAGTATAGAGTGATGTACAATATACTTCAAAGAGTGACGTCTTCACTTTGTCTGAATATGAATTAAACTTGCGTAAAAGAATAATAGCCTGCATATACAGGATGCGACGTTGCCATTCAATGTCCTCATCATCTGTCATATGCTCAGTTATAAAATGACCAAGATATTTCACCTTTGCACACACAGCAAGGTCCTTGTCAGACAATCTAAACACTGGAAAGTTTAGACTCTTGTCTTCCTTGGTTCTACAAATCATCACAACACTCTTACTATTATTATATAGAATATCATTTTCAAGACCATAAACAGAACATGAACATGGTTAAAAGCTGTTGAAGACCAGCACTACAAGGGCTAAGGACCACAAGATCATCTGCATACATAATGTGGTTCACCAAGCGGTTCCCAATCATTCAGGCAATTAGATAAATCATCCATATAAAGATTAAAAAGAACAGGGGACAATATTCGTCCTTGTCGTACACCATTGCTAACCCCAAACGGAAACTTTATTACCCCATTTTACTTGCATCATCTGGTGACCATACCAATAAGCTAAAATTCTCACGATATAGTCTGGGACCCCTCTCTGTCTCATTTTAATAAATAACTGTACATGATTAACTCGATCAAAAGCTTTTGATGCATCAATAAAACACATGAGAACTGATGAGTTTTTATCTCTATACTTATTTACTATTTCCTTTAAAGCAAATATGCACAAGTCAGTACCATGTTTGGCCTTAAAACCAAACTGGTTATCTGTAGAGTTTATCCATTTATCCTATCCAGCAAGATTTTCTCTAATACTTTAGACAAAATACTGGCTACAGCTATGGACCTGTAGTTATCTATACTTCCCACCGAACCAGCTTTATCCTTAATAACTGGTACTAACAACATTGAATCTGGTAACACACCATGAAACATAAAACCACTAAAACACACAGCTAAAAGGGTGGCTATCCTCTTACTACCATATTTGAGATGTTCAGCTGAGATATGATCTAGACCACATGCTTTGTTGTCGGGCAATTTATTTATCGCTTGGTAGACCTCGTGACATAATCAATATTGAATCGTTATCCTTAACATTATCAACAGTGTATAACTCATTTTGCACACAATTAAAAAGAGTACAGTAATGCGATCTCCATAACTCTGCAATATTTTCTACTCCAGAAACTCCTTGTAAAGTACATGGAAGAGATATCTTGCAATTATTTAACGCTCTCACTTCTTTCCAAAAATCAATATTATTATTATTTAACAACTTCATAGCCATAGAATCAGCTCTCAAGGTTTGTTCTTGCCATAATTTACAGGCTTCCCGTGCTTCAGCATGGTACTCTTCAACTTGCTTGCTCCATCCAGATCTAATATTATTTACCTTATTCTTATGTCTGAAGTACAACTTACTACAATCATACAAAACATTTACAATTTTATTATAAATAGAGCATAAATCCCTCCCATGATTAACATCTTTACAATTTACATCACTACACAATATTGCATCCCTAGGTAGATAAATATTACTCAAAGATTTTTCTGTATCAGCATAATAAGCTAAAAGATCCCCCTTTGTAAGTCCTGACCAATCCATTTTTGCAGTATTCACATTATTTTGATTGTTTGATCTCGCTATAAAATACTCCACATTTAACAGCATAGAAACAAGTATATGATCAGTTGTTGCTGTATCATATAAAATACTCATACCCTTCAAGGAAGCATGAGCATCAGCTGTACTAATACAATGATCTATCCAAGATGTAGTATTCCAAGCCTCACTAACATAAGTATAACTATGTTCAGGCAAGAGCACTTTACTAGACAATATGATATTAGCCTCTTGACAGAATTGAACCATATGTTTAGAAAATAATGAATTTCTGTCTGAAATATCTGCATTCATATCCCCAATAACATATACATTACTTTCAATAAAAGAATTAATAAATGCTAATCTATTTAAATGTTCATCCTCATTATAGTATAGGTGTATATACATTTAGGATAACAAATTCCTTGTCCTTTATATATATATATATGTATGTATGTGTATATATATATAATAAATGTTTTTAAAAACCATACCAAAATAAAGAAAATCCACATTTGTTCAATGCTTTATCAATTCAGTTTATTTATCCAACACATTTAATGAAAGTCAAATAAAAAAAAAAACTCTAAGGCTCTATGGACCAAATTACAGAACAGAAAATACTTTTTATTGTATACAGCTAACAAAGTATAAAGCAAATGTGATGCGCATGCGCGAGCGTGCAGCAGCCCGTTTCAGTTGCTCTCCTTAATTTATGACTAATTTACCTTTATTTCTTCACTCTTCTTTTTAACTTTTTTTTTCTTGTAACTAGTAATAAGCTCTTCCCTCTCAAACCATGCGACTTGAGAGAGTTTTTATTGTTATTTTCGCCTCTGGACTTTTTAAGGATTAATAAAGTTCTTTGAATCTTGAATCTTGAAAGGATTACATGAAGTAATCCTGGTTACGTCACTTCGCATGTGAGGAGCCTCCGCCAATCAGATGCTAGGTCATGGTGACGCGGTATGTTCCTCCAATCACAGACGAGGTCACGATTCAACGCGCGGAACCAAAACATGTAAACAGAGATGTTACTCTTTTCTGGGATTTACTTACCGTTTTCATTTCTACCTCCGCGCTTTACATTTATCTCGCTGCTTGCAATGGCATTGTGAGTCAAGCGGCTGCTCGACAGAGGAACTGAAGAGGAAGAGGCGGCTGCACAATCCTAAAATCGCTGTAAGTCTAAATTCTTCTAACGACATAAGCCATGCTTTCATTTGGCAGAACCAGTGTAAGTTTTGTAACAGCATTTTTCCTTGTATTTTGTAGGAGTCCGTCCGCTACACAACTCTGAGGAAACTGTAGGCGCTATGACCCGGAGCACGGGAAAGATATGGGCTAACATGGACTCTGTTGTTTCAGAAGCAAATAAACACGTTGTTTTAACTCTGTACTTTTTGCCTCCACAGATTAAGCTCGCCATATAATGAGACGGTCACCTCATTTTAGTGGGAGCACTGTCCATAAACCCGGAATTGCGCGATGAAGGCCTGGATAAAAATGACTTTGTTGGTGAGTAATTTACATTTTGTTGTCACCATGTTGTTGTTCTTAATTCTGTTTTTGTTATTTATCTATGTAGTTATATTTGGTTGATTTTCTTTTAACAAACCATGCGCAGAAATTTCCGGTACAGCCAGGCAGAGCTATAGCAAGTGTGTCTGCAGCTCATGAGACCTCAGCCCGGAGTCGCCAGAGGAGGAAGAGGGTAAGACAGATTAGAATTAAATTCGTTTTACTTATTTCTGTTGCATTAGTATAAACTGTAATGATGCACATGTTGCTTATTATATGTAACAATTGTGTTTTCAGCTCTTGAAGGCGAGGCAAAGTGTACTGGCTGCGGACGAAGCGGGTTTCTGGAGGGGAATCACCGCTGACATGATGTCAGATGAAGAAGACGGTGCCGTTGATGGAGTCTCGTGGTGGATTGTGAGACCTCCATCATTCCGCAGCCAGGAGTTCAGCAATCTGAGTGCTAAGATGCAGACGAGACTAGAAGCCAGTCCAAAGTGTGCAGCACTGCATCACCGGCATCTGTGAACTGGGCTTCCGTCTAACAGAACACCACCGCATACCTACGACCCCGAGGCAGCAAAGACATTTGACATTTGAAGATAATCTCTGGCTCCTTTTTGTGTGTTTATTTTTCCTATGCCTATTTAATAAAACTCTTACATTTTAGCAACATGTCTCTCCCAAAGGTCTGTTTTCCTAATATTTACTATTAGCCTTTGACACCTATACTGTTATAATATATCTTTAACGAGATATATATGTATATAATGTATGTGTGTGTATGTATATATGTGTGTGTGTGTGTGTGTATGTATGTATGTATGTATGTATGTATGTATATGTATATATATGTATATGTATATGTGTATATATATATGTATGTATATATATGTATGTATATGTATGTATGTGTGTATGTATGTGTGTGTATGTGTATATATATATATATATATATATATATATATATATATATATATATAATCAGAAGGGAGGGGTTTACTCAAAACGGTATTATAATATGAAATGGATTTGTCCATTCATTTGGTGGATGATATAATGACATGAGACTAATGGCCAGTCTCAAGTTCTCTATAAAGTATTTACATACATATCATGTGATTTGTGTGCCTCGGCATCATGTCCTCTGGTAAGCCAAAGTACTGGAATAAATGGTTGAACATAAGTTTAGTTTCAGTTCCATTTTAATAGTTGTGGGCAAATCGGACAGATATCAGGCAGAGACTTGCAAAATTGCAGATTAATGGTAGAACAGTATGACTATTATGAATAAAGTGTTGATGTGTTCGTTAGTGTATTATATGCTGTGCAAAAGAAGTCCAGTAGAGGTAGCAAGTGAAGAATAGTCAGAATAGTCCAGGTCTATGTTTTGTCCAGTTTGACAGCCCAAATGGCCTTTAGGAAGAAGCTCCTCCTTATTCTCTCTGTTTGGCTTCTATGAGCAAAAGAGGAAAGAATTTTTTTTTTTATATATTTTAAATATTGGCAAAAGCTTCAGATTTTTATCACTATATCCCAGAAAATATAGTATATCTCAATACAATGTACACAAAAATCAAACACACATGGTATTAATCTAATAATTTCATAATTAATTTTATATCCCATATATACTGTATACAATAACCAATACATTTCACATACAATTTTTTTTCTCATTACCTGACACTTTTTCCAAAAGGGAGGGGTTTACTCAAAACGGTATTATAATTGCCCAGACTGACCAATAGCAACACATGTCTCAGCCAATCACAGGTGATCTTTCTGTTTTGAAAGTTGTGCTTTCATCCAATAAGTACTGTAAAACATTCAAGGTGGTTTCATTCATATGCTAATTCACATTTCACACCTGGTACCGCCACACATCTCCCTCCCCATACACCCCATGGTATGATAACAACTGTTTCTGTCGATCAGGAACTTCCCAGGCTGTGAATTGTCCATAACTGCCGGTGATTAGAGAGGTCATCAGGCATTCACAGGGACGAAAATCTGCCTTTTCATGCAGTGATAATCACCTGCCTTATAAGCACCCTCATGGCATATTCACCTCATGAAGTATTTGTTTAGCTCTGTATATTCACCTGAGGTGCCGGACCTTATATTAATGTGTGTTGTTTCTGGTTTTGACTGGTGTTTCAGTTTTTTTAAAATATATCTTTGACCTTTGATACCCTATTTGCACATTGCCTGGCACACTGTCTGTTCTCTGTTTCTGATATTTGACTAGTGATTTGGATTTGTTTGCTATAGCCAGTTGTTAATAAAAGCATTCTCGGCCATCTCTTCTATCTGACAAGATGGAGGAAATTTGAAAGGATTTTAGAAGTGTCATTGTTACAACATCTGTTTTCATCACACAGTTTAATAATCACACCATAATTTCCAGTTATGTTTAAACTGGTCTTATATTTTGTTTCAAACATTGTTGAGAAATGGTGTTCAGTAGCACAAACAATACTGTCTTAAACAATTTAATGTCTGCATTCATTGTCAGTGGTTTAAGAGTAAGAGCCCACGACCAAAACGCATTCTATTTGGACAATTTATATACCTAAGTGTCATTTCTTAACATTGTAATATGTCATTTCTATATATGTGTTAAAAAACTGCATAATGCACACAGAGGCAGTTGTGTACAATGATGCACCACCATTTGTAGACTCTTATTGGTTGATTTTTATTTCTCATCTGCAATTATGATCTTGATTTAGGTGAAGACAATAGACAGAAAAAGATCACATGTATTAAAGCTTTATAATGAGAATACAGAATAAAAATCAAAGTGTTGAATAGCAAATACTGAAATGCAGCTGAGATGTGTCCAGTGTGGATTAAATGCAATGCCAAAGACCATGTTTGGTGGTTATATGGATATAATTTGACATAGAAAAGCATATTTAGGATGGACTGAAAAGATTTTGATTTTCTCTCAAAATGATGAAGAACATGATATGGGAGTAACTGTTTCTGAATTTTGTAAATATCTGTATTAAATCATAGACAATATGGTACAGTTATTTTTCCATAAATTATATACAAAAATTCAAGGATACACACCAAACAGACTGTTGAATTGATAATATACAGTAATGTCACCCAATTTTAACAGCATCATTATTAAGGCATCAGCACACTAGGTAAAAATCACAAACAATAATCACTTATTTATGTCCAGTGTTGAACTCATTTTCATTTGTCTGATTTCGAGCAATCTTGAGAACAGGCAGCCAGTGCCGCACATAGCATAATGTCTTAAAACATTAAAAAATTTTTCATCTCTGAGACCATAAATCAATGGACTAAGACAACGTGGTGCAATCATAAAAACAATGAACATGGAATATTTTATATTCAAGAGCATCTTTTCTTCAACTTTCCAGAAAGCCATTTCAATATATGGGTTCAAAAACTGCACGATGCACAGAAACAACTGAAATGCATGAAGCAGCACAGTTCTGAGACTCTTACTGGTTGATTTCCTTTTTTCATCTGAAGCAGCTCTGGCTGCAATCATGATCTTGATGTAGGTGAAGACAATGATAATGATCAAAAAAAGGAAAAGGATAATAAAAATGATAGAACGCCCATGTGCCTGCCATGCTTCAACTAGTGTTAGCTCCGAGGTACACACAGCATAGGAGTAAAGAGCAGCTCTTGGGATTATTGCCCAATATCCTATAAAATTGAACAGTGGAATTATAGAACTGATACCCCATATAATAAAAAGCCCATATAATCTGGTCCTGCTTGTGGAGATGTCACCATGTCTCAAAGGCATGCATATAGCCACATAGCGCTCCAGACACATAGCCACTAAAGTCAACGGTGTACAGCAGGCAAGAAAAGTCAAAACCGTACAAATAATACTACAAGTTATTATGTGCATGGCATACTGAAAGTATGTTACAACCGAAAGCAAGTCAGTTAACAGCATAAGAGCCGAGTCCACAAATAAGGTTTGTGCAAACAAAATGTACCGAGTTTCATCCCTAAAAAACTCCTTTTTCAGAAAGGTAAATATCATCAAGCAGTTTATACAAAGGAAAACCCCAACCAGGACCTGCAACAACAAGATTTTCTCATTCAGAGGCCTTGAAAAATTAAGTAACAAATTATTGCTTGAGTTGCTGTATGCTCCTGCACTCTGCATGTCTGTAAAATAAACAACTATGAGGTAAAGATACAACAGTACAAATACACTTGTGTGTCTGGGGAGGACATACACAGGGTACCAGAGGACATAAAGTATTCCAGTGTGTGCAAAGCAACATGTTCATGTCTAATGCCTTTCAGGTATTTATACTGTTCTAGTGATGGGGCAAAACAAAAACAATGGATGTAAAAGATGTAATCGTGATGAGAGAGCAACCGACGTTGGTGCTGATAGCATTAATATTTAATGATTTTTTTTATGCTGAACTTTTCTTTATATTTTTAATGCAAATTTTCTTCTCAATATCAGAATATGACTAGTACCATTAGATTGATTTTTTTAATGTGTAACAGTCGTCATTCAGTCATGAATTTACAAACAAATCATAAATTTGAGGTAATCTGAGCTTTATCCATTGTCCCCAATCTAATCCAGTATGGACCATTTTAAATTCTTTCATTTCTCACTTTTTTTAGATTTAGATAGTTAGGTTTAGATAAACGTTTCAGTAGAGTTTATTTCAGGACATATGATCCTTAAAGTATATGAAAGGCATTAAGTACTGAGGTATTTCCTGCTCTCCTTGTCTGTAAGAATGCAGAAGGTCTCCTGAGGATATGGTTCCTTAAAGTTGCCAAGGGTCTTCCACACATACTGAAGGAAGTAAACTGGCATGAATACTGGGGGTAAATTGTCAGATGCAGTGTCTTTGGGTGCGCCATAATGCTTAAACACTTAATTAAATAGTGGTTTTCATGGCTGTGAGAAGTAAACGTTTAGGTAAATTAAAGCAATCCAGTGGTCAAGTGTCTAGTGGTTCATGACAGTGCAGAGATATGACAATATTTAAAGCTATTTCTTGAGCATGTGAAGGCCATTCTGACCATGCAAAATTGGTCATGCAGACCCTTTAAATACATGCCAGTATTTACAGAATATACGGTCCGAGCATGAGTAGCTACTCCTTTACACTGAGGTGAGCTGACTCTGCAGAGGTAACGTACTACATTGTTTTTACGCTTTAGGTGCAGAGATCGACTCGACTTTTTCTGAACTGAAGTTATGACTGAAGTTGATGTCTTTTTGGTGGTAGTGCAGCTGACACATCTATCAATGCAAAGGAAAGATGGAAATTTCTTTCTGCTTGCAAATGGCTGTGTATTGATTGACAAATTTTTTGATCAACTGGTAAACAAAAATGTTGACTTTTCCAACTGTGTGCAAGAAACAGATATGGGGAATATCTTCAGTTGTTCGAATGAAACAGCATTGGCCCTCACCTGCATGGGTTCATGGGTTGCATAAGCACAGACCTAGCTGTTAAAATGGTGGAGGATTTAATTGAAGTATATGCTCACTGCTCTCATATTGGTTGGTGATGATGATTCTGCAATTGCTCATTCCATTATTTATGTCAACAAACCTGAGCAAGGCAAGTTTTTCCAAATTGGCTATGCTGAAATCCAAGCACTGAAAAGTAAACGGTAGAAGATAACAGCACTAACTAACACTGATCCCTGCAACAGGCTTCTGATATACAATAATCAAGAACAGGTGTCTCACTAATACATTTGAGAACATTGCCAGGTTCTACTGTCAATTTTGCATCGCTGATAGTTTTGTACTCACTGCATATCAACTTAGGCCTATGTGGCCTACACTAAAACTAACTAAAAAAAAACAGCCTACAGTTCTAAGTGCTATGGGTCACAATATGTTATATTTAGTGCCATCCTTTTGAACACTGGTCTATGATCATACACTGTTCAGCCATAACATTGTGAGCAGTGAGAGGTGAAATGAATAAGACTGATTATCCCCTCATCATGGCACCTGTTAGTGGGTGGGATATAGGAAACAGGAAAAATGGACAAGCGTAAGGATTTGAGGGAGTTTGACAAGGGCTAAATTGTGATGGCTAGACCACTGGATCAGAGCATCTCCAAAACTGCAGCTCTTGTGGGGTGTTCCCGGTCTGCAGTGGTCAGTATCTATCAAAAGTGGTCCAAGAAAGGAACAGTGGCGATCCAGTGACAGGGTCATGGGTGGCCAAGGCTCAGTGATGCACGTGGGGAGAGAAGGCTGGCCCGTGTGATCCGATCCAACAGACGAGCTACTGTTGCTAAAATTGCTGAAGAAGTGAATGCTGGTTCTGATAGAAAGGTGTCAGAATACACAGTGCATGACGGGTCAGGGCTGTTTTGGCAGCAAAAAGGGGACCAACACAAAATTAGGCAGGTGGTAATAAGGTTATGCCTGATCAGTGAAAACTATACTGTACAGCCAAAATGTGGACACCTTACTCAGCCTTACTCCTCACAGCCATGTTCCTCTGTAGTGGAAACTTTCCCAGAAATGTGGAGGGTATTATAGCAGAAAAGGGGGTAGTATTTACATCAGTCAGGCATAACATTCTGAGCAGTGCCAGGTGAAGTGAATAAGAATGATTATCTCCTCATCATGGCACCTGTTAGTGGGTGGGATATATTAGGCAGCAAGTGAACATTTTGTCCTCAAAGTTGATGCACAAAAAAAGCAGGAAAAATGGACAAGCGTAAGGATTTGAGCGAGTTTGACTGGGCTGAATTGTGATGGCTAGACCACTGGATCAGAGCATCTCCAAAACTGCAGCTCTTGTGGGGTGTTCCCGGTCTGCAGTGGTCAGTCTATCAAAAGTATTCTTTAAGTCCTGTAGGCATGGAGGCCCCACCTCACAACTTACAGGACTTAAAGGATCTGCTGCTAACAACCTGGTGCCATGTACCACAGCTTACCTTCAGGGATCTAATGGAGTCCATGCCTCAAAGGGTTGGGGCTGTTTTGGCTGTGACATGCTTCGTGACATTAAAATAAACATGTTGAACAGAAAATAAACAAGAAAGATAAAAAGCTGAAATTACAATGAAGTATGCTTTTTTCATCCTAATTTTGAAATGAGTGACCGATGATTGTCCAATCACTACTAACTAAATTAGGCAAATCCTTCATTCACCACTTTATCAGTGTCAGTGTCGTAAGTGACAGTAGAAATACTCCTGAGATATATATCGTTCTGAAGAGCTTGTTTTCCGAACAAGATGAGTTACCGTGAATTAGGATCCAAAAGTGTGGTTCAAGTAAATAATTAATCCTCATGTTAATATTTTCCTAGAACATAATTAGCCCGAGTTGTTTACTCTATGGTAGTCTCATGGAGCCAGACGTGAATCACTACTGGGAATAGACACGGCTGGCAGTGAATTGCAGATAAACAAGTGCTATCTACGATATATCCCGTTGCTTTACATCTAAGTATGACCTGACCCAATACCCTTAACATAAAACTGTGTGGCTAATTATGTCTTAAGGAAAAAACATCATTAATTATTAAATTGGGTATCAAGGTATTTGAAACTTAATTAAGGGTTAGTTAGGGAAAACAAGTTGGGTGATATGAGACTTTTCACAGGGTTAATTTCTATCAGGGTTTGAAGGGGCTGTGGTGGTTTGGGGTTTAGTTAAACATCCATTTTTAAGACTTAACTCATTTGAAATGGTGTTGTTTATTTTGGACATTAAGCTTCGTACTTCTCGTTGGAGATGATATCTGCCCCATATGACTACTCTTAGAGTAAACCGCTGTGGCCAATTATGGTTTATGAACATATCAACATTATCATTAATTATTAAATTGGTCTGTATATCTGGTGAATGGAAAACAAGCTAAAAGCTTGATATGTGACTGTTTATTTGATATTTTACTGCATAATTGGATAAAATACAAATGATAATACTTTAATACAAATTGCAGTAGTTTAATGACCTTTAAATTGACCAGCATGGACAAGAAAACACACTCACTTTGCCTTGACTTTGTCTTGATAAGTGCTTTGTGTACTATACTAAAAGACTTTGTAGTACTGTGTAGTATAATCATGAACATTGCATAAATATTAACATTTATGTTAACACCTGAGATGACAAAAGTATTTATGGGGTACATCCAAAAAAGTTTCAACCGCAACCTTTGTTTGTTGAGTCTCAAAATGACCTCTCAACACAACCTGCTGTTTCTTCGGTCACTCTTGTAGAGCCACCACCATCTCCTCCAAGAATGAATGTTCAGAGTCCTCACCTCCCAGTGTCACCACTGTCACCACCAGTGTCAATACTACTAAGCAAAGTATTCAGTTTTAGATACACCTTTCTGTTGGTCTCTTATCCCTGATATACAGCTCCAGAAATAATGAAGAGATCATTCCAAATTCTCCTTCAAATCTTTATGTATGTGGCAGCCATTCCATTTGAGTGTCTGTTGAATTCCAACATTCTGCTTAATAAAGTACTGATTAGTACTGTATAATGCACAGTGAGGACGGTTCGAAACAGGCTCCTAGAGTCAGGCTTGTAGTCATGCAAAGCTAGAAAAAAAGCCCTTTACCAATGAGAAGCAAAGAAGAGCCAGATTGAGGTTTGCAAAAGATTAGGATTGGACTGTAGAGGACTGGAGTAAGGTCATCTGCTCTAATGAGTCCAATTTTCAGCTTTGTTGAACACCTGGTCATCTAACGGTTAGACAGAGGCCTTGAGATGCTACAAACCACAGAATCTCACACTTACTCTGAAATTTGGTGGAGGATTGGTGATGATCCTAGGGTGCTTCAGCAGGGTTGGAATCGGGCACATTCATGTTTGTGAAGGAAGCATGAATCAAACCATGTACAAGGTTGTCCTGGAAGAAAACTTGCTTCCTTCTGACTTCCGTTTTTCCAGCAGGACAATGCTCCATGCCACACAGACAGGTCAATCAAGGTGTGAATGGAAGACCATTATGTCTTAGTTTCCCTCTCTTTTTGCACCAGAAGTCGTCCAACAGCAATATAAACGATTGGTGGAAAGCTGTGATTGAGAATCAGGGTTATTCCACTAAATATTGATTTTTTTTTGGTTGAGAGGGGATTATGGTGTGGGGTTGTTTTTCAGGGATTGGGCTCAGCCCCTTAGTTCCGGTGAAAGGAACTTTTAATGCTTCAGCATACCAAGACATTTTGGACAATTTCATGCTCCCAACTTTGTGGGAACAGTTTGGGGATGACCCCTTCCTGTTCCAACATGACTGCAGACCAGTGCACAAAGCAAGGTCCATAAAAACATGGATGAGTGAGTTTGGTGTGGAGGAACTTCACTGGCCTGCACAGAGTCCTGACCTCAACCCCACAGAACACCTTTGTGATAAATAAGAGCAGAGACTGCGAGCCAGGCCTTCTCGTGCAACATCAGTGCCTGACCTCACAAATGCTCTTCTAGAGGAATGGTCAACCTTATGGAAAGCCTTCCGATTAGATTTAAAGCTGTTATACCTGGTGGGCCAACTCCATATTAAACCATACAGATTAAGAATGGGATGTCAGTAAAGTTCAGGTACATGTAAAGACAGACGTCTCAACACTTTTGGCAACATAGTGTAGATAGATAGATAGATAGATAGATAGATAGATAGATAGATAGATAGATAGATAGATAGATAGATAGATAGATAGATAGATAGATAGATAGATGAGAGAGACGCAACCTGCTGTTTCTTCTCTCGCTCCTGTAGAGCCACCAACATCTCCAAGAATCAACGTTCAGAGTCATTGTCCTTACCTCCCGTCTCATCAGTAGCAAAGCTTCACAGCTTTTTGTTGTTTTCTTCTCCCTGATATAATTAATACTTCTAAATTTAATTCAGGATGGAATGTTTTCTATGAGCAAAGCAGGCATTCTTATTCTGTTATTTAGGTCTACAGACAAATGAATACACATTGATTTATGTGGTGACCATCACACTCATATTTGGACCTTCCATAAACATCTAAAGCTCACGATTGTCTGTATGCTTTAGCATTAAGAATTCACCTTTATTGAAACTACAGGACCTGGAAATAAAACCTGTTCCAGCATGATAATCATGTTCTCTGGAGTGATGAGTCACATTTCACTATCTGGCAGTCTGATAGACAAATCTGGGTTTGGCAGATGCCAGGGGAATGCTACCTACTGAACTGAAGTATATTGAATATTTTAGTGGAAGTGAGATAATAGAGTGAGGCTGTTTTTTTTTTATTTTCAGAATTTGGGATAGGCCTGTTAGTTCCAGGGAAGGGAAATGTTAATGCTAGGTAATGTTCTTTCCTGTTGCAGCATTACTGTTCCTCCTGCACAAAACGAGACATCAGCAAAGACATAGTGTGGAAGAACTCGAGTGGCCATTGATCCCACTGAACACTTTTGGCTTCTCATCTTACATCAGTGCTTGACCTCACTAATGCAACTTGAACACAAATCCCCACAACCACACTCCAAAATCTAGGAAAGCCTTCCCAGGCTTTAGATTGGAGTTTATTATAACAGCAAATCTGTAATAGGACATAGGGGTGTGATATTTTAGGTGTCCAAATACATTTGGCAACATAATGTATGTTAACAATGTCAACTCTCTCCTTGACCTTCCACAAGATGTCCATTTATTTCAATACATGTCTTGTTCTCTTAAGCTCCAGAATAGTATTTGTATTGGTTTAGGGTGCATTCAACATAAATAATGTTATAGGGAAGGGGTTTTTAATCTGTGGGCCGTGACAACATAGCATTCATTGAATAACTCTCTGAATAAATCGTCTGATTCATTTGTGTTGAAGTGTCACTTGTCTGCATCAGTAGCGTACAATACACTACTACAGCATTCAGTGACCACACAGCCTATGTTAAAATGGAAAAGGTTTTAAAACTAAAGCCATCACAGACCTGTGAGAACTTTTCAGATCAAGTCAAGTAGAACTCAGTACTCAGTTATTCCTCTCATAATGTTAACATAACCATTAAGCTGCTGCTTTGACGTTTGATCAGAATTCAGGTGTTGTTTTTCAGGGGTTGAGCTCGGCCCCTTCCAGTTCCAGTGAAAGGAACTCTTAATGCTTCACCATACCAAATTTTGGATAATTTCATGCTCCCAACTTTGTGGAAGCATCAGTGCCTGACCTCACAAATGCACTTCTAATGGTCAAAACTTCTCATAAACACACTCTTAAACCTTGTGGAAAGCCATCCCAGAAGGGTTGAAGCTGTTATAGCTGCAAAGGGTGGGACAACTCCATATTACATTCATGTGCAAGTAAAGGCAGACAACATATTTCATTCATATGACAAGGAAAATAAAAAGGGCTCTCTACTAATTCAGGGTGCGTTTTTCCCCATTTTTCCATTTTAAAATATTATAGTGGGTCTTGAGATTGATTGTACTTGTCTAGGTGGGTCCTGGAATGAAAACGTTTGGGAACCCCTGTTATAGAGTATGTAAGGTGGGTAATTTATAGCTCATATTCTTCTTTTTCTTCTTGGTGGCGTTGCATAGCAAAGCATCACTATTGTTATCTAACTTAACCATTATTATAAACTTGCCTCCCACATCGTTTATGCTACAAACATGAATGCAGGTTTAAATTGACCGTCTTTTATAAGCGATCAGATTTATGAAATTTGAACAGCAGACAAAAAAAAAATCTGGCAGAAAAATCCCTTTCACTTACTCTGATGGAACACTTGGAGTCTGGCTCAGAATGTTCATGACTCAAACTCCAACTGTTGAACCTCACACACAAGCCTGAAGCCCTTTTTATCTCCCTCTCAGTCTGTCACTGTAGCTGTAACAGAGAATCTTTATCTATCCCTCTATCAGTAACACACACTGTCTCCATCCATCTCTCTATCAGTCAATCAGTAGCACAGAGACACTGTCTCTCTCTTTGTTGCCATATTTCTTTCAACCTACTTGTATCACTTCCTTCACTAATTATGTCTTTTGCACCCTAAAACTCTATCTATCTATCTATCTATCTATCTATCTATCTATCTATCTATCTATCTATCTATCTATCTATCTATCTATCTATCTATCTATCTATCTATATACACTATGTTGCCAAAAGTGTTGGGACATCTGTCTTTACATGTGCCTGAACTTTAATGACATCCCATTCTTAATCTGTATGGTTTAATATGGAGTTGGCCCACCCTTTGCCGCTATAACAGCTTTAAATCTAATCAGATGGCTTTCCACAAGGTTGACCATTCCTCTAGAAGTGTATTTGTGTGGTCAGGCACTGATGTTGCACGAGAAGGTCTGGCTCACAGTCTCCACTCTAATTCATCCCAAAGGTGTTCTATCGGGTTGAGGTCAGGACTCTGTGTGCAGGCCAGTCAAGTTCCTCCACACCAAACTCGTTCATCCATGTCTTTATGGACCTTGCTTTGTGCACTGGTGTGCAGTCATGTTGGAACAGGAAGGGGTCATCCCCAAACTGTTCCCACAAAGTTGGGAGCATGAAATTGTCCAAAATATCTTGGTATGCTGAAGCATTAAGAGTTCCTTTCACTGGAAGTAAGGGTCCAAGCACAAACCTTGAAAAGCAACCCCACACCATGATCCCCTCTCAACCAAACTTTACACTTGGCACTTGGCAAATTCATTGATTTAATATCTATCTATCTTATCTATCTATCTATCTATCTATCTATCTATCCATCCATCCATATATCCATATATCAATATATCCATATATCCATACATACATCCATACATGCATATACACACACAGTTCTGGAAAAAAATCACTCATTTTTATCAATCTATCTGTATCACTCCATCTCTGTCTACCAGTAACACACTTTCTCTCTGTCTACAGTACCTACCTATTTCACTATATTTTCTTTCTACTGATACATTGACAAATGAAATATAAACACACTTGGCTGTGTTAATAGTTTCCATAGACTCCATTGTTGAACCCCAGTGTGTGAAACTCTTGGGAAGCTGGCAGAATATACCTAGATGTCTGGTCTCACATTCATTCACACTATGCATGTCAGCACTCTTTCAAAAACTCAACAAAAGGAAACACACAGGCTCTGTGCAGGTGACATGTTGACAAACCAGGCCATTTTTTCTTGGTTGTCCTGGTATCTAGTTTCTGTTACCTGTGCTCTTCTTTTTTATTGTTTCCAGAGAAACTAACTGCTTTCTCATTTCTTGGTTGATCGACAGTGATCAGTTTTCAATGTCCATGTCCGTGAACAGATTGTTTCAGCTGTGGTGCTTGGAGTAGGTCTGACTCACATTCAGTGCACAAATCTAGTGCTTATATTACCTTCCAGCAAGGTAGACATTGACAGAACAAGCACACATCACTTAGATCTGATTCAGATGAAGGGAAAATCCTGAATCTCAGACTACATTGTGGTCTGTAAAATAAATTAACTGAATATGAATTAAATATATAAGAAAATAAATTAAATATGAGGCCATTGATGCCCTGATTCCATCGACACACTCGCATCTTGTCCTTCTTCGGCCATTATTGGCCCCAGTGAAAGGAACTCTTAATGCTTCAGCTTCATACCAAGACATTTTGGACAATTTCATGCTCCCAACTTTGTGGGAACATTTTGGGGATGATCCCTTCCTGTTCCAACATGACTGCACACCAGTGCACAAAGCAAGGTTCATAAAGACATGGATGACAGAGTCTGGTGTGGAGGAACTTGACTGGCCTGCACAGAGTCCTGACCTCAACCCGATAGAACACCTTTGGGATGAATTAGAGTGGAGACTGCGAGCCAAACCTTCTCATCCAACATCAGTGCCTGACTTCACAAATGCGTGTCCAGAGGAATGGTCAAAAAATCCCCATAAACACACTCCTAAACCTTGTGGAAAGCCTTCCCAGAAGAGTTGAAGCTGTTATACCTGTAAAGGGTGGGCCAACTCCATATTAAACCCTATGGATATTATTCATGTGGATATAAAGTTCATGTGCATGTAAAGGCAGACTTATGTAATGGCAATATAGTATATATATATATAACTGCAGTAACTGCCTGATAAATTAGCGGCATTTTACTTATCCAGTTTTGCAGATATCAAATCCACTTTCTCCCACACCAACAAGATGGAGTTCAGTCAACATGACTTGGTTCCAGTCATGTAAAGTCCACTGTTTGTGCATCTTGGCCCACTGCAAACTTTTCTTTCTATTTGTCAGCCTTCATAGGGGTTTTTCTTGGCATCTCTGCCTATGAGACCAGCTGACCTGAGTCTCCTACACACAGTGCTTGTGCACACTGGTTTCTCTCTTGTTTTATTTAATGATGCAGCCAATTCAGGCGCGGTCTGTTTCTCAAGGAAGACATTCGTAAGTACTTCTTGGGCCGTCTTCTTGGCCACTTGAGCCTTCTACAGCATCTTCTGTCCGGAATGGATCCAGTTGCAGCATGTCACTGGAGACTATAGTTTACACCTTTTAAAGAAATCCTTAATTTCTCAGCTAAATCTTGTCAAGAATAAGATTTCTTTCTCAAGCCAAGTATATAAGCTTTTGCTTGGCCATTTTTAATTCTTATTTAATTTTATATATAAGCTAAGATGATTGGCTCACCGGACATTTATTGAATATATATGACACTGGACACTCTAGTAAAGCCTGTAGCAAGTATCATGTGAGTACATAGAAAGAAAAGATAAGATAATATAAGATAAGATAAGATAGAATTGCATTAATATTTATAAATGAAATAGGCTATATATACAAAATGATTGCAAAATGTACAAAAAGGCGCTAAAGAATTAAGACCATATTGCACGATATGATATTTCACATTCCTGATAAGAAAGTGGTAAAGCAAAAATAAAATTTTATATGATCTATTTCGTGTTTACGTATAAATATGCAATCACGTGTGGTAACAGACCTTTAAAAGCAGTTTGAAACCAAATACAAATTTTACACCAAATGTCAAAAAAAGAAGATAATAATAATAATAATAATAATAATAATAATAATAATAATAATAATAATAATAATCCTGCTCCCGCTCACTGTGTGTGTGGAGTTTGGAGTCTCTAAATTGCCCGTAGTGTGTGAGAGTGTGTGTGTGCCCTGCGATGGGTTGGCACTCTGTCCAGGGTGTATCCTGCCTTGATGCCCGATGACACCTGAGATAGGCACAGGCTCCCTGTGACCCGAGTATAGACCGGATAAGCGGTACAGACAATGAAATGAAATAATAATAATGATAATAATAATAATAATAATAATAATAATAATAATAATAATAATAATAATAATAATAATAATAATAATACAGTCAGTTGCAGAACCGTGTTTATAGATGCAGTAACAAAGTTTAACCGCTAGATGGAAGTGTTAAATCATTAATGAAAGCCAGTTTCCTTACTGTAAAGAAAATGAGAAGATATACTGTAATACTACACAGAAACATTCATATGCACATCTACTGCAAATATACCATAGCAAAAGCTACCTATGAAGGAGAAACCTGGAGTTTTCAATATTCAGCATCACTAATAAACATATATAAGTAATATTCAGCATCACTCTTTCCACTGACTATACTGAACTAATATTAGTGAGTACACTTCATGTTTATGTGTTTAAAAAGAAAGATACTTACCTGGCAAGGCAATACTATGAACCCGGAAGTGAGGCTCAGCCATTGCACTTGGGTTGTGCTGACCTTCCCCAAATGCAGGAATCTTGACTGCATAGTTTGGGGTAGTTAAGTGTTTAAGGATCTGGGTCACTGACTGGAAGATCAGGGTTCAAGTCCCAGCACCACCAAGCTGCCACCGTTGGGCCCTTGAGCAAGGCCCCCAACCCCCCCTACACTGCATCATGGCTGACCCTGCACTCTGACCCCAACCCGCAAGGATGGGATATGTGAAGAAACAATTTCGCTGTACAGTAATGAATATGTGACAAATAAAGGGAACTTAACCAGCACCTTGATAATATAATATATAGGTATTTATAACTATTTTTATTTTGTATGTCCAAAATTTTTAATCCTTTAACTTAGAAATAGCTTCTAATCCCAAATATTTTACACTCGTTGTATTAACATTTTTATCTTTTACCTTGACCAAAAATACTATAAATTGAAAAATACTACTTCTACTGTGTTATCTTATTGCAGTATAGAAATGTAGGCTTGTTTACCGATTGTTTTACAGCAATTATTAGCTGTTTTTATCATCTCTACCACTAGAGGGACATAGAACCAAAACTTTCCTACCTGATGCTACCAAACAGGCAGAACTTTATGACCATCTGCTTAATATTGTGTCGGTTCCCCTTTTGCTGCCAAAACAGCCTTGACCAGTATGCACTGTGTATTTTGTTGGATTGGATCACACGGGCCAGCCTTCGCTCCCCACTTGTATCAGTGAGCCTTGGCCACCCGTGGTCCTGTCTCTGGTTCACCACTGTTCCTTCCTTGGACCACTTTTGATAGATACTGACCACTGCAGACCGGGAACAGCCCACAAGAGCTGCAGTTTTGGAGATGCTCTGATCCAGTCATCTATACATCACAGTTTGGCCCTTCGTTAAACTCAAATCTTTACACTTGTCCATTTTTCCTGCTTCTAACACATCAACTTTGAGGACAAAATGTTGACTTGCTGCCTAATATATCCCACCCACTAACAGGTGCCATGATCATCAGTCTTATTCACTTCACTTCTCAGTGCCTGATTGGTGTATTCAACAATAATATCAGTATAATATTTCAAATCTAGAACGCTTCTATAAACTGTAAAGACACACCCGCTGCACGTAGTCTCTTTTATATCTTTATTATTTTTTCCACACCCCAGACAACATTAAGAGTAACACAGAGCTGTGTTCGAGCCCACAGACAGAGAGGAGAGAGAAATGAAACACACCTCAATCTGCATCAATGCCATCACACAGTTCAAAAAAGACAACTTTAGGCTGAAAATACAGAGAGAGAAAGAAAATAAAATTACAAGAATCCAAAATAGAAATAACTTCCAAATCCTAAAAATCAAATGCACAACTGAGAAAATCATATGCGACAAATCAGCTTTAATCGGGCACCTTTTAGGGTTTTTTTTTTATTATAAAGAACTGGTGCTGAGGTAGACGACGAACTAAACGACAATTCACATGTAAATCAGTTTTAACACAAAAGTAAAATGTCACTGCAAGAAAAGAATCGTGATTTGAAACAGATTTCATTTGGTCCAACACGGATTCTCAGTGCTTTTTTATTCAATTTTACGATTGAAATTTTAAGTGAATGGCACATATACGGGAGCACTGAGCGAAAATGGCTGCTTTTAGGTCGAGAGAAAATAAAATAAATAAAAGACAGTGACACGGGGATGCCACTTTCTCAAACCTGTGCTGTGCATATGGTTTTATTGCAAACCCTATAACAAAGATCCTTCCTTTACAGAAAAGCCAAACCGTTTTTTTTTTAATGTTCTTCACACATTTTTATCATGTAGTCTTTATTTTTAGTGCTTTTTTCCCCCTTATGATTCATTTATTTCCATATGCTTTTCAAATAATGTCACATATCCTTGGATAACGGTTTGAAATGGGATCACATACTACATATTAAAAACATACGGTCGTGCCGGATTTTTCTGTAAAGGCTAATCTGACAAGTTTTCACAGTGTACAGTTTTTTGTTTACCCCCTTGCTTAAAAAAGTTTATAATAGACAAATAAAACTAAAAAAACAAAATGTTTGTATGTTTTTTATAACAATTATTATTGATTGCTTTGCCAGAATTCATTTTTATCCTTGTGATCTGGTTGTGCAGTAAGGAAATCCTTACATCCCTGTTTTGTCACAATTCAAATTCAGTGGAGAATTTCCATAATATCTAAAATGAAGCAACATAATTAAACAAAAAACAAAAACAATATTAAAATAAAATAAAGAGACTTTAAAGAACTCTTGCTCTGGATGACAAACAAATAAAAATATTTTATGGATTTATGGAAGATTATTTTCTTTTCTTATAAGTAATGAGTTTACACACTGAACAGTTTGACCACAATAATTCTTTGACTCACACTGCACACGCACACACACACACACACACACACACACACACACAAAAACCTGCATATATAACGTGTTTGGAATCTCACAGTGAGTATGCTGTGACCACAATGCAAGCAAACAGAAGAAAAAACAAAAGAAAACATTTCTGCCTTTTCTGTTAGGTATTTTGTGCTTTGTGATCCTAATAGGCCTGTGGATCTTGGCATATAATCATTAATGAAAGAACTGACACCCAGCAGCTGTGACCACGGTACAAAGCTTTACAAACATCTACTACCGAACATCGTCAACATTGTAAAAGAGGCACAAAAAGTATCACCAAAAACAAAAACCAAAAAAACAAACACGATGCAAAAATTACTGTAAAAGTACACTCACTCAACTATAAACAGCTGGACAGATTTTACACGTTACAGAAATACAAAAATACACCATTTCTTTTTCTTTTTTTTTTCTTATCAAAGTGCCACGTTTGGCTCTTTCTTTTTTTTTTTTGCTTTTTTTTTTTTTGCTTTTTGCTTTCGCATGTAAATGTCCCCCACCACCACCCCCATTAGTAACGTTACACACAATTTATGTACTGGACGTAGCAGAACTGCATGTCGCTTTAACAATTCCACTTTACAATCATTTCCACATAAAAAGACAAACACTTTTATTCTTAAGCTCCACCCTTTATACCACAGCCCATTAAACAGCTTAGAAAATAAAAACAAATACATCAGGATAGGGTCTGTCTCGTGTTTTTTTTAAAACCTTCAGTCGGATATGGAGTGCGAATGTCATGTCGGTCAAAGAAATCACCATCTCTGAGAATTGAAAATGACTGCGAATTATAAACATAATCACATGTGCTTTTGCTTTTGTTCAAAACAAAGAGGCATGAAGAGGTAGCACACAGAGGGCTGAAAAGCGTATGGCTGAACCTGATATTAATGCAAAGAGTATCTTTGTGCAGCTCTTACTGAGTGCGGGTTATGACGATTACGACTAATTATAATCCGTGGATAATCCATTGTGCAGCTCAATAAACCACAACACACACACACACACACAAACACACACACACACACACACACACACACACACACACAAAGGGATTGTGCTGTTCTTTATATTTGTTCTGATTATTTCCCAAAAACAGCATGTCCTGAAGTGTTCTGTTACTCATACCACAGAAATTTGTCGGTGATTTACATTTTTTTATTTACTCTTACAATTTTTTTTAACCCAAATTTACTTACAGTAATGCTGTAGAGCATCCGTGAGTTTGTTCCTGTTATCGCTTAAACTATAGCAGCTATAAAAAGTCATCCCTTTCTCTCTCTCTCTCTCTTCAAGTTAATGAGAAAGAAATGCGGCAAGTCAGAAAGCTTACGGTTACAGGTTTAGCTCAAGCACTGACACCGCTTTCTGCATCAGAAAACCTCATCATATCAACAACCGTTTTCTTTTTTTTGTTTTTCCGTCAGTTTATTCGGAGCATCTTGCCAAACTGTAAAAGTTGTTCCTACAGAAACAATAATCGGAGTTGCTGTTATAGAAAATTAATCAACACCTCCTGATCAATCATCAGTGCATGCACCAGTGCTGTGATTCTATAATATAATATGATATAATATAAAAATAAATCAAGCACAAGACAATTCAAGTAAAAAATAAGCCAGGTAACATCTGTGGAGCTGAATACTGCATATTTTTCTTTTCTTTAATCTCTTCTAGTTAGGTTACTTTGATCTTTACTTCACTTTAGCCTGATGTATAATTAATCTTAAGATGCCTGAACATGACACCCCGTTGCAATGTCCAGCAAATATCTATTTCTGGCATACCGCTCAAAAGTTTGGGATCACGTGCATATCTCAGCTTGATTTCAGCTACGGAGGAAGACTCCATCAAGCCAATCCATCTTGTGGGAGATGCTCCAGGAAGCCTGGGGTGAAATCTCATCAGATTATCTTGAAAAATTGACCGCTAGAATGCGCAGGCTGTAATTGCTCCAAAAGGTGTTTTTTTTTTTTTTTTTGATGAAGGCAAAGTTTGAAGAAAACATTCATCATTTCCATCAAAAATCATTATTTCTAACTCCGACATGTCAGCATGTCCTGTTCTTTTGCTGTATTTTCTATCCAGACGAAATTTCTTGTGTGTTTCCTTGGAAAACAATAAAATTTTTGAGTGATCCCAAACTTGAGCGGTAGTGTATATGTATATATATATACATTACTCATGTGTGCAGCCCTAAACGTGAGTCCGATAACAATACATCACTTTATGTTAAGATTCGCCTAGCGCCAATCATTTAAATGGCGGAAATGCGAACAAAAAGCAAAAAACTGTTTGTATTGGTGAATTATGCTTTATGCTTATGACATCAACTCAGTTGTGAAAGTGCACAGTGTAGTAATTCTATGAACACATCCCTGAACATCCTTGATATTTTGTGACCATAAAGTTGATTGTATGTGATCAAGTGTCCAACAGTAAGTGCTTCTGACACTCGAAAATAAGCTGTGAGATGTTCCTGCACTGCAGATGTCACTTCTTAATTCTGTTTAATTTTTTTTTAGGCTTGCCACACAATTATCTGCTTTTTCTGTGCATGTGGCCTAGAGAAACAATTTATATCTATCTATTTTTTTTTTAATCATTGGTCTTTAAAAAATTTGTGAATAAAAAGGTATGTTATTACTTTTTAGTAAAACGTGGAATGAAGCAAGTGGCCAGCTTGGATTTAGTTAATGAGAAATACTAGAATATTATGAAATATCATATTAATTAAATGGGGGTTTTTCTACTTAGTCGTTTTAACAAAATGTTCCGATTTACCAAAGCAAGAACAATGTTATGTCCCTAGAGATGAATCTGAACATGTGCATATGAAATGGCATACAAAATAAAGAAAACAAAATTCTACACAACAGATTTGATCACTTTCTTTCTCCATCTTTGGCCCAGACATGGAGCAAAATGAATGAATGAGCCATCGGTTTCTTCTTTCCTTTCTTTCAGCTGTCTTACACGTAGCATAGGTACAGATAGGTCTTCTCAATCCTCCAGTCTGGGGGAACATCCTCAGGCTTGTGGTTTTTCATGTGTTTCTGCATGGCCGAGAGGCTGGGGCAATACTCCTGGCAGATGGTACACTGGTAGGGCGAAGCTCCATTGTGAGTGCGTAGGTGTTTGATCATGGCTGAGTAGTCACGTGAGCGTTGGTGGCACAGCTTACACTCAAATGGCTTCTCACCTGAGGATAATATGGAAAACGTTTTGCGGTCACAGTAATAAAGATTTAAAGTCGGACTCAGTGTCACTTAAGGGTTTGGGGAATATCGACACTGCAGTGATGTGTGTGTTAAAGTTAACAATTAATTTATAAATCACAATTATTTGCTTTGTTGACTAAATATTCAATTCAACAGCTGTGATTGAATAAGTTTTAGTTGATGTAAAAATACAGTGGATTTATTAATAGAGTGGTGTTTCATTCAAGTGGGTAAGGCTCTGGGTTGTTGATCGGAGATCAAGCCCCAGCACCACCAAGGGCAACTGAGCAAGGCCCACAACCCTTTCTGCTCTAGGGATGCTGCATCATAGCTGCCCCTGTGCTCTGACCCCAACTTCCTGTGCTGTAATGTATGTGTGGCGATAATAAAGGCCCTCAGTTTTTCTTATTAGCAAATGGTTTTCAGTTAGTCTTTTCTATTTTCCTGTGAATTTGATATACAATTTGACTCCTGAGGAAAAAAAAATGTCCCTGTAGGTGTGCTACAATGGGTAACAAGGCAAGCTAGCAGCCTATCATTGTCAGCAGCAAACTGATTATTGATCTGTCATTGACAGTGGGTGTAAATGTCAGTGGTTTCATTGTTGGCTGTCTACTGGACTACTGGCCTTTGGCTGGAAGCTTCTCTCTGCTCTCATTATCTACATGCACCCAGACCAGAGCCTTGGCCTTGTTTGACAAAAAAAAAAGTCAATTATTTGTCCTGATAGGGTGGCTTAGCATCTGCCTTATTTGGGAGTGAAGAGAAGCAGCAATCAGCCTGTAATTCCACCTCAAGCACAGTTTTTTACGCCACCTCAAGATCACAGAGCCAACAAATTTAGGTTACAGCATCCCAAACGTGACCCCTTCTGAAAGGGTTGTATTTCCCAGCATTACAAAAAAACACACTTCAAACAATCAAAACAGATGAAAGTTGATACTTGCGTTATATTATTTATAATATCTGTAATTTTATATAGCGTTCATCGTTCTCAAACCCAATTCCATATAGTACCCTAAACATTTCCTGTATGAAAAGACATGAGAATGAAGTGTTATGCGAGGATTTGGAGCTCTGACCTGTGTGTACACGGTAGTGTGTCTCCAGCTGGTGTTTGAGACTGAACTTTTTGCCACAGCTGTTGCATTCGTAAGGTTTCTCTCCAGTGTGGATGCGCTTGTGGCCCTTCAGTGTGCTCTCATCCCGAAAGCAGCTACCGCAGAACTCGCACTCGTACGGGTGGTCACCTGTTCCACAGAAACATCATACTCTCTCAAATTATACAATAAAGCAGTTAAGAAGGTTTCATTTATCCTGAGCATCCCTTTGAACTGCAATCTCAATAGGCGTCTTGTTGAGCAGTAGCTTTTAAAATGCCAATAATCTCTGATAGTTGAGTATGGTATGTGTTGACTGGCTCTGGCTGGCTGCTAATTGCTTTTATGCGCTGACTAACAGCTTCTTATATCATTTTCTCAGGCAGCAGCATGGGATGCGGTCGAGCGAATAAAGCCCCCAATATTTAATGCATCTCAGCGCAGCCGGCCACACTTTAAGCCATCAGCAGTGACCCGTGCTTTTCATTATCTCCCTGTCCAAGTGGCAGCCGTGCCTCGAAATAAATTGCATTTCTTGTTATGTACTGTCATGCTTCGGTGTAAACCCCCATCTTAAGAGACAAAGCAAAAAAAAAAATCCCAAAGCACATCATGCCACACTATTCACATTCAATTCCATTCTTAGTAATAGTGGCAGTCTGAAATGAATGAGGTTTTTATCGGAGTGGAGAGGAAGGGCAGGTTAAAGCCCTGCGAGACCAGATATATGATGATATATAGAGCAGCACTCTTTAGCTACCTGCATCAACTGATCAGATGCACCTTGCAAAAAGCCCTGCAGCCTGTCTGTCATTAAAGTTAATGGAGCTGAGGCGAGCAGCCAGTCGGCCAGACTCGCATCGCCGCAGGCATGCTAATGTGCTAACGTTCAGCCCTGGGAAGATTCGACACACACTAGTAATGTCAATTACCCAGCACATACAAAGAACTCTTTTCTAGTGTATTAGACTTTACATTTACTGTATTGATCTTTTGTACGTTTAGGCAGCCAATCAGAAGGCTGCTGTGGCACAAACTGTGAAGATATCAATGTCTTTGTTTAAGTCTAATACATAACCACATAACAGTTTGCAAAATTCAAAGTAAAATAGACTTTCATTATTAAAAAAAAAAAAAAACCTCCAGATGTCTGACAAAATGGCATTAAACGGCATGAAAGACGATCTAAAAGGAGCTTCAGAGAGCTTTCTGTGCAATAAACAATCCAGCTCGCTTGTCTCTGTCTGCCCTATCAAGCACAGCTGTGAACATTAGACAGCCGCCACTGTCTGCAAATGGCCTGCCAGTGAAACGGAGAGGGAACAGGAATGGCATATTAATGAGAAGACACTACATGTGCAGAATGTAGAGAGGAGAGATGCTTCAGAATCAGACAGACACACATGGCTTAGCAAAATGATATGACCAGATGTGCACTTTGACCCTTAGGTATTGTCACGAGCACGATACCGACACCGACAAATTCTCTACGTTCTAAGATGATATAATCTAACACATGGTTTGTGACTGTGTTTAATCCAACAAGATGTTTGATTTTTTTTGCTTGTGCATTTATTTATCCCCAGTAACTGTTTAATCCGCGGTTGATCCAGAGACTATCCCAGGAACACTGGGCACAAGGCGGGAATACACCCTTGAGTGTGTACAGGATACCATGTACATATACATTCACACTCGGACTAAATACTGAAATCAGGATCAATTCTGGGATAGTGTGGGGTGGGGCTCATAATCTTGGGTTTGAAACACTTCTGACTTGATTGCACTGTTCCATACGTCAAATAGTAGGTACTAGGTTTATCCATTCTATTTTATTATTATTATTATTATTATTATTATTATTATTATTATTATTATTAGCCTATGGTACTAACATTTAATCCATATAGAACAGTGCTTTCTGATACACAGAATGTGATTCTGAAGGAATATCTGCAAACGATTTTAGCCATGCAGGCTGGAACATATTTCTACCAGTTCCCTGGACCCTTAAAACCTTGTCCAAACAGCCCAGAGTCATGAAATATATGCGAGAGTAAAAATAAGATGACCTTTGTCTGAAATAACTACCAGTTTTCAGTTTCACCCCTGAATTTTTAAAAAGTTTAGAAAAACCAGAATGACTAAAATCGGCAATTAAATCCAGATGCCGCAGGGTTCCATAACGAGGTAGATAGAAGCGTTACCTGTATGGGAGCGAAGGTGGCGTTTGAGGGCAGTGTGGCTGGGGAAAGTTCGATCGCACTCGCTGCAGATGTAACTGCGCACACCAGCATGGACCTCCATGTGGCCCTGTAGAGCCTTCTGAGTTTGGAAGCGTTTCCCACACAGCAGACAAAATACAGCCATGTCCGAGCCTAGATCAGTGAGTGAGTGAGAGAGAGAGAGAGAGAGAGAGACTTTTAATGCTCAATTATTCTATAAATCATAATTGCTTTAAGCAAATAATTAGTTATAAATACAACGGCCACACAATAAATCCACCACCAAAGATTCTGGCTCTGGTTGATGTAGGAGCCAGTGTTCACCTACAGACATTTTGAATTGAAATGATCACCTCACATTTCCACAGGTTAAAAGTCAAACAACAAAATAATCAGATGTATTAACAACCCGAAACTATACAAGCTTCTGATTCGGTACCAGGTTAGATTTTACCCTCTCTCATTTATTCATTAATGTTCAGACTTTATTCCTGTTCAGGGTCATGGATTTTGGGAATACTGAGTGTGAGGAGGGACTAACCCTGGATGAGATACCAACCTCATCAATACCATCTCTTTTAGAGCATGCAAGTATTTGTGAGATGGGAAGAAACCAGAGAACCCTGAGGAAACCCATGGACACAAAGGAAAAACATTCAGAGAAAATATATAAGAGGCTTTACATTTACCAGGCACTCTTATCTAGAGTGAATTACATTTTACATACAGCTCAGCATTTAAGTGCCTTGCTCAAGGGCCCAGCAGTTGCAGCTTGGTGGACCTGGGACTCAAACCCTTCTGATCAGTAATCCAACACCACAACCACTAAGCTAACATATCCACAACGTAGGAGGCTGCACCACAGCCATGCAAATTTAAGTCCACCATGATAAAATCCATGATTTGTTGCATTTATTTGAGTGCGTATGTTACCCTAAGCAAAGTAGATCCTAATTATTTTTGTTGAAATGACCAATTTTTTCCTCCTCATTCACAGGTGCAATATTTAATTGCTCCCCCCCTCCCCTTTTTACAATTAAAAACCCCTGCAAAATTCTTATAGTGGTTTATGGGCTTTCATGAAAATAACCTTAATTGCTGTGACCTCCTGATATCACCTAAATATCAACATTTTGTTGGTGGAACTCAACCCATAACTAGCTTTTTCACAGTGGAACAAAAACAGAACGGTTCCACATTAGGCATCAGCGTCATGTCGTAGTCTCCAGTGGAAAAGCACTATGTGTCTTTTTCCTTCTTGTAAACTGTGCAGTCTGGCAGCTCTTGCTTAAACTAAAGCTGTCTCTAATTTAAAATCTATGTGAATTCCCAGAGGTGGGCTTATAAACAGTAGGCCAGGATTGACTTCCCAGTCAATCAATCAGCGTTTGCCTCATAGCTCAGAGAAACAAGGGGAGAAAAAGCCACAATAGCACCTGAGACACATAAAAATCAGCTTCTGTTCTCTATCGCTGATAGCTTGGTAGTAATGGGAATTTTGTGCAAATACCGGCTGAGAAGCTCTCCCCCAACCTATGCATTTTCTCCTGTATTTCTATTATTCCCTGGTTTAAGGCTTATCAGATAGCAGAACAGGAGAACAGAGGCAGCTAATTTTGAAAAACAAAAAAGCACTTAAATAAAGACTTCCAGAAAGAATCATTCATTCTTCCACAATTGCCATATTATAGCTATTATTCACCTTGCTTATTATCTTACGAGAAACACTATGACTAAGATATATGGTTTCATTATATATGACAGCTTACCATAACATTTCTAATGGTAAAGGCAGACCTTTCTCTTAAAAAGCCTCACTGTTATGGAACAGGCTTCCAATTAGAGTTCAGTGTTTAAGTCTAGGCGGAAAATATATTTGTTTAGTCAAGCCAAGTTTTAGTTAAAGGAGGAGATCTGGAGGGCTCATGGGCATAGAGCGTTTTGGTGAACTGGGATGTCTGGATGCTGTCGCCCACTGTCATGCGTTTTGGTGATTGTAGAGTCGCAGGAAAAGAAAAAAACAACAACTGTCAAGTCTGTCACCTTCTGTCTCTCACTTTTCGTTATACTGTCATAGCTAGACTTGCCAGAGTCCCTGCTTACATTGTTTTTAAGCATTGTGTGATCATAAGCATAATCTGTGCTTCTCTCTCTCTTTTCCTGTTGACCTACACATGCTATTCCTGAGCTCCCAGTGTTCCTGACCACTTCTTCTCTCTAGACCTGCCTGATCCACCCTTCTGGTTGAAGATCTAATCTCATGAAGGCTTCTCACTGCTGCTAAGAACTTGCTTGTCTCTACTAGAGATACACTATATTGCCAAAAGTTTTGGGACATCTATCTTTACATGCACACAAATATAATATGGAGTTGTCCCGCCCTTTGCAGCTATAACAGCTTCAACTCTTCTGGGAAGGCTTTCCACAAGGTTTAGGAGAGTGTTTATGGGAATTTTTGATCATTCCATTTGAGCAGCACATTTGTGAGGTCAGGCACTGATGTTGGACGAGAAGGCCTGGCTCGCAGTCTCTGCTCTAATTCATCCCAAAGGTGTTCTATCGGGTTGAGGTCAGAACTTTGTGCAGGCCAGTCAAGTTCGTCCACACCAAACAATCTGTCTTTATGGACCTTGCTCTGTGCACTGGTGTTGCAGTCATGTTGGAACTGTTCAAACAAATTTGGGAGCATGAGTTTATCCAAAATGTCTTGGTATGCTGAGGCATTAAGAATTCTTTTCACTGGAGCTTTATACTGTTAACAGTTTTCACTCAAGTCTCCATCAGTGAACAGCTGATAACGTCATGTTCGATTAGACTTCATGTTCTAACTTGTTTACGCAATTGCACTTTTTGAGTATAAAGTTTAAGAAGGGAAATTATTTCATAATCACATTATAAAATAATAACCCAGATGATGGTGTGTTCCTCTAATATCGTCTCAGGGAGTTATTTTTATGCCAGCAAGACACATTAGAAATGCAATTCAAATTTATTGAACAATGGACGTCGTCAGAAAGCAGCTTTAGAGAAATATCTAAATGATACATTTTGAATTTAAATTTATCTCTAATGAGCAAGCCAGAGGCAAGGCTGGTAAGGAAAAGTCTAACTTCCTTCTACAGAGCAAACAGTACAATGATACATCACATGCTACTTGTGCAGAAGAAGAAAAAAAAGGAAGACAAGTACAAAGCTATCCCTACTTGCTTGTGTCTTTAGGAATAATTTACCTCTACAACTCTATCTATTTATACCATCTCTCTGGCTCCTGAGAGAGAGCACAATGTGCTTCTCGTACTCTTTATATATCTCTGTTTCCACTCAGCACACTCCCAGCAGAGGTTTAATGGTTCTGAAGTAGCTGACAGAGTTGCTTAAGCTGAGGTGAATGGGCCTTTTAATGGAGCTGGCCACTCTCACAAGATAAGTGTCAGCCTTCCACACAAGCAGGAGATACAGTAGCTCTTCCTTCTGCTGTACACAGCTTCCTTTTTTCTATACATACACTCTAAACATTTGGTTCTGTTCACTACTTAACAGTGTCTTTGGCAATATAAATGTATAAATAAGCACATCATTCTTTTTATTCTTTTAGTTTTTGTCTACACTATATTGCCAAAAGTTTTGGGACACCTAGGCATGCAGACTGCTTCTACAGACATTTGGGAAAGAACAGGTCGCTCTCCGGAGCTCAGTGAATTCAAGCACGGTACCGTGATAGGTTGCTTTCTGTGTCCATTCGTGAAATTTCCTCAATATTAAATATTCCACGGTCAACTGTTCGTGGTATTATAACAAAGTGTTAGAAATTGGGAACAACAGCAACTCAGCGTTGAAGTGGTAGTCCATGTAAAATCACAGAGCGGGGTCAGCACATACTGAGGAGCACAGTGCACAGAAGTCACTAACTTTCTGCAGAATCAATAGCTACAGACCTCCAAACTTCGTGTGGCCTCAAGATTAGCTCAAGAACAGTGCTTAGAGAGCTTCATGGAACGGATTTTCATGGCCGAGCGGCTGTATCCAAGCCATACATCACCAAGTGCAATGCAGGACCTTCTCGTCCAACATCAGTGCTTGACCTCACAAATGCGCTTCTAGTGGAATGGTCAAAAAATCCCATAAACACATTCCTAAACCTTGTTGAAAGCCTTCCCAGAAGAGTTGAAACTGTTACAGCTCCAAAGGGCGGGGAAACTCTATATTAAGAATGGGATGTCATTACAGTTCATGTGCATGTAAAGGCAGACATCCCAAAACTTTTGGCAAAATACTGTATCTTGGTTCAAAATTCTAGGGTGGACCAATAATAAGTTTATTATCTAGACTTCTAGGTATGTGAAATCTCCAATGTGCTGCACAGTCCCATGTTATGCTGGCCCAGATTTCCAGTTCACTTGGTTCCAAACAGGCAAGAATAAATGAAGGTATGACAAGTGTATTAACACAGACTGGACAATTAGCAAGTACTTGAATCCATGAGAGTGGCATCTTTACGTAGCCAATGTATTTATCCTCTCTTTGTCTCTCTCTCATTTGCATGCTCGACAATAGACAAAAAAGTCTTTGACTAACATTTCAGCCACGAAATGAATACACAGCATCCGCATTTTTGCTCAATAAAGCACTCACATATGAGGTGACAGTTTGTTGTGCTTGCATTAGAGTTATATAATGATTTTTGTCACACACTTTACTGTATTTTTCTCAGTTGTCACTGTTTTTACATTCCTTCATATTCCTCATTCTGGAAATGTGTGTCTAGCATCTGTTCCAGCTAATTAATATGCTGTTTAAAAATAGATCCTACCAATAGCCAGACATTCCCAGATGTAATAGTGCAGACTGAATTAAAAAAAAAAAAAGCAGACTCAAATTGTAGGCACATCTTAACATGCTTATTCTGATATACTCAAATAGCATATATTTTTTCAATATACTTTAGTTCAAGCAGGACTAAAATGTCTAATAATAAACAAAAAAATGTATAATTGTTACTGTATGCTTTCTATACGTAAGTACACTTTATTGACAAAAGTTTTGGGACGTCTGACTCCACAAGGTTTAGGGGAGTGTTTATGGGAATTTTTGATCATTCCTCTAGAAGAGCATTTGTGAGGTCAGGGACAAAAAGGCCTGGCTCGCAGTCTCCGCTCTAATTCATCCCAAAGGTGTTCCATCAGGTTGAGGTCAGGACTCTGTGCAGGTCAGTCATGTTCCTCCACACCAAACTCACTCATCCATGTCTTTATGGACCTTGCTTTGTGCACTGGTGTGCAGTCATGTTGGAACAGGAAGGGGTCATCCTTTGTTCCCACAAAGTTGGGAGCATGAAAATGTCCAAAATGTCTTGGTATGCTGAAGCATTAAGAGTTCAAGCATAAAAGTCACTGGAACTAAGGGGCCAAGTCCAAGTCCTGAAAAACAACACCTGAATGCAATGTTTTGCAGGGATGCTCCAAAACTTTTTGCAATATAGTGTCGGAGACACTGTCCATTAAGCGCTATACAAATAAATTAAATATAAGTAGAATGTTTATTTTACATTTATAGAATATGACTCCACATCAGTACTTTTGATAAAACCTTTTTTAAATGTCACAAATAAGACAGTATAAATAAATAGGAGTGACAGAGTGAGAGATCAATATTATACAATAAGAGAAAATATGATTCAGGACCTTTTATCTGTAAATCCTTATATAAGTGATTCAATCCCACTGCTCATATGATCTATGTCTCTTTTGACTGGAGGTCTGGATTTTAGCATGCATATTAATAAACTGTGGTCATGACTAACCTTTCTGACAAAATATACAAAGAAAATACTGTATATCAGGTAAAACAAATGATCAGGCATTATAGTTTTGTTTGCAAGCTACTGTTGGCAGACTAGCCGCATATAACAGAACTGTACAGGAAATGCACATATCCTTCCCCTTTAACAAGATCTTCTATTTTAGCCGGCTAGGCAAAGTAAAACCACAGCTTTGACAATTGCAGAGGCACTGCTGTTTGATCGAGCAGTCACAGTAAGAACTAACAAAGTGATTGAAATGAAAAGACAAGCTCTTTTAGAACGTTTTCGCTGTTCCACCTGGTACTGTGACAGTCACATTTATGTGAACAATACGGTCAGTAATACAGAGTGATGAGTAGTTGCACATTTCAAACTTCTATGCTAGTCATTACACCTCTGATATTATTACTATTTAGGCTCAGAACTTAGTGCACATTATGGGGTTTGGGACACGGTCATACATTCTCTCTGATTGTGTATTATTTAGCAGTCTGAGCCATGTATTCATGAAGTGGAGATTATCACAATAGAACCTGGATAACAAAGAAAAATACAGGCAACATTTATGTGTGAGATATTTAAAAAAAAAAACTGTAATCACTAAGATTATATATATATATATATATATATATATTTAAAGCACGCCTAATCCATACTTCCTTACTCTTCCGTACTTATTTGAAGGAATAAATGACTGCTAAACAATCTGTTAACTTGCTGATTTACTTTGGTGATAATATTGTAAATAATGTTTGATTTGCATAATATCAATATCAGTTTAGAAGGAAAAAAAAGAAGGGATAGAAATAAGGGCTGCTGCTGCTTGAAGGTTGGAGATTTTAAACCATGAGCTGCATTGACATGAGAGGTCAGGGGTATCAGGAGGCAGATGAGAAGAATGTGTATGTGGGGGATCTAGTTGCTCCTGCTGAGCGTGGACAATAAGGAAGTGGAGTGAGACTGAATTGAAGAGATCACACTAGAGCCCTGCTACAGGTTTTACTCAAATACCACTGCACACAGCTAAATGACATGGACTAGCACTGTCTGAGTGTGATTAGGCAGGTAATGGCACAGAAGGACAATTCAGAAGCTCATGTTATTTCATATTATATATATATAAAATATCTTCTCATTTAGTCTTTCAATAATGGCTAGTAATTCTTATACTAATTGTCTTCTGTGGTGGTAAAATGCAGCATCAGCATCAAATTATTATATTAATATTTGAGAGAGAGAGAGAGAGAGAGAGGGAGAGATGGAGATAGGAAAGAGAAAGGAGAGAGAGAAAGACAGAGAGACAGGGAGAGGGCGAGAGAGAGAGAGAGAGAGAGAGAGAGAGAGAAGGAGAAAGGAGAGAGAGAGAGAGAGAGAGAGAGATCAAAAACAAATATGAGAACAAACTGCTCCTCACTTTGGTTGATGATTAGTTACAACAGTGGAGACAGCCTGCCTGCTCCTTCCCGGTTCTACAAATCCATTTTAATCAGATATGAGAAAAGGAGTGAGGCTGAGTATAAGAGAGGGAGTGATTAGTATACAGGAGCCTGTGCCACAGCTTCATTGACATTCAAGTGGGGTTAGCATGTTGCATTTAAAATGCTGTCTGATGAGGACTCCAAAATCAAACCATTTGTTACTGCCATTGAAGTGCCTGTGGGCAATAGGCAATTAAATTGGAATTAGTGTGGGGAATGAGATACAGATGATTCATATGGAGAGCGAGAGCTGTCAGAGAGATGTTCTGGAATTCTATTAACGTAACCAGGATGGATACATTGAGAGTAAACACACAGCTAGCTAGCTGCTTATCTTCCCTACACGCCATGCAATCACTGTGGTGCCTTATCTAACCTGACTGATTTATTCCCTCTATAGTTCAAAAACAATATATGCCAAAAAAAGAGCAAGGGTGTGTTTTATAAAAAATAGTTAGATGGAAACAGAACAACTGAAGACTTCATGGGTCAGTTTGAGTTTTGTTACCTTTTATTACTATTATTATTATTATTATTATTTTTATTATTATTATTATTATTATTATTATTATTTAAAGGCTGTGGGATCTTTAGACACATGTACAACGAAATTTTCTCTCACAACCTCATTAGAGTCCATTCATAATAGACCAAACGTTGACCACTTTACCTGATTAATAATTCAAAGAGTTAAGAGTCATTCCTGAGCTCAAATGGTCACGGCTTAAGCCCTCTTACAAGAATGCATTGTACCTCTGGCTATGATTTATTCGAGAGGCCATCTGGACAGTGGGGGCCTGAATGTCCGAATGACCCACTCTATTATAACCCCGAGTCATAGGTTCAACTCTTTCACACTTCTCAGGGTCCCTTTTTTTCTTTTTTAGCATGGATCTGCTGAGAAGGCTTTTATATCCCACAAAAGAAGTCTCAGCAGCATCTCATCAGACAAGACAATGAGACATTTGTCACGGGGTGTTTTGTTTTCTTTATGACAGTCACATGGACAACTGTAGACAATTACAGATAATCAGGGGGGAAAAAATGGACAAAGACAAAGATGATCAATAATCAATGCAAGAGAAATTGAAAATGAAGAATTTTACATCCTGAACCACCTGATGCCTTATTATAGGCACATGGAATACCTGTGATCAGATAAAGGACAGGGGAAACATAGAGAGAAAGCAGAACAAACGGGAAATAAATAAAAGGAGAGAGGCAGAGAGAAAATGGAAGAGAGAGAGAGAGAGAGAGTTTCTCTGCAGGACATCAGTATTCCACCATAACAAGCTGCCTTTCACAGCTCGTAATGAGCCCCAGGTCACAGGAAACAGGTGCTTGGTAGATTATCAAAAACACACAAGCACGTCAGAGAGAGACTTCGCCTTTTATGTATTCATTATATTCTGTGTGAATAATTATTTCTTGGAATCAAAGCCTGAGTGCAAAAACCGAATAAAAAGCTTTTTCACTCCAAAAAAAAAAAAGAAGTAGGAAGTAAATCAAAAAATGCTAAGAACTAAGACATGAGTACTAAGACAGTTTTGCTCCTGACACTTAAATGCCACATGTGCTAAATTCAGTGAGTACTCTCAAGGCATGTATGCTAATATGAATTATTAATAACCATTTGTATACTATTTCTGTCATGAACTGCTTCTAGAAAGTGACAGAAATACTTCATGCAGGCCAGCAGGGGGAGTGTTGTGTGTTGGGTGAAAACTCTGGCAGACCGCAGACCTCACATGACCCTATCACACAGCATCAGTAACAAATACCTCTCTCTCTCTCTCTCCCACACACACACACACACACACACACAATACAAACATACTGAGTCACTCTGTGATTATTTAAAGTAACCATGAGATTATTCCAGTGCCATGTTTGTTTCAGCACAATATCTGAAATATGTATTTTCCAGCGATATATATATATATATATATATATATATATATATATATATATATATATATATATATATAAATGGCTCATTAAAAATCCGGTCCGAATTTCTATTTATTATTACTATTAATGGTTTTCTTTTTAAATACACAGTTTATACTGATCTTCCTGATCATCCTACAGCTATTTACATTGTCGTCTTCTTTGCTATCATCGCATTTGGCTTCATCGTTAAGGGTCCTAATTCGGCTAAAAAGCTGCTCTGTGACAATAAATACCGTTAAAAGCACTCTAGAAATAAAACTGAACGGAACTGAATTCACGTAAAGAACAGCATAAGCAGTGGGACAGAACAAGACCTAAATCTAGGTTTAATCTATATTTAAATATTCACGAAGCATTCTGATAAAAATCCATCAAATGCCCAAAACATCAATCCTGTTAGGTGATTTAATTTAAATACACGAATGACCGTCATTTAGATGTTAGTTTGTTTCCTGTTTTGATTCAGTCAGGCTTTATTTAAAGTGTGAGGGACTAAAAGTCATTTTTAACCTCCTTTTTTCCCTCTATTTTCTCCAAGCTAAGCTGAAAACGCAGCTGTAGCAAGACATTCTCACTCCCTGTCTCTCTTGCCGTACAAAAGGGGGAGAATTTGCTTTTCACACCGGTCAGATGACCCCATGACCCCTGGAGAGCAGGGATACAAAAGGCCTGAACTGTGCAGAAGTTACAGACTTAATCCTTTTCCCACACGTTCGCTAGACTAGGGGGATAAATGTATTACAACCTGAGATAGATTGTAAAACAGTACTTCATTCTAAAATGAAGTGCTATCATTTTTGTATCAAAGTGTACACTTCTGGTTTATCTGGAACACAATGTGGTAAAAGGTAAACTATAAAATTTGGTCTATCAGGTATGCTAGATTGAAGAGGCACAAAAAAAACGTTTGGCTGAAGCAGATATAAAGGTTGCGTAAATAAGCTTGACACACATCTGAGAATGTCACTGGACACACAGAGGAGACCGGAGGTTCCTCACCTGCTGGTGGCTGTTTCAGCTTAGAGATCTCCAGAAAGTTCATTCAAGAACAGGAACAAAATTGCGAAACTCCTCTGTTTTTTTAAGCTAATACACTGGATTACGGTTAAATCTTATAGGTAAGGGAAAATAGGTTTTTAGATCTTCCCAGAGGGAGAATGAAAGCAACAGCCACCAAAAATATCCTGCTGCTATTTTTTCCCCCCCGTTTCTTTTCTGCCCAAAAATGATCATGCAATTCTGATAAGCAGCTGGATGTATTCATGACTCTGTTTGCAGTTTAAGTGTGATAATTAATCTCTGTATTCACCAGCAAGTTAGTCTTGTCTTTCTCCCAGTATAAACAAAATTATTCCCACCCTGCCAATTGGAGCCTTATTTACATTGCGAAATAAACAAAGGCAATCAATATTTATTCAATAAAGACCTTATAACAGGCAGTTTTTCCAACAACTCAGCAAGCTAATTACATACTGCTTTGCTCAGCGACAGACAGAAGGACAGGTCTCGAGTGTCAGGAATATCATAGTGGTGTGAAAAAATATAGGATTTGAGAAGCAGGGTTTGTCAAATATGGTTTTTATACTGGTTTTTATACTGTATGAACCACACAAATCAAGATTTTAGGCTTTTTAAGAATATGCATGTTGATCCAGATGATTGACAAATTAGAGGAAAAAGCAAAATGTAGCACAGCATCAATGCATCTCACACAGATTCTTTAGAACTGTACAAAAAAATGTACTCCACCAAAAAAATGGGTGTTTAATCATGGTGGTGGACACATCACAGTTCTACAAAAGGCTACAAGAGCGCTGGCATATGCTTTACTTCACTGCTGAAAAACTCGACAAAGGCCCTGGCATATGTTCATTTGCATCTTTATCAAATCATTCAGTAGCCATAGTGCCCTCTGAATGAGGGAGGAGTCATCCTGAAAGAGATCTCTCTCATCAAGAGATAAATGATTCAACATAGGATGAAGGAAAACTTTGGAAAGGGGGGTGGGGTGGTGGGGGGTCATCCCCAAAAACCATCCAAACCAAATTGTTGCCGACCAAGTACACCCCTTTATGTCAACAGTATTTGGCGATGGCAGTGGTCTCTTTCAGTTGGTGGTTTTAATCTTATGGTTGATATATGGTGGCTAGAAACTCTAGTAGGAGTGCTGAAACGGTGTGGCCGTTTTCGTCCTACTGACCTGTTCTTCCTGTTTGTTTCTTCCTTTTTTAAAACGTCAAACGGACGTCATTTAAAAAGTCGTTTCAATAAAACTGGCACGTGTACATTAAAAAAAAAAACTAGATAAATAATAAATAATAGATGTGGACTTTCTTCAGTGTCTGTAAATCCAGTGATTTACTTCCACATTTCAAAACCATGCTGGATATGCTACAATAAATTGGTTCTAGTGTATTTATGTGTGTGTGTGTGTCTGTGTGTGTGTGTCTGTGTGTGTGTGTCTGTGTGTGTGTGTCTGTGTGTGTGTGAACTGACATCTCATCCAGGGTCTATTGCTCAGTGTTCCTGGGCTAGACTCCAGATATGTCACAATCCTGACAAGTATAGCATGGTTATAGAAAGGAACACAGAAAGAAAGAAAGAAAGAGAGAGAGAGAGAGAGAGAGAGAGAGAGAGGAAAGAAAGAAAGAAAGAAAGAAAGAACGAAAAAAAGAAAGAAAGAAAGAAAGAAAGAAAGAAAGAAAGAAAGAAAGAAAGGAAGGAAGGAAGGAAGGAAGGAAGGAAGGAAGGAAAGAAAGAAAGAAAGAAAGAAAGAAAGAAAGAAAGAAAGAAAGAAAGAAAGAAAGAAGAGAGAGAGAGAGGGAGAGAGAGAGAGAGAGAGAGAGAGGAAGGAAGGAAGGAAAGCAAGGAAAGAAAGAAAGAAAGAAAGAAAGAAAGAAAAAGAGAGAGAGAGGGAGAGAGAGAGAGAGGAAGGAAGGAAGGAAGGAAGGAAGGAAGAAAGAATAGTATTAAAATATTTTTGAAAGACTACAAAGAAACAGCAAAATTATTATAATTAAAGATAAAAAAGTATCTGTATCAGGATGAATATATATCTCAATATCCTGAAATCACCAAAGTGTTAGAGAAATATTCTTCAGAGATTCTTTACACTTTTGTACATTTTTCAGGCTATATATTTTTTGCAGGGTATCCAGTGAGACTCGATGCTTTGATATTGGCACTGACAGATACCTCATTTGACCCCTCGCCTGTGGTGAGAGAAGCTGTTGGGCTAATCTAGCCGAGTGAGGAACGGCTTGCTTAATAATTAACACAACAAGATACATTGCTCATGTTTAAACACTGTTTATTCGGTGGCCCAATTCAATGAAGTCAAGTCATGCTGCCCTAAATGTTTTTCTCTGTGGGTGACGTGATACAGCACACGGTGCGGTAGATAAGTAAAACGAGAGACAGTGATGTCCTGGCCTGCTTTCAAGACTGCCCGGTCCTGAGACGTTAGCTGTTGTTTTATTTTAAGACAGCCTGTAAGTAGGTCAGCTCGGAGTTTGTGACAGTGCTCTGGCAGAGTGTAAACATCAGCACATGATGTTGTTTTTCTCTGTCTGCGCCACCAAAATCAGCTCTCCTGCCACCATTTTCTCTCTCTCTCTCTGTCGGATTTACAGACTAAAAAATTTTCAAAGCTTTAGTGCGATGTTCACCTCCGGCTTTCTTGCATCATTCCTGATGGAGGTGAATAGACGAGTGTTTTATTTAGAGATCTCTGCAGGCTCTTCAGAAAAAAAAAAAAAGAAAGAAAAACATGTGGATCTTCGGCTTGTCTCCAAGTTCGATGCCACATTTTAACAACATGTTCAAGCTTCTGAATATCTACACAAGCCCAAAACCCAATCCAGACACAATCTAAAGTGTTGTTGTTGTTGTTGTTGTTGTTGAGGGAGGTGAAAAACAGGGTGCTTGAGGTTTCCATGTTTGGGACAGCAGGTAGAAACTTCTGGGCACCACCCTATGTCCACAGGCATTAACTATTGATACAGTTTGTGTCACAAGAGTTACAGTTACACGCCAAAGTTTTTAAAAGGGTTATCATGTTTCTCCCCATGGAGCACAGGTGACAGATATTTCACCCTGATCTCACTGTACAGGGGAAATAGTGTTGGAACATAAAAGTGAGCTTATTACAAATGAAATCTGCTCTAATAAGTGAATAGTACAGATGATTAGCTCTTCAACTTCATGCTCGTAAAAAATGATGGCAGCTTGCTTTAATTAGGACTCACCCTTTATATAGCCTCAACATGTGGATCATTATCCCGATTGAGCACTTTTATACCCAGAGAGCATATTAATTAGTGCAGTCTGGAACACCTGTAACAGCACAGAAGTCTCTCTCACTATCTCTCTGTCTGTCTCTCAGCAGCGCCATACTGAGTGAGTGATGCTTCTCATATAACACAGATAACTAGAGGTTAGACCTTTAGGTTCAAGGACTGTTGTAGTGCATTGTGCATGTCTCGTGTGTGTGTGTGTGTGTGTGTTTGTGTTTGTGTGTGTTTGTGTATATTCTGATGTGCTTGTCCACAAAGCTGATAACCTATTTACATAAGAAGAACAGAATGTCACTGCAACTCACACAAGCATGACCCAAAATGACAGAAAGAGAGAGAGAGAGAGAGAGAGAGGGAGAGAGAAAAGGAGAGAGAGAGAAAGAAAGAAATTCACAAAAATAGTGTTTAAAATATTTTTGAAAGACTATAAAGGAACATGACAAAATTAGAAAGAAAGAAAGAAAGAAAGAAAGAAAGAAAGAAAGAAAGAAAGAAAGAAGCCCTAAAAGAGCTGAAAATAAAAGAAAAGAGTAGAAGCATGTCACTGTCCACTGTGCTCGGTCAGGATAATGATGATGAGCAGTGATGGAGTGCAAGGACATAACCAGCTCTAATGACACATAGATCCAGACTTCTAAAGATGTGTAACACCCCCCCCCACACACACACATCACCACCACCCCCACTAAGCATCATCTTTGTCAAATTCAGTATGCTAACCACAAATCCTGATCATTTCATAATCCAGTACCTGAAAAAAAAATAACCTGCTGTCCATGACTAACCAGTCAGCATAAGGGACGAAATCTACAGTGGACTATATTACCCATCAGCCCCTGCAGGTCACATAATCACAGCACGCATGTCACATGCCCCAATCACACTCACCTGTGTCTTGTTTCAGCTTAATGACCACCCCACTTAGGTTCCTGTGTTTCAGTGTTTCTTTGTCTAGCTTTTGTTAACGTCGAACACGAATACAGTCTGCGTTCACATCCGCTGTCTCTACAGTTAAGTTAAACTGACCACTCCAGAGCAGCTTTAGATTTTCTTTACCTCACTGTGATAAATTATGTTAAAATACACAATATTAACACATATAGAGAGTTTAACAATGTCCATATTAATGTTCATACTAGCCATTACTATGATGTAATTGTTTTAATTGAAAACATATGATATAAATATTACGGTTCATTAGGGCAAGCTAAGCATGATGTTGCTAGCCAAATCACGATGCTAGTTACAATAATGTTAGCTAATAGCTGCTTATCATGCTTAACTATATTACCTGAAAATGCATGGCATTTTAGTGTATTCTTTTTCAGAAATAAGTCACTGAATTTCATTGATTTGAATCAGGGTAATAGAAGTACACTGATCAGGCATAACATTATGGCCACCTGCCTAATTTTGTGTTGGTCCCCTTTTTGCTGCCAATAGAGCCCTGACCCATCATACATTGGGTATTATGACACCTTTCTATCAGAACCAGCATTAACTTCTTCAGCAACAGTAGCTCGTCTGTTGGATCGGATCACACGGGCCAGCCTTCACTCCCCACGTGCATCAATGAGCCTTGGCCGTCCATGACCCTGTCTCCGGTTCACCACTGTTCCTTCCTTGGACCACTTTTGATAGATACTGACCACTGCAGACCGGGAACACTCCAAAAGAGCTGCAGTTTTGGAGATTCTCTGATCCAGTGGTCTAGCCATCACAGTTGACCTGGCCCTTTGGTCAAACCTGCTCAAATCCTTACGCTTACCCATTTTTCCTGCTTCAAAATACTGTCCTGGGCAAAATGTTGACTTGCTGCCTAATATATCCCACCCACTAACCGGTGCCATGATGAGGAGATAATCAGTGTAATTCACTTTACCTCTCACTGCTCACAATGTTATGCCTGATTGGTGTATAGCATGACAGAGATTAGAAATTAGTAACAGATGAAGCACACATTAGATATTCTGTTGTAATAAATATAGAAAGTGGGTCATGTTTCTGCAACAATTTTGTTCCTCTTTAGTCCCCTGATGCAGTGATGAAATAGAGCCTAGCTTTAATTCGGACAATATTTAACATGCTTACCTCATTAACTCTCAAAATGTGAAATAGCATAGGCAGACTGAGCATAAATGCTTGGGTGTGGGAGCAGAAGGAAAATTACTACCTGTGTGTGTCTGCCGATGGGCCTCCAAGGCATCCTCTTTAGAGAACTGAGCTCCACACTGATCACACACCAGCGCTTTTGGTCCATCTATAACACAGGACAGAGGTGGACATTAGTAAGATTTATAAAAGCTTGGAGTTCTTTCACTGTGTGACAACTTTATATATAAATATACACTTTAATATCTATTTTTAAACCACAAGCATTAACAGCTAACAAATCAGGAGATTATCGGATTCTTAACACTGCCATGTGGGTCTTTAAGTCTTGAAAACTCTGGGTGAATTAATAGACAGTTATTAAAATCTGAAACACTAATTTCAGTTTTATAAGTTTCATAATTTTGGGGGATTTATTCGTAATTTCTAGTGCAACACTGCTGTTATTGCGCTGTTTGTCAGAGTATAAATTCATAGAAGATGAAATTAAAAATAATTTTAGAAATAAATAAGTTTATAGAAATTGCATCTAACCTATCCAATTCATTAGCTACTTTACACACTATATTGCCAAAAGTTTTGGGACACCCTGCCAAACCATTGAATTCAGGTGTAGTTTTTCAGGGGTTGGGCTTGACCCCTTAGTTCCAGTGAAAGGAACTCTTAATGCTTCAGCTTCATACCAAGACATTTTGGACAATTTCATGCTCCCAACTTTGTGGGAACAGTTTGGGGATGACCCCTTCCTGTTCCACCATGACTGCACACCAGTGCACAAAGCAAGGTCCATAAAGACATGGATGAGTGAGTTTGGTGTGGAGGAACTTGACTGTCCTGCACAGAGTCCTGACCTCAACCTGATAGAACACCTTTGGAATGAATTAGAGCGGAGACTGTGAGCCAGACCTTCTCGTCCAACATCAGTGCCTGACCTCACAAATGCACTTCTAGAAGAATGGTCAAAAATTCCCATAAACACACTCCTAAACCTTGTGGGAAGCCTTCCCAGAAGAATTGAAGCTGTAATAGCTGCAAAGGGCGGGGCAACTCCATATTACATTTGTGTGCATGTAAAAGCAGTTGTCCCAAAACTTGTGGAAATATAGTGTTTTTACCTAGATGAAATAGTGTAGACTTCGGTTCAATCTTTGCATGTGCATGCTCGCGTTATATATCGAGTGTGAGATGATGTGGATGTGTTTACATTTTCACAGAAACATCATCGAGAGTGTGTATCTGCCTCAGCCTCTCAGTGTAGCCGTAATAAGGCTCCAGACCGACTGTGACCCGAACCAGGAAAAAGCACTTACTGAAGATGAATGAATGTATATATACACTCCATAAACTTCGAACCCTCTAGTACCTGTAAGAAAGATTTACATTTTTTCTCAGTCGCCTAAAACAGCAGCTCACTTTAAAGCAGGCTGCCTGTGTTTACTGCACATCAAACAAGTGAAACATGTTCACCAGGATGTCAGTATTTTGTATTTTTTAAAGGTTTATGCAGAGGAAATTGTTTGTGATAACTTCTCACACACACACACACACACATACACACACACACACACATCAACAGAAATCAGTAACACAAAGCCTCTTGAGGGAACCAGAGAAGTTGTCAGCTGTCTCTTACTTTACATAAGATTAAAGGCTACAAACAGCTGAAACTAGCTGAAGATGATCAGACAGATGTACGTCCTCAGGAATATGAAGCTGCATCTGCTTGTATCTCTGCTCTGATTTATGACAGCTGCAGGTTCCCATCTTTAAACCATTTCAGAGCAAAGGTTTTTTTTAAAAAAAAAAAAGAAAGAAAGACAGAACTTATCTGCAGTGAGTTCTTTGATAGGAATAGAAGAAATTCTACACAATTCACAAAAATCATGACTTTATTAAGTCATTGTACTGAATCACCTCTGAAATGGTTTATCTACTTGATTTAGCATGAAGATGTTGGAGACTACAAAGAACGTCTGCTCTGCGGCAGCCCGAGTCGCACTTGTGCTTTATAAAGTTCGGGAAAAGTTTTCCTGAAATGAACGCACAAAAAGTGATTACCTCTATATCCATAACGTAAACTAGCATTGCTAGTTAAAAAAAATGTAAATAATGAAGTGTCTCTTCATTTTGTCTTGCCGTAGCATTGCACATTATAGGGAAATAATGGTTGATTTGGCTACATGCATTTCAATTCATACCATTTTATCAGGTTATATAAATTTTTTCAACTGTTCAGAGTGTTTTCCTCTGTTCTGATGACGATGTGATGAAGCAGGTGCATCTCAGACGTTTTAGCATCTGATTACAAGCTGAATTGATTCGATATTGTGGTGTCGTGTAAAGATCTAAAAAAGGAAAATAAAATAATGAGAAAGCTCACTTGGCTCAAGAGGATTTAGACATTTTTACTGCATTTCCCACTGAATTTAGCTGGAAGATAAGAAGGAAAGGATACAAATGAACCTAAATAAAATATTGAAGAAATACACATTCTTCCCCCACAATTCAGCTCTAGTGACTTCCGGTGGCTTTTTGTTGACTGCATCATGTATAAGGGCTTCTACAAAAGCTTTCACAGCTGAGGCACCACTATATTGGCAAAAGTTTTGGGACAACCCTCCAAATCATTGAGTTCAGGTATTTATTTTTCAGAGTCCTGACCTCAACCTGATAAAACACCTTTGGGATGAATTAGAGTGGAGACCGCGAGCCAGACCTTCTCGTCCAACGTCAGTGCCTGACCTCACAAATGCGCTTCTATATAACTGGTCAAAAATTCCCATAAACATACTCCTTGTGGAAAGCCTTTCCAGAAGAGTTAAAGCTGTTATAGCTGCAAAGGGCATGCCGATTCCGTATTAAATTCATGTGCATGTAAAAGCAGACTTTTGGCAATATAGTGTGTATATAGCACCGCTCTACATACTAGTGCCACGTAGACTGCAACTCATTTGAGTCGAAGCCATGTGAGGATTGGATTTATATGAGGTGGAAGAAATCTGGTGCAATCTAATAATGATGTGTGTCTCATTCCCTCAAACCTGGGGTCTATTAAAAGATGTCCCAGACACCTGTAGGGTTGGCCTAGTCTACCACACAAAAACGAGTGAAGTAGGCCATGAAATATCCCTAATTTTGAGAATGTGGTGTGCTCCACTGAATCAAGCACACCGCACTCTTAAAAAAAAAAAAAAAAAAAAGCTTTGTGGTTCTGTATAAAAAAAACGTTTAAACACAAAAAGACCATATTACCTTTTTTTGTCTCTTAAATGAAGGCTTATTCAACTAGGGTTTTGGTTGCAGTGTCCGACCTTGGCATGAGATAGCAAGAAAGTCTCACAACCGCGAATAGAAAAAAGAAGAAAAAAAAAAAACAGATTGAAATTCTAGCATTCCAAATAATAATAATAATACTGAAAATCACAGAAGGGGATTTGCTTCCGCTTCAGTGTGTGAATCAATAATAATCACTCTTCATTATCATAGATTAATGTGAAATCTTTAGAAAACATTTTATTTCCAGCAAAGCCGAAGGTGTTCTGTTTAACTCTCCTAATTGCATGCAATCTTTGGCGATAACACAGAACACATGAGGACTTCCACCATCTCCAGTCCCACCCAGGATCATCCCGCTAAACTTTCAGCAAAAAAAAAAAAAAAAAAAAAGTCAATGAAATCTAAATCTATAATGACCCAAAGCTTGTCAAGTATCTAATTTCACTGAGCTGCTTCTAAATAGCTTTATTATGAGTCATTAAAACGCCCACAAACTTGAGGAAGCCATCCAGCTAGTGCCTAAATTTAGCTTCTCCTCCACATTCCCTTTTACAATTCATTCTTGTACTGCTGCCTCCAAAAACCCAAAACACACAGCTGTGTGTGTGTGTGTGTGTGTGTGTGTGCTTTTCAACTCATCACAAACAACAAGCAAAACACCCGCACGTTCCCTTTCCATCATCTTATTAATAACCTAAACGGGCTCGGTCTCACAAACGCAGCTGTGTGAGACGAACAAAAGAAGGACGCAGATATCTGCATACGTATGTCACGCGATAATACTGTTCGGATTCACACACGTTCTCACATGCTCCTACCCCACCCTGTTCCCTGAAGTCATGAAGCAATTTCGAAATGAAATGGCCTTCTGTAAACAACACACAGTGCACTATACTGTCCATAAAAACACAAATATGTCCCAAAGCAGCCTCCAGACTTGGTTGCAATCACCTTCCATCAAAGCACTTTGTCTGGTGTGAAAAAATAGCAGCCTGGCATGTGCTGAATACCAAACCAGGCCACTGAAGAAAGCTGCTTCTGCTACTTCTGCTACGATGTATAGATAGCAAATCTGAATAGTGGACCTTGAAGAGAATAGTTTTCCTGGATAAGATTTACAAACACTTAGAAATAAATCATGACAAGATGAGGTATGCTCTTAATCCACATCATGAACATTTATACGGATTAAAAGATTTCCAAAGCATTTAAATATCTTTCTTTTGTATGCATCGTATATTTCCACAGCTGTTGATTACTTTAGCGGCTAATGATTGCATTGTTTGGTAAAATAGCATGAGTAACTGATGGCTCAGAACGACTCATAAGCGCTCACCACAATGCCTCATTATACACAAACTTGTATCCTGTTTTTATTTTGACACACACACACACACACACACACACACACACGCGCACACACACACAGAGCAATGAGTTGCCAGGTTGCAAATAAATGAGTCAAGGAAGTGACACTGTATTTTGAACATTAAGAGAGAACCACAAGAACGTCCAAAAGAACCTTCTGTCTTTCTGTCTATTCATTTCCAGGGTTATTTTAAACGACAGCACACACTCCTTATTCTCTCTCAAGCGATATTATTTTGATGAGGAAAAAGATTAACAGCCCACCTAATAACATAATCAGGAGCAAGTCATTTAATAAAGAAATTCTGAGTAGCCTGGAGCCAGCAATGTAAAATGAACAGATTTTAAAGATTCTTAGTTGAAATAATAAAACTCTGCACTAACATAAGTCTAAATATATTGTGTAATTGAGAGAGATTTGAATTGCATGCAAACATATAGTATATTTATAAGAAATCTTTGAGAGCAAATAATTGTTGCTCTATTGCTGAGCATATTGTTCCAGCTTCTGTTTCAGTTATATATTTAGTTATCGTTTCTGAGGCTTTTTTTTACTCCTTAGTGACATTTATAGAGTCCCTCAATATTGTAAACTATCTGTGGACCCACATCCATAATTTATAACTATTTCAAAACCGTATATATCACTGTGGTACTAGTTTTTTGACAAAGCACCGATGGTCAATTAATTAAAACTTTACACAGATGGAGCCTGGCATGGGAACACAGAGTGACGCATCTTTTAACATAGCCATTTAATATTCCAGACGCATACACATACACTGATCCATTGCATCATGCTGTAACAGCACTCAGCCCATCCCACTGTTATCTCGTGAACCAATTCTCAGAAGGCCTGCTGTCCCCTTTTTCTGTCTTTCTGTTTTTCCCTCCCGCTTTCTGGTTTTGTTTTTGTGTACTTAGGCCTCCTCCTCCTCCTCCTCCACCCTCTTCCACCTTCCTCCCGCTTCAGTGCTTATGCCGTTTCAGAGAGCAGTGGCTTGGAGAGCACTCAAGTTTGATTAATTTAGGGATTTGGGTACAGTATGTTCCTGGACACACATCTGCGAGCAATCATAAACGCGGCGGAATGCTGGCAGAACATCCAGACCTGCAGGCAGCTGATGATGTCATCAGAGCGAGGGAAGAGCTGGCTCACCGCCAACGATCTCAAAGCAACAGTGCTCTCTCAGACAGCCAGACAGATAGCGAGAGCGAGAGCGAGAGAGAGAGAGAGAGAGAGAGAGAGAGGGTGGAATGTGGAAACTCACAGAGAGAGCTTAGTCTGGAATTCTGACAACAAATTCTTCACATTTTTCTGATTCTCTCTTATGCACCCATGGTGTACATGAACAGGTGTAAGAGGAAGACACTTGGATGTAAAATCCATCCCGCGTTCATTCCTTCAACTTCAATGAATGCTTTGAGGATTTCTATTTTTCTATCCTTGTCTTTGGTAACATCTTTAACGAGATAAGAATAAGCATTTTACCGGCGCCTCCCTGTTAACGATGAATTATAATTTGGAGGAAAATAGAATGTATTTTATCATTATTTCAGTAGGATTTAAATCCAGGGCTTGAATAAAACATCACTGGGGTGAGAATAGGACAGAAAGAGCCTGACCTACTGATAGAATTCCTATTACACACAGCTTAACATTGTTAAAAATAATCATAAGGTTTCTCTTTAGTGCTGTCCCTTTGGAACTCTGTATTACAGTATTACTAGTGTCCTCATTTATCTCTCACCTGACTGCCTCCTGCATAATGAAGCTGTATTTGAAAGCACAAATGAACCTATTAACACGGAAACTTCCATTAAATTCACTGTTAATGGACTTTCCTGACAATCTAATATGCTTTCATGTTTGCCACGGTGTAAAAACTTGTATGGCAGATTTGGTCTGGTACCTTTTCTTATTATTTATTTTCTAAATTAATTCTAATTTTTTATTATTATTTTTTTTTTTAAAAAAAAAACTCCAACACATCACCCTTATTTTTATTTAGGATTTTTTTCACATGACCTAACTTTTAACATACACACCTTCACTGTGTACACTGTACATAGTAGCATCTCTAGTTACCTGGATTACTGCCAATTTCGCAATATACAAACCAGTGGAAGTTTACCAGAAATAAAGGTGGTGCATGCAGCCAGCTTAAGTGCAATGTTCTAACTTGTGTAAACACTTTACTTTGTATGGACCGAGTACCCCAGAAAACCGAAAGCAGTCAAAGACTTTTTATCTTATCAAACAACTGATTCAGTCTTATTAGTGTCGTAATGAAACTGTCCCAAATCGGTTGTAGAGCAGTGGTGCGTGAGGTACCTGAGTGTGACAGCATATGCATCCTCAGCCGTAAGCTATCCAAAAAGTGTTTTCCACAGAACTCACAGCCGAAGGTTTTCATGTCACTATGCAGTTTCCTGAGGAGAGAACAAAACAAGATGTACTACATTACAGTGTTGCATATAACTGGGAGCATGGGATGGTTTATTAAAGACTTTATTTACAAATCTCAAAGCTCAGATGGACACAGTTTGTTTTGTATGTATGCATACACACTGATTGGGCATAACATTATGACCACCTGCCTAATATTGTCTTGGTCCTGCTTCTAACACATTAACTTTGAGGACAAAATGTTGACTTGCTGCCTAATATATCCCACCCACTAACAGGTGCCATGATGAGGAGATCATCAGTCTTATTCACTTCACCTCTCACTGCTCATGATGTTATGCCTGATCGGTGTATATATGTATGTATACATGTATGTATTTATTTTTGTATGTATGTGTATGCACACTGAGATTTAGTAAATGAAACGTAACAAGTAGGAAGTTCATTACAGCTAATCAATTCATTCTAAAAGTCATCATTTACAAATGACTTGTCTGTGAAGCACATTCAGAATGATGCTAAAGCTTTTTAAACTGTAGGAAATGGAGCGTCAAGGTTCGCCATAATCAGCGGAACAGCAAATTGAGTCTGAAATGTCCAAGCAATTTAGCATGTTTACAGTAGTTCTTTTGGTAATTGTCTTCTTGCAGATGGAAAACTGCAGACCAAATGTATGTCTCAAGAGAGGAAAAAAGCCTGGTAGGCAAATGAAGAATATTGTAAAACAGTTGCCCGGGCATAGATAGAATAGATTAACAACGTAATTACATTTATTTACATAACTTTATTATATTATAAGGTATTTACCATGTAATAATGTGAATATAAAACATCTTCAAAATACAGGAAGTTTTAACAGCAGTTCGAAAAGGTGCGTTTGAATAGATTTACATTCCCTAAAAGAGGTTTGTGTTATCTGCTCGTGTGATGGGGAGAGATGACTGGTGGATGGGAATTGGAAAATGACCAACAACATATTTTTAAATTGTTTATTATTAAGGTTAGATTATGTGATGCATCTGTGGATTTGATGTTACCATAGAAACGCTAACATATTTCACCAAGCACAATGATGTGAACATATTTTAATGCGATCATACATATGTACATTAATATTAATACAAAATAATAAATAAACATATATTTGATTTACCTTGCGGCCAGCTCTACCATGCGGTCTGCAGTTAAATACGAAATTAATCAACACCTTTTGCCCAATCAGAATAAACATTCCAGCAGCTCCGGGTTATAATACATAGCCAGGACTCACAATAATTCACTAATCGCTGGTTGTGTCTTTTTCCTTTCAGTTACATTGTAACATGAAACATCACCAAAAACCCATAAATGATTGATAGCGTTCCTATGAATTATGCTTATTTAACTTCACATGAACAGAATTTGAAATGTGACTTGATGGAGCTACAACACAACTCATGCAGACACAGATTCCTTCCAGAATATCTTTGTAGCTGCCTAATAAACTATTAACCACCCAAACAGAGTGACTTGATGGCTGGAAAGAAATGGCAAGATTGATCAAAAATTAAACACATGGTTTAGAGTGAAGCCCAGACAAATATGTACGGTCCATTTTAACAGAGTGGCTCCCGCTCTGGAAAAAAAAAATAAAAAACAACAAATCAGGTCCCTATCCATGTCGAATCTGGCTCATTTGTTCCTAATATTTGTTTCAAATTGAATGTGTTTAATGCTGCTGAAATCCTTGGTAGCATGGTCTGTTTATCTGAGTCATGCTATACATATCAATGACTTGCCACCCCCCTACTGCAGCCCTTTCATATGAATTCCAGCCACACACCCAGACACACTGCAGGCGCGTGCGCCACATATCCGAGCAGCAGGCTGTGGCCGTAACCTTTATTCTTGCTAGATTATTAGTGCCATATAATCAGTAGCCCCAGACTACTGAGAGACATGCACAGCATGCAATAATGTGACAGAATTTCCTGTATTTCGGGAAAAAAAAAACAACTTCAGATCCCTCAGGAAGACTTAAAGCAATTAGTAAAAACCAATCGCATGTACTAACGAAGTAATATTTAAATTTTTTTTAAATGTCACTATTATTACTTGCTTTTAAATCATCATGGATCTTATACACATTGCAAGTCAGAATTTTGAACATCTGTTTTTGTGTGTGTGTGTGGGTGTGTTTTACTATATTTTAACCACCATTATTCATGTCATAAACCAAACAAAACGATAAAAGATTGAAAAGAAATAGCAAAAATATGAAAAACATTTTTCTCAAACTGATTAACTGGTTAATCTCAGATCCCAATGGGACTCGGAATAAGTGCGTTATTAAAGGTAGACCCACTCTGAGGTCAAACCCATTAAGTCTACAGATAAAAGACTCTTAGACACTGTTAGTATTAAACTGTGAAATCTGAAAATAAAAAAAATTTGGTGTGAATAAAAAGCATCTACGACTCGATAATGATTTGGACTGTTAATGATTTGATGATTTATATATTTATATTATTTTTCTCAATTCGTTAAACATTTAATATCAAACATTTCCTGATAACTTTGTTAGAGTTTCAAATATTAGAGCATCTAAATTGAAGACAATTGATGAAAATGCTAAAATATAGGGTTCAGAAATATTTGACTCGCAGTGACGGCACCAAAAAATAACAGTGTCTGCCATTTCCACTTATAAATGGTTGTTTTTTTATTTAGCCACAGAGAGCACATCAGTTTAAAAGCTTAAAAAACTCTGCAAGGGTCCGTTTAAGCAAAAGGCATCTAATGCCAGAAAATCAATACTCAAAAAACATCAACAACATCCTGGGCAGAAACCAATATTATTTCTGTATATATATATATATATTTTTTTTTTACCCAGCACTGAAAAATATTTTACAATGCAGATTATGTTACTTGTAAAGGAGATCCACAAACATTGCTAAAATATTATTTAGATAAAAACAATTCAAGGATAAATGTAAAAGGGAGAGGACAAAGCTTATGAATACACATGGCACTGACTGTTCGTTCAATCACTCGGTGGAAAAACAATTCCAGCTGGACTGAGAAAAACAAATGTGAAAAGATAATGGTCCATTAGTCTCTACAGGCCGTTGTTACACATTCCCATTAAAATTCAGACATTAAAATGTCTACTTTCTCTAAGGAGACAAATCGTTGAAGTGTCTGTTTGAGACAGGGCCGAGAGCTTGTGCTTCTGGAGTGGGCCACTAGAAGTGGCTTTGATTAATGGCAGGCCGGGCCCTGCTGGAGCACCTTTCCTACTGAGAGAGCAATTCCAGAAGTGATGTCTGCTGAGGGATACTACAGCTCTGCTGAATTACCAATGAGAGAGGTGTAAGAGAGGCATTTCCAAAAACTGCAGCAGAAAACTCAAAATAAAGCTACCTTGCTGATGCAATTTCCCTAAAGTAGATTTCAAATAAACACATTCTCTCACACTGGAATACTGTACATATGGTGTTGATTAGAATAAGAACCCTTTACATGCACATGAATGTAATATGGAGTTGTCCCGCCCTTTGCAGCTATAACAACTCTTTTGGGAAGGCTTTCCACAAGGTTTTGGAGTGGTGTTAATGAGACCTATATGACCATTCATCTAAAAGCCAGGTCAGGCACTGATGTTGAACGAGAAGGCCTGGCTCACAGTCTCCTCTCTGATTCATCCCAAAGGTGTTCTATGGGGTTGAGGTCAGGACTCTGTGCAGGCCAGTCAAGTTCCTCCACACCAAACTCACTCATCCATGTCTTTATGGACCTTGCTTTGTGCACTGGTGTGCAGTCATGTTGGAACAGGAAGGGGTCATCCCCAAACTGTTCCCACAAAGTTGGGAGCATGAAATTGTCCAAAATGTCTTGGTATGAAGCTGAAGCATTAAGAGTTCCTTTCACTGGAACTAAGGGGTCAAGCCGAACCCCTAAAAAACAACACCTGAATTCAATGAATTTTGGAGGGGTGTCCCAAAACTTTTGGCAATATAGTGTATCAATTTATTGCATAGAATAAAAAATAATGACATTAAAGTCATTACAAATAAGTACAAATAATCTAAGATACACCAATCAGCAATAACATTAAAACAACCTGCCTGATATTTGGTCTTATTGTACATTAAATGAACTGGAAAGAGTTGTCTGGTTAACTCATTTATCCTGTGCAAACAGCAGGATATTTCTGAATGGGTTTCTTCTGTAAGAGAAACCTGATAACCGGTACAAACTGTCTGCAGTTTATCTTTCTTCTAGAAGCACAGTGACCTTAAGGCATTGTGAGTGTGAAAGTGTGAAAGTTTCATAATAACTCCCTAGAGAGGAATGGGTCTACTAAACCTCAGAGCAATTTTCTTGTTCACTTCCTGGTCTTCATTTGTGATTTCTGTGAATGGCCTTAAATGCCATGTTGGTGTGAAACAATACAGGTGTGTCTAATTCTTTTTTTATGATTTCCTCTCTATCAGTACATAAATATGAATATGAACCAAAGCCAGAATACATTTTTTATGATTATGTTTGGACATCAGTTTTCATTATGTTCCCAAACAGTGGCTTTGTGTAATCTATAGACTTTGTAATGATTTATGCAAAAACAGAACAAATACTGGGTAATAAAGATGGCAGAACAGGTGCTTTGGATGGAAGAACTGGTGACTGTGATGTGTAGTGAATCATACAGTCATCGGTTTTAGTGGAAAATGCTGTTATTTTTTTACAAGGAGGTTACAAGATGTTTACAGACTTCATATACAGCTCACATTGTGGAAACATTGGTCAGGGCTGGACAAATCACTTAACCCAGTCACCCAGGGGACTACATGTGCGTGCTATTAGTTTTTATTCTTAGACACCTGTCGGACAAGTAGGTTCAATAAGTTTGTTTTTTCTTCTCTCTTTCAACAACGAGAAACTAGCCGCTATTAGGTTAATTAGCATGCACTAAGGAGATGTTTTTCTCAAACAGGAAAATGCCGGTATGTAGAAACACTGACCAAACTGAACAAAGTCACTTTCAGCACATAAGCATGATACAGCACTGGCTAACTGCTTTCTTAGAAACTTATAAGGAGTCATGACTCTATGCAAGAATCTATATATGGGTCTGTGTTTATTCACTTAGCCAGCTAGCTTACCATTAGATTAATCTTTTAAACAAACCTACAGTCGTCTGATTGTTTGACACTTAACCCTAAATCAAAAGTTTTTATGTTATTTGTATATTCTCATGTGGTTGCTTGAAATGTTTATTAGAATGTAGAGATAAAGATATACACTGATCAGGCATAACATTATAACCACCTGACTAATATTGTGTTGGTCCCCCTTTTGCTGCCAAAACAGCCCTGACCCATCATGCACTGTGTATTCTGACACCTTTCTATCAGAACCACCATTAATTTCTTCAGCAGTTTGAGCAACAGTAGCTCGTCTGTTGGATCGGATCACACAGGCCAGCCTTCACTCCCCACGTGCATCAATGAGCCTTGATCGTCCATGACCCTGTCGCCGGTTCACCACTGTTCCTTCCTTGGACCACTTTTGATAGATACTGACCACTGCAGACCAGGAACACCCCACAAGAGCTGCAGTTATTGGAGATGCTCTGATCCAGTGGTCTAGCCATCACAATTTGGCCCTCGTCAAACTCGCTCAAATCCTTACACTTGCCCATTTTTCCTGCATCTAACACATCAACTTTGAGGACAAAATGTTGACTTGCTGCCTAATATATCCCACCCACTAACAGGTGCCATGATGAGGAGATCATCAGTCTTCATGGTTTGTACAAACAACCCGACATCAAACCCTACACAGTCTATAGTAGCAGATTTACAGTGTCACAGTACACAACACACATATACACACTCACAACAGATATTAAGCCCCACAAAAACAAAGGGTTGAATCTCTTAAATAGTCTACTTCTCGAAAAACAATCCCAGTAACCAGCTGATTGATTGAGAAATAAACTCAGTGAGTTGGGCATTTTTATGTTCTCCTGGCTGTTTCCACGTTCAGCTTTGGTCTGTATAAAAACCAAGCAACGCTCTGAATTTTCTAGGCTGTGAGATGCTCTTCAGAAAGTTATCAATTAGATCCTAATGAAGATCTTTAACACCTGGTTAAATCAGTCAAGGTTAAATCAGATAAATCTTAAATACAGCATTTAATACCAACAATATGAGCTACTGCATAGATTCACCAATTAGACAGGGCAAATAGTAAACACCATGAAACGCAACAGACATACAGTAGCTACAGTAGGGTTCAGTTAGAAAGATGGGGTGCTAGAATAAACACTGCCATTAAATCAACATCTTTGAAAAATATGATCATCAATATTCTATCATTTTCACCATATAAGGTATATATTGAATGTCTTCCTTTATAACATTTTAATAACCCTGATGAATTCTCTGATCTGCTCATAAAGTGTGGACTAATATTCAATAACAGCAGCTCTGACGATAAAGCCGTCTATAATTCCAAGTATAGGTTTCCATAGTAACAGCTTTATTTTTCATCTAAGGCTAATAGAAGTTTCGCTGTCCTGTTTCTGTTCTCCTTTCTGTCCTGCATCATGACCAGCTTCCTTCTATTTACGCCTATTGATTATTTAACAAATTTGCCTTCTGTATACTCTGCTTTTATTTACGATCTCCTTCAGAAAAATTCCTGAAGTGAATTAACATATTTTAAATTAACATTATGTCAGGAAAAAAAAAATTCGGTATCCCCCACAGCTACCGAACACACACACACACACAGAGTCACACAAAAGAAGGCTGCATACAAGAAACAATTCTAGAAAAGGGATAAAAACCACCATAGGAGGGCCAGAGGTCAGTGGTTTGACCTGACCCCAAAGGAGTTGACCTGTAATGCTTTTCAGTGGAGATAAGCCTGAAAGCATCCTGTGTGTGACTGATAATATGCTCTGGGGGGACAATGCGATACAGGAGGACTTAAAGTCTTGAACAACAGGATTCCGGAGGTTCTTATAGATGACAGAGATTTAAAGATCATTCAATAGCCATAGTCTCTGGACAGGCAGGGGTTGGGATACTAATGAAGCATGACAAAGCTAACCCTCCCCTCTACAGTTTTTTTTTAGGTACATATCTTATAGGTTTGTAAAGCCATCCACTAATGACTTAAAGGCTATTGTTGAGCTATCCATGTGCATCCCTATTAAGACTGGCTACTTATACTCATACCCGAGCCATTATGCTCAAGCAATGAATCTTCAAAGTATCCTCTTTGCCACACCTATAGTCTGTGCAAAAATAAAAACAGTCTTCTATCTACAGATTTGAAACAGCTTCTATGCTTTTTGGTTCAGAGTTGTTATTCTGGAGCACAGATGGATAACTTGAGTTAACAAAAGAATGAAAAGAAAAGCCGCAGTTAAGAGGACAATGGAGCATCTCTGAAGCCCTGAGGGGGTCCGAGAACACCAGTATGTTTCCCAGCACTAACAAAAACCAGCAACGAGAACAGAAAAGCGCTTTGGTCATGTGCTTGCATAGTTTACATGATTACTTATTAACCAAACAGACCGATCTTCATCCAGTCTACTGTAAATACACAAATGACTACAGTAAATATGTGCACTAATCATTTGCTGCTCTCTCTTTCTAGCCAATCACCGATCATCTGCAAGACAAAAGAGATTCCACAGCTCTTGAATTGTGGTTCCAGAATCCTCTACACACACACACACACTTTAATCATCTGGCTGCCTGGAGTGTATTGTGAGTACACATCTCAACCCATTCAGTGCAAATGGAAGATCTACTACAAGACACAAATGACCTATACATCTAGACTAAAAGCACTAACTACAGCCTTATGCTTTTCAATAGGTTTGGTATTTTCAATAGGTAGAATGTATTGTCTAAGACTTTTTAAAACCTATTGACTGAATGAGTCACCAACAGATCTGAAATGAGGACAAAAATATTGTTTGATAAAATAATAATAACCGTTTCACGTCTTATGCTCTGTATCCTGTCCGCAAAGTCATTTTTCTCTATCAGATAAAATGCAAAATGAGGAAGGGAATAGTGAAGTCGCTGAGACTGCTTGCTGTATAATATGTGCCTCCAAAGATACTATATTGGCAAAAGTTTTGGGACACCCCTTCTAATCATTGAGGTGTTGTTTTTCAGGGGTTGGGCTCGGCCCCTTAGTTCCAGTGAAAGGAACTCTTAATGCTTCAGCATACCAAGACATTTTGGGCAATTTCATGCTCTTTGTGGGAACAGTTTGGGGATGACCCCTTCCTGTTCCAACATGACTGTGTACCAGTGCACAAAGCAAGGTCCATAAAGACATGGATGAGCGAGTTTGGTGTGGAGGAACTTGACTGGCCTGCACAGTCCTGACCTCAACCTGATAGAACACCTTTGGGATGAATTAGAGCGGAGACTGCGAGCCAGGCCTTCTCATCCAAAACCAGTGCCTGACCTCACAAATGTGCTTCTAGAGGAATGGTCAAAAATCCCATAAACACACTCCTAAACATTGTGGAAAGCCTTCCCAGAAGAGTTGAAGCTGTTATAGCTGCAAAGGGCAGGACAAGTCCATAATATATTCATGTGCATGTAAAGGCAGACGTCCCAAAACTTTTGGCAATATAGTGTGGGTCCTAAATCCTTGCAGAAATATTGAAGAGGTCAATGGCATTCTATAAGTTTAGCTTCACATCTAAAAGAAGCATCAACTTCCATTAGCGTGCTAGCAAAGCAAGCCCCTCCCTTTCTTTCGAAGATAAATAGACATAAATAAAAGGTTTGTTTTTTTAACATCTACATCAGATTATTTGCTGTTAACAAAGCTTCAACAATAGTGATAAGAAAGACACAGAGAATGGTATGAAGATGAGAGGGCTGATGTATTCCTAGCCCAGACTGTTGATTCCTGTATCAGTCACATCCTATCGCATAATTGATAGTGCCTGAGAAAGTGCATCTGAAATACAGTTATGGGTGCAATGAACAGAAACAAGGTATCTATTATTATTTACTCCGTCATCTTTTTTTGTTCCTTGGAAATGCCCCTAGTGGCGACACTGAAAGAAAGCATATATTGTACAAGTAAGGTATAGACTACACTAAAGGAAGCCAGCAGAACCTTTTTTGGTTTGAGCAAAAAACCTTTCAGCTATTATGTTTGCCACTGAATACAGCATGACCCCAGTAGAATTACAATTGCATTTAATTGTATGTTATCGATTGCTAAACATCGTTATTGGGCACTGCTCAACCCTAACAGTTTTTATATTGATAAATTTTATCAATTCTTCATCTTTCATCTACTACCCCATCCAGCCATCACTAATAATGTAAGAAATGGGCCAAGAGGTGAATTCTTCTTGGTAGCAGGATCCTTAACACTTTTTCACTTTTCCCACAGAACCTCTTTTACATCAGGAGGCATTCCAACATAACCATAAACTTTTCTTACTTTTAGTTTTTCCTAGATGAATATTTTCAGAATAATAAACCCATAAAGCAGAAGCGTATTCTTGGCCTTCTTTTAATGGCGAGAGTCCAGAAACTTAGGCAGGTGTCATTGGGTTCAGTTTAAAGGGAGTATCAGGTGTGTTACAATCCACACACACATATCTGTATCACAAAGCTATTTAGGGTTATCAGGCTTGCTGATTCATAGCGATGAATATAAACACAGTGTCTTTTGTTTAAGAGACATGACTGTCTTCTAAATCCAAAATTATGAACATAATAAAAGTGCCACAAAAGCCTTTGAATATTACCAAAAAAAAAAAATTAGTTCAATAATTAACAAAAATATTAGTAAGAATATAATAACAACAACAATTTTGGATTGAAATTTGTCTTCAATTATGTTTTTTTTCTTTCAATGGAGCTTTAATAACTATACCAGAAACCCAGCAATGCTTTTTAAAACAAGTTGTTGTGTTATATTTAGGAAAATCGTCATTTTCATTCATTAAGGCTAATTTATTTATTTCAAGCTCTTACAACAGATGCACTACTAGGTGAAACAATTTTTTATTCTGATTAATGCAGTTGATTTTTATTTACCAACCACTGAAAATAAATAACATTTAATGAGACGCTCCAGAGCTGGTCCCTTTTTATCAGTTTTCTCATTTTTGGATAAATTTCACAAATTATTATCAGATTTTATACAAAAATGTCATAGGTTTTTCTGTCGAAAGTGTCTTCTTAATTAAATATTTTAAACTTAAATATTTAACTTCAAAACACTACATTTTTGGTTTCATTATGTGAATTCAGAATATTTAAATTAATTTATAATAATTTAATTCAGGATATTTAAATTAATTTAATTATAAAACTAATATGCAGAAATATTTAATTAGATGAACAAAAAACACATTTTTTAAAAGATTGACTACAAAAATTAGGGTGTCAAGCCCAGTGTAGTGTCTTCCCTTAAGAAGCACTGAAACTTGAAGAAGTAGTAAAAAGCCACTCTGTCTTTCTGTGCTGTTGTGACTGTACAGACCTCGCCATACTCAACAGCCATTTTTAAATTCTAACAAGCTGTTCCTGGTTGTGAGTCAGGTCACCAAATTTAGCTTTGCCACATAATGTTATGTCATAGATTTTTAATGACATCACATTGGCTAAGAACAAAGAAAAACTCAGTTCTTATGAGAGATGTCTTATGAGAGTGGTGGTTAAGACCATAAGCTGTCAAGATCTCAGACTTCTAGTCAAAAATAAATCCAGATTTATGCCGGATTTTATCTATAAACAGTGGGTTTATAATGCTAACATAATAGAGCCAGTTCTGGAATACATTTATCATTGTGGATGGTTGACGGATGGATGGATGGATGGGATGGATGGGATGGATGGGATGGATGGGATGGATGGGATGGAAGGATGGATGGGATGGACGGATGGATGGGATGGACGGATGGACGGGATGGACGAATGGACAGATAGACGGAGGGATGGATGGATGGACTGATGGATGGATGGATGGATGAAAGAACAACTGAAAGATGACGGATGTAGTAAAAGTAAACTGTAGTACATAAAGTAATGTCTTCCTCAGGCTGTTACAGGTAAAACTGATAGATAGATAGATAGATAGATAGATAGATAGATAGATAGATAGATAGATAGATAGATAGATAGATAGATAGATAGATAGAGCTAATACAGATTTTGCCCCACCTGTGTTGCTCTGCAGTCTCACTGTCCAGCAGCTCCATGTCACACACACTGCAGCGCTCCCTATGGCCCTCGTGCTTCACGTCTGTGCAATTGCTCAGTTTACTGAAGAACTCCCGCTGAATGAAGCTCTGGTGGAAGAGCCCACCATAGGTGCCAAAGTCTGCAGACATAGCAAGGGTGGGTGGCATGTGCAGCGACGAAGCCATGGATACGGATATAGGCAGCATGCTCTCATTCTTTTGGTTGTACAATGCTGCAAGATGTCTCTCAGCCAGACTGGCAATGTTTGCTGGTCCCACTTGGCTGGCATCTCCATGTGATTCAGGAACACCATCAGCGGAATGGAGTTCCCGAGCACTAGTGATGACGGTGCCTCTAGTGGGGGTTCCCGGAGTGCCTCTGTGTTGTTTGGACTCACTGATCCCGTCTCCATTTCTGGAAGAGCTACCCTCATGGGTGTCCTCCTCGTCCACTTGCATCATTTCAGTCTTAATCTTTTCCAGCAATGGAGAAGAGTTTTCTTGGGGAAAAGTGAGGCTTTGTTGCACAGTCCCTGCCAGGAGAGACTGGCCAATGCTCATTAGACTCTCTACAGCAGCCCTTGTGGGGCTAATGGTATTAAGGCCCAGTGGCGCTGGCACTAAAGGCTTCTTGTCCACCATGTTGCCCAGGGCCAGTCGATGGCGGCCGGCAGAACTGTAGCCACCCTCTTGTATGGAATGTTTTTTGGAGATGAAAGTGCTCTTTAAATACTTCATCCGACGCTCATCATCATCCTCTGTGCCATTCTGATTCATATTTATGTCCATGTCATTCTCTTCTGAAGACTGAATGGTCTCCAAGATCTTCAGACACTGCTCCTCTAAGTATTCAATCTCCAGAATCTCTGCAGCATATAGCAGGTCATCTAAATCTTCAAATTTAGCCTGGAGTGTGGCAGTGTAGGCATATTCCAGGATCTGCTGGAAGGTCTTTGGTGAGAGGAAATCCAGAGTATAGTGTTGGCTATTTCGATGGAACAGGATCTCAAACATCTTGCTGACACAGGCCAGGACGGTTCTGTGGGCATGGAACTCCTGGCTGTCCACCATAATGACCACATCACACAATGTCCCTGACAAACGCATCTGGTTAGCCTTCTGCAGGAGAGTTGTGGGGTGCCCAGGGTTTTGAAGATGGATCACACCCATTTTAGTCAAATCCATCATAGCAGCATTAACCAAACCATGTCACAGTTTTGACCCCTTGCCTCTTCTTCAATCTAAGAGCAAAAGGAATAGCGGTGTTAACTATTTTCAAGAGATTCTCATGCAAGGTTAAAATGAATAAACAAATATTTTAAAAAATTAATTTTAGCAACTTGTAGTGCTATGGTAAACAAATTAATGGCACGAATGACATCTTGAAAAGGATTTCATAGAGCTCTTGTTTTTAATGCTGTTGCAATTATGAAGAATTGCAACGTTTATTGAACAATTACACAAGGTAATGAACAATTACACAGTAAATTAAAAGGAACTGGACGTGCTTGAAAGGGACGCAGCCCTTGAGTCATTATATTATGATGTAAATAAATAAAAGCGGTTAAAAGAGAAGGAGGGTTTGTAAATGTAGAAAAACGTAACTCTTCAAGCTATAAATCAACAGATGTCCGACACACTGTCCGGCTTCATTATGTGCATCTGAAGTGCTATAATTTTCCTAAAGCACGTCTCATAATTGATTTTCATAAGAGAACCAGACACGGCCATGAGACGCTGACCATTATAGCTTAAGGCTCAAATTTATCTTGCTGTGCACGTGCACATAGGGACCGTAAACAATACATTTTTTAAACCAGCTCTCTGGGTCGATCTGAACGCTGTAAAAGTATCCGATCTCATCTGTGAAATAACATCTCGTTTCCAGAGATATGCTTTAAGAAGCAACACTTGCAACGTATGCCATGCCACAGGCTGAAACGTGCCATTCATGATGCACGGTTTAATTCCCATCTCATCCTACTGCATGAGTCTTACTCCTCATTTATCAAGCACGGAACATCAAGAGATCAGAGATAACAATGAAGGTCGTAATCTGATAAACGACACCAGATTATATCAGCAGCAACACTGAATCAACAAGCTCACCTGCCTGCGCGAGCACGCACGAGCTCAGTGATGGCACCTGACTGACAAGTTGCAAAGGAAAAAAAAAAAAGGAAACAAACAAACCAAAAAAAAAAACAAGCTTTTGCAATACTGTCTACTTTATTTGATTTCATTTAACGCTTTCATGCAGTAGACATTTTTTTTATAAAAGTAATTAATTACATGTTTCAGAAACGCCGAACGGAAATGTCTCCAAGTGTTTCGTGACTTTAATATGATCATGCATTGTTATTATAATCTCTAAGTCCTGATCGCGTTAAACAAGCAAGTAAATATATGAAAGTAGACAATAAAGAAGGAGCTGTAACTCTGGCTTACCCCCGTTGTCCGCGCGTGATTCAACAGCTGTTTATTAAGGCGTTATGTGCGCAGCGCGCGAGTGAGCTCGATTCACAGAACCCGCTCCACGCGCACCGAGTCAGTTTTCGACCAGCCAACCAGCGGCGCTTAGTGACGTCAGAACATTGAGTCACTATGGGTTTGAAACGCGGGTCGGAGATGTTAGGGGGGGACTGATGGGTCATTAACATGGACATTTGGACTTAGATGTGTACCTACATTGAATACAATTACCAACTGGCCAGAGTTAACCAGAGATCAGAAAACTCAGTGTTAGGACAGAATATGTTCTCCATTTTTTATTTGATTTCTATAGCTCTTTTGACAATGGACAAGCAGCTTTACAGAACATAAGAAACATAGTGCAAGAAAGTCCTAGATGTTAGACAAAATCATCCCTAGTGAGCAAGCCTGAGGCGACTGTGACAAGGAAAAACTCCCTTAGATGGTATGAGGAAGAAACCTTGAGAGGAACCAGACTCTAACGGGAACCTCATCCTCATTTGGGTGACACCGGAGAGAGGGATTATAAATTATTCTGAACACCAGAGAGTGTGATTATGTCCTTTCTGCAGTCATGTACAGTCAGTTGTGTGATGCAGATACAGCATATGTAGAATGTTAGTGTGTGTATTAATTAAGAAGTTGTTGTCGCCCTCGAAGTCCACCTAGGGTTGGCATCGTTGCTTTGAATACCCAAATCCTCACTAAGCAGAATCCAGCTGGAGCTGGTGCATCTCTGGATGCCTCGAAATCCTCACAGGGTTGGCCTCTTCTCACTGAAGATCTGCTGGAGCTGGCATAATCTCTAGATTTTTTGTTAAAGAACAATAACTAAAAATGTAGCAGCAGTACAAATTTTTGTGTAGTCCATGTGAAAGAGTAAAGCTCTATAAGTGTGTGCAATGGTGGCCTGCTCCCCATTCCTTACAAACTAAAATCCAACAAAATCCTGTTCTCTCCAGGCAGCACACAGGTAAGATCCAGAACACCAAGATGTGGAGTCTCTGTGTCCATATGGGTTTCCTCTGGATACTCCAGTTTCCTCCCCACTCCCTAAAACATGCCTGTTCATGTAGTGGATTTACTAAATTATAACTAGGTGTGAATGAGGACTTTAATGTTGATGATATTTTATCTGAAGGGATTTTTCAGTGCTACTGACTAAGATAAGACCAAACAACTTTTTAGACAACATTTTCGAGCCCATTTATTTAATCGAACTTGTCGCTGAGCAGCTTTGCTGAAATCTGGATGTACATTTAGATTCCTTAAAAGGCACAAGCCAGCGGTGACAGTTTTAAGGAAAAACTGTCTGAAATGAAAGGAAAAAACCTTGTGAAGAACCAGATTCAATAGACAGGGGAACAGGATAGTGAGAATGCCAATCATTATGCATCCAAAATTATAAATTCAGTTACATTATGTCAAGTATGTTGTTGACAAGATGTATGTTATGGATATGGGTTAATAGGTACAAGCCTACAATATTCAGGTCAAATGATTCAATAAAGACTGAGACTGAGTCTTGGGCATAAACTATTTTTGGGAAGGGCAATTTTCATGTAACAGCATCCAGAGAAGCAGACACTGAGTCACTTGTGCAGAAGCTTCAAACAGAAGAAGAAGGAGAAGACAAGTCAGAGGAGTGTGTAAAGATCAGGCACTGGCATCACATCAGGAAGCAGGAGTACACATATAGATTGACTTACACTATATTGCCAAAAGTTTTGGGATGTCTGCCTTTACATGCACATGAATGTAATATGGAGTTGGCCTACCCTTTGCAGCTATAACAGCTTCAACTCTTCTGGGAAGGCTTTCCACAAGGTTTAGGAGTGTGTTTATGGGAATTTTTGACCATTCCTCTAGAAGAGCATTTGTGAGGTCAGGCACTGATGTTGGACGAGAAGGCCTGGATCACAGTCTCCACTCTAATTCATCCCAAAGGTGTTCTATCAGGTTGAGGTCAGGACAGTCACAGGCAGGCCAGTGAAGTTCCTCCACACCAAACTCATCCATGTCTTTATGGACCTTGCTTTGTGCACTGGTGTGTTGGAACAGGAAGGGGTCATCTCCAAACTGTTCCCACAAAGTCGGGAGCATGAAATTGTCCAAAATGTCATGGTATGCTGAATCATTGAGTTCCTTTCACTGGAACTAAGGGGTCAAGCCCAACCCCTGAAAAACAACACCTGAATTCAGTGATTTGAAGGGGTGTCCCAAAACCTTTGGCAATATAGTGTATATTTTCAGACTCTAATACATGTTACTTTAAGTTCTTAAGCTTAATGCCTTTTTGTTGACTGCATAGGTGATGAAATTTGATTCTAGTTTTTGGAAATGTCTTACAGGCTGCAGTGTATTTGGTGGTTCTTTAAGGTCAGAGAAGCTTTAGAGGTCTCTAGATCCTGTGTGTGTGTATCCTAGTTGGCAGATAGCAGTGGCCTCTTCAACCCTCTCAGCCCAAAATCTCTGATGCAGAAGAAAACACCCAGCAGACCTATTTTCTTTTTGTTCATTTCGGAGAAGACAATCCCACGCCTCAGTTCACTGATCACAGACAGCACATCATGCTACATAGCTCATGAGAAATAGACTATTTGAGAAGATCTATGACTTATGTAGAGACAGTGGATTTTCTAAGCTTTTTTTGGTGTCATAGCTACATAAGTCGCACTGATCTGTTTGTCAGTTCTGCTGAAATTCAGTAAAATATTTAAGACAGAGAATTATGAAGATTCATATGTCATGTAGAGTTCCAGTAGTGTTACTTGTTGCTTAACATCAGTGCTTCTGAAAATGGGGTCCAGGTAACATGTCCAGGGGTCTGTGTATCGGGTTCCAATTAAATGCTGTAATGCAATAACGTAAAAAATAGTAGGTTTATAAAATAATGTCAATTTGAACGTATTCTGTAAGGATTTAAAGGCTCTATGGAATTACTAAAATAAACATAATGAATGGAAGCCTGGAATTTATTCTCCAGTTAAAGTGGTGAAGGTTTGAGAACCTCTGCTTACACACCATGTGTAGTTTATCAAAAGTTCCCAGAAGACCTCTTCTCCCGGAGACACAATTTTGGCTTTACAAAGTGACATACTAGTGACATCTGCTGGTCATCCCTGGAACAGTTCACAAACTGTCCCCTGCAGGTGGATGGAGAAATTTCCATGAAATTGAAGAGGGCAAGACTACACACTGGAAACACACTTTCGTGGATATCAGAAACCTACATGTCTCAGAAAGAAAATAGGGACAATTCAAAGAAAGTAGACTTGCGTTTCGATGAGTTTAATCAAAATGTGTTAGAACAACACAACTTAGAACAGGTTTCTGATGCGTAACAGAATAAAGCACGGTTTTACTCACTGTCCTACGTTACTTCCTTAAATGAATCCTTCTCGGAAATGCAAGGTACACTGTTTGGTTAGAGTATATTGAAAGTGGGGAAAATATTAAAAGAAAATAGATATCTTGAGCACAGATAGTTTACACTGTCGTTATTTGTATCCCAGAGGCTGGATATCTGCCGTTGGATGGAAATATATAGCACGCTGTACACCAAAAAATCAACCTACACACAGCTCTGGGCATGCACATATACAGAAGATCAAATCCACCATCTGTGCCCTACACTTTTCCTGGAACATCAGTGATGGGCAAGCACACTCATGCAATTGATAGTGGAGAATCAAGAACACTTTAAATGTAAGGAGCGTGGTATCGATCCTCTTTACAAAGACAGATGTCAGCTATCCATTTACATAATGTTATATCAAAGTAAAATCAGCTACCTTTCACCATTAAGCTAGGCGGATATTCTCAAAAAAAAAAAACAACAACAAAAAAAAAACGTACAGAATACATAAACACAGTGCACAAGCTTGCAGTCAGCTGTGTAATACAAACGTTTCACCTGGAGGTACACGGTATAAAAATGGTCAGATTTCAGAAGTCAGAAGTTGCACTAGCATAAAAAAAATCCCAGTTTCTCAGAGAAGCATTAAGAATAACAATAATAACAAAACATGAAGATGCGGAAAAAAATAAAAAAGAATCTGGTGATTAGAAGAGCACTCATTCGCTGTGTTTTACTGCATTTAGGTAGAATAGTAGGTTTTTACATTACACTTTTCAAACACACTGGTTAACAAACAAGAAAAAGAACAAAACAGACTGTAAACAAGAGTAGCCCTCAGAAGACTGGATTGGAATAATCATTTCCATTTCAACAAATATGTAAATAAAATAAAATTAAATCTAGACCATCAGCGAATAAGCGCTGTGATTCACCTGAATGCAAAATGCCTGGTTTTCATAAACACCCATTTCTTTTTTATTTTTTTATAACTATTAAACTTGTAATTTGCATCAAACTCAAGAAAAAGAGCAACAAAAATAGCTTTGAGGTTTTACTTCATTTAACAGAAAGGAACACAAAATGGAAAAAAGGCATATATATATATATATATATTTATATATATATGTATATATAATGTACACCAAATTTCAGTCTTAAAAATGTAACAAGCTTCTGTTTCAGAAAAGAAAATCATTAAGGGCACTGTAGAAAGAACATTTGCGTGTTCGTTGTGACGCTGCCGTTTTCGTCTTTGGGCTTGCCGGATCATGCCTTAGTCTCAGAGGCGTTCGTTTGTGATATCGCATTTGGTTCTGCCAGTGCTTCCGGCTGGACCTTCTTCAGCTCGTCTTCCTCAGCTCTAATCTCCCCGTCCTCTAGGATTTTTCTGTTATAGAGAATTACTCATTACAAAAAGAGCATAAAAACGGGGTCAAACGGACATTGGGGTTAGAGAAAACGACAGACAAAACTCAGACCAACACAAGAAGATGACGTCTAGTGAATATTTAGAGAGAGCCGTACTCGTTTTGCGGAGCCGACGGATCAGCTGTAGCCAGAGAGTGTAAGCCATCCTGTGGGAAATTTGTTAGTGAGGCACCGCCATCTATTTGGAGCTCGAGACCCTCTGAGGAGGGAGGAGCTCCGTTGGTCTGTGGATTAGTGACAAGCATTCTGGGCTCTTCTAAAAGCATTGGCTCTGCCTCCAGATCTCTGGCTTCTTTCTCTGTGCTAAGAGCAAGAGGAGGTGAAGCCTGAGTGTCAAGTTCTGCAGATTTAATCGGACCAGCTGATTGATTACCGGTCTGAGAATCAGCCAGATCGACTAAGGGAGGATCAGATGACATGAGTGAAGTGTCTAAGGGCTGGGAGCAGGTTTTAGGGGTGGATTTGGGCTCAGAGGGAGGAGCTGTGAGGCTGGAGGTGAGGGTGGTGCTCTCACTAACAGGGCTGCTCTGACTCAGATCAAATGTGTCAGTGACTGTGTCTGAGTTGGTGGCCAAGGACAGAGGGAGGTCCACCACGGTAGACGCGACTTCTGTCTGTCGCCTGTTAGAGCAGGGAGAGAGAGAGAGAGAGAGAGAGAGAGACAGAGAGAGATGAATAAAGTCACTTCAAGCACCATGAGTAAATATAATAAACCCAATCTGAAGCCAAGTGAATGGAAGTATGTTAAACAGGGAGAACAAATGAAAAAAAAGGCAAGGAATATATAAGAAAACAAAAACAGAAAAAGAAACAGAGACTGTAGAAGAAGCATCACATCAGGGTTGCCAGGTTCTGTGTATAATGCTTTGCAGAAATATACAACAATTTAGCAATGCACAACTACTGGTACTCCTTTTTCTACAAAAAGACAAAAAAAAACAACAACAACACACAATTCCTACGCCTGAACATTCCATGACTTGTAACTTGGGTAAGAATTTTGATGAAATCTGGCAACCCTCCCAAAGAGCTTCAGCAAGCAGGTTTAGCTACAAAGCAAAGACATACCATTTAATATTATTATTATTATTATTATTATTATTATTATTATAAATCAATTAATAAAATAAAATAAAATAAAATAAAATAAAATAAAATAAAATAAAATAAAATAAAATGAAATGAAATGAACTGCCGGTTGTTATTATCTTTATTATCCCTATGATAATAAAGTCCATCACACCAAACAGAACACACTTACTCTGGCTCAGTTAAGGGCGTGGTCTCATTTGGTTCAGCGTGTCCTCCTATATCATGATTGGCTGTGAGTCCATCCTCAGTCCTTGTCTCTTTGGAGTCCTCCTTCCTGTAAGGAGAGAGAGAAGCGGGATCATTCACAGCAGCAAGTCTCTTCTGATGGGATGTAATCAACACAATAATTACTTTTCTTTATTTCCTGGTGCATTTTTCCTTCTGCGATTATTATTTTAATTCTTTTTTTTTTTGGTCACATATTTCACCTCTTTGTTGGCTCTTAGAAAAAGGTCTACACTTTACTGTTAATGTGTATAAATTAGCTGAAATACAGAGAGATATATCTTCTATCCCTTATCTTCAATAAACAATGGTGTTTCAATGTGGCGAGAGTCGACCCTTCTGCTATGTGACAGCAAGATTCATGAGTAAATATGGTAGTAGATTTTGACTGTCGCTCATAGAAAAAAAACACATTTTCACACTGGCAAACTGCAACAAAGAATAAAACCAACATACACCGATCACGTAGAACATTCTGAGCACTGACAGGTGACGTGAAAAACACTGATTATCTCCTTATCTCCTCATGGCATCAACTGGACCCACCGTCTCTCAGGGTAAGAGGTAGGCATACATCTAGACTCTTCTTTGTTCTGGCACCGAGGTGATGGAATGAAGTCATTGACCGTCTTCAAAGACGGATGAAGCACTTAAACTAGCTCTTATTCATCCTGTTTGTTTATGTATTGTTGTATGTTGATCAAAAAGGAAAAACAAACTACCAACGCAGTTTTTGGGCTGATGGTATCCTATATCTGTGACCAAAGGTGTTGGGCTAGTGACCAGAAGGTTGTGAGGTCAAATCCCAGGTCCACCAAGCTGGACCCCTGAGCAAGGCCCTATTAAGTTGCTCTGGATTCATCTTTACCTCTTACTGCGCTGTCACTGCAAACTCTTTCCATATTAAAATGTTACAAAACAAAAAAGTCTCCTCTCAGACAATATCAACAATATATTCCAAAGAGTGCATTAATATAAACCTGTGAATATGAATGATGAGCAGAAGTGACTCAAGAAACCAGCAGTGCTGTGGTATAAAGGTAACTAATTTAAACATGTTGAGGCAGATGACCTGATGGGACCAGGCTCAGGTCTGTCAGACAGCGAGTGGTCAGCCAGGGCAATTACTGTTACGTGAACATGATTCACAATAGACTGAGATATTTCCATATATCCTTTCCTGTGAGAATTTCAATAGCTTGATTTTGTACTAGCAAAAAAATCAGTCACTGCACCAAAGTTGCCACCTAACTATTTACTTTATTTTTGATATTTAGCAGACGCCCTTATCCAGAGCCACTTACAATTCGTCTCATTTTAAATGACTGAGCAATTGAGGGTTAAGGGCCTTGCTCAGGGCCCCAGCAGTGGCAGCTTTGGGGGAAATGGGATTCAAACTCACAACCTTCTCATCAGTTAACTAAACTCTAAAGTTTAGGTTAGCGTTAGAGAACTTAATTAAGTTCATGTAGTTAAAAGCTGAAATGTGGTCAGTAGCAGACTTGGGAGCTAACCTCAGCCTGTAAATTTGCTTTATAGTGGCCACGGGATTTGTCTGAAATAGCTTAAATGAAAGTGCATCTAGTAATATTACAGCACAGGGTGACATTAGGTCCAATATATAAAACCACATATGAAAAATATAAAGCGTAAACAACAAAGATGGTTTGTGAAGATGGAAATAATTTATTTTCTGTTAGGGGTGGTAATGGAAAGAAAGGAAAAAAAAAAACATGTCAAGCTCTTTAGGCTGTGGGCGTAAAATATTTGAAATTGAATGCACGCTCTGTCTTTTCTTCACAGCCTGTCAATGTCTCATATCTCCCCGCTCCTCTTTCTCCCTCAGCTGTCTTTATGTCAGACTCTCTATCGCCTTTTTCTGCTCTACAATTTGTCACTGACAAGCCTATTTCATTTTTTCCTTTTTCCCGAACAGGAACTTGTAAGAGTAAACAGTGCTTTAATTATATAAAGGCAATATGCTTAATAAGTTCTTTAATAAAGCGTTGGCTTGATTGATAGGTCATTTTCTGCAGCTAAACAGTATTAATGCAGGGCTTAGTCAGATTGCATCAGGTACCACTGGGGCTGCCATTCAAAATAAATAATAAATAAAAAACAGAAGTTTGTGTTTGGGGTAATAATATGTTGTGTCCATGATGTACTGTCTGTAATATGTGTGTGTGTGTGTGTCAGAGATTGAAGTGCTGGAAATGAAATGGTATAAAATAATGTAAAACATCTTCAATATAAAATTTTATAATATTCAATAGAAATTTTCCTTGAGATAAAGCAGAGTGATCCTAACGCTAGTCTGCTACATGTTCTGTTATTGTGTGTGTGTGTGTGTGAGATATATCACAAAGTGCCTGTGAGACAGAAGGGAATAAAAATGAAAGAACAAAACATAAAACAACCCAACAACAAAATAAATGGCCCCAATGGCCAAACTGTCCATCTGCACAAACACAAAAAACCTAGCCACATCCTTTCCATGTAAATATTGTGAATTATTGTTTTTTAAGGAAATATTCTCATCTTTCTTTCTTTCTTTCTTTCTTTCTTCTTTCTCTTTGTAGCTTTCTTTTTTCTTTATTTCTTTCTCTTTTTTCTTTGTTTCTTTGTAGCTTTGTTCTTTCTTTCTTTCTTTCTTTCTTTCTAGCTTTGTTTTTTTTCTTTCTTTCTTTCTTTCTTTCTTTCTTTCTTTCTCTTTGTTTCTTTGTAGTTTTCTTTCTTTCTCTCTCTATATTTCTTTCTTTCTTTCTTTTTCTTTCTTTCCTTCTTACTCTAAAGAGTGCTTCATTTGCTCAGGATATGAACTACTGTCCTTTTATGTGCTTAGCTCCATGACTCATTGTAAATATATATATATAAAACAATTTTAAGGATCTTAAATATGTATTCTCTGTAATGGGTAGTTAAGTTATTTGTCACATATACATTACTATATCCTATCCTCAGAGGGTTGGGGTCAAAGCGCAGGGTCAGCCATGATGCAGCACACATGGAGCAGGGGTGTGAGAGCCTTGCTATAGGGCTCACGGTGGCAGCTTGGCAGTGCTGGGGCTTAAACCCTGATCTCTCGAACAACAACCCAGAGCATTAACCACTTGAGCTAATAAAATGGCCACTTTTTTTTTGCTTACCTCTGAATTTTACCTCAGATACGCTTGGCACACATACAAAAAAAAAAATCACCTCTGATCTTTGTATTATATCATTTTCCGTTACACATAAACACAGCCCCGGGTGAATAAAAGAAATGAATAAATCTCCTTACACAAACGCAGCCTTCCCTGCCTCTGCGTCTTTGCTCTTTGGACCGGTCCCGGGTTTGCCGCAGAGACACATTATCAAGCCGCACTTGTTGACAAAGCAGCAGGTGGCGTCGACGACCAACAACAAGACCACACACACCAGGATGAGGATCCCAACAATCAGCCCTGTGCTCAGGCTTGGGCCATCCACGTAGTCTGGGGAGAAACAGAGACACAGGAGAGATAGAGAGAGAGAGAGATAGAGAGAGAGAGAGAAACTGGCTCAAGGTTTACTTTTATAAACAAAAGAATGCAATTACTATGAAGCCATAAATAAAAAAATATACAATGCATACTTTATAGTGAATTAAAACATTTATATCATGACAGATTTATTTACACCGATCAGGCATAACATCCTGAGCAGTGACAGGTAAAGTGAATAAGACTGATGATCTCCTCATCATGGCACCTGTTAGTGGGTGGGATATATTAGGCAGCAAGTGAACATTTTGTCCTCAAAGTTGATGTGTTAGAAGCAGGAAAAATGGGCAAGCCTAAGGATTTGAGCGAGTTTGACAAAGAGGGCCAAATTGTGATGGCTAGACCACTGGATCAGAGCATCTCCAAAACTGCAGCTCTTGTGGGGTGTTCCCGGTCTGCAGTGGTCAGTATCTATCAAAAGTGGTCCAAGGAAGGAACAGTGGTGAACCGGAGACAAGGTCATGGGTGGCCAAGGCTCACTGATGCACGTGGGGAGAGAAGGCTGGCCCGTGTGATCCGATCCAACAGACGAGCTGCTGTTGCTCAAATTGCTGAAGACGTTAATGCTGGTTCTGATAGAAAGGTGTCAGAATACACAGTGCAGGACGGGTCAGGGCTGTTTTGGCAGCAAAAGCGGGACCAACACAATATTAGGCAGGTGGTCATAATGTTATGCCTGATCGGTGTAAGATTTCATAGGTATTCATGCTCTGAAGTTGCTGTATTTCTTATTCATTAGATTTCGGTACAGCGTGTCCCTGAGACAAGACAGCGAGGTCAGAGGTGACGGCATTCCCTGACTCAGCTGGCTCTTATACTTCGAAAGTTTGAGCCTTTCTGAAATTATACCTCTGTTGGTGCACAAGCTGTTCTGAAAAATCTTCAGTTACACAAATAAACAAAACACGCATCTGAAGATCAAACTAGTCTCCCTGTCTACTGACTCATCTTCACTGAATTTTGAACGCTCATCAAAGCTAAGTCTAATTTTGCCTTAAGGCAGATGGCTGTGTTAGTTTACTTCCCACATGAAAACAAATGTCAGTATAGGTTCATCTGTTTTTCATCTCTAATTTTCGCTGCCTTTCTAGTAATATAACCCTCCGTAGAACCGAATATGGAAAAGTTTCTACTGTTAATTTTGCCTGACGCTTTGAAAGATCTTTAAATACGGACATAATAATACTGTACAAAACCATTTGCAATCAAAGCAGGATTCTGAAGCAGAGAAGCAGCAGACAGGCCTTTATTTTCTTATGATCTAATTAGAAAGATAAAAATCTGTCACATATATTGCACACATATTCGTTTAGTAGCACAAAACAGTGTACTCACCAGCAAACATCAGCAACAACTAACATGACGATGATGTCAGCTGTCATAAATACATTTGCAGGTTTGAATAAAAACAACAGCGACGAAAAAGTCCGTCGAAATGAACAAGAGATTATCAAGATGACACCAAAATGATTAGGAAATGATAATGCAGGCAAACGGTTTATATATATATATAAAAAAAAGTATTTAATAAGTCCAGATATGCACATGCCTAGAGAGTACATGCCAAGGTTTTGTTGTTGTTGTTGTTTTTGCCGTTACTCCTGTAGATTCACAGAGTTGCGAGATCTCAGAAAATATTTCGACGACGTTACAAAGTCTTTCCTTAAAGATCAGATAATGTACAAGTTTATACAGTATTTCAGCAGTTAGAAAAATTAGTTAAATATGTACAGATAAGCAGAACCAGATTTGTCACATATAAACCTAGTTTAGTGCTTTCCCTCTTCCCTGTACAGTGCATTCGGCCAAAAAGAAATCAAATGTGCTCTATAATAATAGATAATAGATATGACCAATGGAAACTGAGCTGTCTCTTTTGTTAATTATGTTAATCCACAATTCAGGCTCAGTTGTATCAGCAAAAAGATCAAATCATTAGCAAAATAATAATCCAGTCAGGATGCCCTGAACATAAAAACAGCTCTTGTTCATAAAACTATCAAAGCAATGACAGCAGGAACAGCGAGAGCACCATCGGCAAGAAGGTGCACATCACTGAGGAGCTGCCGAGCGTGACTGAAGAACACACACACACACACACACACAAATGTGTCAGAGACACAGAAATGCATATACATTGAGATTGCATGGGAGGAAAAAACAAAAAAAAAAAACCCCAGCAAAGGTAGGAGGATATTGTAGAAAAATATATTGTATGTGTTGGAATGTGATGATCCATCCATATCCAAGACCAGGCACAATGACACACGACAAACAGAGAAAGGAAGAGGGAAATGGGAGGGGAAAAGAGAGAAGAAACAAGAGAAATAACAGTCAAAAAACCACAGAAATAAAGTTTGGAAAATTAAACAAAAATGTGAACTGGTGTCACAGTGGAAAGCAGAATGGAGAAAAAAAACAACAACAAAGCATCCAAGTTCAAAGCTGATGAAGTGAGCGTGTGAGTAAAGTGGATCTGATCGGATATCAGGCTGCTTCTCGAGCAGTGTTCATCACATAAAGGCCTGGATTTTATTCACATCATTGTGTAAAATACAGAGGAAATTATTAATGAAGATAATTCAAGGAGGGAAAAGGAAGAAAGTGAGGAAGTGGGATGAGCATTAACAAAACAAATCATCCCACTGTACTCATACTTATGCAAGACTAGGCATAAGGCAAAAGGCAAAGACATGAGAATCAAGAAAGCTAAATCTGGGTTAGAAGAGAGAGAAAAACAGTGAGCTCAGCATTGTTGAACTCATCCAGGCCTGCAAGTGAGGAACAGAGCTCTAGAGAGGAAGCAGAGGGCTGGACATGACAGATGACTGCGGCACCTGGATCCTGTTCCACCGAAATCCTAAATGAAGTGTTGCTCATAAAACTCAGAAGCAGAATAATTCAATGGACTGAAAATTTAAATCTTACCTAGACATTCATTTGTGATTTTATACAGTAAAACGTCTTGTTTTGTAAAGCATGTTTCACTCAGGGCACACAAAACACACCTGTCATTTACACATCGCCGGAAATACACTATATTGCCAAAAGTTTTGGGACACCCTTCCAAATCATTGAATTCAGGTGTTGTTTTTCAGGGGTTGGGCTTGACCTCTTAGTTCCAGTCAAAGGAACTTTTAATGCTTCAGCTTACCAAGACATTTTGGACAATATCAAGATTTGTGGGAACAGTTTGGGGATGACCCCTTCCTGTTCCAACATGACTGCACACCAGTGCACAAAACAAGGTCCATAAAGACATGGATGAGTGAGTTTGGTGTGGAGGAACTTGACTGGCCTGCACAGAGTCCTGACCTCAACCTGATAGAACACCTTTGGGATGAATTACAGCGGAGACTGTGAGCCAGACCTTCTCGTCCAACATCAGTAACCAGCAACCTCACAAATGCACTTCTAGAGGAATGGTCAAAAATTCCCATAAACACACTCCTAAACCTTGTGGAAAGCCTTCCCAGAAGAGTTGAATCTGTTATAACTGCAATGGGTGGGTCAACTCCATATTACATTCATGTGCATGTAAAGGCAGACGTCCCAAAACTTTTGCAATATAGTGTATATATCAATATGACAATACTTCTAATATATGCTAAAAATACAGTAATTATTCTGTGACAGTTTGAAGTCAATTGCATTTCTAAATTATCTCGTATTATCAACGCGTCTCATTATTCATATTAATAATCCTCAATAATCAAATCAGTTTAAAAGAGCTGCGGCTTCAGCCAATTTATATCAATATGAAATGCACAAAAATTTGTCTACGCATAAAACCCATTGCTTCAACAGATTATCAGAGTCTGTACAAATGGTTTTTGTGTTAAATACAAAGTCCAATTTTCCAATGTGTTTGTTCTCTTCTGCTTCCTGTTTGAAACAGGGTTTGTACTACAAGCAGAAATGAAGACTCAGCTATTTATTTGCCCTTTTGTGGACATTCTTATTACTGGAGTGAATTATGGGTTCATGTATGAAACGTACAGTATAGGAGCAGTAATGCATAAAAATTATAATATTGTGCATAGGCTATGGTCGATTCTTTTTGTAGGCATGCTGTAACCAGTTATTATAGTCCAGGATTTCTACAGTAGATGAAAGAAGAACTTTAGGAAGTAATGGAAATGGTTAGAGGTTTGTGATAATGTGCTTGCAAAAGCCTTTTTGTTAAGCATATAAGTGTGGCGGTCTGGGAAAACCCACTGGAGGATGCTAGGGGTAAATTCTTAATAAAACAAGCTTTGGCCCAGATTTAGGGCAAATTGTGTTCTACTTCACCTTCATATCTGCTAGGGGCTTTCTTGCATTACATTGCCAAAAGTTTTGGGACACCCCTCCAAATCACTGAATTCCATGGCCACAGGTGTATAAAATCAAGCTCCTAGGCATGCAGACTGCTTCTACAAACATTTGTGAAAAAATGGGTCGCTCTATAAAAAGTCACATTCGTGATTTACTGTAAAAAATAACCTCCACTGTTCTTAGAAGGATTTCCACTAGCTTTTGGAGCGTCACTGTGGGGATTTGTGTTCATTTAGCCACAAGAGGTCAGACACTGATATCAGGTGAGGAGGTCTGGGGTGCAGTCGGTGTTCCAGTTCATCCCAAAGGAGTTCAGTAGAGTTAAGGTCAGGACCACTTGGTCCAACCTTGGCAAATCTATACCTCACAGGGGAGTCATACTGGAACATATTTGCGACCCTTAATTCCAGTGAGGTTAATTCTAGTGTAATGTACATCCTTCACATTTGCATGCTTCAAACTTTGTGGCAAACAGTTTGGGGAAGAACCACATAAGGTTGTGACGGTCAAGTGTCCAGAAACCTTTGGCTATATAGTGTATATATTTTTATATACAGTGTACTTCTAGTGATTTTTTTTTTTTTTTTTTTAAATATTCTAAACCTTTCTGCTAAGATTACATTAGGTAAGTAAGAAGCCAATTTAACAAATCCAGATGTACAAACAGCTGTATCTGTGGATAAAAGTAAGTATAAAGGTAAACATTGTCTCCATGGTCATATAATGTATTATTCACTATAGGTAAATGAAATGCAAATACAATCAATGTATTAATAGACTTAGTTCTTTGTACATATCAGCTTTTAGGAAATAAAGGAGCTTTAGATCTCTACTGAGCATGTCAGAGGTGACAGCAGTACAAAAAGCTGAAATAATTGTATTATTTTTTATCTACTCTTGTCTGATATGTTCCCTTCTTCCTTTTCACTTAGAATTTCGACAGCGTTCAAAATTTGATATAGATGAAAATGTCAGAATTTCACTATGTGAAGGGTTTTCCCAGGCTGCCACACACACATACTGTACAATAGTGCAGGAGGATAGAAGGACATAGAGTGATCTGGTGTTAAATGAAAATGTCTTAGTACATTAGACAAGCACTCTAAATCTTACTCTAAACTTCTCTTAACGACAAGCCTTCTTTTCCAAGCTGTGCTTTATCTTAAAGAAATACTTGGACCAGACAACAGTTTCAGTTCAGAAATCTCATTTCTTTAGACACCCCTGTGGAAGCACCTCCAGATATTTTTGCTGTGAGAGTGCCTTATTGGCATGCTGCTCGAGAAGCGGCAGCTAAGGCATGAAAGGTATAAGAGCGAAACAAACAGGCTTTGGATCCCATCCACTTTCTTCCTGCTGGGCCACAGAATGTGTACATCCAAGTTCCCTCCCTCTACAGAGCTATCCCAGAGTGTTAATAAGAAAAGCTCTCAGGACTGTACTGCACCAGATGCTCATTAGGTTGAAATGAGTCAAGTGAGTCCAACTGTGACCTCCGCTCGTCTGACCAGGCTGAACTCACTGAAGACTGCTCACTTTATGGTGCTTTGAAGCTCCGATTTGACACAAAAATGACTCTCAGTAATGACCTGGACTCAAAGCGGAGCAGGGATTCACTGATCTACTTTCCTAATGTGGCTGGTGAGAAATGACCAAACCGGTGCAACAGAGACTGTGACTCAGAAAGCTATAATAGTGCCAGAGCTGCAGGACATCGCGAATAGAGTCAGTAATGGAAGAAAACCACTGTGAAACTGTAACAATGCCTATATGTCCCTCCTGAGTTTGAAGAAGTCTCATAACAGAAAGAAAATATTCTATCTCTGCAGACGTTCCCTGCTTTATTAAAAGTATATGCCCAAATATCAAACTAACAGATGAACAGTTGCTTGCCATGACTCAGTATGCATCATAGTGCAAGTGGCCAAAGAATGAGTGAAAAAAAAAGGCGACTTCTCACTGCATTCATGTACTTGGTGCTATAACAGCTCTGAGTCAGCCGTTAATGTTGTGCGTCAGTATGCGTCGGCGCGAGGGATGGATGGACGGATGGATGGATTGATGGAGGGGAGGAATGAGAGTGCAAAAGGAGAAGGAACTCACCTGGGGTGGCGGACGGCTCAGAGGATGTGCGGAAGTTCAGCAAGCCAGGCTTTGACTTGCCCTGCTGGTTCTCGGCCACCACCGTCACGTCGTACTCTGTGTTCCAGTCCAGGTCGCTAAGGACTGTGTCTCCACTTGTGCTTGGGACACGGAGCTCTTTCCAGGCCAAATCATCTCTCTACATTAATCACAATCAATAAGAGAACTTTCAGACCCAGAAGTCTTGCAGATGATTTACTAACATTGGCTTGAACCACAAGATATATATCAGATTTCTCTTTATTACATAATCAACTTTTACGAAAGGCTCAATTCTGATTGCTCAAAAGTGGTTCAAGGAGTAATTATACAGCAGCCACGTGGACAGCAGTTTCGGCCGCAAGGTTTCTTTTAGAATCCTTAATCCTTGTTATCCTTTCTATAGTAACAAGTTCTACAAGAACACGCTACATAAACTGATTGCATGTGAAAATATTTTTGTTATCAGATGTTCGTTCAGCATTTTTGGAAGGAGTTTCCTGTGTCAACTCTTTTTAAGTCATAAAAAAGCTGTAGCAAGTCTTCAGTACTAAGACAAACTGAACTGAAAAGAAAATCTGGTGAGGGAACGACTGTTTACAGAGATAACAGGAACCAACTTGCTGACTTAATAAACCAACAATAAACATACAAACAGAACTGCAGCTATAACTGTACACAGATCAGGCATAGCATTATGACCACCTGCCTAATACTTTGCTGGTCCCCCTTTTGCTGCCAAAACAGCCCTGACCCTTTGAGGCATGGACTCCACTAGATCCCTGAAGGTGTGCTGTGGTATCTGGCACCAAGATGTTAGCAGCAGATCTTTTAAGTCCAGTAAGTTGCCTCCATGTGCAATTTACAGGACATAAAGGATGCTTTTGATAGATACTGACCACTGCAAACCGGGAGCACCCACCAGTTTTGGAGATGCTCTGATCCAGTCGTCCAGCCATCACAATTTGCCCCTTTTGGCCAAGCTCGCTCAAATCCTTACGCTTGTCCATTTTTCCTGCTTCTAACACATCAACTTTGAGGACAAAATGTTCACTTGCTGCCTAATATATCCCACCCACTAACAGGTGCCATGATGAGGAGATAATCGGTTTTATTCACTTCACCTCTCACTGCTCACAATGTTATACCTGATCGGTGTATAGCTGTATAAGGTGCCACATTTTAATTACTAAAAATTGTAATCACTGGCAAAATGACTGACAGTTTATCCGATCAGCCTTACACTGGAACTTCTTTTTAAGATCTGTAAATACTTACAGCTTTGTACCGGATGAGGTAGTGTGTGATGGGCGAGCCACCGTCATCTTGCTTGATCCACTTGAGCTTGAGTGTATTGCCTTTGGACTGTAGAGCTCCTTCTAATTTCGGAGGACTGGGTTCCCCTGAAGACAATAAGAGAAGTCAGTACACACACACACACACACACACACACACACACACTGCCTAATCCTCATTTTCATTATTTCACTTTTCTGTACATTATTGTGTATTTCACACAAATGTACTGTTCTAAATGATCGACATTGCTATTATTTATTATTTTCTACATATTTGTTTCTGATCATGATGTGGTGATGATCTTTATTGTTAAATCTCTGATGGGTACTTCAGGGTATTAAATTGTTATTGGGCTCAATAGAAGCAAAGCTATAAAGCACATTGGCTGAGAAATAGAAATAATGAATGAACTATTGTTTACAAGCATCCAGAGACCTATAGTCTGTGTGTGTGTGTGTGTGTGTGTGGCTGCCTGGGGACAATTTTTCACAACAAGGATTTTTTTTCCCTACATACAGTAAGGTCCAGAAATCTGAGAGCTTTTTTTTTCTAATTTAACAAAAAACAATTTTCATTACAAATTCTATTAATGACATCAGTCTGAGAGAAAAAACTTTCATCTTTTCATTTTCATCATCGAGCCTTGGCTGCCCATGACCCTGGCTCTGGTTCACCACTGTTCCTTACTTGGACCACTTTTGATAGATACTGACCACTGCAGACCGGGAACACCCCACAAGAGCTGCAGTTTTGGAGATGCTCTGATCCAGTGGTCTAGCCATCACAATTTGGCCCTTCGTCAAACTCTCTCAAATCCTTACGCTTGTCCATTTTTCCTGCTTCTAACATCAACTTTGAGGACAAAATGTTGACTTGCTGTCTAATATATCCCACCCACTAACAGGTGCTATGATGAGGAGATTATCAGTCTTATTCACTTCACCTCTCACTGCTCACAATGTTATACCTGATCGGTATACAGTATTTGTGATATCGTCAATAACACCCATTTGCTAACATTTAAATGGAAGTAGTGTGTGATGAAAAATTTTACATGGAGAAATTGTTTGCACGGTTCTGATCTTCTGTATGCATGACTAGAAGTTGTTTGTGACTAGAAATATTCTAGGGACAGAACTGCGATGGACACAAGATGGCAGGACTCAAGGCGATGTAATGTAGCCAATGATTGACAATGTTTTCCTTTCCTTAATCCTGTCTTCTTTGAGTTGTAATCCAGATTATTAATAATCAATATAACAAAATAAATCAGGGCCCTTCCTTTTCATTTGCGTTGAGAGTGCCGGGTCCTGTTGCGCAACAGCGCAAATAAATTGTGTACCTTTTTACTCTTGCCAGCTTGTGCTATCTTTCTTAAAATTTCCACAGCAAAAGCTTAGAAGAAATAGAATCTTAAATATTAAACTTTGTTTGAAATTTTTCAAAATGATTTCAAAATGAAAAAAATAAATAAAATAAAATAAATAAATAATCTCAGATTTTCAATGTGCTCTCAGATATCTGGACACTACTGCAAACAGGTCAGTAAAATTTGCTGGGGGTTTTTTTGCATATAAAATGCTACCTCTGTAATGTCTGGGCAAAAAAAAATCACACAGATTACATTCTGACCCAGACATTTTGACGGACAGGATCTGATTAGAAGCCGAATTGATTAAGTTAATTATCCGATTTAATACGGCACTTAACTATCGCGACACGACATTTAACTGTGTGTAATCAGACGTAGCTAGCAAGGTTTAGACATCTTTATACAAATGACCTGTATTTACTGCAAAACTGGTGCCAGAATTCAGCGATGAAGAGGGTTCCCAAACAACCACACATTATTTATCCTATAAAGGAGAACTGAATACAAAAAAAAATAAAAAATACAAGTATGAATGTGTAATATTCTGAAGCCGAGCATATCGACCAGCTAACGGTAAAAACACCTCCATTTAACCACTTGTTTCAGCTGTACTTGTGTAGATGTCAAGGAGACACGTTGCATTGTGTGTAATATTGAAAAAGCAGCGTAACCTCTCCTTCACGGACCATCTTTCATAATCCATTAGAGGTTAATGACCCATGGATGCTAATTTGATTCCCTACATTGGTTGGACATTACAGAATGACATTCAACAACATTAGCAGGGGCTTCATGTGTAAAGACTATGCCTGAACAGACAGCATTGAAAAATGAAGGCCTTTAAGCTACATTAGCACAGTGATTAGCTACGCTTGTGAAAAAATAAAAAAAGAACAGAACATCTCATTTAGTGCAGTTAAATCATACCGCTTTAGGTGTAGCTTTTCTGATGACTTGTGCACTTTTACAAGTATTTCCTGTTTACAAGATAATCCCTGGTGTTGAGTAAATACCTGCAGTGCTGAATTAATTATTACAGCATTAACACTCCCAGTGTGAATGAACGCCCACGCTATTTATATATCTCTATCCAGACTTACATAAAACACTGCACGCGTTAGTTAAGTGCGGTGGCGGTTGGGATTTTGCAGTGCAAATGAAAAATTAAGTGCGTGTTTGTTCAAGACTTAGCTGTTCTTTCAAGACTTTGGTGTATACGCTGCAGATGAAGTTAAAGTGAAGGAAAGACGTCAGGATTAAACCTAGCTGTGACACACACATTGTACACATCGCTTGTTGTGTAGCTCATTTTGTATGTCCGTGCACACAAAATACATAAAACACACTCTATGTCCCATCTGGAGTTCTTTTCTAGCAAGACTATGAGCTAATGATGAACCAATGAAGTAACAGATAACATTCACAGTTATAAACATTCAACTAAATCAACGCTGCAAAAGTAATAATGCAACGAACCCTGTTTATTCTGCAGCTGCGAGGTAAGTGAACCAACATTTACGGTGAATTTTTGCGAAATGCTTTGGTCTTTCAGCTCTAACTGTGTAAACAGGCCCCGATTTACTAAAATTAAATATCTAGTACTAATTAATACTGATGCATGTGTAGCTGATAAAATGAATTATGTGGATAGTGGAAGTGTTGCATAAGATTCACAAAGAAGATCTCCATCAATGACGTCACATCCAAAGTAGCGGCTGGCGGATGTGGTAGCTTAGTGGTTAAGGTTGATGAACTAATGACCAGAAGGTTGTGAGTCTGCCACTGCTGATCCTCTGAGCAAGCCCTTAACCCTCAGTTGTATAAAATGATAAAAGATAAAATCCTAAGTCGCTCTGGATAAGGGCGTTTACCAAATGCCAGAAATGTAATGTAGAGGCAAGAATGAAATGTGGTAATTGCATGTGATATTGTTATATATATGTTGTATATCTGATGAGATTTCACCCCATGCTTCCTGGAGCATCTCCCACAAGATGGATTAGCTGATGGAGTCTTCCTCCATAGCTGAAATCATGCTGAAATATGCAAGTGATCCCAAACTTTTGAGCGGAAGTGTATGTTAATAGTCCTGGTAAAGCCAGAAAAGTAAAACTAAAACTAAAATTCAAGCATAATTCTGACTTAAAATTGGAATCAGTACGAGCCTAAGATAATAAGACGAGTTCAGGTATGTTAAAAAGGTACATTTTCAAACAATCTGTTTAACTTACATTTCTGGCATTTGGTAGACACCCTTATCCAGAGTTACTTACAATTTATCTCATTTTATACAACTAAGGGCTTAAGGGCCTTGATCAGGGGCCCAACAGGGGCAGCTTGGTGGACCTGGGATTCAAACTCACAACCTTCTGAGGCCACCTTAACCACTAAGCTACCACATCACCATACAGCCAAATGATACCTCAATTTCTGAAGGTATCAGAGGTGCAAAGAAAAATCTAACATGAATTGCAATGATAAAAAATTATATTTTCAAAAAACTTTTTGGAGTATTTTAAACTGTGTTATACTTTTTGTATTTTGATTAACTGTAACAGTAAACAAGTAATTTGTATTAGTTCCAAAAAAATGATTATTTCTGTACCTGCGTTTAGGTTTAGTGAATCATATTATGGGTATAATATATGTACATTTCTGGCAGACACCCTTATCCAGAGTGACTTACAATTTATCTCATTTTATACAATTGAGGGTTAAAGGCCTTGCTCAGGGGCCCAGCAGGGACAGCTTTGTGGAGCTGGTACTCAAACTCATAAACTTCTGCTCATTAACCCAACACCTTAACCACTAAGCTACCACATCAACAATAACACTAAAATTTGCAGTGACATGTATTTAATACTTATATAGCATTATGTAGCTAATGCCTCGAATTGAATATTCATTAAGGAAGAGGCGCAAAACAGATCTGACATTTTATTCCTGAGAAAGACACAATAACATTTTTTTTTTTCATTTCTTATCAAGCTTGCACATGCTTTTAATCAAAATGTCAACTCAAATCAGGACCCTAAAGGAGCAGGACTGGAATATTTAGAAAAATGTAATTTTATATATATATATATATATATATATATATATATATATATATATATATACACACTTGAGATGAGTTTGAAATAAGATGTCTGGCAAAATATTGAAATATACAGGTCTTTCCTATATACCGAGAGCCACAGCAGAATATATTATCGATTTGCTACAGGGTTCATTAGCATGTTCAAGCCTTGTGAGATATCAAAGACCGAAATGAAATAACGATTAACAAGAGATATATTCTGCAAGTCGGCAAAGCAGCTCAGGATGAATAGATACCGATATGTAACATCCCTCAAACTCTGGGCTGCCAAAATGTTTATAGCGGCAGTAAAATAGGAGAGAGGATGTTCCTGGGTCATCTACCCGGCACTGCCTCTGGGGAATTGTTTTCAGCTCCAGAGCTTTTGAAGTAGATTTTCACGGATGGAAGGACAACGATAAATCTTTTTATCTCAGCCCCCATATTCTCCTCAGATAATATTCAAAGCAGTCAGAACAACAGTGCAAGCTCAAGGGAAGTGTGTCAAAAAAAAAAAGAAAAGTCGAATGAGGAGTTGTGAAGCACTGGCTGGGGAGAATTCAACGATCCCGCCTTGACTAATCCTACTTGTGAGATCTGCGGAGCGAGAGTAGAACATTTACCTTCTGTTCATCAGAGTGGACGACATCCGTGGCACCATGCAAGCCACATGACAAAAGGCGGACCGTACGCACGAACGCACGCACATGATTGGTTGAAAGGAAATTGGAAGAAGTCACATGGAAAAAAACAAAAACAAGCAGATGATGTGATTATGGACAAGAAATACAAAGTCAAGGTGTTAGAGCCAGTTAACACAATTACACATGAATCACATGAAAACCAAAAATAAAACAAAACAGGAAATTCTACGGGAATATCAATCAAAACACTGAAAGCAAGCAGAGCTTCCTCTGATTGAACCATGATGAAATATTATTGAGTAAAAAAAAAGAAAAAAGGATGTAAATAAGTCAGAAGTGGCCAATTGCTGGACTGAATCCAGATTGCAGCAAACTGAAAAATGGAAGAAAAAAAATTACTTTGAAATATGTGAATAATTTGAATGGCTGTTCTTTAAGAGGAATGCAAAGGAACAGAGGAAGCTCCATGTTATACTTAGCAGGTATTTGCATAATACTTAGCACAGGGAAGACACATGCATGAATTTCTGCACATATAAGTAGATTGTCACAACAGGGGATCTGAACTGCCTGAGAAATATTCAAAGACCTACACTCTGAATAATTCATACACAGTACAATACTCGTCTTGCTCTGTCACGTTACATATACACTATATTGCCAAACATTTTGGGACACCCCTCCAAATCATTGATTTCAGGTGTTGTTTTTCAGGGGTTAGGCTCGGCCCCTTAGTTCCAGTGAAAGGAACTCTTAATGCTTCAGCTTCATACCAAGACATTTTGGACAATTTCATGCTCCCAACTTTGTGGGAACAGTTTGGGGATGACCCCTTCCTGTTCCAACATGACTGCACACCAGTGCACAAAGCAAGGTCCATAAAGACATGGATGAGTGAGTTTGGTGTGGATGAACTTGACTGGCCTGCACAGAGACCTGACCTCAACCTGATAGAACACCTTTGGGATGAATTAGAGCGGAGACTGTGAGACTGGCCTTCTCATCCAACATCAGTGCCTGACCTCACAAATGCGCTTCTAGAGGAATGGTCAAAAATTCCCATAAACACACTCCTAAACCTTGTGGAAAGCCTTCCCAGAAGAGTTGAAGCTGTTATAGCTGCAAAGGGCGGGGCAACTCCATATTACATTCATGTGCATGTAAAGGCAGACGTCCCAAAACTTTTGGCAATGTAGTGTACAGCAGCTGCCTGTATCCTGAGTGCAGAAATAATAAGACCATTATTTCATAAATTACGGCTGTTTCGCTTCTCATTTGCAGAACAGTTTAGTTTGTTTATTTTGCAGTAATTAAATTCGGATTTGTGCCTAAAAAAAAAAATACATGATGATTAAACAAACCTGTCTTGTCAGTGGAAAAAATATGTAAAAAAAAAAAAAAAAAAGCCATCTGGGAGCATAAACATGACACGTTTCATAAACTCAGTTAATGTAGGAACACTGAAAAGTTGGAGGTATAAACACAAGTCTAAAGAAGAAGCAGAACAAAAAAATACAACGACAAAAAAATAAATAAATAAATAACAACCTACTGGAGCAGATGGCAAGTTTAAGTGGAAGATATGAAACATTTTATTCGAATACATCAATGCGGTCACTTTAATAAAAATAAATAAATAAATAAATAAAGCAGGTTCAGATTCACAGGTCCGTGAGTCACTTACTTGTGTAAGAGTAACCTGAATGATCCATTGAGAAAGGAAAGTGGATGAGGAACAAATAAAAATGGATGATTAAACAATGATGAAAGGAGTGAAAAGCTTAACAAAATAAAATGCTTTTATTGGCAATGGACCTTTCAAGTACCGCCTACACTTAGATACAGGGACAGTGTGCGGTAGCCGTTTATCACAAAAACACAAACTCCAGGAGTTCACTTCAGTGTATACTGTAATATATAAACGGATATATAAAATCAGAATAACGTGAATGAATAGAAACGTCTTTACACAGCTCGCTGCATTTAATGACATGGTTGTAATTATCTGTTATGAAACCACGTACAATACACACAACCACCAGGGGGCACAAGCAAGCCATAACCTTCAGGGCACATGACTGCGCTGGCCGATATTACCAACAACATATCACGCGCCTATTTGTCAAAAACGAGACATGATGATCTTTTGTTGTGATGGGTTCATCAACAAAATGTGAGAAACTCATGTGGAGAACAGCTGCACATTTGCACTTGCATGAACATTGATGTATTATTCATCCGTGAATTCATTTAGCCTTAATATCCAATGCAGACATTTAGATTTAGTGAAAAATTATTATCTGTGACCGCTATACTTTTTGACAAATACACTGGAAACGGCAAAGGATGCACAGAAGCTGAAGTGACTTGAATTTATCAAGTTATACTGAGAAGCAGAAATATTTTGAAATACTAATTGATATCGATTTTTACAGAGCTGTAAAAGAACCCATCAGAGGCAAGTAAAAGTTTCTAAGAAGTGAAGAACAGATCATTGATTATAGATCTTCTGTTAATTGTTTTATTCACTAGTCCCATAGCTTGGAATGGAAGTGTGAATTTTAAAACATCATGCGTCTGAGATTCCTCGATCGAACCTGAGCTTGAGTTCTCTCATTTCTGGCACAAGTTTCTTCCAGGTTTTCCGGTTTCTTCCCGCTTCCCAAACACATGCCTGTAGGTGGACTGCCTACTCTGATCTGACCATAAGAGTGAGAGCCTGTCCTGTTATGACCTGGGCTCCCATATAAGGTGTATCCATTTGCAACCAGTGTTCCAGGGAAAGGCTCAAAGATCCACCTCCACCCTGACCAGGATAGAGATCCTGAAGATAAATTCACAGGACTCAAAATCCCACGAGTAGCAGTTTGGTGGTCCTGGGATTCAAACTCACAACCTTCCAATTGATATTTCAACACCTTAACCACCCAGCTACCACTTCCTTCTTGGTAAACAAATGAACTAAATGTAGTTTATATAAATATCAGGCCTTATTTATCAAGTTGGCTAGATTGGTAAATTTGATATTCCTGAAAATCCTGTAGATTTTTTGGTGTCCTAGACTAATTAACGTAACCCTTGATTAATTGATTTCAAATCCTTTCAGCTACTGAACTTATATAGTCAAATTCTTTTACACAGATATTTAATGAAACGTTTGTGAAAATCATTTCATGTTAACGGATTTAACTAAATTAATGAAATATGAAAGTAATGGAGAAGACAATAAAGCCATTTGAATTCAATTAAGTAGAAATGCAGCTATATTACTGGTGCACAAGGTCACACGGTGTATTTCGGTTCCTTCTATTAATACCGTAAAACGTTTTACTAGAGCTAACAATAACGATAAGTGACTGATCTTGTATATCCCAAGCTGCATTGTGTCTTAAAACGTGCCCGGGTCTTAATCCGTTGTGTATTTGTACAGCACTTTATGTAATCCTGTGTATGATGCCACTATAATATTATGTGTTGGAGTTTGCTCCAGTGTATATACAGTTACATAGTGTATAGGGTAATATATCTAGGTTATATAATGATAATAAAAATCAATTGGCTTGGCTTGACTTTACTATTGTGCTGGATCTTACTGTCAGCTTCCTATAACACCTACCTTCCTGCTTTTCCAGCAAGCGAGGCATCCAGGAGGGCGCATTAGGCTGCTGTCGCTGCGATGCTTTAAATAACAAACATATATGCAGTATATCTAGTGTTTTTTTCTTATTTTCTTTTCACATATGTATGTGTGTGTATGTATTTATTTATTGGCATAGATGTGACTTTAAGAAAGTCTTTTTGTCATTTCATCGCTGTTAATTTTGCCTTTTATGGAGTGTTATAGGCACCAACAAATGCCAGTCAGCCATGCTTTGCACGTGTCTGGTCATTTATGGGTCATTCATGAGCATACGTACAGGAAAACAAAGAAGATCATCACAATTTTTGTAAACCTGATGGAATATTTTTAGTTGTTTACGTTGTTCATTTGCAACTATTCAACTTAATAAAAAAAAAAAGATTAATAAATGAGGCCCATTACTGAACCAAAATCCAAACTAGAGTATTACAAGGCAAGATAAAAAATCTATTAGATGAAGATGATTTTTCCCCCTAGGATGGAGATATTCCTCAGAGTCAGGTCTAATAAATATAAACACTCTTCAGTAATATGAGAAATAAACTTGCTTAATTAGGCAGATGCTCTGGTTCCTACACAAGAATTGATTTATTTATTATAAATTATATTATATTTTATTTATTATTTGTTTGTCTGTTTATTTATTTAATTATTTGTGATTGTGTATTGTACATTTGGGTAGCATGATAGCTCCAGGATTTTTATACAGTCCCAGCATCTACATGGGTTTTCTACAAATCCGGTTGAAGGACTGGTGATGATGCTTTAAACGGAAATTAGTGAATGTGTGTGTACTGTATGTGCCTTGATTCGAGGTGTGTTCCTGCCTGGTGTCTAGTGTTCATGGCATAAAAAATCCACATCCACCAGGACTTACTGAAGACAAATAAATGAAAGTGTAGTATCTATTATACTTTAGTCTTGTGTGTTATTCATGCTGTCTTTGGTGTTTACTCTAAAGTCCATTATCTGATACGTTTGTTTTTGACCAACGCTGCGAGACAAATTTCCCATGTGAGCCATAAAGAACCAGTCTGTATCATTAAGTCTGGCACTTCTACTTTCGAAAGCACAGGCGAAGGGTATAGTATAGATCTCATGCTCGAGTATTCTAATTAGTGTGAGAAACTTGCTGCACCGAAAGCTGTCCCACTGAGCCTCGACGTTGCCTTGCTGCTTCACACTGCCAGGGTGCATTTTAAAGTGTTGATGGAACATCTTGAGCGTAATAGAAATCAGAAAATAGCATAGAAAAGCAGCACTACTCACGAACAGGCTCTGTCTTGAAGGCGGCTACAGAGCTGCTCTCGCCTTCTCCCTTGCCGTTGATAGCAGACATCTTGACTTCGTACTTCGTGTCTGGTTTTAAGCCCGTGATTGTGATTGCTCTCAGCTCTGCAGGATCAAATTGGATTTCGAGTTAACAAAACATCAAGCGCAGATGAAGTAATTGAGTGTTCAGATAAGAGTATAACCATCAACTTTAAGAGGTTATAGCACATACTACCGCACCTGCTCGAAACAGAGTTATTAGACCGCAAACACGGCATCAACAATCAATAATCATCTTCATATTCCCCCTTTCTATTTTTTATCTATCACGCTGTGAAATCCTTCGCTGAGATTTTCTTCCTCGTACGATAGCCGAGAGACCACTCAAACCAGCTGTAATCAACTGCCAATCATTTAAACTGCAATAATAAGTGCGGCTTGTTATTTTAGAACTGGAATTGGTTAATACAGCATTATAAATCATTTCCGAATGTAAACTAGGGCTGTAATTCTAATAAAAAATCAAGAACGAATGAATTTCAAATGTCATGCAATTCGTCCGGATATATTTGAATAAAAAACCAAACATTCTATTCACACCCCATCTAACGTCACAGATTTATATGCAGTCATAAGTTTCATCCGCTCATCTGCGCCTCTGTCCGACTTTCTGCTGCCCCGTTGTGGCAGTAAGTCAATCGGTGAGCCTGAAGATTTGTTATCGTGGAAGTCTAAGCCAAGAGTTTATTTTTACAAAGTCGACAAACAGCTTTATATTCGACCATCTATGGTATAAAAGCCAAAATACTTTCATGCGTCGTAAATGTCCGCTCAAGGCAATTCCGCTGTTTGCTGTTATCTTTGATTTTCATATATCATTAGCTTAATTTACTAATTAAAACACTTTCAGGGCTCCCCCTGCTGGATCAGATGCTAAACAACAAGATTAAAACTGTCTGTTGCATTTAGGCTGCACAGTATTCTCTGTCTACTAATGATTTTTACGGATGTTTGATTATTTGCTTGCTTTTTGTTTATTTATAGATTTAAATATCTACCTGTCACGTCCTTCTTCAGGAAACTGAACTAGCAGCTTAGCTGGTAAACAATAGTAGTTTAGTTGAGCTGATTTTGAGCCGCTAACATATGAAACATACAAAACAGAACACAAAGATATAATACAGTATATACTTTAATGAGAGACACGCTTGCTTGCCCCTATTTTATTTAACAGCAGCCGCCACTTACATAAATAAAGGGAAATAAAGGTTTCAATCTACTATTAGTCCAGCAGTGAAGAAGAATCTAGTTGCCTGCACACGATGAAAAACTGAGCTATTCTACCAGAACAGCACAACTTCACATCCCCGATATGAGATGCATTTGAAAACATTTCAGGCAGTCTGGACAAACAATAAATCGATGCTAATGCTATAAACAGCTTTCCAGTTTGGAGACCAATAATACGTACCGGTAGCACCTTTATAGCCTGAATTTGATTTTCATCATTTTCATTTAGTGGGCAAAAGTGCCTCTATTTTTATAACCGTTCATAATAAAGGTTTAAAGAATTAAAACATTAATATGGATCTTGTGTATCAGAGCACCAATCAGGCATAACATTATGACCACCTGCCTAATATTGTGTTGGTCCCCCTTTTGCTGCTAAAACAGCCCTGACCCGTTGAGGCATGGACTCCACTCCAGGTGTGCTGTGGTATCTGGCACCAAGATGTTAGCAGCAGATTCTTTATGTCCTGTAAGTTGTGAGGTGGGGCCTCCAAGGATCAGATTTATTTGTCCAACACATCCCACAGATGTTTGATTGGATTGAGATCTGGGGAATTTGGAGGCCAAGTCAACACCGCAAACTTGTTGTTGGCTCATCAAACCATTCCTGAACCATTTCTGTTTGTGGCACGGCGCATTATCCTGCCTAAAGAGGCCACAGCCATCAGGGAATACCGTTTCTATGAAAGGGTGTACATGGTCTGCAACAATGCTTAGGTAGGTGGTACGTGTCAAAGTAACATCCACATGGACGGCAGGACTCAAGGTTTCCCAGCAGAACATTGTTGCACTGCGGTGCACTGTGTATTCTGACACCTTTCTATCAGAACCAGCATTAACGTCTTCTCCTTAACTTCTTCTTCAACATTAACCTGGCTCGGCCATGACCCAATCGCCGGTTCACCACTGTTCCTTCCTTGGACCACTTTTGATAGATACTGACCACTGCAGACCGGGAACACCCCACAAGAGCTGCGGTTTTTAGGATGCTCTGATCCAGTGGTCTAGCCATCACAATTCACTCAAACTCGCTCAAATCTTTACACTTGTCCATTTTTCCTGCTTCTAACACATCAACTTTGAGGACAAAATGTTGACTTGCTGCCTAATATATCCCACCCACTAACAGGTGCCATGATGAGGAGATCATCAGTCTTATTCACTTCACCTCTCACTGATCACAATGTTATGCCTGATCGGTGTATACAGTATACAGATGAGTGATAAGGTATTCAGCATTTACATAATCTATTAGGTTAAAGTGAACATTCTGTTAGTTCTTATAAGGATCAACAAAATAATTAACAGAATTATATAAGCAATCAATAGCTGCAAGGCTGGGAAGACCTTCATTGCTGATTAGAAAATAAGGACAATGAGGGAATTAATGCTGTAGTTCCTTTGGTTAGTATGAGAAAAAATAGTTATTTAAACAAATATTTTTTCAATTTTTTCATCGAATCAAATCATTTTAGTTGCGCCAATAGTTAAAAATTTAGTGCTGCAGTGTAGAGGTTTATTTTCTCCTATTATACATTTTAGGACTATTTGCTTGGACCCCAATTAAATCCAGTTAATCTATTACAAATGGAGTGTAAAGTATGATGAAATAATTGCTTGGGCAATGATCGTAATTAAAAAAATAAATAAATAAATATGTTTTTTAGATGTTCATTATTATATTTAACATGTTCTATTCTTGTTATCATTTTACATGATAGGTGATTTTTCTATATTCGTCTATCTCAGAATTAATAAAATTAATTACCATGAATTTCACCGAATATCATTTTTTTTAAAGCATATCCTTCTATTTAATGCAAACTAAATAAACCAAATATTAATTGTTGTTAAAAATATTGAAATATACATAATATCCTACATGCACACAGTATACGAAATATTATACAAATCTACATGGCAGGATTTCACTGCACAGTTGTAGAGCTACATTTTATTTACACTGTCCAGGTAAATAAAATAAAATAAATAATAAAATAAAATAAATTAAAATAAAAGTTCATAATAAATAAATAAAAAATTATTTGTTATTTTAAAAAAAAAATTAAAAAGTTTTTAAAAATGATGTGTCATTTTTCATATGGCATAAACATCAGAAACATTTTAAGAAGCAGAAAACATAACAGGAGTACATGAACAAAATCTTACAGAACTTACAGATGAACAGCGCCCTTCATCAATAACAACAGTTCAGTCTAAGTGCTTTCCTGCAGTTTTGGAACCCTTCTTACCACACTGTACTTAGTTGCATCACATCATGCTCACAAAACTTGACTGACTGTTGTTTAAAAGAAACTCCACTTCTTCATGGGTGGCTAAAAACACTTGAAAGTACTTTTAGACTCCATGTGTATTCAACTGAGTGGCATTGAACAAACTGCCAGTTTTTACAGACTATGTCGGGACTGAATGGGCTTACCTGGCGTTTAGAGATCTGAAACACTTCCATATGCTGGAAATAGTGTGGCCTTTCTTATGAACAATGTCCTCAAGACCTTCATCTATATGTTCAAGATCTTTCTACTAACCCCCTTTCCTTAGCTTGCTAGGGCTCTTGCTGTGCTTTACGCCGGCTCTATTTTACTGTGTGCCGCATAATCAGACTGCATCCGTTGGCTATTTTAGCAAGATAGACAAAAAACTAATGTGATTGATACACAGATTCGGATGCAATGGAGTACGTTTTAATAAACAAACAGTCCTAAACATGAGGCAAAGCCGGTCGATCAGCTAACAGAGTATCACAGACTATGAAGAGAAAACGGAAAATGGGAAATATCACGAGAGCTAAACCTTGATTTAGACTAGGGCTTAACAAGGAACCTGAAACAAGGATAAGTACAGTGACATCACAAGGATACGACAGTAATACCTTGCCCTGGGGATGTGACACATGAGGGTTTAAATACATGATTAAATGTAAAAAAGGGGAAAAACAAAACAGGTGAGAGCGATCATGACACAATCAGGGAACAAACGAGCGGAGACAAGAAATGCGGCAATGTAAATAAACAGAGAAGAAAGAGTTATAAAAGGACACGCGCATTATATCGCTGCTGTATTGCACCGGTTTGTGCTGCAGTGCTCGGCAGGAAGGGCTAATTCCTGACACTGAACTTGGCATAGGAAATCTTTATCTGCATACAAAAATCATTTGCAATTGTTTTATTGCCCAGCTCTACTGCTCACTAAAAACATGCCTAAATCTATTTACGGTTGCTGTGTGTTGCATCCACTGGGTTTCTTCAGAAATAATACTGCATTAGAAAGTGATTTGTTTCCACTACTGTCAGAGCATTTGTTCTAGAAAATGAAACACCTTCTGAAAGAATTCAACAGCAGTGTAATAATAAGGGTTTTTATTAAACACTCTGCTATTTGTGACACAACTCCTCTCCAGGTAACACCCAATCCCAGCTGAGGAATGCATCCTAGAGCAATTAGTCCACCAATAACTGCAAACCTTAACGGCTTCACTGTTTTTTTGTTTTTTTTACTAACGATGGTAGAATGCAGTGTTACGTGTTAATATAATGTACCTGCTCGGACTTCGTAGACGCGCTGGACCCAGTTGTTTTTCCCGGCTGCTCTCCACTCGGCACGGTACTTGAGCACAGGAACTCCTCCAAGAGCTTCAGGTTCATCAAACAGTACCTCAGCTGTGCTTGAGTAAGGCTTCACCTGAGCGAGGCTCGGAGCCGAGGGAACGTCTACATGCCGGGAGCGAAACAGAAAGCATCCTAATAGTGTTCTGTGTATTACTCATTACTCAAATGGAAAACTTGTCGAGAGAAAAAAAAAACAGTTGATGGAACATTTTGTGAGCCTTGGGAATGACACAGAAATTGTATGTAAAGGTCATGTCACAGAAAACAGACACACCAGCCTGAATCAGGATGAACTCTTTGGACTCGGTCCCGATCTCATTAGAAGCAGTGCAGTTGTAGCTGCCAAAGTCGTTCTGGGAGTCCGGGTTAACCTGCGGTGGATTAAGAGCGCATGCATTAACCTTAGGGATCCTAATCAGCCGTTCCATTACCTATATTTACCGCTCACTATGCGATTTCCCTGTTCAATAATTAATCTGCAACGCCATCTTAGAGATAGCACAATAGAGCCACTGATTACTGTCTTTATTAAATGTTTATGTGCAAAGGAAACCGCTAGCTGAGATAGTGAGGGTTTTTTTTACCTGCAGGTAGCTGGCAGTAGGGGTGGTATAGATTTTGATGTTGGTGGAGTTGGCGTTGGGCAGCTGGAGGCCATCTCGCAGCCACATGATAGACACATCACTGGGGTGAGCCAGGATCTCGCAGCTGATGTTGGCAGGATTCCCCTCCCACGTGTAGACTGTCACTGAGCCCAGGATTTTTGGCGCGTCTGGCAGAAAAGGAAGAAGACAGTGAAAATAACGAAGCTGGAGAAAAGATCCATTTACATCAAACTGATGGGAAGAGAACCATGGCAAATCTTTTGAAATATTGATTCTTTGTGAGGGTTTTTAAAAATGTAGCCCACATATTCTTGCTATTTTTTAAATTCAGATGACCCGATTTTAATATTTAGAAAAAGCAGAACACTTCTAAAAACATAAGAAGTGACTATTTAATATCGGATGTTGACCAGGTTTGGTAAATATGGCAAAAAAAAATATTCATTTTCCCTTTATTTTACATGACATCTGTGCAAACACCTGCTGTCAGGAAGACTCAAGAAGGGATTCTCGGTGAAGAAGGTAATACATTCCATCTAAAATTCAACAATATGATTCCATTAGAAGTGTTTGGTGGCCTGGGAACACGCTATTGCATATAGTTTTGGAAACTATACCTTCTCCTGAACTGAAATATGTTTCCCTCTCAACCACAAGTAAAGTTCTATACTGGTTACCTCCAGAAGTAACACAGAAAATTACATTTAAAAATGATTTCAACTCAGACATTCTGAGAGCTATCTGATCACAAAGTGAACTAATCAAACTTCGATCTGCAGACGACCAACATCTTGCCATTTTCTGTGCGATTTATCCGTCTAGAAAAGGTTTTTTTTTTTTTTTTTGATTGTTAAACTGGCTCTTTACCCAACATGTAATTTGCAGAACGCAACACTAAATTAAAACATATCCACATGAATTTTTTAAGAAACATATTTATGACATCTTTAAGCTGAGGTGTCAAAGCATACCATCAGCAAAAATGCTAGATTTTAGCCCCCAAACTACCATTTTTTAACCCAAAATTCACCTACACCAAACTTCCAGAAGATTAAATAGTTAAACGTATAATTTGTTGCTGTTATAAGACTTACACTGATCAGGTATAACATTGTGAGCAGTGAGAGGTGAAGTGAATAAGACTGATGATCTCCTCATCATGGCACCTGTTAGTGGGTGGGATATATTAGACAGCAAGTCAACATTTTGCCCTAAAAGTTGGTGTGTTAGAAGCAGGAAAAATGAACAAGTGTAAAGATTTGAGCAGGACAGGGTCATGGGTGGCAAAGGCTCACTGATGCACGTGGAGAGTGAAGGCTGGGCCATGTGGTCTGATCCAACAGACAAGCTACTGTTGCTGAAGAAGTTAATGCTGATAGAAAGGTGTCAGAATACATCACAGTTTATTGAATATAGGGCTGCATAGCTGCAGACCAGTCAGGGTGCCCATGCTGACCCCTGTGCACTGCCGAATGCATCAACAATGGCCATGTGAGCATCAGAACTAGACCACAGAGTAATGGAAGGAGGAGGCCTGATACCACAGCACACCTTCAGGGATCTAGTGGAGTCCATGCTTCGACGGGTCAGGGCTGTTTTGCCAGAAAAAAGAGGGACCAACACAATATTGGGCAGATGGTCATAATGGTATGCCTGACCTTTTAAAATAAACCACGCAGCAAAAGAGATGGTCAGTGAAACCTCAAAGAAATAAGCAGCAGATGACTATCAGGGCAGACTGAAGTCAGTGGTAGGCGGGAGAGCAGGGAGATCATGAGATCAGGCTGAACACATCTGGTCATTCATATACATAAAAGCACTGGGATAGCACTTAAATAAGATAGCGCTCTCTCCTCCTCCACCTCCTCATCCTTTCCAGAGGAGCAGGTAGAGGCTGGCGAGAATATCACAAATACAGCTGCGTTATTTGCAAACATAATGACATCCCTCCCTCCGTCCCTTAACACCGTCACTGCGTGTCAGCATCCGGAAGTCCTGCCATCATATCAGTTGCACTACATTAATGCACGACAGGATGTCAACAAAAATCTGCAAACAATTACTCTGTCAATTATTTGTACAGAATGTGCAGCGATTAGCATAAAACACAAAAATAACAACATGCGCAGTGGGAAAATCGACGTGTGTTTGCACATTTGTTGCGAGACTCTTTAAGGGGTATCAACGGTGCAGCTCGTTTTGTTCGGTTTGAAATCTTGTTAAATTAACGATTCGAATAAAAACTGTTTACACTCCATGACAAACAAGCTGAGCCCTACTGCTTATTGCATTACTATTCAGACAAGATTATATCTCATTTTAAATATGAATAAGGTTTACATTACGCATTCATGCGTGAAATCTCTCTGAACACATTGTACAAGAGCAGCAGATTTTTATCCTCGTCTAGACCGACATGTTTTGATTTGCTCTTTGATCCGCTTATCTATTTATCCCAAGCCTTCAACCTGCCGTGTGACTCAATATCACACGAGGAAATTTGTCAATATTTAAACAGTTGTTGGCTTTCACTGTTAATATGCGGAGTATGCAAATATGTGTAGAACAAAAAAAAAAGGGGCTCAGAATTGATCATTTAATCAATTAATCAATCACAAACTGCATTTTTTGGCTAACATTTCGACAACACTTAACTCATCTTGATCTGCCTCCAAAATAAGGTAGAAGTAATCCAGCTCTGATTTCCCAGCTTCCTTATCTATTAACTGAACTGATTAATCAATGTTTGTGATTTCTAATGACCTCACTGTTGTGTTACTGTCTTAATAATAATAATAATAATAATAATAATAATAATAATAATAAAATAAAAATTAAAAATAATAATCGCTAACTCCAAAATCCTTTCTGTTGGATTTTTCCACTGCAGAAAAATGATATCAATCTGTTAAGCAACATAATTATAAAGCAGTGAATTAAAAATAATGTGAAATCTGTACAGATAACATTTTGGAAGCACTTTATATAATCTTTGAGGTTTCACCCTTAACAAAAGTGAACACGAGTTTGGCTGTTAGCTGTGTTGTTTGGCTAGAACGCTCGGCACAGGTTGAAATAGAATCTGATAGTATGCTTCCTAAAATGGTGTAAGTAGAGCTGAGTAAAGTTGTAAAGGTGCCATCTGCAGTGTACTCCCGAGATTAAAGGGTTTTCACATGGCAATTATTCGTTTTCACAAAGGCTGCACAGCAAGAAAATTCTGCAAGCGGACTTGCAATATGATCGATTTGAAAAATGATGTCTTATTTACATGATGTTCTGTACCCAAGGTTCCAGCATTATTTCTGGTTCAGGGCAGTTTATTCAAACTTGTGTTGTGACTTTAATTTTTTATCGACAATGGCTATGAAGCAAGTTCCTACCACTAGTGCTGATGCTATAAGGTTGAAAGATCAGGCATAATATTATGCCCACCTGCCTAATATTGTCTTGGCCCCCATTTTTGGTGCCAAAACAGCCCTGACCCGTCATGCACTGTGTATTCTGACACCTTTCTATCAGAACCAGCATTAACTTTAATTAAATTTTGAGCATCAGTAGCTCGTCTGTTGGATCGGATCACACGGACCAGCCTTCACTCCCCACGTGCATCAATGAGCCTTGACCACCCATGACCCTGTCTCCGGTTCACCACTGTTCCTTCCTTGGACCACTTTTGATAGATACTGACCACTGCAGACCGGGAACACCCCACAAGAGCTACAGTTTGGGAGATGCTCTGATCCAGTGGTCTAGCCATTACAATTCAAACTCGCTCAAATCTTTAGTGTGAGGTCCCCATTTTGCTCCCAAAACAACCCTGATCCATTGAGGCATGGACTCCTCTAGGTCCCTGAAGGTGTGCTGTGGTATCTGGCACCAAGATGTTAGCAGCAGATCCTTTAGGATACTTAAAGGATACTTACAGGACTTAAAGTATACTTTTAATAGATTCTGACCACTGCAGACCGGGGACACCCCACAGGAGCTGCAGTTTTGGAGATGCTCTGATCCAGTGGTCTAGCCATCACAATTTGGCCCTTTAGGTCAAACTCACTCAAATCCTTACGCTTGTCCATTTTTCCTGCTTCTAACACATCAACTTTGAGGACAAAATGTTGACTTGCTGCCTAATATATCCCACCCACTAACAGGTGCCATGATGAGGAGATCATCAGCATTATTCACTTCACCTCTCACTCTACAGAATGTTATAACTGATAGGTGTTTAATCTCATAACAACATCAACAAATTATGTGTAACCATTTCTGAAAATCTTCTGCAAGTTTGGTGTAGGTTAATTTTGGGTGAAAAAAAATTGAGCTAACTACCACGAAAGTTTACAAAGATGCCCAAGATGTAGGATTGCTAATAAATCTGTCCAAATGGTCACAGATATGATTATATTCCTGACATACGAATGCATACAGTTAAAAGATTAAAAGTGTTTATAATTTATAGTCAGGGATTTTTACACAAAACCCTAGCTGAGTGTATGAAAAGCAGGACCTCTTATCTGTTTATCTGTGAAAAGTGGAGCGCCATCTGGCATGTGAAAAGATTTTTTTAACAATAGAGACAATTGTTTATCAAATAAATAACATTAATTCAGCGTGCTAGGCTCTACAGGGCTCCCACACGGTGCTCTGAAGCCACAATTCGACTTATATTTGCTCACAAATGCAAACTGGATGACTAGGGATCATGAAGTTGAATAAAAAAGAAACAGTACAGGGGTTTGTATGAGTACACTTGAGGTAAAATAATGCGTAGTACAAGTCAACAGACACGGCACAGGTTGGGTAAATGTACTACACGTCAATTGTGGTGGAAGGAGCCAGTGACGACCCACACGGCAAATAAACAACTGGTGTCAAAATCTATAAAGTGAAGGTGTTAAATGCATAGTGTTACTTTTAATGAGGTGTACACTTACTGCCTTTCTTAGCGCATATGTTGTACCACACACACACACACACACACACACTATTAAACATTAAACATACATTTCTATTGAGGATGCTTTGTCAAGAAAAGAAGGTTAACTCTCTAAAGTTAGAAATATATTCAAACTTTTAAAATACAGTCTTGACACACTAACAGAGTTTCAAATGGTTCAGTAAATTTCAACATTAACTAGCTGGCTAGCAATTCAACACTTTATTTTGTCAAGAGAACGTTTACTTTAGCTCGCTCGCAGTTTTTATTTTTATAGTTGTAAGTCGTGATCAGTTACTGGCTAGTTAACTACAGTATGTAGCTAAATTTGCAAGTCATCCAGCTAGTTAGCTCATTCCTTACGAATGTGAAGGGGTTAGCTTGCATAAGAGATAGCTACATGAGGACTGACGAATTTTGGTGGCTGAATAGCGTTTGAAAACTGGTCTTGGGATAGATTTCCACATTTAAAACACTTACTGTACATATATTTCTGTTGATTGTTAAAACAAATAAAATGTCATTAAATTGTTGATATTGTTATATCATTGTGAATTGTAACCACTCCTTTAGTTTGACACTGTAAATGTTAAAATGTCTTCTCTGCAGATTTTTTTTTTTTTTTTTAGAAAATTCTTGGCAGCTACACATTAAAACAAATGTGATAGTGTTCAGGAAGAAACCAACAACAAAACTTACTGTGAAATTTTACAGAATGTGGTACATCAGAAAAAGCCCAGACATTTAGCTCAGTTCATTTTTTAGTGAGCTTTACTGTCGTTTTTAAAAAAACGTATAAAGATGCTTCATAATATGAGAAAGGCTTATTTGTTGTTATGGATATTTATCTGAGGAATTACTGAGTTATATCCTACAATGTGGCTAAAAAATAAAAAAATAAAAAATGTGACTCACTTTGAGAGCTATTTCTGTCATTTTTAACTTTACAGCCTTTATTTGGATGATAATAATAGGGAAAAAGAAAATGCCAGTCAAATATCGAAAACCTATTTAAAAATCACCTAAAAATTATTTTTTTTTAAAAAGTGACAAATTGCTTAAAAATAAAATTTTAAAATATATAAAATTAAGTCATATATAAAATCATTCAAAAGTCTAAAGTAAAATCTGAAAATTTATGTATTCAAAAATTTGAAACAAGTTTTGAAAACCTTTAAAATTTGAAAACAAATTTAAAAAAAATCAGACAAAATTTTATATTATTTACATGATGCTCTGTGCCCACTGTTCCAGTGTTATTTCTGGTTCAAGACAGTTTATTCAGACTTGTGTTGTGTTTGCCTGGGTGTTATTTGTAGTGTGTTGTTTGCATTGAATTCGTGGCTTTAATATTTATCCTCATGGCTACGAAAAAGAAATCGAGCACATCGACATCACCTGTCAAGTAAATGTAAAATTATTTTTATTTGGTCTTCCCATCAGCATTAATTAAAATGTATACATTTAGTAAAAATGTTGTATCTAATGTCATTGTATAGGGGTTGCTTATAGGGGATTAAGTCGTGTCTACATTTCCTCTCTTCTAGCTCTGTAGTTTTCTTTTCCCTGCATAATGAATGCATTTAAACAATCTAATTAAAGAGAAATTCTGAAAGAAACGTTAATTGCCTGCCATAACATATTAGAGACAAAATCTCAGAAATAAAATAAAATCAAATCAGACAGTGGAACAAAGAAACCCTATCCTACACAACAGTAGAGAAAAAACAGGAGTTGTGGGGTCTGTGAAGCATAACTATGGCTATGATAATGTAATTCAGTCTGATATTCATTATAAAAGTCATATAGTTATTAGTCTATTGACTAGGCAGCTGAACCGAATTGGTTTTAATAGAACCAATAAATAAGGTTTTAATAAAACCTCAATAACTCAAAAACAAGTCAGCTATAAATAATGCAACCTGAACCTAATGTGGAAAGTTCAGGATTGAAAAAACCTTTTTGGTTACAATAAATATATATAAAATTAGTAATAATATATAATCCAACTGGCATATTATTATACATATTTAGGACTGTTCTGAGAGCATATTTTACAGTAAAACTATTAGAAAAAAATGTAGAAAAACCCTATAACAACATAAACGACATAAAACTGCAGCACAATAATTAGCAATATACCAGTGTATCCATGTCTATAGAATTTCCAGAATTTTCCTGAATAGTAAAATGTTATTATATAACTGAATGGCTGTGTTAGTACTGGTATACTGGTGGTGGTAGTGGTGGTGCATGAGAAGGTTTTTGGCCTCATCAGATGGAGCAGAGAACACACTACTGTTACAGAAACCTTTAACACTGAAGTAAGAATATAAAGAACATTTATATAGCTCTTACAGCGCACTTCTAGGAACGTGGACTGGGAGCTCTGGCCTACTGCGTTGCTGGCCGTGCAGAGATACTGTCCGGCGTCGGTGTACTGGACGTACTTTAGTGTCAGAGAGGAGACACGAGCGTCACTGCGCACCACCACACTTCCATCTTCACTCTACAGAGACACACAGACAAACACAGGGTCAAATCCACTCTACATACTCACAAACAAACACATTCATATTCCCTGTACACTCCCCAGACAATTGAATCTTAGTCCAATCAGCAAAATGCATTTTTTCAACTTGTCAAGTCGACATGTAGCCAAGTTAATCTCAGATTGCTGTTCTTGGCTGATCGGATTGGAATCGGATGCTTTTCTGCTCACCGTGGTTGTAAAAAGTAATTATTTTAGCTACCACTCACTTCCTACTCTTGCAATTTCTCCTCTGACTTTGACTCATTCAAACAGATATTTCCAACCTTTTGCACCAACCTCTCGATACTGCATGAAAGTCCCAGTGATTTTGTGACATGTGACATCAAAAACACGTAACACATGTAAAAAATCACACATTCTGATGTTTGATGTGAATCGAGCCTCTGAAGCTCGTGGCCTGCAGTATATCTGTGTTACTGGTTGATTACATGAATGAGCAGAGGTACAGGTACACTGATCAACCATAACATTGTGAGCAGTGAGAGGTGAAGTGAATAAGACTGATGATCTCCTCATCATGGCACCTGTTAGTGGGTGGGATATATTAGGCAGCAAGTGAACATTTTATCCTCAAAGTTGATGGGTTAGAAGCAGGAGAAATTCGCAAGCGTAAAGATTTGAGGGAGTTTGACCTAAAGGGCCAAATTGTGATGGCTAGACCACTGGATCAGAGCATCTCCAAAACTGCAGCTCCTGTGGGGTGTTCCCGGTCTGCAGTGGTCAGAATCTATTAAAAGTATACTTTAAGTCCTGTAAGTATCCCTTAAGTATCCTAAAGGATCTGCTGCTAACATCTTGGTGCCAGATACCACAGCACACCTTCAGGGACCTAGTGGAGTCCATGCCTCAATGGATCAGGGCTGTTTTGGGAGCAAAATGGGGACCAACACAATATTAGGCAGGTGGTCATAATGTTATGCCTGATCAGTGTACAATAATTTGGTAGACGCCCTTATCCAGAGCGACTTACATTTATCCCACCAAGCAGTTGAGGGTTAATGGCTTGGCCTACGGGTGCAAAAGTAACAGCTTGGCAGTGGTGAGATTTGAAGGTCTTTACCACTTCCCTGGAAGTGTTCCTATTAATTTGGCCGGTGAGTGTACCCGGTAGCATTTCAGCAGCCGAACACCAAACGTCTATGCTTATGTACAAAGCCATGACAGAAACATTTGTTGAGTTGCTTAGTTATTCCTTGATAAGTGTCAGGGTAAAGGCGCCCTGAAAAGACATGAGCAGTGACACAATGGTGCAAGAGGCAGATATAAATAAAAGTGGGTAGGTAGGTGGAGGGTACAAGCAGGACCCATCAATAATGCAGAGCGTAACTTAGGGAACCGTTTTCGAGTCGTGCGAATTCAGCAGACCCAATCCACTCAGGGCTTGCTGTGGTGCGTCACGACACGCGAACACACACAACCCAACATCCCACACTTGTGATTTCTTTTAGCATGGAGATTTTTTTATGAATCTCAATGAGATGCAGTCAGCATTTAAATTCCTGACTGGCTTGGAAAGTAAACTGGTCTCCAAAAACCAGGCAGGCATTAAGACTAGGACTATTACAGTTTGAAATCTTAATAACCGAGCATAAAAATAATCACAGTTACACGGTATTATTAAATCTTTTACAAACACACTAGCTGAAAGTGAAATTTTAAGGGGGGAAACTTTATTATGAGTCTTACTCTCTACAAGGGTTTTTTTTTTGTTCCTTGTGTATAACAAAACTAAAACTAATAAAAAAACAGTTCATGGTTCTTCTAATAGTTCTTAGAAAGGGTTTCTGAGAACTTTTCCACATAATCTCTTCCTATATTATTAGTATTTATTATCACATCACGAGCTGAAACTGAGGATCGCCCTGAGAACAGAATGAACTAGCCGGAATAGATAGGTGTTTCGTTTTGTTATGGTCAGCAGTGTCATGTTCTTCTAGCTGTTGTGTTTGATCAAGCTACAAACGTGCTAAGAGCAGCAGCAGTTGCAGCAGTCTAACACGTTTACAACGGCTGCAGATTACACCGCAAAAAGTGCAGTCCACGTCCCCTGCAGCAAGAAACAAAGGCTGATGTGGTATTATTTAGGAGTCGAAAAATCTTTGGATGGTTGTGGAATCACTGGAGTTCGAAATTTGACTGGGTTTAAGAAGAAAAAAAAAAGACATGTAAATGGATAACAATATACACAAATGTATTATTGATTATTAGTGAAGGAATTAATTTCTTTTTTATATTTAAGGCATTTAAGCAGACATCCCTTATCCAGAGTTTACTTACATTTATCTCATTTCATAAAACTGAGCAGCTGAGGGTTAAGGGTTTGCTCGACAGTCCAGTACACTCAATGTTTTCTTTTTGGCTCACATGGTTAAGGCTCTGGGTTGTTCAAGCCCCAGCATTTGCCAAGCTGCCACTGTGGGTCCCCTGTCTTAACCCTCCCTGCTCTAGGGGCCCTGTATCATAGCTGCCTCTGTGATCTGACCCCAATTTCCTCAACTGGGATATGCGAAGAAAAGAATTCCACTGTGCTGTAATGTACACCGATCAGGTACAACATTGTGAGCAGTGAGAGGTGAAGTGAATAAGACTGATGATCTCCTCATCATGACACCTGTTAGTGGGTGGGATATATTAGGCAGAAAAAACATTTTGTCCTCAAAGTTGATGTGTTAGAAGCAGGAAAAATGGGCAAGCATAAGGATTTGAGCAAAAGGGCCAAATTGTGATGGCTAGACCACTGGATCAGAGCATCTCCAAAACTGCAGCTCTTGTGTGGTGTTTCCGGTCTGCAGTGGTCAGTATCTATCAAAAGTGGTCCAAGGAAGGAACAGTGGTGAACCGGCGACAGGGTCATGGGCAGCCAAGGCTCATTGATGCACGTGGGGAGAGAAGGCTGGCCCGTGTGATCCGATCCAACAGACGAGCTACTGTTGCTCAGAAGAAGTTAATGCTGGTTCTGATAGAAAGGTGTCAGAATACACAGTGCATGACGGGTCAGGGCTGTTTTGGAAGCAAAAGGAGGACCAACACAATATTAGTCAGGTGGTCATAATGTTATGCCTGATCGGTGTACGTGTGGCGATAATGAAGGTAATGGTGGCAGCTTGAACATGTCAAGCACTGAGCTTCCACTTTCCATGACTGAGTGTAAACACCTTAACAAGCATACTTAGTATGTCAGAGGCATCTGAAGTCCATCTTCATTGCCAAGTGCACCTTCTGTATTAGAATACATAGATAGATAGACCCCCCCCACACACACACACCTCCAGCCCCCACACCCAGTCAAACACATTGACACCTGACAGTGGAAACAGATTGTGCAAACACAGCTTAATTGCTTAAGAACCTGATTTTTTTTCCTCTGACAAAGACTCCAAATTCATTTACAAGACTCATATCTAGTCATGGCTACATACAGAAAGTTGAAAACAATGAGAAGAGGAGCTGCAAACAAGAATAACTGAAAGGCTAAGCAAAGGCTTGTGTGTCAAGAGACATTGAGAGTTGTTGTAATTAAGGAATTTACTGTCATGAAAAATTATAACAAATAAAATAAATCATGGCCGCTAAACATGGAAAACATTTCATTGAATATTGAAAGAGTCCTTGACTAAAATGGTCAATGTCATTTGTCCCGAAAAAAATATATATATATTTTTGAATATCATCATGTGTGCCACTGCTGCTGTCAGGTGATACCTTGCTGCAGATATTCCACTAAAATGAATTCCACTAATACTGGAGCTCTAAAGCGATGTTTCTAATAGGTAGAGCCTGCTCATTTATCATTCAATCAGCACAACCATGCAGATAGAGGTTAAGAGCTTGGGTTCTGTTTTAAGGAAAAGTGTCATCTCTGTGACTTTAACCGTGGCATGGATGTCGATGCCAGATGGGCTGCTTTGACTATTTCAGGAGCTGCTGATCTCCTGGGATTTTCACACACAACATTCTCTAGAGTTTACATCAGATTGCTGTTCTTGGCTGACGGACTGGAACCTGATTCAGCTGTTGTAGCTCGTCCACCTTATGGTGCTCTGAGATGCTTTTCTGCTCAGCACTGGTGTAAAGAGTGATTATTTGAGTTGCTGTATCCGTCCTGTCGGCTCTGGTGATTTTCCACAGATCTCTCATCGGTAATTTTTGTTTCGGCTTGCAGATCTTCTGCACACAGGATGTTTTTTTCTGTGCATGCAAACCCCAGGAGGTCATCAGATTCTAAAATACTCAAACTAGCCCATCTGGCACTAACAACCATGCCACGATTAAAGTCAAAGAGGTGATTTAAGTTTGAAGTGAACATTAACTGAAGCTCTTGACCTGTATGTGCGTGATTTGATGCGCTGTACCGCTGCCACATGATTGAATAATTTGATACCCTGCATAAATAATCAGACGTGTAGATGATCCAGTGAGTGTATATGCACCTAAGCCAGCTTTCCCTCTCTATTACTAGGCTGTTTGCTGCACCGGTCCACAGTGACAGCTCTATTTGTGAACGATTCCAGTCGAAGAGGTGTGTCTGGAACTTTCATTATGCCACCGCTGTCTCTAGAGTCGGTCGCACTTACATAACGCACGTCTCTTTTACAGCAGCTTCCCCATCTGCTATTCGCAACATAATTCAATCTACCCCCTAATGGGAAAGCTGAGCACTGCCCAGTCTGCTTCCTGTTGTTTCCAGAAATGGCCGAACCATGACCCCTGACCCTTCAATCCACTCGTCTAGTGTGTTGCTGGACCACACAAAGCAGCAAGGCAGGCCATTTGTTGTATTCAATGCACTGTATCCCCCATTCTTCTCAGACATAAAGCTCTAGTTATTCCTTTGCAATGTGAGAACAGTGGCATATTAATGTTTCATGCCCATAGTTTTTAGATGAGAAGGCTTGTTAATAATGCAGACCAACCATTAGCCATTGCACATGCTGTTGGTTGTTCCACAATTGCCTTGCTTTACTGGAAGAAATGTTCGAGAAAATGAAAAGTAGTTTGCAAAAGGAATTACAACAAATAAATAAATAAATAAATCATTCAGATGCAAAAATATTCCTGAAGAAATACGTAATTTTTTTTTTGCACGTTAAGCTAATCAGAGAAATGTTGCATTATCATGTTCGTATAAAAAAACCAAGCAATTTTTTCCTTTTAAACCCAAGCCAGAATAAAACCATGTAAAACTCAATCTGTTTCAAATATCTGCAGGAAATAAAGGAAATGTCCTAAACAAAGTTCCTGCCTATAGTTTAATTCTTAATGTTTTCGGAGTTTAGAATCTATACCTTGTGTTGTTCGGGTCGAGTCCAAGATGCCTGCAGAGAACAGAGACAGACAAAATGACAAGAAAAACAGGAAGGCTTTTTAAAAATGGATCCTCAGTCATCGTTACAGCATGCAGTCCAGAAAAAATAAAAAGACCTCTGGCATTGAATATTTCGCGAAATTATTCCGGAAAGATTTGCTGATGATTAGAAGAAGAAGAAGAAAGGGAAAATTCCAAGTGCCAAGAAAAAGCTAATTATATCATTTTGGAGGTCTACTTTGCCTTTATTTCTGGCACAAAGTGCATTAATAATTAGAAAAGGTTAAGTGTTCTTGAGGTTGAATATTTCACAAAAAATAAAATAAAATAAAATAAAATAAAATAATGAACCCCCCCCCCCTGTTTTTCTCATTTTTGTCAAGGCGTTTTTTCACTTCATATACAAATCTAAATAAAAAAAAATAATCAAACGCATGGTAATATTATAATATGGGTTAAAAGGATGGAATGCAATGAACAGCAAAGGTTACAAGCAAGTGTGATGAAAATCAATAGCCAAGCAAAGCTGCATTCCACTTACTGGCCATGTGTTTCATGTGTGAGGATGCAGATCTACACAATCTTCACAAAAACGATGACATGCTCACCGAAAAAGGCTGGCTTGTTATGTTAATAGAGATGGTGATCTTTCATGTTGCATCCCGAAAGAGCCGGGAGCCAGTGATATTATGCAGCGCTGTGTATCAGGTAAGCCATTTACATCCACTAACTGACTCTCTTCTAACCTGTTTGCTACAAAAGTCTTTAAGGAATAGATAAAAAAAACAATCTCCAGTATAGACAGAATAAATTCTGAAGTCTACAGACGATAAAAATCTCATCATCCTGTAGAAATGAGATGGAAACAAAATGATGATGCAATGCGTCACCTCCAAAACTGACAACAATTTGCCAATGGTAACATCTTTATTACATAAAAACTGTTATTACGTTGTAATACGATATTTTAAGTTACGTTATAACACAAAACTTCGCTGCATTATCGCTGCATTATAATAACTATTCTATTAACATGATTCGTCCACCAGTCTGAATTGAAAACCTTTCATTAGCTAGCGAATATGTTGCCTTTAATTTTTCCTATTTTTCCATGGCTTATATATATATATATATATATATATATATATATATATATATATATATATATATATATACTTATTGTTAAATAAATCTGGTGTATCAGTTAACAGTAAGGACTTTGTTATACTGACTAGCCAACTTGGAATGGATCTATGTTGTCGTTGTTGTTGAAGGTGAGTGCGCTAGTTTAGTTAGTTATATAGTTTTTAATCATGTGTCAGGTTTAGGAACAGGGTAAAGTTTAGTTTTCAACTTTACCAGGTTCAAATTTCTTATACTCTAAACTATCTTGAAAGTATACTTAAAGATAAATATTTTTATTGTTTTTTTCTTATTTTAATTTTTGTAATAATACAATAAATGCGTTATTACACTATAATAAACAAAAGTGCATTTTAAGTAACTGCTTTATCCTGTCAGGATCTTTTAAAGTATTCACTTTATCCTGCTCTTTAATTTTAAGCTAATATTTAGTACAGTAATTAATAGATATGTGTATATGCTTGTGAAGAAACGCTAAATGAAATTCCTTAAAAATTCCAGGATATTTTTACTTCCAAGTAGAACTGTTTACTTTACAGTGTATATTTGCCCTGATTTTGCTAAGCATAATTTGTTCAGCTGTGACCAAATGTTCTGGCAATGTAAAAACATATTTACATATATATATATATATATATATATATATATATATATATATAGATATAAAGAAGATAAAATTCTTAAAGCTACCAAAGGAGGATGATGTAGGGTTACACAAAAACTATTTTTATGTGTTCCAGTTGAACCTGTGCTGCAGTATGGAGTAACTATCTAACGTCAATGATTATTCCAACATGTAGAAGACGTTATCACACGATCTGGTACAAAATTCTCACTGGGATCATCTCGTAGAGTACGACAAGTTGGAATTTCACAGTGTAGACGCGTCTTTAGTCCGAAACAATGTAGAGCAAGCACATGGAGAGTATCCTAAGCATGTGGTACATTCACTATACTAGAATATTTACTCAATCTACTAATAATACACCTTTAATTACTAACTAATGCTGCTAACGGAATGATCCTACTTCCCGCTCCTGAAGTGGTAATTACGAGTTTGGCGTGTTCACATGCTTTGTTTTTAAACGTTCGTACATATTTCTTCTTTTTTTCTAATGTTATTTTGACACCATAAGACATATAACTCATTTAGCTAGCTTGATCACGATATTGGAATTTTGGTCAATTTTTACGGTGTAAAAACGTACAATATGCATAGTACGGGTTGCTGAAATACATGTCTATAAATGAACAAAAACAGCAAGCACTAACAAGTAGCTGCAATTAAACAAAACCTGTCATTATGTACAGAAACTCTGCTTTTTTAAGTGTAGGACTCCTCCCACCTCAGAAACTCAATATCTCAGAGTTTTCCAGATGTAATTATGGCTTTAGGGATCCCTCACAAGCAACTTCCCAGTAGGAAACTGGTATTTAAGATAATTCCGATGACACCTGAGGGCTGCATAAGTATACAACGCTTCTGTAAGTTTATAATTAATCACGACACACTGGTGCAGCGGGTTGTGTTGCCTGTCTGTTTGGAGTTTCCTCTCAATTCTTTGGTTTCCTTCTACATCCTAAAAATACACTATATTGCCAAAGGTTTTGGGACACCCCTCCAAATCATTGAATTCAGGTATTTTTCAGGGTTTGGGCTTGACCCCTTAGTTCCAGTGAAAGGAACACTTAATGCTTCAGCATACCAAGACATTTTGGACAATTTCATGTTTTGTGGGAACATTTTGGGGATGACCCCTTCCTGTTCCATCATGACTGCACACCAGTGCACAAAGCAAGGTAGATAAAGACATGGAGTTTGGTGTGGAGGAACTTGACTGGCCTGCACAGAGTCCTGACCTCAACCGAAGAGAACACCTTTGGGATGAATTAGAGCGGAGACTGTAAGCCAGACCTTCTCATCCAGCATCAGTGCCTGACCTCACAAATGCGCTTCTAGAGGAATGGTCAAAAATTCCCATAAACACACTCCTAAACCTTGTGGAAAGTCTTCCCAGAAGACTTAAAGGTGTTATAGCTGCAAAGGGAGGTACAATTCCACATTACATTCATGTGCATGTAAAGGCAGATGTCCCAAAACTTTTGGCAACATAGTGTACGCCATTAGGTGGATTGGCTACGCTAAAATGCCCCTTAGAGTGATTAAGTGTGTGAAAGTGTGTGGAACCCGATCCAAGCTGAATCTTTTGCCTTTATATCCAGTTCAACCCTGACCAGGATAAAGCACTTAAAGCTTTCTCTTCCTAAATAAGGTCTTTGTCATGTAAAATGACTCTAATGCACTCCATATGAGGGTATTTGGCAAAGGGCTTGGAAACATGTGGGGGCTGTTCAATAATGTACAGAAAATTCTGAATTAATCAGAGGAACAGACAGCACCGTCTGGGCATCGCAAAGACGTCTGTAAACAAGCATGAAATATGAAACCGGTACAGCGAAAAAGACGATCTACACGAGATTCAGCGAGCTGAGAATCAGGAGAACGTTCAGGAAGCTTGCATGCAGATGTGGATACCATCATCAATCATCTTGGGAGAGAGATGCATTCATGCATTCCTGGTGAAGTGGGGGTTGCTTCTGAGGTGCAGGAAATATTGCACACTGCAGATTGGATGTCAGAAGCAGAGAAAGAACCGGATCAATAGCTTTATTTCATCAGACAGACCAGAGTAAGAGGATTCCTTCTCCCTTCTGGATTGTTCCGAGTTTTACCTCACTGGTGTGAGAGGACAGACTGACAGATCCACGACGGAGGACAGGAATAATCCGGACATTTATCGAATCTGCCGCAAACATGAGCCGCTCTATGAGCCGCTTAGTTAAGAAGATATTTGTTGGCCAAAAAGAAAAAAAAAGGCTTACAGGAAATACAGTACCTTGGAGCTACTGAGATATCGTTTCTGTATGTCTTGCTCTTTTCAAAGGCAGAATTTAAACATGTCTCTCTCGTTTCAGAGCTATCTCCATCTCTGGCTAGATTTAATATTTAATGCCATGTGTCTGACTTCGGGCGCTAATCTGTTTTACAGGTGAGTCATGGAAAAGTTGACTCAGAGGAGCACAGCAGAGATAGCAGAAAGCAAAAAAAAGAAAAAATACCCAGAAGAAAGTGGCTCATGTATTAATTCTTGTTCCCACACAGAAACCCCTCGTTTTCTCAAGCTCTTGATGCATATACTCAAGGCTTTATTACCCCAGAATTCTTCAAGTCTACTGCCTTTACAGCCCTCTCATTTGTCAGGGACCCTTGTTAACCAGGCTAGGGCTGAAGAAATACGGCAGAGTTATAAACCATCTCATTTATTGCACCAAATAGCACAAATACAGCTGATGAGATACGAGCTGAGGGTCTCCTAGAGGGAGAGAAGAATATCCATTTTAAAAAGCCTGGGGGAAAAAAAAAAGAGGGAGACATCTGACAGGTCATTTTTGTGCACCCGGGCGTGTAATTTTTTTTAAAAAAGCTGAGTGAACAGGCAATCGCATGCATCATGCAGAGCTTTCAGACAAGTTTTAAAAGACCGTCGTAAAAAATCCATTTCATATTCACGTCATATTACTTAGGAGAGACTCGGGAAAGGAAGCCGCATGACCGTGCACAGGGATCGACATGAAGCTGAAGCACTGAAATCACACTGAGAGAATAATGCATCATTTTTTTTGTCTTCTTTTACCAAACCAGGGCTGATGATGAGTGCTTCAGCGAGCAGCACCACTTTAACCAACTGTGTAGGTGTTGTGCGTAGTTTGGATGGCCAGCTTGAGAGACCACAGAGGAGTGACACGTTCAGCAAAATAATTAGCAGCGAGATGGCCACTTGCCTTTTGCAGTTAACTTTTTTTTTTTTGTTGTTAAATTTATTCTACGCTCATTGCAAAAAAACAAAACAAAATCTAACCAGCAAAAAAGAAAAGCCTAAATAAATAAATAAATAAACAAACCACTTCTAATTGTTTTTTGCTTCACTCTAAGCACAATGTGCCCTGTGCGTCCATAAAAATAATAATAATAATAACAATAAAACAAATAGTGCACATTTTCTGTGAGCCACTAGTGTAAATGACATCCTACAAACACATGATTGCATGATGGGAATGATGATAGGGTGGGAAATGAGAGGGGAAAAAAAGCAAGGTACACTATACTGCCAAAAGTTTCGGGACACCCCTCCAAATCATTGAATTCAGGTGTTGTTTTTCAGGGGTTGGGCTCGGCCCCTTAGTTCCAGTGAAAGGAACTCTTAATGCTTCAGCCTCATACCAAGACATTTTGGACAATTTATTGGTCTTTTGTGGGAACAGTTTGGGGATGACCCCTTCCTGTTCCAACATGACTGCACACCAGTGCACAAAGCAAGGTCCATAAAGACATGGATGAGCGAGTTTGGTGTGGAGGAACTTGACTGGCCTGAACTCAACCTGATAGAACACCTTTGGGATGAATTAGAGCGGAGACTGTGAGCCAGACCTTCTCGTCCAACATCAGTGCCTGACCTCACAAATACTGTTCTAGAGGAATGATGAAAAATTCCCATAAACACACTCCTAAAGCTTGTGGAAAGCCTTCCCAGAAGAGTTGAAGCTGTTATAGCTGTAAAGGGCGGGACAACTCCATATTACATTTATGTGCATGTAAAGGCAGACGTCCCAAAACCTTTGGCATTATACTGTAGTGTAAGTCACATTAACCCTGTGATAATAGCGGCACAAAAAGACTTCAAGTGCCATGCAATTTTAAATTTAAGTCCGGGTTTAGTGAGAATTTCAATCGTTGTGAAAGCCGCTGCGATGACGAGACCTTGCCATACACATCTTTTTAATTTTCGTTCCATAATCCCTGATATGATCGTAGCTTTAGGACAGTGGAAGAAAATGAATTTTTCAGCAGTAACTTTAGCAGACGCCTTGACTGATAGTTATCAGTGTTCTGTCCAAAATCTGGGATTAATGAAACATCTCGGAAGATTCCGGTAAGCTTTCTAGAGATTTGAGTTACTGTACCTGCTGCTCTGATCTCATACCTGATAAATCCTCTTTAGATGCTCCTGTAGACAGAAACAAATCTTATGTGTAACACAGCCAAATGTAGCTCCAACCTCAGTATACCTCAGCATGCATTTTAAACAGAGATGAAAGACTCTGGGTCTTAGTGAGAATTCATCAGCAGAAGAAAGGATGAATACCTGTTCTTCTTCGGGGAAGACGTGCGTACCGAAGCTCCACGCGATGCTGGGTGTAGGGTCTCCCGTGGCTTCGCACGTCAGCCTGATCTGCTCCTCCATTTCCGTAGTGGTCTGGTTTTCCAAGTAGGTGATTTTGGGTTTCACTACCAAAACATAATTTTAGAGATCGCTAAAAAAAATAATAAAAATTTCAACGGATGGTAAAAGTTACCGAGTGAAGCTAAATAGTTACCGAAAACTCGGAGGCTGACTTCTTCTTCGCTCGTCCCGGCTTTGTTCCTGGCGATGCAGGTGTAATCTCCCTCATCCAACTTCTTCACATCCATTATTGTGATCTCGGAGCCATCTTCATTGAAGCCGTACTTGTTCCCGCTCTCTAGAAGAACCTCGCTCCTGGGAGAACTATCGAATATAATATAATAACTCAACACACAGCCAAAAGCCAAACCTGCTGAAAAGACTTAGAGGTTCCTCTGAGAATTTTCAGCATGTGCTTTAAGAAGAAGAAAAACATTACATTTGTTTCCGAGTCACTTGAAATAACAGTATTATCCTTCTTTTTTTTTTTTTGGAGTGGAAAGGGTGAAAACGAGGGCTTTGGGATTGAGCAGCCCTTTCTTGGCAATAGAAGCCTAGCCATTACCCATCATCAAATAAGCAATAAACACAACACAACCTCCGTCTGAAAAGCGTGGACCAGATTTTTACACTTCCCTTACAACCTCCCCGGGGAGCTCCACTCAGGAGACGAAAGCTGCCAAGAGAATAAGCATGCTTCAAAACTACTAATGATGTGCTCCTGCTTGCCCTCCGCCATGTTGTGCACAAACGTTCTTTACTTTTATTCAGAGGATTTCTCTGCTTGCCTTTGATCCCTTAATCAGAACACACGCCCGCCGTGGCGAGAAGTGGCTGGAAGCTGGATGGGGGGTTTATGAATAGCCCTCTTTCATCAGGAGGATTCTGGGAGACGGTGAAGACGAGCTTACCGCGTCCATGTGATTGTGGGTTCGGGGAAGCCGTCTGCATCGCAGGCCAGCATGGCTGAGTGGTTAATATCGGCGGTGGCGTTCACTTCGGCGTGTCGCACTCTGATAGTGGGAACAACTGAGGGGAAAGAAAAAAGAAATGAAGTGCACTCATCATTGTGCTCTCTTTGAATTGATCTGCACACGCATAGGAAGGCTCGAATTGTATAATTCTGACATAGCGACAATTCTGACAAGTTGCATACGAGTTACAAGCTTTAATAAGAACGTGTCTCGGTTACGAACGATTCGGAATGCAATTTATGTAGCATGTGACTCAATAACAAAGAAAAAAAATCCTACATAATTCCATTCTAAGCATACACGAAGCTAAATGTAAAAGAAATAAAAATTAAGATATGACTCCTATACAAATTAAAGACATATAGCTGGTAGTGGACATGGATCAGCGTAGGCACTCTGACCGGTCAGCTCCATGTCCTCATACACAGCATGCTGTGATACACGGTGTGTTCTGACAGCTTTCTACTCTTTACCTTTTCAGCAATTTGTGCTACACTAGCTCTTCTGTGGGATCAGTCGGAGCAGACAGGCTCGCCTTCACTCCCCACGCAAATCGGTGAGCCTTAGAAAGTCTATGATCGTGTCACTGGTCCACTGCTTGTCCTTCCATGGACCGCTTTCGGTACGTCCTTTTGGTACCCAACGCATACCAGGATCACCCCACGATTCCTGCTGTTCCTGACCCTTGTCAGAGTCGCTGAGATCCTTACACTGCCCATTTTTCCTGCTTCCAACACACTTTGAGAACTGACTCGTTACTTGCTGCCTAATAAATCCCACCGCTTGAACAAGATAATCAATATTACGTCAGTGGTTTTAAATGTAATGGCTCAAATAGTAAAAGGCTGCTATTCATTTTTTCTATTTTTATTTTAATGCTTGCCTTTTCTTGTCATTCATAAACGATATCATATAACAATCACATATTGTTTGACATTTATTTATTTTTATATTGTTTGTCTTATTTTATTTATTATTTATTGATATTCCTGACAGGAAAAAAAAAACACTACTTCCTTTATTAGTCCATATTTTCTATCCCACATTTTTTTCAGGCTTAAAAGGCAATCTTTATACTTATTTTAAAAAACTTGTGAAATATGTGTACTATCAAAAGGCACTCTTGGAAAATCCTGTACAAAGATATCAATAATGAATATAAATAACTTTTTCTTTCTAAATGCTGATGTTAACTTTTGAATTAAACTCTGAATTACGATCCTCTGGGTAAATGCTTTGTAATGATTTACGATTATTATTATTTTTCAACACGGTAGCATCTAAACCTTGTAAATGCTTTAAGAAAAAAAATAAAAAATAAAACGGCTTAAGCAAAAGCTTGCATGAATTTTACAAATACATGTGAAAATTTTACTATATCAGTTCAGCTTTATTTGAAAAAATTCTAGAGCATTTCACAGTAACAGCGAAGAGCTACCATGTAAATCTGCAGAGAATAGCGTGTCCTGACATCAGCTTCCACTATAAATGTCTTTTTGTCTGATGTGTGTTTTTGTGACAGCCGTTAAAATGCAGCGCTTATAAAACTCTCCCGTTGTTATGCGGCTCATAAATATTACTGTGTATATTTAGTACCGAATACTTCAACTGGAAATAGGAGTTAAGTCTTCCACTGTTGATCTATAATGCGGGGTGGGGGGGAGGGGGAGATAGAAAGAAAGAACGAGATGAAGAGCCTTCCTTCAGCACTCCGAGTATCAAAGTAAAACAGAAAGCTTCTGCAAACATTTAATACATGGAGCATTTATTGCTAGACAAGAAACCTTTTTTGTCTCTTGTATTTGCTGTGCTTCGTCTCTGTGCTCTGTTACGCCAGGCCAACGTCTCTTGCAGATTTTTTTTTTTATTTTATAGAAGACTCAGCAGTAAATTACTCCATTCAGACCAAAATCGTTATAATGAGCGTCTAGGTCGAATAGCGAATGTGACAAAAAGCAATTTAGCCCCGAATCATTAAAAGCGCAAATAAGAAGCACCGAGAGCTCACCGTTCACTACAACTCTGATATCACGGAAGTCAATCTCGCCTCGAGCCATAATGCGAGCCTCGCAGGTGTACACTCCTTCATCCGACTTCCTGATCCCTCTGATCTGCAGGTGGTTGTTATCCAGAGTCTTAAATCGAACTGTGAAGGCGGAAAAAATGATTTGTAGTGACAACCTATTTTAGGAGAATACCCGTCTCTGTCAATAATACATTATTTGCTTTGGTTTTCTTTTTTCTGGTTTAGAAGCAAAAACAGGATGGAAAAAGCAATCAGAAGTAATTACAGCTGTTTAAATAAATAAATAAACAAGTAAATAAATAAATAAATTAATCAGACCGGGTCCTACCATCTTTATCAAACTGGATTTTTGCCCTTTTGTGTTTCCATGTGATAGTGGGAGGTGGGGAGCTAATCACGTCACATATGATAACGGCATCGTCCCCTTCGGTGAACTCTTGTGGCGATGTGGCGTTTTTAAAGGTGATTTTTTCTGCAGGAGAAAAAATACACATAATTATATATTTTAAAAAAAAATAATACTATTTTTTTTTTAAATATTTTAAAAATAAAAATGGTTTGCACCTCTGTACTGTTTAAAAAATAAAATATTTTAAAAAATATATTATTTAAAAAATATTTATAAATATTATTTAAATAATTAATTAATTAATTAATAATAATAAAAAAAAAACTTTTAGGGCTACTTTTTGTATTTTGTTTAAAAACTTAAAGTCCACAGCAAGCATGACTAATAATAATTATCTGTTTTTAGTGTTCTTTTAAAATATATGGAAATCTATTAAAATAAATTTTCCAGCAGGAAACATAATGTGCAGGTTTTGTTTATAAATCCACTGATGTAATACAGAGCTAATGTTCAAGAAGTTACTGTCTAAATATTAGAAATAAGAAGTGAATAAAAAGGTTCTTATTTACACAGAAGTGACTGAATAATAAGAAATTTTTCATCCGATTATCCCTGATTTGAATTCCAACCCGTACACACAGATGTCTGCTATCAACCAGCTGAGAGGATTTGTGTATCTATTTGCGCTACTATTGTTGACATTACAGATAACTGGCAACGAGGATGATATAATAGAATATATTTGACAATATAGTGGGAAAGGTCTTGCATCTAGGAGAGCTGAAGTGAAAAATGGAACTAGCCGTACGGTATATCTTCACGTTCACTGTAGCCTCAGCTTGCTGCTCTCCGCTGTTGGCTACACACTTGTAAGTGCCGGCGTTATCAGCGTTTGCATTGTAGATAGTGAGCGTAGAGGAGGTCTCGTCGCTGCGGATCACCGTGATGTCCTGCCTGCTGGATTCGATCTTCTCTCCGCTCGGTGAGATCCAGTCGATTCCCTTCACTGCCCCGACAACTACGCCAGAGCAGAAGGCACCATGTTTAAAACCCAGAACAATTAACACAACATGTGTAAACGAATTCACCTAATATAAAACTCAATGCACTGTGAGATATAGACTGACCAGGCATAACATTATGACCACCTGCCTAATATTGTATTGATCCCCTTTTGCTGCCAAAACAGTCCTGCCCCGTCATGCACTGTGTATTCTGACACCTTTCTATAAGAACCAGCATTAACTTCTTCAGCAATCTGAGCAACAGTAGCTCGCCTGTTAAATCAGATCACATGGATCACGCCAGACTTCTCTCCCCACGTGTATTAATGAGCCTTGGTCACCCATGACCCTGTCACCGGTCCACCACTGTTCCTTCCTTGGACCACTTTTGATAGATACTGACCGCTGCAGACCGGGAACACCCCACAAGAGCTGCAGTTTTGGAGATGCTCTGATCCAGTCGTCTAGCCATCACACTTTGTCAAACTCGCTCAAATCCTTACACTTGCCCATTTTTCACAATTATAACCCCAAGTAATATATATTGTATATCCCATTCAAATCGACATATCGTCACTATAAAGATCCTCCACAAAAAGTTCAGTCTTTTCTTTCATTACATGCCAAAATTAAACTAGTTTAACTTAACTAGAAGAGACACATCCAGGGGTTTTAGGGAAATGATTGAGTTCTTAGCTCAGACACCGTCTACAGACATGTTACTGTCATGTGATCTATTAATAAATAAACAGAACTAACATGCACGATATAGCTATCGCTCATGATAAACAAAAACACCATCGTTGTGTATTAGGTGTATAAAGTTTGCACCATAGCGACTGTGTGTACGTCGTAAAGAAACGTGAGCAAATCGATCATTAGCAATATTAGCATTAATATTAACATTATTCCATCCTAGAAGACTCAGAATAATCGAAAAAACGTACCTTCACACAAAAAGAACTTGGACTCCCCGACGCTGACTTCTCCTTGTGCAGGTATAATGCTCACTTGTAGAGAAGCTGAAAAAAGAAGAACAGATTTTACGTAAGTTGTTATTTTTACATAATTGTCTGGTGGTCTGGGGGGAAAACCTTTCACACGGTCCAAAGGTGACATTTTCTTATATGCAGTTCTGAAAAAAACGATAGACTTTCCTGAAATGAAATATGTTGCTGCATAAATAAACTCAGCTTGTAACCCTGCTGCTTTTCACCCCGGGGTCATGAAACCCTGCCACTTTCGCAGTGTTAACCTCGCATTGCGGTTCCAAACCATTACAGTGTGAAAGGATGCTAGATGCTAGACATTACAGCTAGATGCTTAGCAACAGACACACAATTAGATATTGAACAGCGTGTACCTGGTATCACAGAAAGCCCATGTGTTGGTAAAATAGTGTCATTTGGAGCTAATAGGAGAGTTTAAGGAATAGTTATGGAATAAGGAACAGTTATAAACTCTATTCAGAACAAACAATGGCACAATTGGAAATAACTGATTTTTTAAGGAAATTACCTGCTTGAAAACCTGCTATGGGGCAGAATGGCAGACTACTGTAACCCTTACCCCTACTTTTTTTTGGCAAAAATGCAAGTGGTAGCACACTGTACTTATATAATCATGACTGTTGATGATGCAGATATGCAAATAAGAAAATTAATCCAGGGTTCAGGATTGTATTATGTGAAACATCAGATTATTAACAGCCAGGATTATGTTTTGTTAACCTGGGTAAAGTGTGAACAGTGTGAAATAAAATAACCCAGGAATCTGTTAACTTGGAGTTTATAATCATTCAGGGAAAATAGTTTCGAGTGTGAGAAGCCGTTATAAAAGAGGCAAAGTTCTGGCCTTTATCTCCAAATGAATGAAAATGGAGAAAGATTGTTGAGAATAATTCTATATAGTTTACATTTGACAAGTTATCACTTTAATGATCATCATCCACAGTTAAATTTCTTGTAATGTATGTCTTGATTACAGGATGTGTAAAAGCTCTTCTCTGTTTTGATGATGATGATGATGATGATGATGATAAAGCATCACAGACGTTTTCAGAGACGGGTCAGGATCCGATTCCAAGTTGAAATCGATTACGAAATCCATTCTGTGGCATGTAGCTATCCAAAAAACTACACAAAACAAGAGGTTTAGAAGTCTTTAAGCCGACAGACTGCATTTGTTAAACTGGCTTTTAACCAAACATAACCTTCGCAGGCAGACAGCCAAGACACCAGGTCTCTTTAATCAAGCTGGATACAAACAGATTAATTGTATTTCTACTCATGCTCCTCAGTGTGTGTAAATGTAACGCAACTAATCGGCTTCAAATCATATGAAACACAAAGAGTTGCTGCAGCTTTATGTATGGATTACTCTGATCAGGCATAACAGAATGACCACCTGCCTAATATTGTGTTGGTCCCCCTTTTGCTGCCAAAACAGCCCTGACCTGTCGAGGCATGGACTCCACTAGATCCCTGAAGGTGTGCTGTGGTATCTGATTTAAAGGATACTTTTGATAGATACTGACCACTGCAGACCAGGAACACCCCAGTTTTGGAGATGCTCTGATCCAGTGGTCTAGCCATCACAATTTGGCCCTTTTGGTCAAACTCGCTCAAATTCTTACGCTTGCCCATTATTCCTGCTTCTAACACATCAACTCTGAGGACAAAATGTTCACTTGCTGCCTAATATATCCCACCCACTAACAGGTGCCATGATGAGGAGTAAGTGTAAGCAGTGCCTGATCTGTGTACATACACTATATTGCCAAAAGTATTCGCTCACCTGCCTTGACTCGCATATGAACTTAAGTGACATCCCATTCCTAATCCATAGGGTTCAATATGACATCGGTCCACCCTTTGCAGCTAAAACAGCATCAACTCTTCTGGGAAGGCTGTCCACAAGGTTTAGGAGTGTGTTTATGGGAATTTTTGACCATTCTTCCAGAAGCACATTTGTGAGGTCACACACTGATGTTGGACGAGAAGGCCTGGCTCTCAGTTTCCGCTCTAATTCATCCCAAAGGTGTTCTATCGGGTTGAGGTCAGGACTCTGTGCAGGCCAGTCAAGTTCCTCCACACCAAACTCACTCATCCATGTCTTTATGGACCTTGCTTTGTGCACTGGTGCACAGTCATGTTGGAAGAGGAAGGGGCCAGCTCCAAACTGTTCCCACAAAGTTGGGAGCATGGAATTGTCCAAAATGTCTTGGTATGCTGAAGCATTCAGAGTTCCTTTCACTGGAACTAAGGGGCCAAGCCCAGCTCCTGAAAAACAACCCCACACCATAATCCCCCCTCCACCAAACTTTACACTTGGCACAATGCAGTCAGACAAGTACCGTTCTCCTGGCAACCGCCAAACCCAGGCTCGTCCATCAGATTGCCAGATGGAGAAGCGCGATTCGTCACTCCAGAGAACGCGTCTCCACTGCTCTAGAGTCCAGTGGCGGCGTGCTTTACACCACTGCATCCGACGCTTTGCATTGCACTTGGTGATGTATGGCTTGGATGCAGCTGCTCGGCCGTGGAAACCCATTCCATGAAGCTCTCTGCGCACTGTTCTTGAGCTAATCTGAAGGCCACATGAAGTTTGGAGGTCTGTAGCGATTGACTCTGCAGAAAGTTGGCGACCTCTTCGCACTATGCGCCTCAGCATCCGCTGACCCCGCTCCGTCAGTTTACGTGGCCTACCACTTCGTGGCTGAGTTGCTGTCGTTCCCAAACACTTCCACGTTCTTATAATACAGCTGACAGTTGACTGTGGAATATTTAGGAGTGAGGAAATTTCACGACTGGATTTGTTGCACAGGTGGCATCCTATCACAGTTCCACGCTGGAATTCACTGAGCTCCTGAGAGCGACCCATTCTTTCACAAATGTTTGTAAAAACAGTCTGCATGCCTAGGTGCTTGATTTTATACACCTGTGGCCATGGAAGTGATTGGAACACCTGATTCTGATTATTTGGATGGGTGAGCGAATACTTTTGGCAATATAGTGTACGTAAATTACACAAGGACTTTTGTGAAACCCGGTTGATTCTCATTCAAGGCATAAACAAAAGAAATATTAAATATGAAAACAGTGTTTCCATTAAACATACATCCGTGGCTCATTTTTTTGGTTGATTAGAGATAAATCAGGTACGTCTCAAGCTGCATGTGTTATATCCTTCCTAGTGTGTTATTATTCAAATTTTTTCCCTGTGTGATGCTTACGGAGTGCACAGCACTCCCAGAGACATTAAATTTCATGTTTTTATGAATTTCATTTCCTTTTCTCCTCACTTAATTTACATCTAAGTCAGCTTTTCTGTAATCCATCTCCAGAATCGGTTCTGTTGCTTACTTCTCGTTTCAGCTGAGTAGTGTGAACCTTGCCTTTTATGGAGTTGTGTCAGAGTCGAGAAATGCAAATCAGCCGTGTTGTGCACGTGTCCAGATATTTACGGGTGATTTAACATTTAACATCCATTAACATAAAAACAAACATTGAAATAAACGGAAACTTTTAGTTCAGCTTGGCTTATGAAAACAAGGGGTTTTTTGTCACAGAGACATTAAGGCACAGTAAAATTCTTTTTTTGCTTTGCTTGTTAGAATGCTTGGGTCAGAGCACACGGTCAGCTTTAATGTATCACCCTGAAGCAAAGTGGATTAAGGGCCTTGCTTAAAGGCCCAACAGTGGCAGATGGCCATGTTTGGGCTTGAACTCTTGACCAAGTGGTCAGTAACCTGCAACCTTGCTCACTGAGGCACGGCTTCCCATAGAATGAGAATAACACATTAATAAATGATGCACAATGTTAGAAAGAAGCCTCAATAAGATTTCCAAGACAGTTTTTTAAACTATATAAGACTCATAACAAATACACTATATTGCCAAAAGTTTTGGAACAGCCGCCTTTACATGCACATGAATGTAATATGGAGTTGTCCCGCCCTTTGCAGGTAAAACAGCTTCAACTCTTCTGGGAAGGCTTTCCAAAAGGTTTAGGAGTGTGTTTATGAGAATTTTTGACCATTCCTTTAGAAGCGCATTTGTGAGGTCAGGCACTGATGTTGGACGAGAAGGCCTGGCTCACAGTTTCCACTCTAATTCATCCCAAAGGTGTTCTATCAGGTTGTGGTGCAGGTCAGTCAAGTTCCTCCACACCAAACTCACTCATCCATGTCTTTATGGACCTTGCTTTGTGCACTGGTGTGCAGTCATGTTGGAACAGGAAGGGGTCATCCCCAAACTGTTCCCACAAAGTTGGGAGCATGAAATTGTCCAAAATGTCTTGGTATACTGAAGCATTACGAGTTCCTTTTACAGTAACTAAGGGGCCGAGCCCAACCCCTGAAAAACAACACCTGATTCCAATGATTTGAAGGGGTGTCCCAAAACTTTTGGTAATATAATGTATCAAAACCTGTTTTCCAGAATTCAGGGGGGGGGGTTTGTGGTTTTTTCACAGATCGCCACACAATTGTCTAATTGTGCTTATCAGACCTGATCAAAATCATCAGTCAGACACTACAATCACGTGTCCGCATCCAACGTCAAGGGAATGAAGTCGGTCATGCAGAACACCTCGGCAAACATGACAGGTGTTCGTTAATATGATTAACTCAGTGAGTCATTCATTTTTAATCTTTATGCCCAGTCAAGATAATGAAAGCTGTTTTGTTGTGTAACATCTGTAGTGTAATTACTGTTTATTTTTTTCCCACTGATCCAATAATGTGGCAGAAATGTAGCTGTTTGGAGTAATGTAGAAAACCTATGAGGAATCATCCACCAATGGAAACGAAGCAATTAGACAAAAAAAAATGATACTGAATATTGTTTCACGAAGCACAACTAACGAATTTATTTAACATTTCTGCATTCATTCATCATCAGTAGGCACTTTATCCAGGTCAAGGTCGATCTGGAGTCTATTCCGGGAACATTTACGCCCTAGATTGTCCATTCGAAGACACATTACATGTACACACACACTCTCAAAGACAGCTAACATAGCCATGTTATCAGAAGCTGGGAGGAAAACTCAGATGAACCGCATGCACAACACTAAGCTGAGATCAATACCTGAAAGTCTGAGACTACCTGCTGTACCGCCATGCGGCATTTACAAGAGTCCGAAATATATGACTACTTCATTCCAAATTGGCAAAATAAATCTGAAAACAAGAAGAAAAGCAGAGTACGTGTGAAAATGATGAATGATATGCACTGACTTTTAGTAAATGCCTGCAGGCAATCCAGTGAAAGACAGACTGCAGAGAAATATAAAGCCATGCAGATCAATATTTCAATCAAAGCAAAATAAAATCCGGTCCGGCTTGGCTCAAAACCTGTGCAGACAGCGTAACATTTTTCATTCCTTTGTTTGACCCGAAGAGACACTTGTAAAAAAAAAAAAAAAAGAATGGAAAGGGTGGGAGAACATGATCTGTGCCCAGGTGGGTGCTCTGTGGCTTTCAGACTTTGAGAGTAATTTAATAAAGCATATGAAGGGGAAGCTGGGCCAAGTACAATTAAGTCAGCACATTCGGTCAATACTGCTGCTAATGTGTTGTTTTTGTGGAAAAGCTATTTATTGTGTCTTGACACAGTTATTAGTCAGACCTATAGTACTGTGTGTACTAAGCGAAAAGAACGAATGCAGCGGGAAAAACACTGTCACAGATTGTCATTAATTATTTTCATAAGGCTTCTTCATTTAAAGTACTATACAGCAGATATGAAAATGACAGAAGTGGTCTTAAGGCTCTGACTCTAAGTGACGGCTGCGGCAGACCTTCATAAACTAAACAAATCTCTCTTTCAATTTTGTCGTAAATGCCACAACATGACAAGGGGACATTTTGTCAATAATGCTGACCCTGATGGTGAAATGATAATGTCAACTGTTGAGGAATGTTAAAAAAAACCCAGGGCACTCAGTTCTGAAGGTTCGAGTGAGCAAAAATGGAAGTCAGAATTGTTATATTACTGTTTTCACCAATCTGGATGGTCTATTATGAGTCGGTTCATAAGGGTCAGTCGCAATTGTAACACTTTATAACATTGTTTTACAGAGGTGGAACTGATGTCAAATATCTCACTCACCCACTCAATGATTCACCCACTCACTGGATCAGTGACTCTCTCAGTAACTTACCCACTCACTGACTCACTCACTCACCCACTCACTCACTCACTTGATCAGCGACTCACCCACTCACTTGATCAGTGACTCACCCATTCACTCACTCACTCACTTGATCAGCGACTCACCCATTCACTCACTCACTCACTTGATCAGCGACTCACCCATTCACTCACTCACTCACTTGATCAGCGACTCACCCATTCACTCACTCACTCACTTGATCAGCGACTCACCCACTCACTCACTCACTCACTTGATCAGCGACTCACCCACTCACTCACTCACTCACTTGATCAGCGACTCACCCACTCACTCACTCACTCACTTGATCAGCGACTCACCCACTCACTCACTCACTCACTTGATCAGCGACTGACCCACTCACTTGATCAGCGACTCACCCATTCACTCACTCACTCACTCGATCAGCGACTCACCCACTCACTCACTCACTCACTTGATCAGCGACTGACCCACTCACTTGATCAGCGACTCACCCATTCACTCACTCACTCACTCGATCAGCGACTCACCCATTCACTTGATCAGCGACTCACCCACTCACTTGATCAGTGACTCACCCATTCACTCACTCACTCATTTGATCAGTGACTCACCCATTCACTCACTCACTCACTTGATCAGCGACTCACCCATTCACTCACTCACTCATTTGATCAGTGACTCACCCATTCACTCACTCACTCACTTGATCAGTGACTCACCCATTCACTCACTCACTCACTTGATCAGCGACTCACCCATTCACTCACTCACTCATTTGATCAGCGACTCACCCATTCACTCACTCACTCACTTGATCAGCGACTCACCCATTCACTCACTCACTCACTTGATCAGCGACTCACCCATTCACTCACTCACTCACTTGATCAGCGACTCACCCATTCACTCACTCACTCACTTGATCAGCGACTCACCCATTCACTCACTCACTCACTTGATCAGCGACTGACCCACTCACTTGATCAGCGACTCACCCATTCACTCACTCACTCACTTGATCAGCGACTCACCCATTCACTTGATCAGCGACTCACTCACTCACTCACTTGATCAGCGACTCACCCACTCACTTGATCAGCGACTCACCCATTCACTCACTCACTCACTTGATCAGCGACTCACCCATTCACTCACTCACTCACTTGATCAGCGACTGACCCACTCACTTGATCAGTGACTCACCCATTCACTCACTCACTCATTTGATCAGTGACTCACCTAGTAACTGACTCAATCACTCACTCACTGAATCAGCGACTCATCCACTCCAGTCACTGACTCAATGGACTCAATGGATCAGTGACTCACCCACTCACTCACTGGATCGGTGATTCACCTACTAACTAACTCACTCACTAAATCAGTGGCTCATTCACTCACTGACTCAGTCACTGACTCAATGGATCAGTGACTCACCAACTCACTGACTCAGTCACTCACTCACTGGATCAGTGACTCTTCCACTCACAGACTCAATGGGTCAGTGACTCACCAACTCACTGACTCAGTCACTCACTCACTGGATCAGTGACTCTTCCACTCACAGACTCAATGGGTCAGTGACTCACCAACTCACTGACTCAGTCACTCACTCACTGGATCAGTGACTCTTCCACTCACAGACTCAATGGGTCAGTGACTCACCAACTCACTGACTCAGTCACTCACTCACTGGATCAGTGACTCTTCCACTCACAGACTCAATGGGTCAGTGACTCACCAAATCACTGACTCAGTCACTCACTCACTGGATCAGTGACTCTTCCACTCACAGACTCAATGGGTCAGTGACTCACCAAATCACTGACTCAGTCACTCACTCACTGGATCAGTGACTCACCAACTCAGAGACTCACTGCATCAGTGATTCACCAAACTACCACATACTGCAGTATATTATTGCCATTATATCAAAGCAATATTACAAAAGTTACAATTTTAGCTGCAGATAAAAAAAAAATCTTTTACGGTTACAATTACAATGATGTGGATTGTGAAAGAAATCTCTTTATTGTTAAATTGTGGAGCAACAGCAAAGTTATCTCTTTAGAAAGACTGTCTCACTATTGTCTAAGCTGCTGCTATAGAAACTTTCTGGCCAATCAGATTTGAGAATTCAGCAGCACTCTCAGCAGAAAGCAGAAAGATGTACCGGTTTCAGATATTTTAATTGCTTCGCTCTTATTACAAGGTTGCTGTTGCAAATTTGAGCAAAGCCTGGCCTCATTTATCTCATCCAGACATACTCAGCCTCCCCAGTATGCAGCTCAGACCTGGAGATGAGTGGTGCTCTGCATCAACAACACTGCGTCCTTGTTATTCAACATCTGCTGTAAGCATGTACCATGAGTTACATTTATTATATAAGATAATAAAATATCTGTGTGTTTTAAACAACAGGACGTAAACCAAAGGCCATTTTCATCACCCAAATGAGGATGAGGTTCCCTCCTGAGCCTGGTTCCTCTCAAGGTTTCTTCCTCATATCATCTAAGGGAGTTTTTCCTCACCACCGTCGCCTCAGGCTTCTCATAAGAGATAAATAATAACTTAACTTTAAATTTTATCATTCTTTCTAAGTTTCTATACTTCTGTAAAGCTTGTTAAAAGCACTATACAAATAAATTCAGTTGAAAAGAAAGAAGAAAAGAATGAAAGATAAAAAGGAAGAAAGAAAGATAAAAAAGAAAGACAGACAGACAGACAGACAGATAGATAGATAGATAGATAGATAGATAGATAGATAGATAGATAGATAGATAGATAGACATGTACAGAAAGAAAGAAAGAAAGAAAGAAAGAAAGAAAGAAAGAAAGAAAGAAAGAAAGAAAGAATAGATAGATAGACAGGCAGACAGACAGATAGATAGATAGATAGATAGATAGATAGATAGATAGATAGATAGATAGATAGATAGAAGACAGACAGACAGAAAGAAAGAGGAAAGGAAAAAGAAGGAAGGAAAGAAGGATTATGTTTATTAATTATGTATATTTATTCCAATTCTGTGCTCATCTGAGAAGACTTTAGAGATTACAAAACCTAGCACTGACTCATCAGACCGTCTCTCCACAGGTGACCGCTGGACTTCAGAGAATTAATCAGCACTCACTGCATTTCTTTACATGATTAATGCTTTATAATAAACATACAGTCATACATACAAATGCCTTTAAGTCTTCAACACAGTTCCAATAATCCATAAAAACATAATAGACATAATTAATTTATTAAAGCATCCTCTATTAATATTTAGGAATATTTTGGAAACATAAACACATGTTTTTTTATCTGGGTCTGAAAAACAGATCAAAACAGGAAAGTCTTTAGAAGATACACAATGTATACAACATGTTAAAGGTGTTAAAGAACATGAAAGAAAGATAGATAGATAGATAGATAGATAGATAGATAGATAGATAGATAGATAGATAGATAGATAGATAGATAGATAGACAGACAGGGAAGGAAGGAAGGAAGGAAGGAAGGAAGGAAGGAAGGAAGGAAGGAAGGAAAGATGGATGGATGGATGGGAAGAAAGATAGATAGATAGATAGATAGATAGATAGATAGATAGATAGAGAAAGAAAGAAAGAAAGAAAGAAAGAAAGAAAGAAAGAAAGAAAGAAAGAAAGAAAAAGAAAGATAACGTGTGTAATGTGGTAATAGCAGTGTTATATAGGTGTTATTTGATCGATCCAGGTAACACTAGCTGTACATTACTGCTGGACAATTTAACAAAATTACAACAATTGAAAGGTTTGTGTTTAAATGGTGAAATTCTGAAACATGATTGGTCAGGAGGTGTTCAGCTCTGACCAGAACACTGGAAGTAATTCAGATCGCAGATTATAGGTCATTCCTGTAATAAGAACACTTTACACTTTAATTGTATGGCTCACGCTCCACAGTGATTTTACCTCGAGGAAGTTGTCACAATTCCTACTACCATGGTTGCCATAGTAATAACGTTTCTCAGTGGGTGGTGCAATTAGCATAAAACTGGACGACAAATCAAAATGACACATTCTGGAGGGTGTGTAAACTTCAGCACTGCATCGTGTCATACCAGGTGAAGGAGAAACAGCTTGATCTCTTGGCGATGGTCTTCATTAGAATTGGTAGTCGCTGCATCAGGTCACTCAATATTTGCATAAACGATTCAGCTTTGTCGATAACTGGACATGTCCACATTTAATTCACTCTCATTTGCATTTCACGTATTGTTTGTTATATGTTATATATGCCATATGTTTTTATTTCCCAAGCACCTTTTTCAGACTTTGAATACATTTGTATATATAGAATATTGCATTTATTTTTTTATTTAAATTTTATATTTCTTTTATATTTTTTGATACATTTTGTACTTTTAAATACATTTGCATATATATTTATTTATTTATTTATATTTTTAATACATTTTGTACTTTTGAATACATTTGTACATCTAGATTATTTCATTTATTTCCCATTTATATTTTATTTATATTTTTAATACATTGGTATAGAGAGAATATTTCATTTATTTTTTCATTTATATTTTATATTTCATTTATATTTTTAAAACATTTTGTACATTTAAATAGATTTGTATACATAAATTATTTCATTTATTTGTCATTTATATTTTAATTCATTTGTATATATTGTCACGGGCATACCAACCTCAGCAGCACTACCATGCCCCCAATCACCAGAATACTAATCATGTCACTTGCACCTAATTACCCAACATTTATTTAAACCCCTCACTCGCCAGAGTCAACGGCGAGTATTAAGATTAGTGACTCGGCTCATGCCTTATATGTTCTGTTTACCTGTCGTGTGCGTGGATTACTCTCTGAGTTGTTATTGGCTGTGTGCGTCTTCAGAAAACCAGATAAGACCATTTAAGTTACATTTCGTTCATCTTTCTTTGACACTGACTTTTGTGGCTCAATAAAAGCACATTCACCTGACCTGCTGCACTCCGGTCTTCATTCCTGGTGTGCTGTTACATATATAGAATATTTAATTTATTTTTCATTTATAGTTTTAATACATTTTGTAGTTTTTAATATATTTGCATATATCATGTATTTTATTTATATTTCATTTATATTTTTTAAATACAATTTGTACTTTTGAATACATTTGTATATATAAATTATTTCATTTATTTTATATTTATATTTCATTTACATTTATTCATTTACATTTCACATGTATTTTCATTTATTTTACATTTATTTTAACATATTTAATTAATATTTGTAATACATTTGTATATATAGAATATTTAATTTATTTTTCATTTCTATTTCATTGCTATTTTTTACATACATTTTGTACTTTTGAATACATTTGTATATATAAATTATTTCATTTATTTTTTTATTTACATAATTTATATTTTTTATTTATATTTATCTTTTTCATTTCATTTATATTTTCTAATACATTTTGTACTTTTGAATACATTTGTATATATAGAATATTTCATTTATCTTTTTCATTTCATTTATATTTTCTAATACATTTTGTATTTTTGAATACATTTGTATATATAGATTATTTCATTTATCTTTCACTTCATTTTCATTTATATTTATTTTTCTTGTAATCTGAAGCAGTCTCTGGCAAGAGAATTTCCTTCAGGACTAATAAAGTAATAAATAAATCTTATCTTATCTTATATTTTTCTTTGAATTGGGACACTAGTGTCTATGATATCTGTAACAAAACTGTAACAATCTCAGACCATGCAGCGTGCAATGGCTCAGCAAAAAATATTTAGATTATTAATAAAACATATTAAAAGTCTATCAAATTCTACCAGTTAAAAAATACATAAAAATCTATTTCCATATATAAGAAATGTTTGATAATGAGTATTCTGACCTATTTTAGTATTTTAAATGAAAAAAAATGTGGCTCAGGTCAATAGGAAATCAATTGCAAAGTAGTGAAAAGATCAAGGTGATTAAAGTGTGTCAAGGAAGTTCAATAGGAAACCCAGAGCCCACGTTTCTGGTCAATGGACTGAAAAACAGCTGATCTATAATTTCCACACGAACACAAATGAGACAAATAAGCACTGATCAAATGCAAAAGAACATTGTGATAGCTAAAAAATATATGCTGAGATCTCAACACTCCATATTTTATTAAACCTTCACCCCGTTCTATGTGGAACAGATTTAAATATGAGATGATTTGAGCACGTTAAGCAGGTTAAGCCGTCCAATTAGCCATGTTTCCCCCTTGACGACGAGATCCTCGCGCTCATGTAGGTACGTTACCTTCCTGTGAAAGCAAAGGCTCGCTTAAAACCCAATTCGCCGCATTCCCGCTACGACGGCCCTGTTGCTTGGCAACATGAAATTGAGTGTTACGGTCTCAATGGTGTGCAGTGTATGTTAATGCTCTGGATGACGTGTCCAGCACTCCCCCAGTGACGGGTCAAAGGTCAGGAAGCTTCCAAAGCTGTGCATAGAGGGCACATTTTGCAAACAGAGCTTTCTCTGTTGCTTTTTTTCCCCCTCTCTAGTTTCCAAGCTATTGCATCGTGGTGTTTTTTTTTTTTTATTTAAACCTACTAAAATAACAGGGCAAAAGCGCTCCAATTATACTTCGCATGAGCAAAGGGTACACGCTGACTCATTTTAGCCTGCGTCTGGAATATGAAAAAAGGTTAATAGTTCATAGCGAGGACAACGTGGTTTTCGACTGCACTATCCTAGTAATTTCATTATGTTTCTCTCAGACAATGTCGCCTGCTCCCTGTCGTTTGATGCTCGCTCTGCAATGCTAATAAGGTCTAATCTTGTTGTTCAAACTATGATGAGCTCAGACAGCAAAACTCTTAATCTTAGATTGATTTCTAAGCAAAGGTATTCAGCTGTAAAATCCTCTATATTGTGTTATGATTGAATTTGCCGAAACATCTGTTAGCTACATCTCTAAGAAACCTTGAGATCTACATCGTATAACTACAGAGAGTATTTCGGTATTTTAGGGACTCGTACCTGTTCGGAAAACACACCTAGACTTACATAAACACTGATCAAATATAACATTCTGACCACTGAGAGCTGAAGTGAATAAGACTGATGATCTCCTCATCATGGCACCTGTTAGTGGGTGGGATATATTAGGCAGCAAGTCAACATTTTGTCCTCAAAGTTGATGTGTTAGAAGCAGGAAAAATGGACAAGTTTAAGGATTTGAGCGAGTTTGACAAGGGAAAAATTGTGATGGCTAGACCACTGGATCAGAGCATCTCCAAAACTGCAGCTCTTGTGGGGTGTTCCCGGTCTGCAGTGGTCAGTATCTATCAAAAGTATCCTTTAAGTCCTGTAAGTATCCTTTAAAGGATTTGCTGCTAATATCTTGGTGCCAGATACCACAGCACACCTTCAGGGATCTTGTGGAGTCCATGCCTCGATGGGTCAGTGCAGCAAAAATGGGGACCAACACAATATTAGGCGGGTGGTCATAATGTTATGCCTGGTCGGTGTATAAAATATCATTAAAACGCTGGCATTTTAAACACTTCTACTAATTAAGTGAATTTGCTTCTTGAGACCATTTCTGGTACTCCTAATGTCATTATATTTTGGTCTATTGTCTCTGAGGCTCAGAGAGTTAATGTACGAGATTAATAGAGATTTCCCAGCACTGCGTTTGAATGAATTTTGACATCGGGTGTCTTCCTTCAGCTCCAGCTATCGAATCTGGGTGTTTTTTTGTGTTGCTGCTGAATGTGTAAGACACCTGTCACATTACGCTAGCTCCTGGGCTTGCCTAAGCTGATTATCTTTCTCTCTCTCTCTCTCTCTCTCTCTCTCTCTCTGTGTGTGTGTGTGTGAGTGTGTGTGTGTTTACAGGCTGCACTGCTCCAGAAGTGGTGCCACTGCATAAAGGATATAATGAGCAGCTTAACAGAAGCCTGGGGAGAGTGTAGTCTGCTTCTCAAAAAGATAATTAAAACCAGTTCTGCTGAGCTTTTGCTGACCAAAGCTGTTTTTTCTGAAGCTTTTTACGCATATAGTGTAAACCCGATCTTTTTATCTTTCATCGTGACTGGCGTATTAGTGCGCGCTTCAAGACTAGTGTTTGTCACACTCCTGAGTGCTAACACTTAAACCCAAACTTCATGTCTCTTTTGAAGGAGACGAAAATACCGCGCTTTAAGACGACTCGTCCTGTGTTTCTCGTGCCGAGTGAAACCCAGCAGCGTGTTGTTATATAACCGAGCAGGACAGCTGTGTACGGGACTGATGTGCGTGGTTAATCTGCCAGCGGTTGTTAACTCGGGCTTGCATTTGTGTGCAGATCACGTGCTGTAGACCACAGTGACGGGGCCTGCTGCCCGTTGCCATGGAAACCTCCCTCCCTTTTCCCTTGGTCCCTCTCCGCTCGTAAAAGTGAGCGTGAATAGGAAATAAGGCTAGAAGAGCCCACCGTAGACAGGAGCAAAGAGCGTAGGCGAAGGGTCTGAGTGCGACAACATCGTATGTAGATCCTTAAAGCATAAATATTTAATCAGAAAGAAAGAAAGAAAGACCGAAAGAAAGAATCGGAAAAGCGGCTGCGCTCCAGACATCGCTGCCCGATCTCACAAAGGCTCTTGTGGCTAAATGGGAAAATCCCCACAGCCAAATCTTCTGGAAAACAAGTAGAGGTTATTCTAACAGCAAAGGAAGGATGGGATGTTTAAAAAAAGTACAAACACCGACCAGGCATAACATTATGACCACTTGCCTAATACTGTCGCTGCCAGCCCTGACCCGTCATGCACTGTGTATTCTGACACCTTTCTATCAGAACCAGCATTAACTTCTCCAGCAATTTAATCAACAGTAGCTCGTCTGTTGGATCGGATCACACGGGCCAGCCTTCACTCCCCACGTGCATCAATGAGCCTCGACTGTCCATGACCCTGTCGCCAGTTCACCACTGTTCCTTCCTTGGACCACTTTTGATAGATACTGACCACTGCAGACCGGGAACACCCCACAAGAGCTGCAGTTTTGGAGATGCTCTGATCCAGTGGTCTAGCCATCACAATTTGGCCCTTCGTCAAACTCGCTCAAATCCTTACGCTTGTCCATTTTTCCTGCTTCTAACACATCAACTTTGAGGACAAAATGTTGATTTGCTGCCTAATATATCCCACCCAATAACAGGTGCCATGATGAGGAGATCTTCCATCTTATTCACTTCACCAGTCAGTGCTCAGAATGTTAAGCCTGATAGGTGTATGTGCTTGCTGAGACAGCCAGGTGTCCAAAAAGTTTTGGCTATTCTGTTTAAAATCCCAACATTTGCTGCAATGTGCTGCACGGTCCATCTGCCCCATATTCCAGTACGGTAAAAGGAGCGGCTCAAGTAACGTGAGCTAGTTAAGTTGATTAATACAGACAAAGAAGTATAACTGGGTTGCGATAATCCTTATCCTCTCGTGATAACGTTTCAACCTCAGCAGCTTGATGGTGGACACTGAAGCTATGAGATGCACTGTTCTGTCTTCAATTTTAATGATATTACTGTGCCAAGATATTCAAAGAAATTTGTTCCAGTAATTTTACCTGCCAACCTTTATATGCTAGGGAGTATGCTAATACGTGGTTCTATATTTTTCTCTCCGGTATAAATGTAAGATGAATATCTCGAATGATCTGAGCTGTGTTTTGAGCGCTCTGATATTAACCGAATAACTGGCAACCTCGTCCCTTTTCCCCCATATCTAATGTACTCTTAAGGGCTCTTGGGATTCATGTATAGCCCTTGCTTTTTATTGCGGTGCATTCTAGAAAATGAATCAAATCTGTCTTAGCTAAGATTAGATAAACGCTATATATTATTGAATATTAATTATCTAGAATTGTTATGGATGCAAAGGGGAAAAAATTCGGCAAAGTTACAGCATTGAGGGGATTAATATAACCTCCAATCATTTAGCAAAAGTCCACAGGAAGTAGGGTTTAGTTTCTAAAAGCTAGACTTTACATCTGCTTGTCCTGCGCTAGAGATTCAACACAAAAAGTCGACACAATCCTACTTTCCACTAGTTTGTAGAATAAAAATAAAAGTTTATACCAGTGCACATGACACAAGATGAAAAATTATTCTACAGAAGAAGAAAATTCAGAAAAAAAATTGTAGCTGTGAGCAAATAAGAAGGAAATTAGAAACTTTTTTTTTGACACTAGCAGTAGATCAACACTGAAATGATCTGCCTCTGGACATTAGGCATTTCTAAAAGGATTATTCAGAAAATGTGCTCCTATTTATTTATTTATTTATTTGTATTAATCTACTTTATTTTGTTTGTTTGTTTATTTAATTGAATTAATAAATAAATAAATTTATTTATTTTAAGTTTGTTTTTTCAATTTTTTATTTATGTTACTATTTACTGAGTTTTCACAATCGCCACTATAATCGCCACTGATAATAAGATAACCCCCCCCCATACTCTCCTTAAATCTGATTGGTTATTTTCCTTTCTATTTTTCAGCTATTGGTTCTGGATAATTAAATCCTTTTTTATTAGTAAATCAAGCAAGCAAGGTAAAATCAATGATTCATACACCCTTTCCTAGGACAGCGAGTAAAAGCTCTGGCTTGAATCTGGCTAGGGTTTTCATTTTCTCTCATTATGTTTAAGCACAAGTAGAAAGCAGGAGAGTTATATAACAGCTTTGAGCTACACTTCAGTTTGCTCAGTTTGGTCAGCGTTTCCACAGATTCTGATTTTGATTCGGTCAATAAATACACTTAGAGTAATCATTCCGTTCATACGCATTGATCATAATTATAGAACACCAGACGAAACGTTTTGTTTTGCAATAGAAAGTAGGGTTTATTACGGTGGCGGAGAAGTGCAAAACACAATAACAAATCTAAAAAAACACAAGAAGTATTCAGACAAAGCGGAAAAGCTATGTAAAGTTTGAGAATGGAATTCTTACATCTGATTGGACGAGACATCTGTCACTCAGGATATACAGGAAGTAGGAAATTGTGTATCTAACTTTATTTATTGTGTGGAGTTCTGCCTTCACTTTAAACCATTTTTTTGATAGCACAACTATAAATCTTTTAAAGAAAATAACAAACGTATATATTTATCTTTATAAGAAAATGGAATTCATTCTGCTCTACTTTGAGGAAGGACATTCATATTCATATGTGATTTTAGATATACTGATAGCGTATCATGGCGTAGTTTACGATCTCTAAAAACACACCAGGTATGTATGGAAGACCAAACTATTCCAGATTAAGAAGTGCTATAAGAGCAGCTACTGCTGGACTTCCTGTATATCCTGAGTGACAGATGTCTCATCCTATCAGAGGGAAGAATTCCATTCGCAAACTTTGTTTTCGGATTTGTTATCTTGTTTTGCACTTCTCGGCCACCGTAGTTTATTTTCTTTCAAGTACAAATTAAAAGAATCCGACAGCATCCTGGATTCCCGAGCTACTAATTTTTCCACATCTATACAAAATAACCCCACACTGAGCAGATACGTTTCTCTGACACACTTCTCAGCTACTCGGTAAGCCGCAGAGCTCTGACAGCGGCCACATCCGACCATATATATACAGGCGATTTACACAGGGAGCCCATCAACATCTGCCTGTGCTTCACACGGGTGAGAAAACGCTCTCTGGGCTGAAATGTTCAGACAGTAATTCGCTTTCCTTGCTCTAATGGGACTATTTAAGGAGCAGGTAGCAGAGAAGAGCACGGGCAGACAGAACGAAGCACTTAGAGAGATTCGATAAGTGAACACAATCCTACTTTTCACTAGTTAGGCTTCATGTGTGCTCAGGAAAGATGTCTGTGTACTAGTTTAATGGAGCTCAGGTTGCATTTTTATAACAAAATTTAGATCAGCATCAGTTAGATAAGTGCATGTACAGTTAACACTAGAATTACTGGCATCTTTAAAAGAAACAGACAGTAATTGTAGGCTTGCGTAAAGCAAACACAACAAGAAATCATAAAATCATTAAAATTCTAGTGCTTTTTTATATTTAGATTAATAAAAAGACGACCCTCAGAAACCGTCCGAAACCGTTTAGAGCCAATCCCATGAACACGTAGCCAATACCTGCACATCTTGTGCCAGAAATCTAGGATAAACCCAAATGGACACATGAGAAGAAAGCAAACAGAAACCTGAGCTCAGGACCAAACTGGGGACCCCCCCAAAGCTACGAGGAAGTAATAGTACCCACTGTGCTACAAACACCCCCAAAAACCAATTTAAAACAAATTATCATCCTTGAAAAAAGAAATCTAATTACTCTGAAATTATCTCAGTCTTCAGAGACTCATGCCAGATGAGACCAGAACTAGATATATTTGGCCAGGCGGACCATCGTACAAGAAGGAGCATGTGTACACGTCGTAAAATATGGTGGTGGATCATTAGGGCTTTAGAGCTTGTTTAGCTGCTGATAATTCTGCAGAATTCCGCTAAATACCAAAAAACCTGCTTGCTTCTGCCAGGAGGTTACGACTTGGCACCCAACATGCATCCAAATCATACCAGAAGTGCTCCAGAAAATGAATTCGAAACATAATAAGCTTGAAATGTTTCGCACGGAGCATTCCCAAGATCCACCTACGACTCTCTCCAACCTTGTTAAACATTATAGTAAAAAGATTTAATGCTGTTACACTCCCCAGAGAAGGCTTCAACATATATTATGCCATGTGTATGAACCAAACAGTGTCACAAGTCTTTCAAAATATAAATAAATTTGTTTTAAAGGACTGGAAGTCATATATTACGCAACGTTACATTTTCTTCAATTAAACTGAAATAAAAGTCAGACTTCTTAGTCTCTCCGACTGAGATGAAAGTCACTCTGCAGGCATTAATTGTGTCCCCTTGACTGTGCTCTAACAAAAAAAAAAGTAAAAACTCAATCCATCATTCACGGAACGATAAGTACTACTCTCAAAAGGCTTCCCCTTTTTGCCAAGAACTAAAGAAATGGGTAGCGCAGCTGATAACTGACAATATCAGACCACTTCTAGGAAGGAACAATGAAACTTTGATGTGCTGAAGAAACTCACAGGAAGCATTAGTGAAAGTATTCCATCTTCAGGATATCTTCTTTCTGTTCTATCATCTTTTATAGCAATCCTCTTTGTCTAATAGATCTGTGCTCTTTTATGACTCATCCTGGGTATAATAGTGCTGTTCTCCGCAGTGAGGAAACGATTCTCTGAAATGTTCCTGAGAATAAGGGTATCAATCAAAATCGGCCTCTAAACCAATAGAAAACCAGAAAATATCTTGTTTCAAATCTCAAACTTTCCTACATCTATCACCAATACTAATAATACTTCGAGTACTAATAATAGAGAGAACCTGGTGGGTTAGTGTTTGGAGTTCACATGTTCTCCCCATGCTTTGGGGGTGTCTTCTGGGTACTGTTGTTTCCTCCACCAGTATAAAGTAGGCTGATTGACATCTCTAAATTGTCCACAGTGAGTGAATGGGTGTGTGAGTGGGTGGGTGGGCTCTGTGAGGGTTTGGTATCCTGTCCAGGGTGCTCCTCATCTTGTGCCCCATCAGACTCTGGGTTCATCAAAAAAAGAAATGCAGAAAAGATACTACATAGAAATGGATGTATGGATAGATGTATAGATGCCACTATTAATAAAAATAGTATATTCCTTAAAGGTTTATTACATCTTATCTTATCTATACTATATTATGGCCTGACCATCACACAAACAGCAATGTTCAGCAATGCACAAAATAAGTTCCATGAAGAATGTTGGAGCAGAAGAACTCGAGTATCCTGAAAAGATCCTTGATCTCAGCCCCACTCAACACTTATGAGATGAACTGGACCACCAGCTGCACCCCAGACCTCCTCACCTGACATCAGTGCCTGATCTCAGTGATACTCTTATGGATGAATGAGCACAAATCCCCACAGCTACACTCCAAAATCTACTGGAAAACCTTCCAAGAAGAACGCTGGCTATTATGGGTGTAGAAGATGTCTTAGGGTTGGTGTAAATACTGTTTAGATTCTATCAGCATTCACATTTACACCCAAAGTGGCTGTGGCTTAAACCAGAATGCATTCGTTTCTTTGTTTTTAATTATACAGGAACCCAACCACTATGCCCTCATAAATGCTGGAAAATTCTAGAAAAAAACAGCAATATAAATGCCAGAAATGTCCACATGGTTTGCGGATTCTGGCTCTGACTGTTCTACTGACTTTGTTGGTCTCAACTAGACAAAGGCGAGGGATTGTTGGGTTTCTCCAGCTTATGCATTATTTATTGTTGTTTGTAACGGATTTAGCCAGTTCCAAAAATATACAGTTAGTAAAGATGCTGTAAAGGCTTAGATAACGTACACTACCTATTCCTATAGGAATAGGGAATATATTCTACATCCACACAAACACACACTCTTATTTACGCCTCGGAGCAATTTAGCGTAACCAATCCACACGTTTTTTAGGAGTTGGAAAGAACCCAACAGAACTCAGAGGAAACTCCATACCAAGTTAAGGAGAGAAAAGAAGATCCTAGAGCTGTGAAGTGGCTGTGCTTTCCTGCTGAGCCACAAAGATTCACATTCTATATGACATTTCTTAAAAATATCAGCCTAGTCATGATGTTGTCTTTAACTCATACCGGCCTGTGCCATGTGTGAGTGTAGGTGTTCTGTTAGCGATCGAGGACGCAGGAGACTGTGAGCGAAAGATAAAGTGAGAAAATGAATGTGCAAAGTGCAAAGACCACATACACAGCTTGTGTAACTTTTTGTCATTCCCCCCCCCCCCCCCCCCCAAAGGCCTAAATTAATGAATCAAGATGATGAATGTGCTACTTATATAAACAACCCATTTATTTATTTTTTTATCAGATTTCTTTTTTTGCAGTACAAGACGTTCCTCACATGCTGTGGTCAAAGAGACGGCCATTAGTGCCTCATTATTTGGACATATCGCTACCACCACTGTCAACAAACTTCCTTTTCTTTCCTACTTATACCTCTGAGCCAAATTATATTTGTTCTGTACTGAAGTGCTAACCTTTGGCCATGTAATTTTTATGTCACGGCATTTGCATTCTGAAAATTCGGAATATTACTGTGTTACTATGACTATGAGGCACACTCATGGTTCAAATAAATAGATAGTTAGAAATTCAGTGTCTGCTGAAATTAACACCGAGGGCCATTATAGGAGCTAAAAAAATTTTCTGAACAACAAAAACACAGAATTTCTCGGCACCAGTGGATAATGAAGCTCTTATCAAACAAAAACCAGATAAAAGCAAATGAAGTTCAAGCTTTTAGGCGATAACTGAAAGCTTTAACACATGAATGCAGGTTCTAAGTGCAGTCATTCAGCTGTGTGAAGAGAGCGAGTGAACACAAAGAGAGCACATGAGAAGCCAAAAAGATCAACTGTAGATAAACTGCTGATCCAAATCCATAGAGATGCATGGCAGGCTAGAGGATTAGGTTTAACTGAGCAGCTACTTAGGCATTAATAGGCGTATTAAAACCACAAGGCCCCAAAAGGCCTATGACTTTATACTTTCTTTTATCCAATTTGTTCCATACAGTTTAATTGCTAGGGTCATTTCAGACATGGTATTTTTTATTAGAAATGACATTGTGCTCATAAAAATGTCAAAAATATATGCATCAGGCTCCTGACTGGGGCAACAAAAAAACATTCATCTATCGTCAGTGTGTTTTAAATATGAGTCCTGATGATGCTAAAGTCATACGTGGTTAGGGTTGGTTACCGAACTCGATAACGCCAATATTAAGCAGGTGGCCATACTGTTATGCCTGGTCAGTGTATGCTAAACAAACATTAACGTTAAGGTTATGTGAGATATCCGGAAACCTTAGTATGAAACCACCTTAATGTTGATTCGTTTTACTTTTTCATTTAATTTATCTCTCAGATAGACACGCATAACAGTGTGCTCACACTATGCGCTGGCTGTTGTAGTTGTAGGGATGATTTTGGGAGGTGGAGAGATTTCTATTTTGTCTAGTGTCTAAAATTTATAAATAAACAACCGTACGATGACACTGAGAGGTTTGAACTTTTACTGAAATAAATGCTACCGAAAAAAAATGCTACCGTTGGATCAAAATGTACCAGTCAAAATGTAAACGGTACCCAACCCTATACATGGTACACTAAGCAACTTCTGACATTTCTTAACTCCTATGTGTGGAAGAGAGCAGTCAGCACTTGTGGTCAGCTGCCATATCCTAAAAAGTGTAGTAGTATAACAATAGTATAAAATATGCTTTATTTGGACACACGTGGCTGAAACATGAACAGTGGCGGGCCGTGCATTTCACACCTAGGCCTTCACTGGTGTCCTTCCTGAATTAATCCACCTCTATACCATCATTATGACGCCACCATGGGCGTCACTAGGCCATTTTCTACTCAGCCCTCCTAAAACTCTGCGATTCTCTATAAACTGTACACAAACTCATGATCGCCTCAGTCCACTTTAAATTTCATATGAAAATGGCAGCAGACTTCGGCTCCTCCCCGTCTTTCAGCGCATTCTTCAATCCGTAGACCGCGGCCTCCAATTACCCAATCAAAGGACGGGAAATTGCTGACATAATCGTATGCCTGCTAGATGGCCCCAGTGATGCCAACTCGAAATCTGATTGGTTAAGGTAACAATTTCATTGCCACTTATTTTAAGCTACGGGCGCCTGCACTATTGATTCTGAAGGCCTTAAGGCAGATTTCTTTCACTCTGGGAACACATGATGTCAGCCACTGGCTAAAATATGATTGGATAAATACTCTTATCATAAATATACACTACTGGAAGCAGCGCAACCAAGAGAAAAGCTATGAAATGTAGAGAATGAGATTGGGAATAATTTAATACACATTCATGGAAAAATATATTAAATATATTAAAATGCAAGTCATTGATTCAGATCACTGCTGTTTAGGCCAGCAGAGAAGGCCTTGCTGGCCCTGACGGCCCACCACTGAACATGAATAGTCTTAATATGTTAATTAGATTGAAATAAACAGCTAAGCCAACTTCACTAGTGTAAGACTCTACATATGAGTGAGGAAATGGATCTAAATGATCTGGAACAGCTGAAACTGCTTCAGCATCCCCTCAGGACTCCATGTCTAATCAGTGTCTGAAGTGTTTGATTGTTCTCTATCTGAGTGATGAGCATGTTCCTTAGTTGCATGTTAAAGTAATTTACACCCGAATAAATTATTAGATGCTGATTAACTGTGTATGCTTTTAAGGGAATGACAGGGTTTAATCAAGGACATATAGACAGAGTGCAAGTTTATGATTTTAGCTTATCAGTTAGTAGACAGAGTCACGGGAGTCACTCCTGGTGGTCCAAGCAGCAGGATCCAGCACTCTCATAGCCATTCTAACCCAGCCACAGTAAACTCTCAGTGCCGGGTCCCAAGCCTGGATAAAATGGGAGGGTTGTGTCAGGAAGGGCGTCCGGGGCAAAATATTGAAAATACGTGGAATAAATGATCCACTGTGGTGACCCCAAACAGGGATCAGCCAAAAAACAACTACAACAACAACAACAATTACTAAATGGAGTCACGGTGATGCAGGGGGTAGTGTTTGAGCTACTGTCTATGTGGTGTTCTTCCAATGTGTCTCATTCCACTAGGTTCTCCTGTCTCATGCTATGTCATGGCAGACTGCCACTGCTACATTGACCCTAGGTGTGAATGAGAGTGTGAACATCTGTACTCTTCAAGGACTGGCATCCCATCCAGGGTGTATTCCCACTTCATCCTCACTGTTTCTGATACAGACTCGGGATCCACCAAGACCCTGACCTGGATAAAGCAGTTACCGAAGATAAGTGAATGAACCGTATTTTTTCATATTTAATAACAATGCGATTTTATTTAGCTAAACACATAATCACACATAATTGAAAAAACAATTCCTGTTAGAATATCTGTAATAACTGTATCAGAACCTGGCATAAATGAATCGTGATATGCTCATAAGAGCAAATGTGATTTCTCCTGTTTGTAGGACCTCAATGAAAGGCATTTCATGTAAATCATATCATACTAAGCACCATGATAAAGGTCATTAGGATTGACATAAGACGTCTAAAAGAAAAAATCCAATCTGGCAGCCCCAGATCAGTGCTTTCCTATTTTCATAAACCTCCATTATATCTCCTTATCCGAAGGTGGACAGCATTTCAATGCTTCCCTAACATGATGAGTAAGACCTGCATCTCCACCCACACAGAGAAATACTGGACAGTCCACAGACACCTGCAATCAAACTCATAAAGCACTGAGAAACACAGACCCCAAGGGTGGAGCAATAAGAAGGAGAAGATCTGTAGAAAGATATCTTAGTAATAAATAAAGAAATAAATAAAGACTCGATGAGACAGCATGTTTATCTTCATGGAAAAGAAAAGACTCTGAATCATGCTGTCAGGACAATATATATATATATATATATATATATATATATATATATATATGGCTGCATGGTGTGCTTAATACTGGCACGTAGGCACACTTTAACAGAAGCACTGGGGCTGGTTTGTTGGAAGAATATTCTACATGGTGATTTTTACTGGATTTTCTAACTCCTCTTTATTGAACAATTGGGTAGCAATCAAAGGCATACAAAGCCTTCCATTCCATGATCCGACTTCATTCCAGGTTTTGCCACCTTTACGCACCACAACCGCCAAAATAACATCTGTGTTTCCCCATCTGCCTGTTCGACACTTCATTCATCCATGACTACTCTAATTAGTCAGCTTCATGTAGTTAGAACAAGTTTTAAATTGAGCACCCAGTATCAGCATTCATTATCCTTGTTTCAGCACACATCCTGTTCATCACATTTCCAGTGTACTACCATGATCTTCATCCAACAAGCCCATCCCATGACCTCCAGTCAAAGTCACTTGATTACTAATGCAACTCATCTGCTTGTGGTGATTAATCTGAAATCTTTAGTGTCACTGTTTGTTCAAAATATCTAAACACAGAGATCACGAGTAGACATCCATAGCTGGGATTCAACTAATTGTAATTGAATGGAAGTCCAAACAGCAAAAATGACCACGATCTTAGGGTGTGAGGGATGTCCAGATTCAAACACAGCGATTCCATGAGCTTATGTATGTGGAAGAGGGCAAATATGCCCTTTCCTGTGATTCTCTGATGCTGCCCTTGTGTAACAGTATAAAAAGATGCATCTCAATGTCTCCTTGGTTTTGGAAGCATGTGGTAGCCTTCATCCTCCTTGCTAGGTAGTCATACGATAAAGCATAAACTGGCCAGGCAGTGGGATCCAATTAGGATGTGGAAATGGACATAGGAGGTTTCGAGCCATCTTTAATAGAAATGAACAGCAGTTCAAGGAAAAAGGGAAGCTGGGAAGCTGTGGCAAACACCTCCAAGAAATAACATTGTAGTACTGTCACATCACCACCCACGTCACATAACAGGCTTCACATCATCCAAACTGACAAGTATGATCCTTCCAAGAGACAAGGTTACCTGATACAGTATTCCCTACTGCTAGAAATTCTAATCCCTGAGCTCAAGAAGGTCTTTTGTAAATCACTGTACCTTACCTTGACACAGAGCTGTAACACTGACCTGCTCACATCCTCCTTTCTCACCCTAATTCACCTGCTAACACCAAAGCCATGGAAGAACTGTAAAAAAAAAAGGTCAAGGCCATCTCTGACACAAACCCTCCACATTTCCTACATCTGCAGAAGAAGGAAAGTGCTCTTCATCTCTGCATAGATTATCATCTGTGCCAGTAAACTACAGTTCCCAACCTCTTCTGGTGACCTCAGATCTGAATGAGCCGTATGCTCTGTCCTTGCAGAAAGCCCAGGATTAAATACACATGCTCAAAAATTAAAGCTTGACTTGTTCCATGAAATATTTCCAGTCAAAAACGTAGTCTTGAACACTGGCATATAGCAGAATGCAGCAGAGCTGGCAAAATATTGACTGTTCAGGGAAAAGCTTCCAAGAGAGGCTTGTGTCATATCTGACAGGACAACAGATGGTGGAGAGACGCTTCTCCTCAGTACGCCAGCTACAGGCAGCTAATTATTAATAGTCCTGCCAAATTTTGGCTGCTCATTCAAAAGGTACTGTGAGGAAAGCCATCCCAGTCTTTCATATATAATCAGAGCTCTTTATAACTGAAAGGATAGCATTCCCATTACATCTGTGGAATAACTGCTGAGCTGCCTGTCTCCCAAACCTCATCTATATGATTAGCAGACTAAACGACCAATGTGCACATATTAGGATTCAGTTCACTGAAAAGAAGCCAACTGTATTGATCAAACTCTTTACAAGGCACAACGTTTGATTTCTGCTGCACTGTCTTTTCTGCATGTTGGCAATGAAGCTTAAGTTTCATCAATGTGTCTGTAAATAACACTGCTAGCATTTTTATTATTATTAGGTGGCTGAAGGCAGCACCATGATGCTCAGAGATACAGTAAGTGTTGGCTGAAATGTTCACGTTGGCACTATCGACGTCCTTCTAATTTCCCTGATATCATAAACCCCTGGCAAGTGGATCGGTGAAAAAAGATGAGAGGTTTGAGGTTCTTCACAATATTAGACAATAATAACATCTGTTCTTCCAATGTTAGACATTTTCCACTATAATACTGACAAAATCTCACAAGAAGCACCACAAGAGGTAACGCAAATTGTTAGCTGCATAGGTATCTCAGCTAGCATTATCTCAGCTGTTAGCTTGTCATTTTACTTGCTACAATATTAATAGCACCTATTTAGACGATCATATTATAGATCAGAGGTTGTTCCTTTCCACGTGTTTGGCTCACGCTGTAACTACAGCTTTTCATTTTCCAGCCAATTTAACCTGAACTAGTAGCCAGGCGAGCAAGCAATCATGTGCTGCCTGAAGCAGGCATCTGTTATCTGCAAAGATGCTTTCCATCCAGTTACTGATATTAAAATACTGATAGCTGATAATAATAATACTAATAATAATAATAATAATACTGCTCGAATGGTCCAGCTATCTCTCAGGGTACAAGGTAGGTATACACTGATCAGGCATAACATTCTGATCAGTGAGAGGTGAAGTGAATAACACTGATGATCTCCTCATCATGGCACCTGTTAGTGGGTGGGATATATTAGGCAGCAATTGAACATTTTGTCCTCTAAGTTGATGTGTTAGAAGCAGAAAAAATGGGCATGTGTATGGATTTGAGCGAGTTTGACGAAGGGCCAAATTGTGATGGCTAGACCACTGGATCAGAGCATCTCCAAAACTGCAGCTCTTGTAGGGTGTTCCCGGTCTGCAGTGGTCAGTATCTATCAAAAGTGGTCCAAGGAAGGAAGAGTGGTGAACCAGCGACAGGGTCATGGGCAGCCAAGGCTCATTGATGCATGAGGAGAGCGAAGGCTGGCCCATGTGGTCCGATCCAAAAGACGAGCTACTGTTGCTCAAATTGGTGTCAGATTACACAGTACATGACTGGTCAGTGCTGTTTTGGCAGCAAAAGGGGGACCAACACAATATTAGGCAGGTGGTCATAATGTTATGCCTGGTCGGTGTACATGAGGACTCTTCTTTGTGGTAAAATGGTAAAACATTTTGGTAAAACATAATGGTAAAACAGTCACTGGAGGCATTTAAACCATGGGTGAAGATCTTTCGGAAATTAGCACTAATTTTATTCTATTTTCCTCAACAAAAAAAAAATGTTTGTCTGAATGCTATATTTCCTCCCAACACATTTTGAGACTCCTAGTGAACCAGTATCGATGTATGTATCGATTCATTGATGGAGACTTTAAGCACTTTTATACATCACTCTGGATAAAAGCGTCTGCCAAGTACCCTAAATGTAAATGTAAAAGTGATGCAGTTAGCTTAGAGAATTTATTTGCCTCTACACAGTCAGTATAACAGAAGCAAGAACAAATTTTGTTCTGTTCTGTCATGTTACTGAGCCTAATGTAAAAATTAAACAATCAAAAAATAATTTAAGGTTTTGAAAACAACTTTATAAGTCAGATATGTTTATGACTTAGGAGCGTCTACATCTGGAAAAAACTGCCAGATGTTGCAGTTGTTGAATTTTGACAACCAATAAAGAAGGAAATATCTGTTTTTGGCTACCTGAACTTTAAGAAACCATTATTAAATTTTGTGAAAAATGGGGAATTATTTACTTTTTAATCTTGCCTAAGCTTTCTACAAATATAATGTTGGATAAACAGATTTAGACAGTTAAGCTCATTAAATATGTACTAAACGAAATAATCAGAAAACACAAGGACAACTCAGACAAAGCGGAAAAGGTAGGTATAGTTTGTGAACAGAATTCTTCACTCTGATTGGACGAGACACTCAGGATATACAGGAAGTCCAGCAGTAGAAAGTGGATTGGTGTGTGTATGAACACAGCTCTGCTCTTATAGCGCTCCTTACATCCTTTAATCTGGAATAGTTTGGTCTTCCATACATACCTGGTGTGTTTTTAGAGATCACAAACTAATCTTTACGCCATGAAACGCTATCAGTATATCCAACATCACGCCATATGAACATCCTTCCTCACAGTAGCGCTGAATGAACTCCATTTTCTTATAAATATAAATGTTTGGTATTTTCTTTAAAAGATTTAAAAATGGTTTAAAGTGAACTCCACACGTCTCATCCAATCAGATGTAAGAATTCCATTCGCAAACTATACCTACCTTTTCCACTTTGTCTGAATCGTCCGTGTGTTTTCAGATTTGTTATTTTGTCATTTGAGAAGATGCAAAGAGGGGAAACCCGGTCAAATGTGGTCAAAGCGGCTAAATAATAAATGAATCTCTTTCTATACTTGGCACTGAGATGGCACTATTAATATCAGCTATTAATGGCTTGCAGTCCACTTGCACAGAGAACCACTGTATCTAAAAAATAAAGGGCTTTAGCAACACTTGCTCAGTCACTCACTCACTTTCAGTAACTGTTTTATTCACACCTTGGGGCAATTTCTCTGATCCAATCCACCTACCGAAATGTTTCGGAGAGGTGGGAGGAAAGCCAGAGAATATGCAGGAAACCCGCAAGGACACGAGGAGAACATGCACAGAAGTAACCTGGATTCAGGATCCAAACATAAGGCAGCAATACTATCTGCTACAGATCTAGTTTTTGATTCTAGAGGCGCACAAAAACACCCGTATACGTAGCAACACATGAATATTAAAATGCTTGAATGTCTTGGAATTATCACGAATGATCCATTCCTGTTATAATAAGTCTCTTTATGCTACTTGAATGCAAACACATGCTGGTATTTTAATAAAATGATCGACCCCCAGTATGCACTAAGACTCCTGTTCATTTTTCCAAAATATGAAGGTAGGTTATTATTTTTTTTTTAACCAAAAGCCTATTTGTAGCGTCCATTTTGAATTTCTTCACCATTTTACACTCCACAGTGGTGCTAGTTTGTCTTGTCTCATTAATGCTCTTCCCTAGCCTAATAATGGAATGGAATATCATAGAAAAAATATCAAAACTGTTATCTTCAAATTAAATGTTGATATCAAACCTGTTCCTGCTCTCCGAGATGCTCCAAGTGCTTATTCATAAATTTGAAGGTTTTTGTGTGTGTGGGGGGGGGGTTGGGGTACAAAGCCAACAGCGTGCTCAATAATTTTAAGATTTACGGCGATAAAATACACTATATTGCCAAAAGTTTTGGGGGCGTATGCCTTTACATGAATGTAATATGGAGCTGCCCTGCCCTTTGTAGCTGCAACAGCTTCAGTTCTTCTGGGAAGGCTTTCCACAAGGTTTAGGAGAATGTTTATATGATATAATGTTTATAGAAGCGCTTTTGGGAGGTCTGGCACTGATGTTGGACGAAAAGATCTGGCTCGCAGTCTGCTCTCTAATTCATCCCAAAGGTGTTCTATCAGGATGAGGTCAGGACTCCACACCAAACTCACTCATCCATGTCTTTATGGACCTTGCTTTGTGCACTGGTGTGCAGTCATGTTGGAACAGGAAGGGGTCATCCCCAAACTGTTCCCACAAAGAGCATGAAATTGTCCAAAATGTCTTGGTATGCTGAAAGAGTTCCTTTCACTGGAACTAAGGGGCCAATCCCAACCCCCTGTCAAACAACACCTGAATAAATCAATGATTTGGATTGGTGTCCCAAAATGTTTCGCAATATAGTGTAATTCATTTGTATATACTGATTGAAAATAAATCGATTTCTGTTCCAGCAATGTAAAAAGGGTTAAAACACACAACATTAGTCAGAGTAGAGTAATGCAGAATAACTTTTCCTCCGTTAACAGAAGCAAGGCAGTGGATGTGCTACGCAATCATGTCACCGAGGATGAAAAAAGCAGCAAAGTGACCCTGATCCGTCACCGAATATTTACAGAGCAGCAGCCTGAGGGCAGCCGAGCGTATAGAGAAACGCAAGCTGTGCTCTTTGCACTTACTACAGAATGACGTAGCAACTTTCCTGACTGAATGTCAAATAATACAGTACTGCTTCACAGTTCACACGACTATATGATTAAAAAAAAACAAAGAAAAACGCCATAATTAGAAAGAGTTCGCCTATTAGACGATAATTAAAAGCAATCTTTCCATTGATATTTCATCTTCTGGTTCATATCATCGTAATGAAGGTATTCCCCTTTGCCTAATTCATACATTGTGTTTCAGATTAGATTCTTTCTATGAAACATAATTAGTCTAGAGTATCTCACTGAATGGTGTAGGGGAAAGAGAGACGTTGTTATGACAGGATTGTGATGGGGCTCGTTATGAGGAAACTCCAAATGATTCAGTTTCTTCTTCAGGCTTGAAACAATAGCATGGATTTTAAATTGAGTTCATGCTATAGCTAAAAGCAAGCATGTCTGTTTTCTTTTTCTCTAATTCTTTCTCTAAATCTTTTCAGACAGTACATGAGAAATCAGTGTGTACCATCAGGAAGAGTTTCTTCTACCCTTCTATGGTTTTCCATTTCATATTTTTCCTAAAAGTGTTTTGTGTTGTAAATCGTTCGCAATTCGCAAATGCACTACAGAAAACTGAATTTCATCACCAGCAACTGCGATAATCTTCTGTTTCTCATGCTTCTATTGTTATATTAGATAAATCAGTTTAAAAATAATAAACACTAATCAAAACATTACATAGATAGATAGATAGATAGATAGATAGATAGATAGATAGATAGATAGATAGATATAGAAATAGACAGGCAGACAAACAGACAGTAGATAGATAGATAGATAGATAGATAGATAGATAGATAGATAGATAGATAGATAGATAGATAGATAGATAGATAGATAGATAGATAGATATAGAAATAGACAGGCAGACAAACAGACAGTAGATAGATAGATAGATAGATAGATAGATAGATAGATAGATAGATAGATAGATAGATAGATAGATAGATAGATAGATAGACCGAAATAGACAGACAGACAGACAGACAGATAGATAGACAGACAGAAATAGACAGACAGACAGACAAACAGACTGACAGACAGACAGATAGATAGATAGATAGATAGATAGATAGATAGATAGATAGATAGATAGATAGATAGATAGATAGATAGATAGTAAAGAAAATTATATTTTATATAATTGTTCAGCTTTAAGATGCAGCACAGTGTTAAAACCTTAAAAAGACTATGCAAAAAAGTATAGACAGCTAGTTAGCTAGCTAGTAATGATGATCCTTTTGCGGAACAAATGTCTGAGGCAATATATTGTGTCTGAATCCTCAACAAAAGGCATCAAGTCGAAGAGGCTTTAGGGATGGCTTATTCTCTTTTCAGCTGTCAATCATTGTGACACTAAACAATCGTAGGAGTCTGTGAGCTCATGTATGAGGAAAATGGCAGATAGCGCTTTCCTCAGTGTGCGATACACGCCCCCGTGACACCGCATTAGCGGCAGAAGACGAGGTTAGCCGACTCTGAGAAAGCATGTGTTAGCAGGGATGTCAGCTGTCATGTGACAGGAGAAAGCAGGCTAGTGGGTGGGAAACTGGCAGAACTAGCAAACCGAGGAAAATCGTGAGACTGTGGAGGAGGGGTGGGGTGGTGTGGTTTGGGGTGAGGGGGGCAGGGATGGATTCAGCAAGACATCTTGGGTGTTTTTTCTTTACTTAAAATATTCTTCAAGTCTTGCTAGCGTAATGATTGGTTATCAGCTAGTTTTTGTTTAAAATGACGGAATTTTTCAACAGCCAGAGACTAGTTATCAGCTAGTTTTGGTTTAAAATAAAAAAGGGACTGTTACTGCTACTATTTTAAACACTGAAGTTTTCCTGCCCCTTCACAGCTTCTTCTGTCTGTAAGGTTTAATCATCCTAAGGGGCGGGGGGTTTCTGGGTGAGGGGGGCAGGAATGGATGTAGCAAGACATGATGATCTGTGGTGTTTTTTCTTTACTTAAAATAGTCTACCTAGCGTAATGATTTTCTCTCCATATGTTTAATTAGTTTTATTAGTTAAACAATGCTAAGTTTTATATTTATTAGTGTTGTGCTAGTTTTGGTTTAAAATGCAGGGACTGTTCAACAGCCAGAGGCTAGCTATTAGCTAGTTTTGGTTTAAAATGAAGAAACTGTTCAACAGCCAGAGACTAGTTATCAGCTAGTTTTGGTTTAAAATGAAGGGACTGTTCAACGGCCAGAGACTAGTTATCAGCTAGTTTTGGTTTAAAATGAAGAAACTGTTCAACGGCCAGAGACTAGTTATCAGCTAGTTTTGGTTTAAAATGAAGGGACTGTTCAACGGCCAGAGACTAGTTATCAGCTAGTTTTGGTTTAAACTGAAGGGAATGTTCAACAGCCAGAGACTAGTTATCAGTTAGTTTTGGTTTAAAATGAAGGGAATGTTCAACAGCCAGAGACTAGTTATCAGTTAGTTTTGGTTTAAAATGAAGGGAATGTTCAACAGCCAGAGACTAGTTATCAGTTAGTTTTGGTTTAAAATGAAGGGAATGTTCAACAGCCAGAGACTAGTTATCAGCTAGTTTTGGTTTAAAATGAAGAAACTGTTCAACGGCCAGAGACTAGTTATCAGCTAGTTTTGGTTTAAAATGAAGAAACTGTTCAACGGCCAGAGACTAGTTATCAGCTAGTTTTGGTTTAAAATGAAGAAACTGTTCAACGGCCAGAGACTAGTTATCAGCTAGTTTTGGTTTAAAATGAAGAAACTGTTCAACGGCCAGAGACTAGTTATCAGCTAGTTTTGGTTTAAAATGAAGAAACTGTTCAACGGCCAGAGACTAGTTATCAGCTAGTTTTGGTTTAAAATGAAGGGACTGTTCAACGGCCAGGGACTAGTTATCAGTTAGTTTTGGTTTAAACTGAAGGGAATGTTCAACAGCCAGAGACTAGTTATCAGCTAGTTTTGGTTTAAAATGAAGGGAATGTTCAACAGCCAGAGACTAGTTATCAGTTAGTTTTGGTTTAAACTGAAGGGAATGTTCAACAGCCAGAGACTAGTTATCAGCTAGTTTTGGTTTAAAATAAGTGGAAGGTTCAGCAGCCAGAGACTAGTTAGTTAGTTTTTGGTTTAACCAGCCACTGCACTGGCACCATAAATAAATGTCCCTCATGGAGTCTTAGTTTAGATTTAAATGCTACTATTTTAAACACTGCAGTTTTCCTGCCCCTTCACGGCTTCTTCTGTAAGGTTTAATCGTCCTGTGTGGTTCACAGCAATTAAACATTTATGTCATGCTGTCATCTCCAACCACCAATTTAGCTAAAAGGGTGATGTGTCTTTCTTAAATGTATGTTGTTATGAAAAATTCCCTTCAATACAGCTTTTCTGTGCCGAAAAAGTTAACGACTAGTTGTCTAATGAACACATCATCTGAAACATCCCGGCTGTCTGAAGCCGTTTGGTCCGTTCTCCGTATGTAACATCCGAGAGAGTACAAAGATAACACAGTAGGGTTCGTGACACATCCGGCTTCTGTTGGCCAAGCAAGCGTGACGCCTTTCAGACAGTGGAGGTCACTGAGTCATACTGGACTTTACACCCGATGAAAAGACAGAATAAAAGAGTACTGAGAATCAAGAGGCAAAAAAAAAGAGGACAGAGCCGGACATTATCCATTTTCATTGTGATGTTATATGGACGGAACAAGTGACATTATTTAACAAGTGACATAAATCTGTGTAAAAACTGATAACAAATTTTTGTATAATTAACTCCAGAATAATTGGCACCCTGACTTAATTTGTTTAATTTCACTCTGAAAATATGAAAGAAATCCAACCCTTAATGAAAGTAAATTTATTCAAAAAAAAAGGGAAGGAAAGGAAAAATATAAAATATATAAATAGATATAATATGAAAGAAATTTAATCCTTAATGAAAGTAAATATATTTTAAAAATGGAAATGTTAAATATTTAAAAATATACATATATTAACAAAACCACATGGAAAACATGGAAATTTAATTCAGTTGGCAATATTAAATCTCAAAATATCATCACAGAAATGCATAGAAATGTATCGAGCTATACATCTACACCAGCCCATGTCATGTGCTTACATTCTTGCCGTCCTCATCTGCATGAACGGTTCTCATAAGTGCCCTCTATATGCATTAATGGAGAACCCTGCATCGATGCAGACTTGACTGCGCTCTCTGACCCAAAGCCCTTGAGATTATTAGCTGTGAACAATCAGAGTGGATTGGAGAGCAGGGAGCAACACGGCGATTGCAGCAACGTTCACTGTGCCTGCTGTGGTTAATTTGGCATCAATTGTAAAAGAAAGAAAGACTGTTGTTGTTTCAGTTTGGGAGATTTCTTTTTTACAGCCAGAATTAACCATCTGCCTATGTCAGCTCCCCCTTTTACCCCAACCACAAGACATAAAGTGACTTCTTTACTGCTCGCTCAGCCTTTCGCCTGACCGTATGCAAAAGTGCATCTAGCAGCATTTTTATCATTTAATATATATCCTTTTAGCATAGCAGTTTGCGTGATAATGACTTCTGCATGAAAGGAATGAGAATTGTGGTGGCACTACGACTGAGATAACTCTTCGTGATCTACCTCTAATACTCTGAAAGGAAGGACAAACTGTATTTCTGTCTAATTAAACATTTTTGGCTGACAAAATACCAAGCTTGCTAAGCATCACTGGCAAAACTTGCATCGCTTAAGGAATAATAAGCTAGCTGCCACTGTGTGATTGTATATACAGTAATCCCCCGTTTATCGTGGGGGTTACGTTCCAACAACGAAAAACGATAAACGAAAATCCGTGATACACGGACGCCATCCCCAGATGCTTTTTTTTTTATTGTTTAAGCTGCAAATTGCCCTCCCACACTCTTTAAACACACACAGAAAACATTTGCAAGCATATAGCGAGATGGATTTGGGGTAAATTCGTAGAAATATCATTTTTATAGTGAGTACTGTATGTATGTATGTTCCTTGCCAGAAGCCTTAGAAGGTGTAGAGCGTTTGGGGGCATAATAGGGCTTGCAGAAAAACCATAAAAAAAAACAAAAAGTGTGCACAGAACAAAACTAAAGTGACACGCAAAAAACTGGGATGCTGGAGAATTCTGCTTCCCTTTCCCCAAATGCACACAGCCAGCAGCCAGTCACAACCGTGATTAAATGAATGGGACATTCCGATTGGCCAGTCTCGTTCCTCCAGCCGTGCTGTATTTTGATTTTCAGCATCCCCGCACCACGCTTTCCTAAACAACGCTAAGTGTTCTTATTAACATTCCACTTCATTTGCAATTAATGTTTATATTTTGTAATTAATAATTATATTTTTATTAATAAATTACCTTATTTCAACATAAAAACAATTCACTATAAAGTTTGCAGATACCAAATAAAAATCTGCAATATACCGGGACCGCGATAAATGAACCACGATATAGCAGGGGATTACTGTACACTACATTGCCAAAAGTTTTGGGACACCCCTCCAATTCTGAGAACTCGGGTGTTGTTTTTCAGGGGTTGGGCTCGGCCCCTTAGTTCCAATGAAAGGAACTCTTAATGCTTCAGCATACCAAGACATTTTGGATAATTTCATGCTCTCAACTTTGTAGGAACAGTTTGGGAATGATCCCTTCCATAAAGACATGGATGAGTGAGTTTGGTGTGGAGGAACTTGACTGGCCTGCACACATGATTTAGAGCGGAGACTGAGAGCCAGGCCTTCTCGTCCAACATCAGCGTCTGACCTCACAAATGAACTTCTAGAGGAATGGTCAAAAATTCCCATAAACACACTCCTAAACCTTGTGGAAAGCCTTCCCAGAAGAGTTGAAGCAGTTATAGCTGCAAAAGGCGGGCCAACTCCCTGTTAAGAATGGGATGTCATTGAAGTTCATGTGCATGTAAAGGCAGATGTACCAAAACTTTTGGCAATATAGTGTAGTTAAGCATAAGGGAAGTAAAGTCAAGGCCCTATTCATCAGTTCAGATGGAAGTAGCAGTAAAGTAAAGTTCACACAAATCATAATTTTACCTTATTCTGTGGCTTTTTGAGTGTGCCCTAACACTAGGACACAATACAGCAAGCAACAATCCTGAATCGCAATCTGTGTAACAAAAACTTGCGTAAAAGCATTGTTCTGTAAAAGTATGCTCTCAAAAATGGAAAAAGCAGCTGTTCTGGCTGGATTATTTTTCCATGAGGTGCTGAGGTAATATAAATATTAGCCACCAATCTCTGGGATTTTTTTTGTCCCATCCATATGTCATGTCAGTCATTTTCTATAGACTCTTCATACCACTGTCTGAACTGATTACGCCCATCGATCAGCCATAACTTTAATACCACCTGCCTAATATATATTGTAGGTCTCTTAGAGCCAAAACAGCTCTGAACCTTTGCATCATGGACTGCACAAGACCTCTGAAGGTGTGCTGTGGTTCTGGCACCAAGACATTAGCATTGGTTCCTGTAAGTTGTAAAGTGAGCCCCGAAGGATCAGACTTGTTTATCTAGTACATGGATTGAGATCTGGGGAATCTAGAGGCCAAGTCAACACCCTGATCTCTTTGTCATGTACCTCTAAGCATCATCCTGCTTAAAGAAGAATAGCATTAGAGAACATTGCTGTCATGAAAGGGTGTACTTGGTCTGTAACAATGTTTAGGTAGGTGGTACGTGTCAAATTAATATCCACATGAACGCCAGGACCTAATGTTTCCAAGCAGAACTTTGCACAGAGCATAACGCCTCCGGCCTTCTTCACACAGTGCATCCTGGTGCTGAAGTAGGTGATGAACAAGTCCGCATGATATAAAAGAAAACCTGATTCATTAGACCAGGCCACGTTCTTCCATCGCACCATGGTCCAGTTCTGATGCACTTTCGGTGGTGTACAGGGGTCAGTATGGGCACTATGACCTCACAGCAGCTACATAGCCACATACACACCTTTCTATCATAGCCAGTATTAAGTTTTTCAGCAATCTATGCCAAAATATCCCAATGTGCATCATCAAAACTTATGCACCCATGACCGTGTCGCTGGTTCAACGGTTGTCCGCGTATTATACATACCAACCACTGCGTACCAGAGTTTTGGAGATGTTCTGACCCAGTCATCACAATGTGACCCAGCACATCAACATTAAAGACATCCTTACTGTTATTCACTTCACCTCTCAGTGGTTTTAATGTTACGGTGTAAATGGACCTGTATAAATATGCCTAGGTAATATAAATCCTGTCTGAAGTGGCATGTTGGTAAATATTCTGTTCTAACCCACTATAATGGAAAGCTTATTCTGTTTTTTTTTCAGTATGGAGACACTCCATGAAGCATTCATTATCGTGTACTATTTTCTTCTGCCAAAAATCTAAAGGAAACCATTAACTGCAGGGGGAAAAAGACAGAATGATAAAATACGCAATATTGTGTGAGTAACAACACTTCCTTGGGGTTTAGGTAAGTAATTGCAGTATAGCACAGGTATAGCTTACATGCATGTTATGGTCAAGCAACCTTATTACTTTTGTGCTAATATTCTAACTTGTTATAATAAATGCTTGTGGCACAGTTTGTGAAAACACTCCCATCTCTGTGAGGCATAACATTATGACCACCTGCCTAATATTGTGTTGGTCCCCCTTTTTCTTTCAAAACAGTTAGCCTCCATTCAACTTACAGGACTTAAAGGATACCTTTTGATAGATACTGACCACTGCAGAAAGGGAACACCCCATAAGAGCTGCAGTTTTGGAGATGCTCTGATCCAGTGGTCTAGCCATCACAATTTGGCCCTTTTGGTAAAACTCGTTCAAATCCTTACTCTTGTCCATTTTTCCTGCTTCTAACATCAACTTTGAGGACAAAATGTTGACTTGCTGCCTAATATATCCCACCCACTAACAGGTGCCATGATGAGGAGATAATTGGTGGTATTCACTTCACCTCTTACTGCTCAGAATGTTATACCTGATCGGTATACGTAGAGATCACTTATCCTGTGTCTATCGATCATAATTACTACAGACGTCCTCCAGTCTCAGGAAATCTTATGCTGTCAGAACAGTAGTATAGTTTATTATATTCTTACTATATACATTATTGTAATGCAAGTTACCTCTGGCAAAGGTTGTCTTTCTTGTTTTATAATTCACACTACTAGTTGTTGTGTTACAGGCTAGAAATAATGCAATGCGGTCCATTAAAAACATTAAAGCCAATGAGAAAGGGAAAAAAAAGATGTCTTTACTAATTGAACTTGTCATTGGTCTACATTTTACTAGGAAGGAAAATCAATGTATGACGATATTTTTTGTCCCAGCGATCCTTTTCATTTCTGTTCACGGGACAGATAAAATGACCGCGAACTTCACTGGGAATAGAAAATTGTAAAAGATTAAGGTTAATTAGACATTGCAACACATCCACACTAGCATAAGAATGAGTAATGCTAGGAGTTCATGACTTTTCTGCCGGTATCTGTAAAATGCGAGCCTTTTTTAGACTGTTTTTTTTGGCTTAGTTAACCGTTAATAAGGTCAGGAATGCTGCGAAACTGGACTGAATATACAGAAATGTAGCAACTAAATAAACTTAATGAGTTATTAGTGGCAACTAGGTTCATTACTAAACGAAACTAATAACACATGCATGTGCTGTGTTGTTTACAGCGAAGAAGATGCTAATTTTGTACAACAAATTTTTCTTAATTTAAACCCGATTCATATTTTGAAAGCGAAGACAATAATGGCTTTATCTGTTCGACAGCACAGACAAGGGAAGTTAAGTCAAACAAAGATGTTTTGTCGCTCTGGTTCAGTAGACAGACAGCAGGTTATTAAGGTGCGGCAGGTTATTTAGGATACTAAACAGGTGAAAAGAAAAGACATATTACGAAATAGAACACTGTCTTTGTGTCTACTTTAAAGCTTCAGACATCCAACTGACGGTTAAATCGTCTGACTTGACAGCTCATGCGATAGCTGGAATATATCTGATCTATTCTTGAGGTTTTGAGGATTCACAGAACAGGACAAAATCACAGAGGAGGAGATGTGCAGGATGTTGGATGTCATTAAAGACATGGCAATTCTCTTAAATGACCATTATATTGAGACATAATGTAAATAATTTGCAGTAAATGCACTATATTGGCAAAAGTTTTAGGACACCCCTCCAAATCACTTAATTCAGGTGTTGTTTTTTAGGGGTTGGGCTTAATTCCAGTGAAAAAAGGAACTCTTAATGCTTCAAGACATTTTTGGACAATTTCATGCTCCCAACTGACCTCAACCTGATAGAACACCTTTGGGATGAATTAGAGCGGAGACTGCGAGCCAGACCTTCTCGTCCAACATCAGTGCCTGACCTCACAAATGTGCTTCTAGAGAAATGGTCAAAAATTCCCATAAACACACTCCTAAACCTTGTGGAAAGCCTTCCCAGAAGAGTTGAAGCTGTTATAGCTGCAAAAGGTGGGGCAACTCAATATTACATTCATGTGCATATAAAGGCAGACATCCCAAAACTTTTGACAATATCGTGTTTTTTCATATTCATTTTGGGCCACGTTATCTGTTCAATCCGAATAATATATTTGTATCTGGTTACATCCTTAATGATGGAGCTTTTCATCCACGGCAGTTTTTTTAGCATCTAAAGGCACTTTTATTGATCTAAATAATAGAATCAAAGGTATATTCACATCAATGCCACACACAGGATGTCCAATTCTTACTTATTTTTAAATACTGAACCTTGCTGTAGAGCATCTACATTCTACACTATAGACCTCCAAGGTGTGAAAATTCAAGAAAAACATCTTAGGTACACAGAAAAATGCAGGCAGTCTTGGATTTAATCTCATTTAATCCCCACTATTCATATCACAAAGGTTTGCAAGGAAAAACATGCATATCCAAAACCGGACCTGGTTTTTACATCATGTAGGTATGATGCTTCAACATGAGAATTCTGGACAGTGTCAGAATCACAGTGTAGGGCCAGGGAGCTGACTGATGTTTACGCACTTTATTTAGAGAGTGCAGTAATCCACTCCTCCTCCATCAGATGCGCAGTGGAGATCATCCTGACGTGCCGCATCACGCTGTGCTACGGCAGCTGCAACGTCGCAGACACCAGCTCATCAATGGAGAGTGCAAACTGTCTGCCACATCAGCGACACCAGCCTTCCCACCATGGAGGCCATTTACAGTAAAATATGTCAGAAGAGTATCATGAAGGACCATACCTAGCCAGCTCATGAACTCTTCACCCTGCACTCTTCAGAAATGAGGCTCGATTCTATTCGCTATGTACATTGGATTGCTTGGTATATCGATGCTATTTCTGCATATCTGCTATACTGCAGAGCTTCAATAAATAACATTTTGTTCTTCTGTGCACTTGTATGCTCCTCAATGACAACATGTAGTCCCTGGCAGTGATAAATTTAGGATACTGATTTAGGTAGGGACAGCAAACAATGACTATCCTGCACTTTCACTGTTACTGTATGCCTTCTCAAAGGCAAAAGCAGTCTCTCTATGGCACAAAAGTGCTCCACGAACCTGTCAGTAGTCAGTATTTAGTTGAAAAAAATAGAATTCGCAGCATCATTACAGTTTCAGCCAAGGCTTGGCTGGGCCGGACTGGACAGTCAGTCAAGCCAGGAATATTCGCGTTCCTACGCACTCTGTGGATTCACGCTTCAGAGAGGGGCTCAGCCTACCTCAGATAACAACCTGCAAATGGGCTACTCACAGCAAAACCAGTATGTGACAAGGAAACAACAGATAGATAACTAAAACGATTAAATATTGTATTCATATTAATAATACTAAGTGGGAGATGCTAGCTAAATACTAGGATGGCCTCCACAAATCTTCCTCCTTCATGTCAGGATTGAAAGAACCGAGGCTGATAGTTTTATATTATGAGGAAGCAACATTGAAACTAAAGATGTGTGGCATGGCTGCTTGCACTTTCAATGTTGTCCTAGTTTTAACAAGAACCATCACTAAAACTGGTTCAGTACAAGGCACATAGATGAAGACTAACAGATGGATGAAGGCACATGGATAAAAACTAATACTAATCCTTTATTTACATGTTTCCAAATGTGGAACCTTCTGAGGAATGTCCCCAAATCTGGATCTTTCTGAGGCATCTCCCCAAATCTGTAACTTTCTGAGGAACTTCACCAAATCTGGAACTTTCTGAGGAACTTCCGCAAATCTGGAACTTTCTGAGGAACTTCCACCAAATCTGGATTTTTCTGAGTCATCTCCCCAAATCTGAAACTTTCTGAGGAACTACTACCAAATGTGGAAGTTTCTGAGGAACTTCCACCAAATATGGAACCTTCTGAGGAACTTCTGCAAATCTGGAACTTTCTGAGGAACCTCCCCAAATCTGGATCTTTCTGAGGAACTTCCATCAAATCTGGAACTTTCTGAGGAACCTCCCCAAATCTGGATCTTTCTGAGGAACTTCCATCAAATCTGGAACTTTCTGAGGCATTTCCCCAAATCTGGAACTTTCTGAGGAACTTCTACCAAATGTGGAACTTTCTGAGGAACTTCCATCAAATCTGGAACTTTCTGAGGATCTTCCCCAAATCTGGAACTTTCTGAGAAACTTCGCCAAATCTGGAACTTTCTGAGGAACTTCTATCAAATGTGGAACTTTCTGAGGAACTTCCCCAAATCTGGAACTTTCTGAGGAACTTCCCCAAATCTGGAAATTTCTGAGACACTTCCACCAAATGTGGAACTTTCTGGGGAACTTCTACTGAATATGGAACTTTCTGAGGAATGTCCCCAAATCTGGAACTTTCTGAAAAACTTCCACAAAATCTGGAACTTTCTGAGGAACTTCCAACATATGTGGAACTTTCAGAGAAACTTCCACCATACCTGGAACGTTCTAAGGATAAAGAACCAGGTACAACCTCGGCTTCCACGGTCCAGATGTTCCATCACCGACTTCCTGTCTATTAAACCAAGTAGCCACCTCTGATCTTTGCAAATTTTTTATCATTTTCATCTCTTCACATTTTCTCTGTTTTTGTCTCATCTTTGTCTCTTCTAGATTAGTTTGTTTGTATTTTCCATTCTGGATATCTGATCCATCAACTTGTTTCACAACTATTTGCTGATTTATATTCGATAGTGAAGTTAATTCCATTTGTTGTGCCTATTTTCCACTCCAACACTCCCTCACTTATGTATTCTGACCTCCAAGAAAATAAACTCCATCTCGTCATGGCCACCACTTGGAACATCAGCTAGAGACCTTGATTTTTTGTTAGCTTATCAACCATTGCCATAAAAAAGGCTGTAAAACCTGGGGTCTTTATTTCATTTCTCTTTGTCCTGAGCATATCGTTTGGTCTGGATTTCTTCGGCAAGGTTTCTCCCAGGTGGATTGGGTACAATAAGCAGTGTAGGAGATCCCACCCGAATCCAGTAGTAATATTTACTGGAACAAGCAGCTATGGAGCAGTCTGCTGCTGGGAAGCTCGCTGGCAACCTGCATAGAGTCAGCTGTGGCTGCTATAGCTGTCTACTAACCTTGATTAATGTGTCCCTACGCTGGGCAAGATCATCCTGCAGTTGTTCCAGCTCCTGAGGCTACATCCTGAGCATGCTCAGTGCATCCTTAAAGACTTAAAGGTGAAAAATGGCCTTTTAAACCTCATTCATTTATACACTATATCGCCAAATGTTTTGGGACATCTGCCTTTACATGCACATGAATGTAATATGGAGTCGGCCCACCCTTTGCAGCTATAACAGCTTCAACTCTTCTGGGGAGGCTTTCCACAAGGTTTAGGAGTGTGTTTATGGGAATTTTTGACCATTCCTCTTGAAGCACATTTGTGAGGTCAGGCACTGAGGTTGGATGAGAAGGTCTGGCTCACAGTCTCCACTCTAATTCATCCCAAAGGTGTTCTATCAGGTTGAGGTCAGGACTCTGCACTGGAGAGCAGTCATGTTGGAACAGGAAGGGGTCATCCCCAAACTGTTCCCACAAAGTTGGGAGCATGAAATTGTCCAAAATGTCTTGGTATGCTGAAGCATTAATAGTTCTTTTTTTACTGGAACTAAGGGGCCGAGCCCGAACCCTGAAAATTTGGAGGGGTGTCCCAAAACCTTTGGCAATATAGTGTACTAATCACTTAAAAATGACAACCGTCCTTCCTCAATCAAACGTTAAACTGGAACATTTTTGATTAACATTGATTTTTGACAAGACAAAAAACAAAATAAAGTTATAGGCAATAGTGTCATGTCACGATTCACCTCCCTTAACCCCAGCATGAGTCACAAGATCTTCTCCCTAACAGAGCTATTAACTTTGTCCCATAGTGAAACGGACATTAGCATAATCAATTCGGTTTGTAATCTGATATTGAATCTGGTGCTCCACACTAGAAATCGAATATTGAAATGCAATTTCCTCTCTCTTCTCATATTTTGGGCTAACCAGATTTGTGGATGAGACCTCATGTGAAAGATAGAGAAAACATATCTATGTTTATCGTTTCCACAGAATGGAAAACCTCGATGTTTCTTAGTCTGGCACATATTGTTAAGAAGGTGAGAAGGTTTCTTACAAGTGCTTTCATGCTGTCGGTTTTTTCTTCCCCTTTGTGTCCGAGTGCAATTTAAAGTGCATCCATATCCATTAAAATCACACTCCCACTTTCCTTCACTTACACTAAACCAGTTAGCAAATGTAGTTAGAAGCAGTGCTTAGTAATCCATTTACTGCAGTTGCAGTAGATTTTCAGATGTTCAAGCACAGATCTATTCAGGTTTGAAAAAAAAAAAAAATATATAGAAAACGCATATCCATAAACAATCTATCCATGAACTAATTATTAATGTACTCTGAGTGTTTAAAGCACATTAGGGTTTGGCTCGGTTCCAGCAGACTCAGAGGTAATATTAATACTGTATATTAACATCATCCTGCATTTCTTCTTCCTTCTCAACGGTGTGTCTCATTTTTCTTTTCATCGCACACGAAATGTGACGCACAATAAACTTGCATTATGTGAGACACAATAAATCATGCGAAATATCTTTTAAAAATACTTTAAAATCGATCACCGGGCCGATTGTTTACGTGTTGCAAAATCAGAGCACTAGCTTATACCTAGGTAGCAAGCTAATGCTAGTCTGCTTGCTAAACACAAGTGCTTACTTGAAGGAGAAAGCCTTCTCTCTGAAGCACTCATGTAGTTATTCAGAGTGAGATTACTTGAGAGTGATTATTGTATAGAACATAAACTCCCCCGCTTGTTTAGGAATTAAATCTATATCTAGACTATATTGCCAAAACTTTTGGGACATCCCTCCAAATAACTGAATTGTTTTTTCAGGGGTTGGGCTCGGCCCCTTAGTTCCAGTGAAAGGAACTCTTAATGCTTCAGCATACCAAGACATTTTAGACAATTTATTGCTCTTTTTGTGAACATTTTGGGGATGACCCCTTCCTGTTCCAACATGACTGCACACCAGTGCACAAAGCAAGGTCCATAAAGACATGGATGAGTGAGTTTGGTGTGGAGGAACTTGACTGTCCTGCACAGAGTCTTGACCTAAACACCTTTGGGATGAATTAGAGCGGAGACTGTGAGCCACGCCTTCTCATCCAACCTCAGTGTGTGACCTCACAAATGCGCTTCTAGAGGAATGGTTAAAAATTCCCATAAACACTCTCCTAAACCTTGTGGAAAGCTTTCCCAGAAGAGTTGAAGCTGTTATAGCTACAAAGGGCGGGACAACTCCATATTACATTCAAGTGCATGTAAAGGCAGATGTCCCAAAACTTTTGGCAACATAGTGTATCTATCTCATGCAGCTGAGCTTCAACGCTAATGCTGCGCTCACATAAATGTATATGGATCGTGACAAAATTGTGAGACTAAACCTCGGCTCTCTCATTTTTGCTGACTTTATTCGTTTCATTCTTTTTATTGATGCCCTGGGGATGCGTTTACTGTGTAAATTGCATGTGATAGGGATAAAAATGAGATACCTCATTCTAACTAACACAGTAGATTGATTCTCTGAACTCTGTGATGTTTAGGACAGGGACGGTGTGTTTTACTTCACAGAAATGCTCACTGAGATTCCTTACCCCTCAGAAAGAGCACTGACTTTAGGAAAATAAATTATTTTCATTTCTCTTGTACTTAAAACATCCTTATCAGTGGCACAGAGTCTTTCCTGAGGAGTCTTTTGATTAGCCATATGCCTTTTTCTCTACAGATACAGATGACCTTGCTTACATGATCTCTGTAACAGTGGTGATGATTCCTGAATTGTTCTAGATAAAAAAAAATCCTGTCATCTACACCTCGCTCTTGTGGCTGCGAAGAGATAAAGGGAAACAGAAATTCAAACCGGTTTATTTTTGATCTATTTTGGAGATAAAACATCCCGTTTGTGGGTGGGAGGGAAATTTTTTCTTTTTTTTCGAACCAAAACAAATGTAAAGCCCTATCCAGATGCTATACAACAACTTAATGAAGAACTGTTTGAGGAAATCTTATTTACCTTGCAATGTTTTGGACATCATTTTACCACCATATTTATATGAAACTGAATCCTTACTTTACCCAGGGGTATATACATATAAACAAAACATTATGATCACCTACCTAATATTGTGTTGGTCACTGCCAAAACAGCCCTGACCCGTCATGCACTGTGTATTCTGACACCTTTCTATCAGAACCAGCATTAACTTCTTCAGCAGTTTGAGCAACAGTAGCTCGTCTGTTGGATCGGATCACACGGGCCAGCCTTCTCTCCCCACGTGCATCAATGTGCCTTGACCGCCCATGACCCTGTCACCAGTTCACCACTGTTCCTTCCTTGGACCACTTTTGATAGATACTGACCACTGCAGACCGGGAACACCCCACAAGAGCTGCAGTTTTGGAGATGTTCTGATCCAGTGGTCTAGCCGTCACAATTTGTCCCTTTGTCAAACTCACTCAAATCCTTACGCTTGTCCATTTTTCACTTGCTGCAGCCAAAGCTGCATTTATTTAACACCAGACACAATTCAGTGATCATAAACGTGTTATAATTATAAATGTGAATATTAGTTCAACCTGCAACAACAATAGGTGTACGGTTGGATTCTCCAGGATGAAATTCCGTTTTAATCTACACAAAAATGGTTCTTTTATAAAAGAATCATGTCTACTAAACCCCTCTGTTCTATACAGTGTTTAGCTAGCTAGCTAAGATGAATTGGCTAAGCTAAATGTCTTCAGCTTTGGTGGCTTGTCAAACGATGCAAAGAGAAATTCTGGGTAAAGAACCATAAGAGCAATGAAATATTGGTTTCCCCACTCTATATAGAAAAAAGTCAACATGAAGTAACTTAGCAAGATGTTGAGCCACCACAAGTCACCAGAACATCCGCAATCCACTGTATTTTACACATCTCTGGAACTACAACAATGACAAGCCATTTTTTCCGAAAAGAAATTCATTTGATTGGTGTTTCCATTAAGATGTTAAATGTTTAAAACAAAATACACTTCCAGTACTATCCATATCTATTCATTTCTGAAAAAGTAAAGGATTGTAAAACACAAACCTCACTGCAATATCCTTTCTAATTTTTTACCGAAAAGATTTTATTTATTTATTTATTTACCAACCAAACACCTTTTAACTCAGCTTCCCTGTAACACATTGTCCTCCTCCTCGTTAATTTATTTGTCAGACCTTAAATAACTGGAGTATCCTGGCTCACTAAGACAGACGCTGCTTAAATTGGGGCGTGATTCATTTAAATTAGATACTATATGGCATCTCGTATGTGTACCACATAAATTCCCAATGGCGGCTTGGAGCTTGCGTCCACGCAGCTGAAGCTGATTCATCATTCATCCTTAAATAATAGTCGTAAAGCAAGTTTCGTTAGATCCGTTCGGACGTCAGATTTGTACGCCCTCCTGGATGCAGAGTCGGAGACAACGGAGAGTCAGTGCAATATAACAAGCAGAGCAACATCTGTCCATCTGGTCCATCCCCAAAGTGGCGTAAAGGTAAATTCATCTTCGTAGGAAGATTATTATGTTGATTATAATGCTCACTGTACCGTCTTCGTGACTTTTTGTTTTCGATTCAGAGATGAAGGATCTAGACGGAGGTTAGTGTTTTGCATCTGGAAAGGTTCGTGGTCAGGCAGAGGTGCTTCCATCGAAGCTAATTAAAAGCCCAACAAGGAGCTCAACGGTAAATTACAGAATTACATCACCAAGCTGACTCATCCCTAAAGCTCCGGGGCAAGTGTGCACAGAACTACTTAGCACCTCCCCTGCTATTAAATTAAATTAAAATGATGCTGGTTAAAAATAATCACGAGCAAATTCACTGCCCTTATCTGTGCACTGTAAAGCTAAGTGTTTTTAAAAATCCTAATGGCAAATCTGATAATAGTACAAAAAATACAATGGCTTTGATAGGAGCAAAATATATAAGCAAAAAATATTTGCAAAAGTTTTAGGACACCCCTCCATTCAGGTGTTATTTGTCAGGGTTTGGGCTCGGCCCATTAGTTCCAGTCAAAGGAATTCTTAGTGCTTCAGCATACCAAGACATTTTGGACAATTTTGTGGGAACAGTTTAGGGATGACCCCTTCCTGTTCCAACATGACTGCACACCAGTGCACAAAGCAAGGCCCATAAAGACATGGATGAGTGAGTTTGGTGTGGAGGAACTCGACTGGCCTGCACAGAGTCCTGACCTCAACTCGATAGAACACCTTTGGGATGAATTTGAGCGGAGACTGCAATACCTTCTCGTCCAACATCAGTCTCGTCCAACATCAGCCTGACCTCACAAATGCGCTTCTAGAGGAATGGTCAAAAATTCCCATAAACACACTCCTAAACCTTGTGGGAAGCCTTCCCAGAAGAGTTGAAGCTGTTATAGCTGTAAAGGGCGGGGACAACTCCATATTACATTCATGTGCATGTAAAGGCAGACGTCCCAAAAAAATTTTAGCAATATAGTGTCCTGTCATAACATAATTTCCGCCTGTTTATTTACCTTTCTATCTACCCATCCATCCGTCCGTCCACTTATCTGTCTATTCTTTCATCAAGAAGCATTTTAAAATCAGATAATGATTCCTAAAAAAAAAAAATAAAAAATCACACACAGCGTAATGAATACACTGATTAACTTATCATTTATTGTGAGTAGTGCAGGTAAGAGAACATCTGGAAAAGAGAAACATCTTCTAACACAACACAAGGCGCTTTTTTTTATGCTAACCTGTTATATTGATTGATGGCTAAATTGCAGTGAATTAGCCAGCTAGCTGCAATAAATGTGGAGTGTGGTTAGCTAGATTACACCTTATTATTCTACCTCCTTCTGAGTATGTTTTATTTATTTTTTTCCCACTCTCCCTCTCTGATTCAACAGCAATGCTAAATATGCACACAGCGATGCTATGCAGCGCTTCGCTTCATCTTCAAAGCTACCTTGTGCTCTCTCCAGGCAAACAGCAGAAACCAGGCATTATGTTGCGAGGGAATTGTTGGGTGTTACCAACTTGTTCAATGGGGGGGGTATTTTTATTTGACGTATTATGACAAACCCACAGTCAATCTAAAACGTTGTGTCATGTAAAATAATACTAAAACACATCTAAGAATGTTTTAGTTCATGACTTAAAATGTTAGGAGGTTGAAATCACTAGTTTTGATTATCTGAGAGGTTAACAACTACCCCCAGCCTCCTGGAAACTATGCCCCTTGGCGATAAGGCACTATGACAGAAAAACTCTGTTCAGCAAGTTAGCGTCACAGTGCTAAACAGAGTTATCTTTCCATTAAAGCTTTTGAGCCTAATATTTATCTTTAATTTTGTAGATAAATGAGGTGAGGAATCATTGTGGGCTATGTCAGAATTAAACCAACTTGCCAACGATAGAAGAGTAAAGTCAGCTGAGAATGTCATTACATTACAAAAACAATCTTGGCCGCCATTAAAGCTTGCATATTAATTCTAAACATTAACATGCACGTCATTCAGGTGGATTTTCTTTCCTCTAAGCAAGCCTTTAATGAATCACCTATCCTAAAACCTGCGGAGTGTAAACAGATGTGTGACAGGATCCTGTCAAATCTGGACAGCAGTAATTCATTTTTAATGTCCACAATTACACACTTAAACAGGGTTTTTTATTATTCAGCAGGAATGGAAACCCTCGACATAGTCACGACAACATCTCTATTATTAACAGCGGGCTACGTCGAGTTCGTGTGTTAGAAACCCCACGTAGCTACGTGATTAGCAGCGGACTGTTCCCGCCCAAATTCCCCGACCTGTGATTGGCTGCTGGCCGCGCGTGCCGCGAGTGGACCGCAAGCTCAACTGTCACCTAAATCATCGCGTGCACGCGACATCCGACAGGGTAGTTATTTAAACACAAACAAACAAACACGAGCGCGCGCGCGCGCGCGTGCTTAAATAACCTGCCGTTTTAACAGAGATGCTCAACTCAAGAATATTCATTTATTCTTTCTTTCTGTCTTTCTTTTTTCACCATTTGCACTGACGAACATTATCCAAAATTGGCTATTCGTAAAATTATATATTTAAGCTGTGCTCTAGTTTTTAAAAAAATACCGATTTATTCCGAGACAGAGAGAGAGGGGGGGGTAAAACAGTGGTACTCTGAAAACTGTGTATTTTATGTAGCACATATACTGTTGAAATAAAAACCGATCTTTCATCATAAATCAGTTCCAGCATCAAATTAAAGCGAACCTAGCTAGCTATAAGGACTAGCCAGTGCAATTTGAATGCAGTGTGTGTGTGACAAATAAACGCACCGTTCAAACAGGTCCGCTCGTGCACCTTCCGCTTGACTCTCCATCCATCAAGCTAGGTTAAATCTTATTTCTTTTCTTTTCTTTTTTTTTTAAAGAAAAATCAAACGCAAAACGATCCCGCACACACCATATTTGCTTTGCACAAAGTGAAGAAGAGAAAATGCGCATTGATTTTTTTTTAAAAAAGCGAATCTTACCTGCGCTGCCAAGGAAAAGAAACATCAAGATTATCTCCTTGGTCAGAAACATTGCCATCACTCGGTTCTTCTTCATGCAGCTCTAACTAAATAATCCGTATGAATTATTGTTTGCAGAATTAAATGTTTGCGATATAGTAAACGGGGTTTTTTTGGCAGTGTTGCGGTTTAAAATAGCACGCCCGTGTGTCAACGAGGCAGAAGTAAGCGCGCGTGCATAACAGGCTGCTTTCGTAGCGCGCGCGCACACACACACACACACATACACACACGCGCGCGCGCACACACACACACACACACACACACACACACACAGAATCCATCCGCCCAATCATTCATCCGTTGGGAAGCTTGGGAAAGTGTGCGCGAGCCTTCCCCCCCATCTTTTCAGAGGGGCTCCATCCCCAAACAACTCCATGTTCCCTACACTACTGCACTACATAGAGTGAGGAGTAATGGCTGCTGCACACTGCAGAGTGCACTACATCAATTCCAATCAGAGTTGTTAAACCTGGAAGCTTGGGAAAGACTATCCATCCCGAACAGGCTGCGTGTGACTCGGTTTACAGAAGAAGATGGATGTTCGAGCTCTGTGTTTTGAATACTGCACGGATAAAAAAGAAAAAACACTTTAGGAATTTTATATCAGCTTTTCAGTTTTGCTTTTGTGTTTTATCTTCACTGTGAATCTTCAAGTAACCTGCTCGTGCATCAATACGATTCACCAGTAAGGTTCTGCTATAGTCCACCAGCATCGCCATGTTGGCAGACTAGCTAAACCAGGACTTACCAGTTTGTGAAAAACAGTTTGGACCTGAATCGAATTCCTGCTGGACTAAGCTGCTAGGTTAAGTGTGGTTATATTAGACAAAGAAAAAAAAAATGGTTGTGTTGAAGGATTTATCTCTCAGTCTCTAAATAATGATGTCACTCACGGATGAATGAACTGATACTTTCTTTTGTCTTCAGCTGAAGCCTGAGAGGGCCACGGCCTTAGAAAACCTCCATGTGGCCTGACCAGTAAAGAACAATGCTGCCCTCCGAGCAAGAGTCTCAAAAAATAGGTCAAGCCCCACAACCTGTTTATTTGATTTCTTTAAAAAAAAAAAAAAATCTGGAAACCAGTCAGAGCAGAATGTACTGGTCTTCATCTCCGAAACCACTATTACAATAATCTGGAATAATTCAGATCTGAATCAGAATCAGGAAAGCACTTTATTTTTGTTTGTGTTTCATTTGAGTTCTTGATTCAAAATCTTTCGAAACTTTAGTTCTAGGAGCTCGAGGTGCCTATGAGCCTATCCCAGGAACGCTGGGTTCGGAAGGCGGGAATACACCCTTGAATGAGACAACAATCCGTCACGGGGAACCATGCCTACACACAAAAGCACGATATGGAGTGACCAAACAATATAGGAAACCGGAGAACCTGAAGGAAACCCATATAAAGATGCAAGGCTGGAACACTAGCTTATTTTAGCTTGTCTAAAGAAGCCTTCTACACGTAGTACCATTAAGCATTGTTCAGTGATTATTTTATATACACCGATCAGGCATAACATTATGACCACCTGCCTAATATTGTGTCGGTCCCCCTTTTGCTGCCAAAACAGCCCTGACCCATCGAGGCATGGACTCCCTAAAGGTGTACTGTGGTATCTGGCACCAAGATGTTAGCCTCCATTCAATCTACAGGATACTTTTGATAGATACTGACCACTGCAGACCGGGAACACACCACAAGAGCTGCAGTTTTGGAGATGCTCTGATCCAGTGGTCTAGCCATCACAATTTGGCCCTTCATCAAATCCTTACACTTGTCCAGTTTCCTGCTTCTAACACATCAACTTTAAGGACAAAATATCTTATATATCCCACCCACTAACAGGTGCCATGATGAGGAGATCATCAGTCTTATTCACTTCACCTCTCACTGCTCACAATGTTATGTCTGATCATGTGGATGCCATTCTACTGTCTCATATCCCAATGATAAAACTTTCATTTAAAAAAAATCTATCCATATAATTCCACCTTTTCTGACGGACTTTTCAAATAATGAACATTTTCATTTTAGACATATTGAGCATACAGTATAATGTTTCAAAATGTGCACTATAATCTTGTTTATGTCAAGTAAGTAGCCTAACAAGTGCAACAGCAGCTTCAAAAGACCAGACAAATGCAGGATTATGTCGAATCAGCCACAATACGATCCAGTAACCCACTAATCCATGTACATTTGTTCTCTTGTTAAACTCGTTGCCATCACAAAACAGCTTGTTCACTGCTTGTTGAACGTAAACAGAATTGGATCACATACTTAGAAGTGTCTTGTGTAAAGGAAACAAGCATGTCCTAGCCACTCCCTTCTTTATCAGAAAAGACAATAACAATAATGCGATCGGAAGTTACATCAGGTACACTAATAACCCTTTGCCAAGTCGTAATTCATTAGCTGATTAGATTTGTGTTTCAATAATCCAGATCTTCCAGACTAGACGTGTCTCCTGATGACTGGTTGCGTGATCAACACATCCGTGTTGCTGTACACAGACGAATCTGTGACCCAGAATCGCTGCCATGAAATCACTATTCATTATGCACCTCCAGAATTTAAATGATAAACACCAAAGACAATCCAGCAAAGGTGTGTGTGTGTGTGTGTGATTTGAAAAGCTTGTCTGGAAATTAACTAATCAATTGAACAAATCATTATTTTAATGTTGGCTGAGAAGTCAGAAGATCCGTAAATACAGGCTTTTCGGCTTTACAAGTGGCATGATTTCGGATCTTTATCACAAGGAAGCAAAATAACTCTCAGTCATCTGTCAATCACTGCGACACTATCCAATCATCTACATCTGTGAGCATGATGTACACAGATCAGGCATAACATTATGATCACCTGCCTTATATTGTGTCTGTCCCCTTTTTGCTGCCAAAACAGCCCTGACTCATCGAGGCATGGACTCCACTAGATCCCTGAAGGTGTGCTGTGGTACCTCCATGGGCCCCACCTCACAACTTACAGGACTTAAAGGTTACTTTTGATGGATACTGACCACTGCAGACTGGGAAGATCCAACAAGAGCTGCAGTTTTGGAGATGCTCTGATCCAGTGGTCTAGCCATCACAATTTGGCCCTTGGTCAAACTCGCTCAAATCCTTACTCTTGTCCATTTTTCCTGCTTCTAACACAACAACTTTGAGGACAAAATGTTCACTTACTGCCTAATATATCCCATCCACTAACAGATGATCATCAGTGTTGTTCACTTCACCGGTCACTGCTGAGAATGTTATACCTGATCGGTGTATGTTCCTCATATTATCTCATGGAGTTTTTCCTTGCCACCATCTTTAGGGATAAATGTTAGAGATAAATAGTAAATTTAAACTATATAATTTCTTTCTATACTTTCTATACTCTATACAGCTGCTTCGAGACGATGTCCATTGTTAAAAGCGCTATATAAATAAATTGAATTGAACTGAATGTATGTGGACGAGGGTACCTTCTTCTCAGTGTGTTATTTGGCCCTGAGACAAACCATGAGTAGCAGTACGAAAAGTGTCTTGGAGGAAGCATGTGTTGGTCTTCATTTCTCCAGTACTGTTGTATGATAGGGGAGAGATGGTCGATGAGTGGGCATTAGAGAGAAAATGGGGGCGGACGTGTTTGAAGGCTACGGCTTTCTAAAAATATAACCAACCATAATGCCTAGAATTGTGCATAGGTACAAAATGTAAGCCACAGCTCAATCTTGCTTGTTTATCGTGAGCATTTTCTGGAAAATGCAGAAACGCATTGTTATCTCAGACAAACCAATCCAGCTTTCACAAGCAACCAAAAAAAACCTGAATTCGGAATGATCGCAAATGGCAGATGTCATCATGTGTCCTTACACCAAAGCTTACCAAGGTTAAAAAGCACTTGTAAAGGCATCAAAACATCCATGCAGCTAGATATCGTGCTCCTGGTTTGAAGAGCTCCATTATATTCCTAGCTTTTAGCTTTCGCACACACTCCGCTCTCTATAATTCAGACCGCTGGTTTTCAATAAGGTTCAAACCCAGACACTGAGATGGCTTCTGTGAAATAGTGATTTTCTTCACTAAACTCTTTCCATTTCTGTGTTGATTCAGATGCACTGTATGTTTTGAGCTATTACAGTGTTTTATCTTAAGCATTAAACTCACGTCGGAGGCATAGGTGTCCATTTGCTGGCCTCTATAAAGCTTAGTTGCGCTTTAAAGTGCTGTCCACTGACATTATTATTAAAGCCGTTAATTAGTCGCAGGTTTTTAAGAAGGTTTTTCGAGGCAAATGTCAAGGACAAAGCTGTCAGATATTCTTATCCTAATGGAGGCATTTGGTCTGCATCTAGATTGAAAAACATACAACTTACATTTCTGGTATTTGGCAGACGCCCTTATCCAGAGCAAATCTCATTTTCTACACCAGAGCAATTGAGTGTTAAGGGCCTTGCTCAAGGATCCAGCAGGGGCAGCTTAGTGGACCTGGGATTCAAACTCACAACCTTCTGATTCCTTCTGGCCAATGGCTTAATCACTAAGCTACCACACCCTCATTCAGCCTCCTCATCAAATTTTGGACACTCTTGCTCACTGAAGACACTTTTTCCATTGTATTTGTAAATTAATAATGACACACAAACAAAATGAAATAACATACACTATTGTGCCAAAAGTTTTGGGACACCCCTCCAAATCATTGAGTTGTTTTTCAGGGGTTCGGCTTGACCCCTTAGTTCTAGTGAAAGGAATTCTTAATGCTTCAGCATACCAAGACATTTTGGACAATTTCATGTTGTGGGAACAGTTTGGGGATGATCCCTTCCTGTTCCAACATGACTGCACACCAGTGCACAAAGCAAGGTCCATAAAGACATGGATGAGTGAGTTTGGTGTGGAGGAACTTGACTGACCTGCACAGAGTCCTGACCTCAACCCCATAGAACACCTTTGGGATGAATTAGAGTGGAGACTGCGAGCCAGACCTTCTCGTCCAACATCAGTGCCTGACTTCACAAATGCACTTCTAGAGGAATGGTCAAAAATTCCCATAAACACACTCCTAAACCTTGTGGAAAGCCTTCCCAGAAGAGTTTGAGCTGTTATAGCTGCAAAGGGCGAGACAACTCCATATTACATTCATGTGCATGTAAAGGCAGATGTCCCAAGACTTTTGGCAATATAGTGTATAAATAAAATATTATAATAAAGCGCATTCTTCAACGTGGACATCAGCGCCTCGTGAAAAACAACACTTTCAGGCCCTTCACAGATTACAGCCTTGTCCCTCAGTACTCAGTGATGAGAGAGATTGCATTTCAGTATGCCACAATTGCAACACACTGAAGTGAAATGAATAAACAAAGAATTATAATACCTTTTTCAATGCAGATAATGTAAGAGCAATGCAAGGAAGGTTTGGCTTTTCTTTTCAACCTGCAACTATATATATATATATATGTGACGTAACTACGTTCTGGCACATTCTATCAGATTGCTTTTCCTCTGGCGCAGAATCTTTCCCCATACATGGGACCATATAGAGAGGGAGCAGATAAAATCAGGCTTGGATAAACCTTACCAGATAAACCAAAGCTGGAAATGACTGAATTAGATCATTTATTATCATTTTAAAACATTATATAGTGTATTTAAAGGATTTCTTTGTTGTTATTTTATCCAAATGCTGGGTTTGATGCAGCTGGGTGATTTTGTTGGGTTTATTTCTACATAAAAAAATCTGCAGGAAGCAATGATTTATAATAATAATAATAATAATAATAATAATAATAATAATAATATGGACGACTTCACAGTTTACTGTTTGACTTGCTAGTGTTTGCTGCCACCTAGTGGTTAAATCTCATCACTTCAACCCAGTATTATTTAAAGTACAATAATATTGGCAGCCATGTTTTTATGTGAAATATCAGAAGCACAATAGCGTCAGGATTAAAAGCTCATTTCTTGCCATGATTAATGAAAGATGTGTTAGTCAGGCAATTCAACATCACGTGTTCAGAGCACTGAAAACATCAGAAAGGATCAGAAATGATACAAAATCTTACTGGTCCTGAGCAGAAATAGCCCCTTAGTTCTGTTCAGTGTGATGGGACACACGTTTAAAAGTGCTTTTTATCTCAGTAATGTGTGTAAGAGCTGGAAAACCCTGAAACAGCCTTCTGTAGTGCACTCCAAGACCAACACTGACAAACCATGCTCTGTGAAAAAAACACAACTTCCTTCCTTCTTTCCTTCGATTCTTCCTTCCTTCGATTCTTCCTTCCTTCCTTCCTTCCTTCCTTCCTTCCTTTTTTCTTTATTTTTTCCTTCCTTCCTTCCTTCCTTCCTTCCTTAATTCATTAATTTTTTTCCTTGCTTCCTTTGTTCCTTCCTTCCTTCCTTTATTTCTCCCTTCCATTTTTCATTCATTCAATTTTCCTTCCTTACTTTCTTCCTCCCTCCCTCCCTCCCTCATTATTTTTTTCCTTCCTTCCTTCCTTCCTTCCTTCCTTCCTTCCTTCCTTCCTTCCTTCCTTCATTAATTTTTTTCCTTCCTTCCTTCCTTCCTTCCTTCTTTTCTTCCCTCCCTACCTACCTCCATCTTTCATTAATTTCCTTCCTTCCTTCCTTCCTTCCTTCCTTCCTTCTTTTCTTCCCTCCCTACCTACCTCCATCTTTCATTAATTTCCTTCCTTCCTTCCTTCCTTCCTTCCTTCCTTCCTTCCTTCCTTCCTTCCTTTCTTTCTTTCTTTCTTTCTTTCTTTCTTTCTTTCTTTCTTTCTTTCTTTCTTTCTTTCTTTCTTTCTTTCTTCATTCGTTCCTTTCCTTCTGTCCTTCTTTCCTTCCTTCCTTCCTTCCTTCCTTCCTTTATTTCTCCCTTCCAATTTTCATTCATTCATTCAATTTTCCTTCCTTACTTTCTTCCTTCCTTCCTTTTTTCTTTATTTTTTCCTTCCTTCCTTCCTTCCTTCCTTCCTTCCTTCCTTCCTTCCTTCCTTCCTTCCTTCCTTCTTTCCTTCCTCTTTTTCCTTCCTTCCTTCCTTCCTTCCTTCCTTCCTTCCTTTCCTTCCTTCATTAATTTGTTCCTTCCTTCCTTCCTTCCTTCCTTCCTTCCTTCCTTCCTTCCTTTTTTCTTTATTTTTTCCTTCCTTCCTTCCTTCTTTCCTTCCTTCCTTCCTTCCTTCCTTCCTTCCTTTCCTTCCTTCATTAATTTTTTCCTTCCTTCCTTCCTTCCTTCCTTCCTTCCTTCCTTCCTTCCTTCCTTCCTTCTGTCCTTCCTTCCTTCCTTCCTTCATTAATTTTGTTCCTTCCTTCCTTCCTTCCTTCCTTCCTTCCTTCCTTCCTTCCTTCCTTTATTTCTCCCTTCCATTTTTCATTCATTCAATTTTCCTTCCTTACTTTCTTCCTCCCTCCCTCCCTCATTATTTTTTTCCTTCCTTCCTTCCTTCCTTCATTAATTTTTTTCCTTGCTTCCTTTGTTCCTTCCTTCCTTCCTTTATTTCTCCCTTCCATTTTTCATTCATTCAATTTTCCTTCCTTACTTTCTTCCTCCCTCCCTCCCTCCCTCATTATTTTTTTCCTTCCTTCCTTCCTTCCTTCCTTCCTTCCTTCATTAATTTTTTTCCTTGCTTCCTTTGTTCCTT